>NC_140988.1:149132847-149834962 GCF_052327205.1 Somniosus microcephalus
CCCATCCCGATTTACAAACCGTCCCGATTTACACCCGTCCCGATTTACACCCGTCCTGATTTACAACCCGTCCCGATTTACACCCGTCCCGATTTACAACCCGTCCCGATTTACACCCGTCCCGATTTACACCCGTCCTGATTTACAACCCGTCCCGATTTACACCCGTCCCGATTTATAACCCGTCCCGATTTACTCGAGTCCCAATTTACACCCCGTCCTGATTTACTCCAGTCCCGATTTACACCCGTCCTGGTTTACACCTGTCCCGATTTACACCCGTCCCGGTTTACACTCCGTCCCGATTTACACCCGTCCCGATTTACACCCGTCCCGATTTACACTCCGTCCCGATTTACACCCGTCCCGGTTTACACCCGTCCCGATTTACACTCTGTCCCGATTTACACCCATCCCGATTTGCACCCGTTCCGATTTACACCCGTCCCGATTTACAACCCGTCCCGATTTACTCGAGTCCCGATTTACACCCCGCCCCGATTTACACCCGTCCCGATTTACACCCGTCCCGATTTATAACCCGTCCCGATTTACACTCATCCCGATTTAATCCAGTCCCGATTTACACCTGTCCCGGGTTACACCCGTCCCGATTTACTCGAGTCCCGATTTACACCTCGTCCCGATTTAATCCAGTCCGGATTTACACCCGTCCCGGATTACACCTTCCCGATTTACACCCATTCCGGTTTACACCCGTCCCAATTTGCACCCGCCCCGATTTACACCCATCCCGATTTACACCCCTTCACGATTTACACCCCGTCCCGATTTACACCCGTACCGATTTACAACCCTTCATGATTTACACCCCGTCCCGATTTACACCCGTCGCGATTTACACCCCGTCCCGATTTACACCCGTCCCGATTTACACACGTCCCGATTTACACACGTCCCGATTTACTCGAGTCCCGATTTACACTCCGTCCCGATTTAGACCCGTCCCGATCTACTCGAGTCCCGATTCACACCCCGACCCGATTTACTCCCGTCCCGATTTACACCCGTCACAATTTATGCACCTGGATTTATACCCCCGGATTTACACCGGCCCAATTTACACCCATCCCGATTTACACCCGTCCCAATTTACACTCATCCCGATTTACACCCCTTCACGATTTCCGCCCATTCCCGATTTACACCCGTCCCGATTTACACCCATCCCGATTTACACCATCCCGATTTACACCCGTCCCGATTTATTCCCGTCCCGATTTACACCCCGCCCCGATTTACACCCGTCCCAATTTACACCCGTCCCGAATTATAACCCGTCCCGATTTACACCCATCCCGATTTACTCCAGTCCCGATTTACACCTGTCCCGGTATACACCCGTCCCGATTTACTCGAGTCCCGATTTACACCTCGTCGCGATTTAATCCAGTCCTGATTTACACCCGTCCCGGATTACACCCATCCCGATTTACACCCATTCCGGTTTACACCCGTCCCGATTTGCACCCGCCCCGATTTACACCCGTCCCGATTTACACCCCTTCACGATTTACACCCCGTCCCGATTTACACCCGTCCCGATTTACAACCCTTCATGATTTACACCCCGTCCCGATTTACACCCGTCCCGATTTACACCCCGTCCCGATTTACACCCGTCCCGATTTACACCCGTCCCGATTTACTCGAGTCCCGATTTACACCCCATCCCAATTTAGACCCGTACCGATCTACTCGAGTCCCGATTTACACCCCGTCCCGATTTACACCCGTCCCGATTTACACCCGTCCCGATTTACACCCGTCCCGATTTACTCGAGTCCCGATTTACACCCCGTCCCGATTCAGACCCGTACCGATCTACTCGAGTCCCGATTTACACCCCGTCCCGATTTACTCCCGTCCCGATTTACACCCGTCCCAATTTATGCACCTGGATTTATACCCCCGGATTTACACCCGTCCCAATTTATGCACCTGGATTTATACCCCTCGTATTATGCACCTGGATTTATACCCCCCCCCGATTTACAACCGGTCCCGATTTACACCCGTCCCGATTTACACCCGTCCCGATTTACACCCGTCCAAATTTACACCCATCCCGATCTACACCCCTTCATGATTTACACCCCTTCCCGATTTACACCCGACCCGATTTACACCCATCCCGATTTACAACCCGTCCCGATTTACACCCGTCCCGATTTACACCCGTCCTGATTTACAACCCGTCCCGATTTACACCCGTCCCGATTTATAACCCGTCCCGATTTACTCGAGTCCCGATTTACACCCCGTCCCGATTTACACCCGTCCCGATTTACACCCGTCCCGATTTACTCGAGTCCCGATTTACACCCCGTCCCGATTTACTCCAGTCCCGATTTACACCCGTCCTGGTTTACACCTGTCCCGATTTACACCCGTCCCGGTTTACACTCCGTCCCGATTTACACCCGTCCCGATTTACACCCGTCCCGATTTACACTCCGTCCCAATTTACACCCGTCCCGGTTTACACCCGTCCCGATTTACACTCCGTCCCGATTTACACCAATCCCGATTTACACCCGTCCCGATTTACACCCGTCCCGATTTACAACCCGTCCCGATTTACTCGAGACCCGATTTACACCCCGCCCCGATTTACACCCGTCCCGATTAACACCCGTCTCGATTTATAACCCGTCCCGATTTACACCCATCCCGATTTACTCCAGTCCCGATTTACACCTGTCCCGGTTTACACCCGTCCCGATTTACTCGAGTCCCGATTTACACCTCGTCCCGATTTAATCCAGTCCTGATTTACACCCGTCCCGGTTTACACCCATCCCGATTTACACCCATTCCGGTTTACACCCGTCCCAATTTGCACCTGCCCCGATTTACACCCGTCCTGATTTACACCCCTTCACGATTTACACCCCGTCCCGATTTACACCCGTACCGATTTACAACCCTTCATGATTTACACCCCGTCCCGATTTACACCCGTCCCGATTTACACCCCGTCCCGATTTACACCCGTCCCGATTTACACCCGTCCTGATTTACTCGAGTCCCGATTTACACCCCGTCCCGATTTAGACCCGTCCCGATCTACTCGAGTCCCGATTTACACCCCGTCCCGATTTACTCCCGTCCCGATTTACACCCGTCCCAATTTATGCACCTGGATTTATACCCCCGGATTTACACCCGTCCCAATTTACACCCATCCCGATTTACACCCGTCCCAATTTACACTCATCCCGATTTACACTCCTTCACGATTTCCGCCCATTCCCGATTTACACCCGTCCCGATTTACACCCATCCCGATTTACACCATCCCGATTTACACCCGTCCCGATTTATTCCCGTCCCGATTTACACCCCGCCCCGATTTACACCCGTCCCGATTTACACCCGTCCCGATTTATAACCCGTCCCGATTTACACCCATCCCGATTTACTCCAGTCCCGATTTACACCTGTCCCGGTTTACACCCGTCCCGATTTACTCGAGTCCCGATTTACACCTCGTCGCGATTTAATCCAGTCCTGATTTACACCCGTCCCGGATTACACCCATCCCGATTTACACCCATTCCGGTTTACACCCGTCCCAATTTGCACCCGCCCCGATTTACACCCGTCCCGATTTACACCCCTTCACGATTTACACCCCGTCCCGATTTACACCCGTCCCAATTTACAACCCTTCATGATTTACACCCCGTCCCGATTTACACCCGTCCCGATTTACACCCCGTCCCGGTTTACACTCCGTCCCGATTTACACCCGTCCCGATTTACACCCATCCCGATTTACACTCCGTCCCGATTTACACCCGTCCCGGTTTACACCCGTCCCGATTTACACTCCGTCCCGATTTACACCAATCCCGATTTACACCCGTCCCGATTTACACCCGTCCCGATTTACAACCCGTCCCGATTTACTCGAGTCCCGATTTACACCCCGCCCCGATTTACACCCGTCCCGATTAACACCCGTCTCGATTTATAACCCGTCCCGATTTACACCCATCCCGATTTACTCCAGTCCCGATTTACACCTGTCCCGGTTTACACCCGTCCCGATTTACTCGAGTCCCGATTTACACCTCGTCCCGATTTAATCCAGTCCTGATTTACACCCGTCCCGGTTTACACCCATCCCGATTTACACCCATTCCGGTTTACACCCGTCCCAATTTGCACCTGCCCCGATTTACACCCGTCCTGATTTACACCCCTTCACGATTTACACCCCGTCCCGATTTACACCCGTACCGATTTACAACCCTTCATGATTTACACCCCGTCCCGATTTACACCCGTCCCGATTTACACCCCGTCCTGATTTACACCCGTCCCGATTTACACCCGTCCTGATTTACTCGAGTCCCGATTTACACCCCGTCCCGATTTAGACCCGTCCCGATCTACTCGAGTCCCGATTTACACCCCGTCCTGATTTACTCCCGTCCCGATTTACACCCGTCCCAATTTATGCACCTGGATTTATACCCCCGGATTTACACCCGTCCCAATTTACACCCATCCCGATTTACACCCGTCCCAATTTACACTCATCCCGATTTACACCCCTTCACGATTTCCGCCCATTCCCGATTTACACCCGTCCCGATTTACACCCATCCCGATTTACACCATCCCGATTTACACCCGTCCCGATTTATTCCCGTCCCGATTTACACCCCGCCCCGATTTACACCCGTCCCGATTTACACCCGTCCCGATTTATAACCCGTCCCGATTTACACCCATCCCGATTTACTCCAGTCCCGATTTACACCTGTCCCGGTTTACACCCATCCCGATTTACTCGAGTCCCGATTTACACCTCGTCGCGATTTAATCCAGTCCTGATTTACACCCGTCCCGGATTACACCCATCCCGATTTACACCCATTCCGGTTTACACCCGTCCCGATTTGCACCCGCCCCGATTTACACCCGTCCCGATTTACACCCCTTCACGATTTACACCCCGTCCCGATTTACACCCGTCCCGATTTACAACCCTTCATGATTTACACCCCGTCCCGATTTACACCCGTCCCGATTTACACCCCGTCCCGATTTACACCCGTCCCGATTTACACCCATCCCGATTTACACCCGTCCCGATTTACTCGAGTCCCGATTTACACCCCGTCCCGATTTAGACCCGTCCCGATCTACTCGAGTCCCGATTTACACCCCGTCCCGATTTACTCCCGTCCCGAATTACACCCGTCCCAATTTATGCACCTGGATTTATACCCCCGGATTTACACCCGTCCCAATTTACACCCATCCCGATTTACACCCGTCCCAATTTACACTCCGTCCCGATTTACACCCCGTCCCGATTTACACCCGTCCCGATTTACAGCCCTTCATGATTTACACCCCGTCCCGATTTACACACGTCCCGATTTACACCCGTCCCGGTTTACACCCGTCCCGATTTACACTCCGTCCCGATTTACACCCGTCCCGATTTACACCCCGTCCCGATTTACTCGAGTCCCGATTTACACCCCGTCCCGATTTACACCCATCCTGATTTACACTCCGTCCCGATTTACACCCGTCCCGATTTACACCCGTCCCGATTTTCAACCTGCCCCGATTTATACCCGTCCCGATTTAGACCCGTCCCGATTTACACCCGTCCTAATTTACACCCATCCCAATTTACACCCCTTCATGATTTACTCCCGTCCCGATTTACTCCAGTCCCGATTTACACCCATCCCGATTTACACCCGTCCCGATTTACACCCGTCCTGATTTACTCGAGTCCCGATTTACACCCCGTCCCGATTTACACCCGTCCCGATTTACACCCATCCCTATTTACTCGAGTCCCGATTTACACCCGTCCCGATTAACTTGAGTCCCGATTCACACCCCGTCCCGATTTACTCCAGTCCCGATTTACATCCGTCCCAGTTTACACCCGTCCCGATTTACACCCGTCCCGATTTACACCGGTCCCGATTTATACCCCGTCCCTTTTTACACCCGTCCCGCTTTATACCCATCCCGATTTGCACCCGTCCCGATTTACTCGACTCCCGATTTACACCCCATCCCGATTTACACCCCATCCCGATTTATGCACCTGGATTTATACCCCTCGATTTATGCACCTGGATTTATACCCACCCCCGATTTACACCCCGTCCCGATTTACACCCGTCCCGATTTACACCCGTCCCAATTTACACCCATCCCGATTTACACTCCTTTACAATTTACACCCGTCCCGATTTACACCCGTCCCGATTTACACCCATCCCGATTTACACACGTCCCGATTTACACCCCGTGCCGATTCATACCCGTCCTGATTTACACCGTCCCGATTTACACCCGTCCCGATTTAAACCCTGTCCCGATTTACGCCCTTCACGATTTACACCCCGTCCCGATTTACACCCGTCCCGATTTACAACCCTTCATGATTTACACCCCGTCCCGATTTACACCCGTCCCGATTTACACCCCGTCCTGATTTACTCCCGTCCCGATTTACACCCATCCCGATTTACACCCGTCCCGATTTACTCGAGTCCCGATTTACACCCCGTCCCGATTTAGACCCGTCCCGATCTACTCGAGTCCCGATTTACACCCCGTCCCGATTTACTCCCGTCCCGATTTACACCCGTCCCAATTTATGCACCTGGATTTATACCCCCGGATTTACACCCGTCCCAATTTACACCCATCCCGATTTACACCCGTCCCAATTTACACTCCGTCCCGATTTACACCCCGTCCCGATTTACACCCGTCCCGATTTACAGCCCTTCATGATTTACACCCCGTCCCGATTTACACCCGTCCCGATATACACCCGTCCCGGTTTACACCCGTCCCGATTTACACTCGGTCCCGATTTACACCCGTCCCGATTTACACCCCGTCCCGATTTACTCGAGTCCCGATTTACACCCCGTCCCGATTTACACCCATCCTGATTTACACTCCGTCCCGATTTACACCCGTCCCGATTTACACCCGTCCCGATTTTCAACCTGCCCCGATTTATACCCGTCCCGATTTACACCCGTCCCGATTTACACCCGTCCTAATTTACACCCATCCCAATTTACACCCCTTCATGATTTACTCCCGTCCCGATTTACTCCAGTCCCGATTTACACCCGTCCCGATTTACACCCGTCCCGATTTACACCCGTCCTGATTTACTCGAGTCCCGATTTACACCCCGTCCTGATTTACACCCGTCCCGATTTACACCCATCCCTATTTACTCGAGTCCCGATTTACACCCGTCCCGATTAACTTGAGTCCCGATTCACACCCCGTCCCGATTTACTCCAGTCCCGATTTACATCCGTCCCAGTTTACACCCGTCCCGATTTACACCCGTCCCGATTTACACCGGTCCCGATTTATACCCCGTCCCTTTTTACACCCGTCCCGCTTTATACCCGTCCCGATTTGCACCCGTCCCGATTTACTCGAGTCCCGATTTACACCCCATCCCGATTTACACCCCATCCCGATTTATGCACCTGGATTTATACCCCTCGATTTATGCACCTGGATTTATACCCACCCCCGATTTACACCCCGTCCCGATTTACACCCGTCCCGATTTACACCCGTCCCAATTTACACCCATCCCGATTTACACTCCTTTACAATTTACACCCGTCCCGATTTACACCCGTCCCGATTTACACCCATCCCGATTTACACACGTCCCGATTTACACCCCGTGCCGATTCATACCCGTCCTGATTTACACCATCCCGATTTACACCCGTCCCGATTTAAACCCTGTCCCGATTTACGCCCTTCCCGATTAAGACCCGTCCAGATTTACACCAGTCCCGATTTACAACCCGTCCCGATATACTCGAGTCCCGATTTACACCCCGTCCCGATTTACATCCGTCCCGATTTACACCCATCCCGATTTACACCCCATCCCAATTTATGCACCTGGATTTATACCACTCGAATTATGCATTTGGATTTATACCCCCCCCCGATTTACACCCGGTCCCGATTTACACCCGTCCCGATTTACACCCGTCCCGATTTACACCTGTCCCAATTTACACGCATCCCGATCTACACCCCTTCACGATTGACACCCCTTCCCGATTTACACCCGACCCGATTTACACCCATCCCGATTTACAACCCGTCCCGATTTACACCCATCCCGATTTACACCTGTCCTGATTTACAACCCGTCCCGATTTACACCCCGTCCCGATTTACACCCATCCCGATTTACTGCCCTTCATGATTTACACCCCGTCTCGATTTACACCCGTCCCGATTTACACCCGTCCCGGTTTACACCCGTCCCGATTTACACCCGTCCCGATTTACACCTGTCCCGATTTACACCCCGTCCCGATTTACTCGAGTCCTGATTTACACCCCGTCCCGATTTACACACGTCCTGATTTACACTCCGTCCCGATTTACACCCGTCCTGATTTACACCCGTCCCGATTTTCAACCTGCCCCGATTTATACCCGTCCCGATTTACACCCGTCCTGATTTACACCCGTCCCAATTTACACCCATCCCAATTTACACCCCTTCACGATTTACTCCCGTCCCGATTTACTCCAGTCCCGATTTACACCCGTCCCGATTTACACCCGTCCCGATTTACACCCGTCCTGATTTACTCGAGTCCCGATTTACACCCGTCCTGATTTACACCCATCCCTATTTACTCGAGTCCTGATTTACACCCGTCCCGATTAACTTGAGTCCCGATTTACACCCCGTCCCGATTTACTCCAGTCCCGATTTACATCCGTCCCAGTTTACACCCGTCCCGATTTACACCCGTCCCGATTTACACCGGTCCCGATTTACACCCCGTCCCTATTTACACCCGTCCCGCTTTATACCCGTCCCGATTTGCACCCGTCCCGATTTACTCGAGTCCCGATTTACACCCCATCCCGATTTACACCCCATCCCGATTTATGCACCTGGATTTATACCCCTCGATTTATGCACCTGGATTTATACCCACCCCCGATTTACACCCCGTCCCGATTTACACCCGTCCCGATTTACACCCGTCCCAATTTACACCCATCCCGATTTACACCCCTTCACAATTTACACCCGTCCCGATTTACACCCGTCCCGATTTACACCCATCCCGATTTACACCGTCCCGATTTACACCCCGTGCCGATTCATACCCGTCCTGATTTACACCGTCCCGATTTACACCCGTCCCGATTTAAACCCTGTCCCGATTTATGCCCCTCCCGATTTACAACCCGTCCCGATTTACACCGGTCCCGATTTACAACCCGTCCCGATTTACTCGAGGCCCGATTTACACCCCGTCCCGATTTACATCAGTCCCAATTTACACCCATCCCGATTTACACCCCATCCTAATTTATGCACCTGGATTTATACCCCTCGAGTCCCGATTTACACC
The DNA here is from genome assembly GCF_052327205.1 of Somniosus microcephalus. Classification (NCBI taxonomy): domain Eukaryota; kingdom Metazoa; phylum Chordata; class Chondrichthyes; order Squaliformes; family Somniosidae; genus Somniosus; species Somniosus microcephalus. Next base: position 149,142,303 of record NC_140988.1, read on the forward strand.
CCGTCCCGATTTACACCCGTCCCGATTTACACCCGTCCCGATTTACTCGAGTCCCGATTTACACCCCGTCCCGATTAACTCCAGTCCCGATTTACACCCGTCCTGGTTTACACCTGTCCCGATTTACACCCGTCCCGGTTTACACTCCGTCCCGATTTACACCCGTCCCGATTTACACCCGTCCCGGTTTACACCCGTCCCGATTTACACTCCGTCCCGATTTACACCCATTCCGATTTACACCCGTCCCGATTTACAACCCTTCATGATTTACACCCCGTCCCGATTTACACCCTTCCCGATTTACACCCCGTCCCGATTTACACCCGTCCCGATTTACACCCGTCCCGATTTACACCCGTCCCGATTTACTCGAGTCCCGATTTAGACCCGACCCGATCTACTCGAGTCCCGATTTACACCCCGTCCCGATTTACTCCCGTCCCGATTTGCACCCGTCCCAATTTATGCACCTGGATTTATACCCCCGGATTTACACCCATCCCGATTTACACCTGTCCCAATTTACACTCATCCCGATTTACACCCCTTCACGATTTACACCCATTCCCGATTTACACCCGTCCCGATTTACACCCATCCCGATTTACACCATCCCGATTTACACCCGTCCCAATTTATTCCCGTCCCGATTTACACCCGTCCCAATTTACATCAAGTGCCGATTCATACCCGTCCTGATTTACACCGTCCCGATTTACACCCGTCCCAATTTAAACCATGTCCCGATTTACACCCGTCCCGATTGAGACCCGTCCCGATTTACACCCGTCCCAAATTACACCGCATCCCGATTTACACCCGTCCCGATTTACACCCGTCCCGATTTACACCCGTCCCGATTTACACCCGTCCCGATTTACAACCCGTCCCAATTTACACCCGTCCCGATTTACAATGCGTCCCGATTTACTCGAGTCCCGATTTACACCCGTCCCGATTTACACCCGTCCTGATTTACACCCGTCCCGATTTACTCGAGTCCCGAATTACACCCCGTCCCGATTTACTCCAGTCCCGATTTACACCTGTCCGGTTTACACCTGTCCCAATTTACACCCGTCCCGGTTTACACACTGTCCCGATTTACACCCGTCCCGATTTACACCCTTCCCGATTTACACCCCTTCACGATTTACACCCCGTCCCGATTTACACCCGTACCGATTTACAACCCTTCATGATTTACACCCCGTCCCGATTTACACCCGTCCCGATTTACACCCCGTCCCGATTTACACCCGTCCCGATTTACACCCGTCCCGATTTACACACGTCCTGATTTACTCGAGTCCCGATTTACACCCCGTCCCGATTTAGACCCGTCCCGATCTACTCGAGTCCCGATTTACACCCCGTCCCGATTTACTCCCGTCCCGATTTACACCCATTCCGATTTACACCCGTCCCGATTAACAACCCTTCATGATTTACACCCCGTCCCGATTTACACCCGTCCCGATTTACACCCCGTCCCGATTTACACCCGTCCCGATTTACACCCGTCCCGATTTACACCCGTCCCGATTTACTCGAGTCCCGATTTACACCCCGTCCCGATTTACTCCCGTCCCGATTTACACCCGTCCCAATTTATGCACCTGGATTTATACCCCCGGATTTACACCCGTCCCAATTTACACCCATCCCGATTTACACCCGTCCCAATTTACACTCATCCCGATTTACACCCCTTCACGATTTACGCCCATTCCTGATTTACACCCGTCCCGATTTACACCCATCCCGATTTACACCATCCCGATTTACACCCGTCCCGATTTATTCCCGTCCCGATTTACACCCCGCCCCGATTTACACCCGTCCCGATTTACACCCGTCCCGATTTATAACCCGTCCCGATTTACACCCATCCCGATTTACTCCAGTCCCGATTTACACCTGTCCCGGTTTACACCCGTCCCGATTTACTCGAGTCCCGATTTACACCTCGTCCCGATTTAATCCAGTCCTGATTTACACCCGTCCCGGATTACACCCATCCCGATTTACACCCATTCCGGTTTACACCCGTCCCGATTTGCACCCGCCCCGATTTACACCCGTCCCGGTTTACACCCCTTCACGATTTACACCCCGTCCCGATTTACACCCGTCCCGATTTACACCCGTCCCAATTTACTCGAGTCCCGATTTACACCCCGTCCCGATTTACTCCCGTCCCGATTTGCACCCGTCCCAATTTATGCACCTGGATATATACCCCCGGATTTACACCCATCCCGATTTACACCTGTCCCAATTTACACTCATCCCGATTTACACCCCTTCACGATTTACACCCATTCCCGATTTACACCCGTCCCGATTTACACCCATCCCGATTTACACCATCCCGATTTACACCCGTCCCAATTTATTCCCGTCCCGATTTACACCCGTCCCAATTTACATCAAGTGCCGATTGATACCCGTCCTGATTTACACCGTCCCGATTTACACCCGTCCCAATTTAAACCATGTCCCGATTTACACCCGTCCCGATTGAGACCCGTCCCGATTTACACCCGTCCCAAATTACACCGCATCCCGATTTACACCCGTCCCGATTTCCACCCGTCCCGATTTCCACCCGTCCCGATTTACACCCGTCCCGATTTACAACCCGTCCCGATTTACACCCGTCCCGATTTACAATGCGTCCCGATTTACTCGAGTCCCGATTTACACCCGTCCCGATTTACACCCGTCCTGATTTACACCCGTCCCGATTTACTCGAGTCCCGAATTACACCCCGTCCCGATTTACTCCAGTCCCGATTTACACCTGTCCGGTTTACACCTGTCCCGATTTACACCCGTCCCGGTTTACACACTGTCCCGATTTACACCCGTCCCGATTTACACCCTTCCCGATTTACACCCCTTCACGATTTACACCCCGTCCCGATTTACACCCGTACCGATTTACAACCCTTCATGATTTACACCCCGTCCCGATTTACACCCGTCCCGATTTACACCCCGTCCCGATTTACACCCGTCCCGATTTACACCCGTCCCGATTTACACACGTCCTGATTTACTCGAGTCCCGATTTACACCCCGTCCCGATTTAGACCCGTCCCGATCTACTCGAGTCCCGATTTACACCCCGTCCCGATTTACTCCCGTCCCGATTTACACCCATTCCGATTTACACCCGTCCCGATTAACAACCCTTCATGATTTACACCCCGTCCCGATTTACACCCGTCCCGATTTACACCCCGTCCCGATTTACACCCGTCCCGATTTACACCCGTCCCGATTTACACCCGTCCCGATTTACTCGAGTCCCGATTTACACCCCGTCCCGATTTACTCCCGTCCCGATTTACACCCGTCCCAATTTATGCACCTGGATTTATACCCCCGGATTTACACATGTCCCAATTTACACCCATCCCGATTTACACCCGTCCCAATTTACACTCATCCCGATTTACACCCCTTCACGATTTACGCCCATTCCTGATTTACACCCGTCCCGATTTACACCCATCCCGATTTACACCCCGCCCCGATTTACACCCGTCCCGATTTACACCCGTCCCGATTTATAACCCGTCCCGATTTACACCCATCCCGATTTACTCCAGTCCCGATTTACACCTGTCCCGGTTTACACCCGTCCCGATTTACTCGAGTCCCGATTTACACCTCGTCCCGATTTAATCCAGTCCTGATTTACACCCGTCCCGGATTACACCCATCCCGATTTACACCCATTCCGGTTTACACCCGTCCCGATTTGCACCCGCCCCGATTTACACCCGTCCCGGTTTACACCCCTTCACGATTTACACCCCGTCCCGATTTACACCCGTCCCGATTTACACCCGTCCCAATTTACTCGAGTCCTGATTTACACCCCGTCCCGATTTGCACCCGTCCCAATTTATGCACCTGGATATATACCCCCGGATTTACACCCATCCCGATTTACACCTGTCCCAATTTACACTCATCCCGATTTACACCCCTTCACAATTTACACCCATTCCCGATTTACACCCGTCCCGATTTACACCCATCCCGATTTACACCATCCCGATTTACTCCCGTCCCAATTTACATCAAGTGCCGATTCATACCCGTCCTGATTTACACCGTCCCGATTTACACCCGTCCCAATTTAAACCATGTCCCGATTTACACCCGTCCCGATTGAGACCCGTCCCGATTTACACCCGTCCCAAATTACACCGCATCCCGATTTACACCCATCCCGATTTCCACCCGTCCCGATTTACACCCGTCCCGATTTACACCCGTCCCGATTTACAACCCGTCCCGATTTACACCCGTCCCGATTTACAATCCGTCCCGATTTACTCGAGTCCTGATTTACACCCGTCCCGATTTACACCCGTCCTGATTTACACCCGTCCCGATTTACTCGAGTCCCGAATTACACCCCGTCCCGATTTACTCCAGTCCCGATTTACACCTGTCCGGTTTACACCTGTCCCGATTTACACCCGTCCTGGTTTACACTCTGTCCCGATTTACACCCGTCCCGATTTACACCCTTCCCGATTTACACCCTTTCACGATTTACACCCCGTCCCGATTTACACCCGTACCGATTTACAACCCTTCATGATTTACACCCCGTCCCGATTTACACCCGTCCCGATTTACACCCCGTCCCGATTTACACCCGTCCCGATTTACACCCGTCCCGATTTACACACGTCCTGATTTACTCGAGTCCCGATTTACACCCCGTCCCGATTTAGACCCGTCCCGATCTACTCGAGTCCCGATTTACACCCCGTCCCGATTTACTCCCGTCCCGATTTACACCCGTCCCAATTTATGCACCTGGATTTATACCCCTGTATTTACACCCGTCCCAATTTACACCCATCCCGATTTACACCCGTCCCAATTTACACTCATCCCGATTTACACCCCTTCACGATTTCCGCCCATTCCCGATTTACACCCGTCCCGATTTACACCCATCCCGATTTACACCATCCCGATTTACACCCGTCCCGATTTATTCCCGTCCCCATTTACACTCCGCCCCGATTTACACCCGTCCCGATTTACACCCGTCCCGATTTATAACCCGTCCCGATTTACACCCATCCCGATTTACTCCAGTCCCGATTTACACCTCGTCGCGATTTAATCCAGTCCTGATTTACACCCGTCCCGGATTACACCCATCCCGATTTACACCCATTCCGGTTTACACCCGTCCCGATTTGCACCCGCCCCGATTTACACCCGTCCCGATTTACACCCCTTCACGATTTACACCCCGTCCCGATTTACACCCGTCCCGATTTACAACCCTTCATGATTTACACCCCGTCCCGATTTACACCCGTCCCGATTTACACCCCGTCCCGATTTACACCCGTCCCGATTTACACCCGTCCCGATTTACACCCGTCCCGATTTACTCGAGTCCCGATTTACACCCCGTCCCGATTTAGACCCGTCCCGATCTACTCGAGTCCCGATTTACACCCCGTCCCGATTTACTCCCGTCCCGATTTACACCCGTCCCAATTTATGCACCTGGATTTATACCCCCGGATTTACACCCGTCCCAATTTACACCCATCCCGATTTACACCCGTCCCAATTTACACTCCGTCCCGATTTACACCCCGTCCCGATTTACACCCCTCCCGATTTACAGCCCTTCATGATTTACACCCCGTCCCGATTTACACCCGTCCCGATTTACACCCGTCCCGGTTTACACCCGTCCCGATTTACACTCCGTCCCGATTTACACCCGTCCCAATTTACACCTGTCCCGATTTACACCCCGTCCCGATTTACTCGAGTCCCGATTTACACCCCGTCCCGATTTACACCCGTCCCGATTTACTCGAGTCCCGATTTACACCCCGTCCCTATTTACTCCAGTCCCGATTTACACCCGTCCTGGTTTACACCTGTCCCGATTTACACCCGTCCCGGTTTACACTCCGTCCCGATTTACACCCGTCCCGATTTACACCCGTCCCGTTTTACACTCCGTCCCGATTTACACCCGTCCCAGTTTACACCCGTCCCGATTTACACTCCGTCCCGATTTACACCCATCCCGATTTACACCCGTCCCGATTTACAACCCTTCATGATTTACACCCCGTCCCGATTTACACCCGTCCCGATTTACACCCCGTCCCGATTTACACCCGTCCCGATTTACACCCGTCCCAATTTACTCAAGTCCCGATTTACACCCCGTCCCGATTTAGACCCGTCCCGATCTACTCGAGTCCCGATTTACACCCCGTCCCAATTTACTCCCGTCCCGATTTACACCCGTCCCAATTTATGCACCTGGATTTGTACCCCCGTATTTACACCCATCCCAATTTACACCCATCCCGATTTACACCCGTCCCAATTTACACTCATCCCGATTTACACCCCTTCACGATTTCTGCCCATTCCCGATTTACACCCGTCCCGATTTACACCCATCCCGATTTACACCATCCCGATTTACACCCGTCCCGATTTATTCCCGTCCCGATTTACACCCCGCCCCGATTTACACCCGTCCCGATTTACACCCGTCCCGATTTATAACCCGTCCCGATTTACACCCATCCCGATTTACTCCAGTCCCGATTTACACCTGTCCCGGTTTACACCCGTCCCGATTTACTCGAGTCCCGATTTACACCTCGTCGCGATTTAATCCAGTCCTGATTTACACCCGTCCCGGATTACACCCATCCCGATTTACACCCGTCCCGGTTTACACTCCGTCCCGATTTACACCCGTCCCGATTTACACCCGTCCCGGTTTACACCCGTCCCGATTTACACTCCGTCCCGATTTACACCCATTCCGATTTACACCCGTCCCGATTTACAACCCTTCATGATTTACACCCCGTCCCGATTTACACCCTTCCCGATTTACACCCCGTCCCGATTTACACCCGTCCCGATTTACACCCGTCCCGATTTACACCCGTCCCGATTTACTCGAGTCCCGATTTACACCCCGTCCCGATTTAGACCCGACCCGATCTACTCGAGTCCCGATTTACACCCCGTCCCGATTTACTCCCGTCCCGATTTACACCCGTCCCAATTTATGCACCTGGATTTATACCCCCGGATTTACACCCGTCCCAATTTACACCCATCCCGATTTACACCCGTCCCAATTTACACTCATCCCGATTTACACCCCTTCACGATTTACGCCCATTCCTGATTTACACCCGTCCCGATTTACACCCATCCCGATTTACACCATCCCGATTTACACCCGTCCCGATTTATTCCCGTCCCGATTTACACCCCGCCCCGATTTACACCCGTCCCGATTTACACCCGTCCCGATTTATAACCCGTCCCGATTTACACCCATCCCGATTTACTCCAGTCCCGATTTACACCTGTCCCGGTTTACACCCGTCCCGATTTACTCGAGTCCCGATTTACACCTCGTCGCGATTTAATCCAGTCCTGATTTACACCCGTCCCGGATTACACCCATCCCGATTTACACCCATTCCGGTTTACACCCGTCCCGATTTGCACCCGCCCCGATTTACACCCGTCCCGGTTTACACCCCTTCACGATTTACACCCCGTCCCGATTTACACCCGTCCCGATTTACAACCCTTCATGATTTACACCCCGTCCCGATTTACACACGTCCCGATTTACACCCCGTCCCGATTTACACCCGTCCCGATTTACACCCGTCCCGATTTACACCCGCCCCAATTTACTCGAGTCCTGATTTACACCCCGTCCCAATTTAGACCCGTCCCGATCTACTCGAGTCCCGATTTACACCCCGTCCCGATTTACTCCCGTCCCGATTTGCACCCGTCCCAATTTATGCACCTGGATTTATACCCCCGGATTTACACCCATCCCGATTTACACCTGTCCCAATTTACACTCATCCCGATTTACACCCCTTCATGATTTACACCCATTCCCGATTTACACCCGTCCCGATTTACACCCATCCCGATTTACACCATCCCGATTTACACCCGTCCCAATTTATTCCCGTCCCGATTTACACCCGTCCCAATTTACATCAAGTGCCGATTCATACCCGTCCTGATTTACACCGTCCCGATTTACACCCGTCCCAATTTAAACCATGTCCCGATTTACACCCGTCCCGATTGAAACCCGTCCCGATTTACACCCGTCCCAAATTACACCGCATCCCGATTTACACCCGTCCCGATTTACACCCGTCCCGATTTACACCCGTCCCGATTTACACCCGTCCCGATTTACAACCCGTCCCAATTTACACCCGTCCCGATTTACAATCCATCCCGATTTACTCGAGTCCCGATTTATACCCGTCCCGATTTACACTCGTCCTGATTTACACCCGTCCCGATTTACTCGAGTCCCGAATTACACCCCGTCCCGATTTACTCCAGTCCCGATTTACACCTGTCCGGTTTACACCTGTCCCGATTTACACCCGTCCCGGTTTACACACTGTCCCGATTTACACCCGTCCCGATTTACACCCTTCCCGATTTACACCCCTTCACGATTTACACCCCGTCCCGATTTACACCCGTACCGATTTACAACCCTTCATGATTTACACCCCGTCCCGATTTACACCCGTCCCGATTTACACCCTGTCCCGATTTACACCCGTCCCGATTTACACCCGTCCCGATTTACACACGTCCTGATTTACTCGAGTCCCGATTTACACCCCGTCCCGATTTAGACCCGTCCCGATCTACTCGAGTCCCGATTTACACCCCGTCCCGATTTACTCCCGTCCCGATTTACACCCATTCCGATTTACACCCGTCCCGATTTACAACCCTTCATGATTTACACCCCGTCCCGATTTACACCCGTCCCGATTTACACCCCGTCCCGATTTACACCCGTCCCGATTTACACCCGTCCCGATTTACTCGAGTCCCGATTTACACCCCGTCCCGATTTACTCCCGTCCCGATTTACACCCGTCCCAATTTATGCACCTGGATTTATACCCCCGGATTTACACCCGTCCCAATTTACACCCATCCCGATTTACACCCGTCCCAATTTACACTCATCCCGATTTACACCCCTTCACGATTTACGCCCATTCCTGATTTACACCCGTCCCGATTTACACCCATCCCGATTTACACCATCCCGATTTACACCCGTCCCGATTTATTCCCGTCCCGATTTACACCCCGCCCCGATTTACACCCGTCCCGATTTACACCCGTCCCGATTTATAACCCGTCCCGATTTACACCCATCCCGATTTACTCCAGTCCCGATTTACACCTGTCCCGGTTTACACCCGTCCCGATTTACTCGAGTCCCGATTTACACCTCGTCCCGATTTAATCCAGTCCTGATTTACACCCGTCCCGGATTACACCCATCCCGATTTACACCCATTCCGGTTTACACCCGTCCCGATTTGCACCCGCCCCGATTTACACCCGTCCCGGTTTACACCCCTTCACGATTTACACCCCGTCCCGATTTACACCCGTCCCGATTTACACCCGTCCCGATTTACACCCGTCCCAATTTACTCGAGTCCCGATTTACACCCCGTCCCGATTTACTCCCGTCCCGATTTGCACCCGTCCCAATTTATGCACCTGGATATATACCCCCGGATTTACACCCATCCCGATTTACACCTGTCCCAATTTACACTCATCCCGATTTACACCCCTTCACGATTTACACCCATTCCCGATTTACACCCGTCCCGATTTACACCCATCCCGATTTACACCATCCCGATTTACAGCCGTCCCGATTTATTCCCGTCCCGATTTACACCCGTCCCAATTTACATCAAGTGCCGATTCATACCCGTCCTGATTTACACCGTCCCGATTTACACCCGTCCCAATTTAAACCATGTCCCGATTTACACCCGTCCCGATTGAGACCCGTCCCGATTTACACCCGTCCCAAATTACACCGCATCCCGATTTACACCCGTCCCGATTTCCACCCGTCCCGATTTACACCCGTCCCGATTTACACCCGTCCCGATTTACAACCCGTCCCGATTTACACCCGTCCCGATTTACAATCCGTCCCGATTTACTCGAGTCCTGATTTACACCCGTCCCGATTTACACCCGTCCTGATTTACACCCGTCCCGATTTACTCGAGTCCCGAATAACACCCCGTCCCGATTTACTCCAGTCCCGATTTACACCTGTCCGGTTTACACCTGTCCCGATTTACACCCGTCCTGGTTTACACTCTGTCCCGATTTACACCCGTCCCGATTTACACCCTTCCCGATTTACACCCTTTCACGATTTACACCCCGTCCCGATTTACACCCGTACCGATTTACAACCCTTCATGATTTACACCCCGTCCCGATTTACACCCGTCCCGATTTACACCCCGTCCCGATTTACACCCGTCCCGATTTACACCCGTCCCGATTTACACACGTCCTGATTTACTCGAGTCCCGATTTACACCCCATCCCGATTTAGACCCGTCCCGATCTACTCGAGTCCCGATTTACACCCCGTCCCGATTTACTCCCGTCCCGATTTACACCCGTCCCAATTTATGCACCTGGATTTATACCCCCGTATTTACACCCTTCCCAATTTACACCCATCCCGATTTACACCCGTCCCAATTTACACTCATCCCGATTTACACCCCTTCACGATTTCCGCCCATGCCCGATTTACACCCGTCCCGATTTACACCCATCCCGATTTACACCATCCCGATTTACACCCGTCCCGATTTATTCCCGTCCCGATTTACACCCCGCCCCGATTTACACCCGTCCCGATTTACACCCGTCCCGATTTATAACCCGTCCCGATTTACACCCATCCCGATTTACTCCAGTCCCGATTTACACCTCGTCGCGATTTAATCCAGTTCTGATTTACACCCGTCCCGGATTACACCCATCCCGATTTACACCCATTCCGGTTTACACCCGTCCCGATTTGCACCCGCCCCGATTTACACCCGTCCCGATTTACACCCCTTCACGATTTACACCCCGTCCCGATTTACACCCGTCCCGATTTACAACCCGTCCCGTTTTACACTCCGTCCCGATTTACACCCGTCCCGGTTTACACCCGTCCCGATTTACACTCCGTCCTGATTTACACCCATCCCGATTTACACCCGTCCCGATTTACAACCCTTCATGATTTACACCCCGTCCCGATTTACACCCGTCCCGATTTACACCCCGTCCCGATTTACACCCGTCCCGATTTACACCCGTCCCGATTTACTCAAGTCCCGATTTACACCCCGTCCCGATTTAGACCCGTCCCGATCTACTCGAGTCCCGATTTACACCCCGTCCCAATTTACTCCCGTCCCGATTTACACCCGTCCCAATTTATGCACCTGGATTTGTACCCCCGTATTTACACCCGTCCCAATTTACACCCATCCCGATTTACACCCGTCCCAATTTACACTCATCCCGATTTACACCCCTTCACGATTTCCGCCCATTCCCGATTTACACCCGTCCCGATTTACACCCATCCCGATTTACACCATCCCGATTTACACCCGTCCCGATTTATTCCCGTCCCGATTTACACCCCGCCCCGATTTACACACGTCCCGATTTACACCCGTCCCGATTTATAACCCGTCCCGATTTACACCCATCCCGATTTACTCCAGTCCCGATTTACACCTGTCCCGGTTTACACCCGTCCCGATTTACTCGAGTCCCGATTTACACCTCGTCGCGATTTAATCCAGTCCTGATTTACACCCGTCCCGGATTACACCCATCCCGATTTACACCCATTCCGGTTTACACCCGTCCCGATTTGCACCCGCCCCGATTTACACCCATCCCGATTTACACCCCTTCACGATTTAAACCCCGTCCCGATTTACACCCGTCCCGATTTACAACCCTTCATGATTTACACCCCGTCCCGATTTACACCCGTCCCGATTTACACCCCGTCCCGATTTACACCCGTCCCGATTTACACCCGTCCCGATTTACACCCGTCCCGATTTACTCGAGTCCCGATTTAAACCCCGTCCCGATTTAGACCCGTCCCGATCTACTCGAGTCCTGATTTACACCCCGTCCCGATTTACTCCCGTCCCGATTTACACCCGTCCCAATTTATGCACCTGGATTTATACCCCCGGATTTACACCCGTCCCAATTTACACCCATCCCGATTTACACCCGTCCCAATTTACACTCCGTCCCGATTTACACCCCGTCCCGATTTACACCCGTCCCGATTTACAGCCCTTCATGATTTACACCCCGTCCCGATTTACACCCGTCCCGATTTACACCCGTCCCGGTTTACACCCGTCCCGATTTACACTCCGTCCCGATTTACACCCGTCCCGATTTACACCTGTCCCGATTTACACCCCGTCCCGATTTACTCGAGTCCCGATTTACACCCCGTCCCGATTTACACCCATCCTGATTTACACTCCGTCCCGATTTACACCCGTCCCGATTTACACCCGTCCCGATTTTCAACCTGCCCCGATTTATACCCGTCCCGATTTACACCCGTCCCGATTTACACCCGTCCTAATTTATACCCATCCCAATTTACACCCCTTCATGATTTACTCCCGTCCCGATTTACTCCAGTCCCGATTTACACCCGTCCCGATTTACACCCGTCCCGATTTACACCCGTCCTGATTTACTCGAGTCCCGATTTACACCCCGTCCCGATTTACACCCGTCCCGATTTACACCCATCCCTATTTACTCGAGTCCCGATTTACACCCGTCCCGATTAACTTGAGTCCCGATTCACACCCCGTCCCGATTTACTCCAGTCCCGATTTACATCCGTTCCAGTTTACACCCGTCCCGATTTACACCCGTCCCGATTTACACCGGTCCCGATTTATACCCCGTCCCTTTTTACACCCGTCCCGCTTTATACCCGTCCCGATTTGCAGCCGTCCCGATTTACTCGAGTCCCGATTTACACCCCATCCCGATTTACACCCCATCCCGATTTATGCACCTGGATTTATACCCCTCGATATATGCACCTGGATTTATACCCACCCCCGATTTACACCCCGTCCCGATTTACACCCGTCCCGATTTACACCCGTCCCAATTTACACCCATCCCGATTTACACTCCTTTACAATTTACACCCGTCCCGATTTACACCCGTCCCGATCTACTCGAGTCCCGATTTACACCCCGTCCCGATTTACTCCCGTCCCGATTTACACCCGTCCCAATTTATGCACCTGGATTTATACCCCCGTATTTACACCCGTCCCAATTTACACCCATCCCGATTTACACCCGTCCCAATTTACACTCATCCCGATTTACACCCCTTCACGATTTCCGCCCATTCCCGATTTACACCCGTCCCGATTTACACCCATCCCGATTTACACCATCCCGATTTACACCCGTCCCGATTTATTCCCGTCCCGATTTACACCCCGCCCCGATTTACACCCGTCCCGATTTACACCCGTCCCGATTTATAACCCGTCCCGATTTGCACCCATCCCGATTTACTCCAGTCCCGATTTACACCTGTCCCGGTTTACACCCGTCCCGATTTACTCGAGTCCCGATTTACACCTCGTCGCGATTTAATCCAGTCCTGATTTACACCCGTCCCGGATTTCACCCATCCCGATTTACACCCATTCCGGTTTACACCCGTCCCGATTTGCACCCGCCCCGATTTACACCCGTCCCGATTTACACCCCTTCACGATTTACACCCCGTCCCGATTTACACCCGTCCCGATTTACAACCCTTCATGATTTACACCCCGTCCCGATTTACACCCGTCCCGATTTACACCCCGTCCCGATTTACACCCGTCCCGATTTACACCCGTCCCGATTTACTCGAGTCCCGATTTACACCTCGTCCCGATTTAGACCCGTCCCGATCTACTCGAGTCCCGATTTACACCCCGTCCCGATTTACTCCCGTCCCGATTTACACCCGTCCCAATTTATGCACCTGGATTTATACCCCCGGATTTACACCCGTCCCAATTTACACCCATCCCGATTTACACCCGTCCCAATTTACACTCCGTCCCGATTTACACCCCATCCCGATTTACACCCGTCCCGATTTACAGCCCTTCATGATTTACACCCCGTCCCGATTTACACCCGTCCCGATTTACACCCGTCCCGGTTTACACCCGTCCCGATTTACACTCCGTCCCGATTTACACCCGTCCCGATTTACACCTGTCCCGATTTACACCCCGTCCCGATTTACTCGAGTCCCGATTTACACCCCGTCCCGATTTACACCCATCCTGATTTACACTCCGTCCCGATTTACACCCGTCCCGATTTACACCCGTCCCGATTTTCAACCTGCCCCGATTTATACCCGTCCCGATTTACACCCGTCCCGATTTACACCCGTCCTAATTTACACCCATCCCAATTTACACCCCTTCATGATTTACTCCCGTCCCGATTTACTCCAGTCCCGATTTACACCCGTCCCGATTTACACCCGTCCCGATTTACACCCGTCCTGATTTACTCGAGTCCCGATTTACACCCCGTCCCGATTTACACCCGTCCCGATTTACACCCATCCCTATTTACTCGAGTCCCGATTTACACCCGTCCCGATTAACTTGAGTCCCGATTCACATCCCGTCCCAATTTACTCCAGTCCCGATTTACATCCGTCCCAGTTTACACCCGTCCCGATTTACACCCGTCCCGATTTACACCGGTCCCGATTTATACCCCGTCCCTTTTTACACCCGTCCCGCTTTATACCCGTCCCGATTTGCACCCGTCCCGATTTACTCGAGTCCCGATTTACACCCCATCCCGATTTACACCCCATCCCGATTTATGCACCTGGATTTATACCCCTCGATTTATGCACCTGGATTTATACCCACCCCCGATTTACACCCCGTCCCAATTTACACCCATCCCGATTTACACTCCTTTACAATTTACACCCGTCCCGATTTACACCCGTCCCGATTTACACCCATCCCGATTTACACACGTCCCGATTTACACCCCGTGCCGATTCATACCCGTCCTGATTTACACCGTCCCGATTTACACCTGTCCCGATTTAAACCCTGTCCCGATTTATGCCCTTCCCGATTAAGACCTGTCCAGATTTACACCAGTCCCGATTTACAACACGTCCCGATATACTCGAGTCCCGATTTACACCCCGTCCCGATTTACATCCGTCCCGATTTACACCCATCCCGATTTACACCCCATCCCAATTTATGCACCTGGATTTATACCACTCGAATTATGCATTTGGATTTATAGCCTCCCCCGATTTACACCCGGTCCCGATTTACACCCGTCCCGATTTACACCCGTCCCGATTTACACCCGTCCCAATTTACACCCATCCCGATCTACACCCCTTCACGATTTACACCCCTTCCCGATTTACACCCGACCCGATTTACACCCGTCCCGATTTACACCCATCCCTATTTACTCGAGTCCCGATTTACACCCGTCCCGATTAACTTGAGTCCCGATTCACATCCCGTCCCAATTTACTCCAGTCCCGATTTACATCCGTCCCAGTTTACACCCGTCCCGATTTACACCCGTCCCGATTTACACTGGTCCCGATTTATACCCCGTCCCTTTTTACACCCATCCCGCTTTATACCCGTCCCGATTTGCACCCGTCCCGATTTACTCGAGTCCCGATTTACACCCCATCCCGATTTACACCCCATCCCGATTTATGCACCTGGATTTATACCCCTCGATTTATGCACCTGGATTTATACCCACCCCCGATTTACACCCCGTCCCGATTTACACCCGTCCCGATTTACACCCGTCCCAATTTACACCCATCCCGATTTACACTCCCTTACAATTTACACCCTTCCCGATTTACACCCGTCCCGATTTACACCCGTCCCGATTTATAACCCGTCCCGATTTACACCCATCCCGATTTACTCCAGTCCCGATTTACACCTGTCCCGGTTTACACCCGTCCCGATTTACTCGAGTCCCGATTTACACCTCGTCCCGATTTAATCCAGTCCTGATTTACACCCGTCCCGGATTACACCCATCCCGATTTACACCCATTCCGGTTTACACCCGTCCCGATTTGCACCCGCCCCGATTTACACCCGTCCCGGTTTACACCCCTTCACGATTTACACCCCGTCCCGATTTACACCCGTCCCGATTTACACCCGTCCCGATTTACACCCGTCCCAATTTACTCGAGTCCCGATTTACACCCCGTCCCGATTTACTCCCGTCCCGATTTGCACCCGTCCCAATTTATGCACCTGGATATATACCCCCGGATTTACACCCATCCCGATTTACACCTGTCCCAATTTACACTCATCCCGATTTACACCCCTTCACGATTTACACCCATTCCCGATTTACACCCGTCCCGATTTACACCCATCCCGATTTACACCATCCCGATTTACAGCCGTCCCGATTTATTCCCGTCCCGATTTACACCCGTCCCAATTTACATCAAGTGCCGATTCATACCCGTCCTGATTTACACCGTCCCGATTTACACCCGTCCCAATTTAAACCATGTCCCGATTTACACCCGTCCCGATTGAGACCCATCCCGATTTACACCCGTCCCAAATTACACCGCATCCCGATTTACACCCGTCCCGATTTCCACCCGTCCCGATTTACACCCGTCCCGATTTACACCCGTCCCGATTTACAACCCGTCCCGATTTACACCCGTCCCGATTTACAATCCGTCCCGATTTACTCGAGTCCTGATTTACACCCGTCCCGATTTACACCCGTCCTGATTTACACCCGTCCCGATTTACTCGAGTCCCGAATAACACCCCGTCCCGATTTACTCCAGTCCCGATTTACACCTGTCCGGTTTACACCTGTCCCGATTTACACCCGTCCTGGTTTACACTCTGTCCCGATTTACACCCGTCCCGATTTACACCCTTCCCGATTTACACCCTTTCACGATTTACACCCCGTCCCGATTTACACCCGTACCGATTTACAACCCTTCATGATTTACACCCCGTCCCGATTTACACCCGTCCCGATTTACACCCCGTCCCGATTTACACCCGTCCCGATTTACACCCGTCCCGATTTACACACGTCCTGATTTACTCGAGTCCCGATTTACACCCCATCCCGATTTAGACCCGTCCCGATCTACTCGAGTCCCGATTTACAACCCGTCCCGATTTACTCCCGTCCCGATTTACACCCGTCCCAATTTATGCACCTGGATTTATACCCCCGTATTTACACCCTTCCCAATTTACACCCATCCCGATTTACACCCGTCCCAATTTACACTCATCCCGATTTACACCCCTTCACGATTTCCGCCCATGCCCGATTTACACCCGTCCCGATTTACACCCATCCCGATTTACACCATCCCGATTTACACCCGTCCCGATTTATTCCCGTCCCGATTTACACCCCGCCCCGATTTACACCCGTCCCGATTTACACCCGTCCCGATTTATAACCCGTCCCGATTTACACCCATCCCGATTTACTCCAGTCCCGATTTACACCTCGTCGCGATTTAATCCAGTTCTGATTTACACCCGTCCCGGATTACACCCATCCCGATTTACACCCATTCCGGTTTACACCCGTCCCGATTTGCACCCGCCCCGATTTACACCCGTCCCGATTTACACCCCTTCACGATTTACACCCCGTCCCGATTTACACCCGTCCCGATTTACAACCCGTCCCGTTTTACACTCCGTCCCGATTTACACCCGTCCCGGTTTACACCCGTCCCGATTTACACTCCGTCCTGATTTACACCCATCCCGATTTACACCCGTCCCGATTTACAACCCTTCATGATTTACACCCCGTCCCGATTTACACCCGTCCCGATTTACACCCCGTCCCGATTTACACCCGTCCCGATTTACACCCGTCCCGATTTACTCAAGTCCCGATTTACACCCCGTCCCGATTTAGACCCGTCCCGATCTACTCGAGTCCCGATTTACACCCCGTCCCAATTTACTCCCGTCCCGATTTACACCCGTCCCAATTTATGCACCTGGATTTGTACCCCCGTATTTACACCCGTCCCAATTTACACCCATCCCGATTTACACCCGTCCCAATTTACACTCATCCCGATTTACACCCCTTCACGATTTCCGCCCATTCCCGATTTACACCCGTCCCGATTTACACCCATCCCGATTTACACCATCCCGATTTACACCCGTCCCGATTTATTCCCGTCCCGATTTACACCCCGCCCCGATTTACACACGTCCCGATTTACACCTGTCCCGATTTATAACCCGTCCCGATTTACACCCATCCCGATTTACTCCAGTCCCGATTTACACCTGTCCCGGTTTACACCCGTCCCGATTTACTCGAGTCCCGATTTACACCTCGTCGCGATTTAATCCAGTCCTGATTTACACCCGTCCCGGATTACACCCATCCCGATTTACACCCATTCCGGTTTACACCCGTCCCGATTTGCACCCGCCCCGATTTACACCCATCCCGATTTACACCCCTTCACGATTTAAACCCCGTCCCGATTTACACCCGTCCCGATTTACAACCCTTCATGATTTACACCCCGTCCCGATTTACACCCGTCCCGATTTACACCCCGTCCCGATTTACACCCGTCCCGATTTACACCCGTCCCGATTTACACCCGTCCCGATTTACTCGAGTCCCGATTTAAACCCCGTCCCGATTTAGACCCGTCCCGATCTACTCGAGTCCCGATTTACACCCCGTCCCGATTTACTCCCGTCCCGATTTACACCCGTCCCAATTTATGCACCTGGATTTATACCCCCGGATTTACACCCGTCCCAATTTACACCCATCCCGATTTACACCCGTCCCAATTTACACTCCGTCCCGATTTACACCCCGTCCCGATTTACACCCGTCCCGATTTACAGCCCTTCATGATTTACACCCCGTCCCGATTTACACCCGTCCCGATTTACACCCGTCCCGGTTTACACCCGTCCCGATTTACACTCCGTCCCGATTTACACCCGTCCCGATTTACACCTGTCCCGATTTACACCCCGTCCCGATTTACTCGAGTCCCGATTTACACCCCGTCCCGATTTACACCCATCCTGATTTACACTCCGTCCCGATTTACACCCGTCCCGATTTACACCCGTCCCGATTTTCAACCTGCCCCGATTTATACCCGTCCCGATTTACACCCGTCCCGATTTACACCCGTCCTAATTTATACCCATCCCAATTTACACCCCTTCATGATTTACTCCCGTCCCGATTTACTCCAGTCCCGATTTACACCCGTCCCGATTTACACCCGTCCCGATTTACACCCGTCCTGATTTACTCGAGTCCCGATTTACACCCCGTCCCGATTTACACCCGTCCCGATTTACACCCATCCCTATTTACTCGAGTCCCGATTTACACCCGTCCCGATTAACTTGAGTCCCGATTCACACCCCGTCCCGATTTACTCCAGTCCCGATTTACATCCGTTCCAGTTTACACCCGTCCCGATTTACACCCGTCCCGATTTACACCGGTCCCGATTTATACCCCGTCCCTTTTTACACCCGTCCCGCTTTATACCCGTCCCGATTTGCACCCGTCCCGATTTACTCGAGTCCCGATTTACACCCCATCCCGATTTACACCCCATCCCGATTTATGCACCTGGATTTATACCCCTCGATATATGCACCTGGATTTATACCCACCCCCGATTTACACCCCGTCCCGATTTACACCCGTCCCGATTTACACCCGTCCCAATTTACACCCATCCCGATTTACACTCCTTTACAATTTACACCCGTCCCGATTTACACCCGTCCCGATCTACTCGAGTCCCGATTTACACCCCGTCCCGATTTACTCCCGTCCCGATTTACACCCGTCCCAATTTATGCACCTGGATTTATACCCCCGTATTTACACCCGTCCCAATTTACACCCATCCCGATTTACACCCGTCCCAATTTACACTCATCCCGATTTACACCCCTTCACGATTTCCGCCCATTCCCGATTTACACCCGTCCCGATTTACACCCATCCCGATTTACACCATCCCGATTTACACCCGTCCCGATTTATTCCCGTCCCGATTTACACCCCGCCCCGATTTACACCCGTCCCGATTTACACCCGTCCCGATTTATAACCCGTCCCGATTTGCACCCATCCCGATTTACTCCAGTCCCGATTTACACCTGTCCCGGTTTACACCCGTCCCGATTTACTCGAGTCCCGATTTACACCTCGTCGCGATTTAATCCAGTCCTGATTTACACCCGTCCCGGATTTCACCCATCCCGATTTACACCCATTCCGGTTTACACCCGTCCCGATTTGCACCCGCCCCGATTTACACCCGTCCCGATTTACACCCCTTCACGATTTACACCCCGTCCCGATTTACACCCGTTCCGATTTACAACCCTTCATGATTTACACCCCGTCCCGATTTACACCCGTCCCGATTTACACCCCGTCCCGATTTACACCCGTCCCGATTTACACCCGTCCCGATTTACTCGAGTCCCGATTTACACCTCGTCCCGATTTAGACCCGTCCCGATCTACTCGAGTCCCGATTTACACCCCGTCCCGATTTACTCCCGTCCCGATTTACACCCGTCCCAATTTATGCACCTGGATTTATACCCCCGGATTTACACCCGTCCCAATTTACACCCATCCCGATTTACACCCGTCCCAATTTACACTCCGTCCCGATTTACACCCCATCCCGATTTACACCCGTCCCGATTTACAGCCCTTCATGATTTACACCCCGTCCCGATTTACACCCGTCCCGATTTACACCCGTCCCGGTTTACACCCGTCCCGATTTACACTCCGTCCCGATTTACACCCGTCCCGATTTACACCTGTCCCGATTTACACCCCGTCCCGATTTACTCGAGTCCCGATTTACACCCCGTCCCGATTTACACCCATCCTGATTTACACTCCGTCCCGATTTACACCCGTCCCGATTTACACCCGTCCCGATTTTCAACCTGCCCCGATTTATACCCGTCCCGATTTACACCCGTCCCGATTTACACCCGTCCTAATTTACACCCATCCCAATTTACACCCCTTCATGATTTACTCCCGTCCCGATTTACTCCAGTCCCGATTTACACCCGTCCCGATTTACACCCGTCCCGATTTACACCCGTCCTGATTTACTCGAGTCCCGATTTACACCCCGTCCCGATTTACACCCGTCCCGATTTACACCCATCCCTATTTACTCGAGTCCCGATTTACACCCGTCCCGATTAACTTGAGTCCCGATTCACATCCCGTCCCAATTTACTCCAGTCCCGATTTACATCCGTCCCAGTTTACACCCGTCCCGATTTACACCCGTCCCGATTTACACCGGTCCCGATTTATACCCCGTCCCTTTTTACACCCGTCCCGCTTTATACCCGTCCCGATTTGCACCCGTCCCGATTTACTCGAGTCCCGATTTACACCCCATCCCGATTTACACCCCATCCCGATTTATGCACCTGGATTTATACCCCTCGATTTATGCACCTGGATTTATACCCACCCCCGATTTACACCCCGTCCCAATTTACACCCATCCCGATTTACACTCCTTTACAATTTACACCCGTCCCGATTTACACCCGTCCCGATTTACACCCATCCCGATTTACACACGTCCCGATTTACACCCCGTGCCGATTCATACCCGTCCTGATTTACACCGTCCCGATTTACACCTGTCCCGATTTAAACCCTGTCCCGATTTATGCCCTTCCCGATTAAGACCTGTCCAGATTTACACCAGTCCCGATTTACAACACGTCCCGATATACTCGAGTCCCGATTTACACCCCGTCCCGATTTACATCCGTCCCGATTTACACCCATCCCGATTTACACCCCATCCCAATTTATGCACCTGGATTTATACCACTCGAATTATGCATTTGGATTTATAGCCTCCCCCGATTTACACCCGGTCCCGATTTACACCCGTCCCGATTTACACCCGTCCCGATTTACACCCGTCCCAATTTACACCCATCCTGATCTACACCCCTTCACGATTTACACCCCTTCCCGATTTACACCCGACCCGATTTACACCCGTCCCGATTTACACCCATCCCTATTTACTCGAGTCCCGATTTACACCCGTCCCGATTAACTTGAGTCCCGATTCACATCCCGTCCCAATTTACTCCAGTCCCGATTTACATCCGTCCCAGTTTACACCCGTCCCGATTTACACCCGTCCCGATTTACACTGGTCCCGATTTATACCCCGTCCCTTTTTACACCCATCCCGCTTTATACCCGTCCCGATTTGCACCCGTCCCGATTTACTCGAGTCCCGATTTACACCCCATCCCGATTTACACCCCATCCCGATTTATGCACCTGGATTTATACCCCTCGATTTATGCAACTGGATTTATACCCACCCCCGATTTACACCCCGTCCCGATTTACACCCGTCCCGATTTACACCCGTCCCAATTTACACCCATCCCGATTTACACTCCCTTACAATTTACACCCTTCCCGATTTACACCCGTCCCGATTTACACCCATCCCGATTTACACACGTCCCGATTTACACCCCGTGCCGATTCATACCCGTCCTGATTTACAACGTCCCGATTTACACCTGTCCCGATTTAAACCCTGTCCCGATTTATGCCCTTCCCGATTAAGACCTGTCCAGATTTACACCAGTCCCGATTTACAACACGTCCCGATATACTCGAGTCCCGATTTACACCCCGTCCCGATTTACATCCGTCCCGATTTACACCCATCCCGATTTACACCCCATCCCAATTTATGCACCTGGATTTATACCACTCGAATTATGCATTTGGATTTATAGCCTCCCCCGATTTACACCCGGTCCCGATTTACACCCGTCCCGATTTACACCCGTCCCGATTTACACCCGTCCCAATTTACACCCATCCCGATCTACACCCCTTCACGATTTACACCCCTTCCCGATTTACACCCGACCCGATTTACACCCATCCCGATTTACAACCTGTCCCGATTTACACCCGTCCCGATTTACACCTGTCCTGATTTACAACCCGTCCCGATTTACACCCCGTCCCGATTTACACCCATCACGATTAACAGCCCTTCATGATTTACACCCCGTCCCGATTTACACCCGTCCCGATTTACACCCGTCCCGGTTTACACCCGTCCCGATTTACACTCCGTCCCGATTTACACCCCGTCCCGATTTACTCCAGTCCCGATTTACATCCGTTCCAGTTTACACCCGTCCCGATTTACACCCGTCCCGATTTACACCCGTCCCGATTTATACCCCGTCCCTTTTTACACCCGTCCCGCTTTATACCCGTCCCGATTTGCACCCGTCCCGATTTACTCGAGTCCCGATTTACACCCCATCCCGATTTACACCCCATCCCGATTTATGCACCTGGATTTATACCCCTCGATATATGCACCTGGATTTATACCCACCCCCGATTTACACCCCGTCCCGATTTACACCCGTCCCGATTTACACCCGTCCCAATTTACACCCATCCCGATTTACACTCCTTTACAATTTACACCCGTCCCGATTTACACCCGTCCCGATCTACTCGAGTCCCGATTTACACCCCGTCCCGATTTACTCCCGTCCCGATTTACACCCGTCCCAATTTATGCACCTGGATTTATACCCCCGTATTTACACCCATCCCAATTTACACCCATCCCGATTTACACCCGTCCCAATTTACACTCATCCCGATTTACACCCCTTCACGATTTCCGCCCATTCCCGATTTACACCCGTCCCGATTTACACCCATCCCGATTTACACCATCCCGATTTACACCCGTCCCGATTTATTCCCGTCCCGATTTACACCCCGCCCCGATTTGCACCCGTCCCGATTTACTCCAGTCCCGATTTACACCTGTCCCGGTTTACACCCGTCCCGATTTACTCGAGTCCCGATTTACACCTCGTCGCGATTTAATCCAGTCCTGATTTACACCCGTCCCGGATTTCACCCATCCCGATTTACACCCATTCCGGTTTACACCCGTCCCGATTTGCACCCGCCCCGATTTACACCCGTCCCGATTTACACCCCTTCACGATTTACACCCCGTCCCGATTTACACCCGTCCCGATTTACAACCCTTCATGATTTACACCCCGTCCCGATTTACACCCGTCCCGATTTACACCCCGTCCCGATTTACACCCGTCCCGATTTACACCCGTCCCGATTTACTCGAGTCCCGATTTACACCTCGTCCCGATTTAGACCCGTCCCGATCTACTCGAGTCCCGATTTACACCCCGTCCCGATTTACTCCCGTCCCGATTTACACCCGTCCCAATTTATGCACCTGGATTTATACCCCCGGATTTACACCCGTCCCAATTTACACCCATCCCGATTTACACCCGTCCCAATTTACACTCCGTCCCGATTTACACCCCATCCCGATTTACACCCGTCCCGATTTACAGCCCTTCATGATTTACACCCCGTCCCGATTTACACCCGTCCCGATTTACACCCGTCCCGGTTTACACCCGTCCCGATTTACACTCCGTCCCGATTTACACCCGTCCCGATTTACACCTGTCCCGATTTACACCCCGTCCCGATTTACTCGAGTCCCGATTTACACCCCGTCCCGATTTACACCCATCCTGATTTACACTCCGTCCCGATTTACACCCGTCCCGATTTACACCCGTCCCGATTTTCAACCTGCCCCGATTTATACCCGTCCCGATTTACACCCGTCCCGATTTACACCCGTCCTAATTTACACCCATCCCAATTTACACCCCTTCATGATTTACTCCCGTCCCGATTTACTCCAGTCCCGATTTACACCCGTCCCGATTTACACCCGTCCCGATTTACACCCGTCCTGATTTACTCGAGTCCCGATTTACACCCCGTCCCGATTTACACCCGTCCCGATTTACACCCATCCCTATTTACTCGAGTCCCGATTTACACCCGTCCCGATTAACTTGAGTCCCGATTCACATCCCGTCCCAATTTACTCCAGTCCCGATTTACATCCGTCCCAGTTTACACCCGTCCCGATTTACACCCGTCCCGATTTACACCGGTCCCGATTTATACCCCGTCCCTTTTTACACCCGTCCCGCTTTATACCCGTCCCGATTTGCACCCGTCCCGATTTACTCGAGTCCCGATTTACACCCCATCCCGATTTACACCCCATCCCGATTTATGCACCTGGATTTATACCCCTCGATTTATGCACCTGGATTTATACCCACCCCCGATTTACACCCCGTCCCAATTTACACCCATCCCGATTTACACTCCTTTACAATTTACACCCGTCCCGATTTACACCCGTCCCGATTTACACCCATCCCGATTTACACACGTCCCGATTTACACCCCGTGCCGATTCATACCCGTCCTGATTTACACCGTCCCGATTTACACCTGTCCCGATTTAAACCCTGTCCCGATTTATGCCCTTCCCGATTAAGACCTGTCCAGATTTACACCAGTCCCGATTTACAACACGTCCCGATATACTCGAGTCCCGATTTACACCCCGTCCCGATTTACATCCGTCCCGATTTACACCCATCCCGATTTACACCCCATCCCAATTTATGCACCTGGATTTATACCACTCGAATTATGCATTTGGATTTATAGCCTCCCCCGATTTACACCCGGTCGCGATTTACACCCGTCCCGATTTACACCCGTCCCGATTTACACCCGTCCCAATTTACACCCATCCCGATCTACACCCCTTCACGATTTACACCCCTTCCCGATTTACACCCGACCCGATTTACACCCGTCCCGATTTACACCCATCCCTATTTACTCGAGTCCCGATTTACACCCGTCCCGATTAACTTGAGTCCCGATTCACATCCCGTCCCAATTTACTCCAGTCCCGATTTACATCCGTCCCAGTTTACACCCGTCCCGATTTACACCCGTCCCGATTTACACTGGTCCCGATTTATACCCCGTCCCTTTTTACACCCATCCCGCTTTATACCCGTCCCGATTTGCACCCGTCCCGATTTACTCGAGTCCCGATTTACACCCCATCCCGATTTACACCCCATCCCGATTTATGCACCTGGATTTATACCCCTCGATTTATGCACCTGGATTTATACCCACCCCCGATTTACACCCCGTCCCGATTTACACCCGTCCCGATTTACACCCGTCCCAATTTACACCCATCCCGATTTACACTCCCTTACAATTTACACCCTTCCCGATTTACACCCGTCCCGATTTACACCCATCCCGATTTACACACGTCCCGATTTACACCCCGTGCCGATTCATACCCGTCCTGATTTACAACGTCCCGATTTACACCTGTCCCGATTTAAACCCTGTCCCGATTTATGCCCTTCCCGATTAAGACCTGTCCAGATTTACACCAGTCCCGATTTACAACACGTCCCGATATACTCGAGTCCCGATTTACACCCCGTCCCGATTTACATCCGTCCCGATTTACACCCATCCCGATTTACACCCCATCCCAATTTATGCACCTGGATTTATACCACTCGAATTATGCATTTGGATTTATAGCCTCCCCCGATTTACACCCGGTCCCGATTTACACCCGTCCCGATTTACACCCGTCCCGATTTACACCCGTCCCAATTTACACCCATCCCGATCTACACCCCTTCACGATTTACACCCCTTCCCGATTTACACCCGACCCGATTTACACCCATCCCGATTTACAACCTGTCCCGATTTACACCCGTCCCGATTTACACCTGTCCTGATTTACAACCCGTCCCGATTTACACCCCGTCCCGATTTACACCCATCACGATTAACAGCCCTTCATGATTTACACCCCGTCCCGATTTACACCCGTCCCGATTTACACCCGTCCCGGTTTACACCCGTCCCGATTTACACTCCGTCCCGATTTACACCCCGTCCCGATTTACTCCAGTCCCGATTTACATCCGTTCCAGTTTACACCCGTCCCGATTTACACCCGTCCCGATTTACACCCGTCCCGATTTATACCCCGTCCCTTTTTACACCCGTCCCGCTTTATACCCGTCCCGATTTGCACCCGTCCCGATTTACTCGAGTCCCGATTTACACCCCATCCCGATTTACACCCCATCCCGATTTATGCACCTGGATTTATACCCCTCGATATATGCACCTGGATTTATACCCACCCCCGATTTACACCCCGTCCCGATTTACACCCGTCCCGATTTACACCCGTCCCAATTTACACCCATCCCGATTTACACTCCTTTACAATTTACACCCGTCCCGATTTACACCCGTCCCGATCTACTCGAGTCCCGATTTACACCCCGTCCCGATTTACTCCCGTCCCGATTTACACCCGTCCCAATTTATGCACCTGGATTTATACCCCCGTATTTACACCCATCCCAATTTACACCCATCCCGATTTACACCCGTCCCAATTTACACTCATCCCGATTTACACCCCTTCACGATTTCCGCCCATTCCCGATTTACACCCGTCCCGATTTACACCCATCCCGATTTACACCATCCCGATTTACACCCGTCCCGATTTATTCCCGTCCCGATTTACACCCCGCCCCGATTTACACCCGTCCCGATTTACACCCGTCCCGATTTATAACCCATCCCGATTTACACCCATCCCGATTTACTCCAGTCCCGATTTACACCTGTCCCGGTTTACACCCGTCCCGATTTACTCGAGTCCCGATTTACACCTCGTCGCGATTTAATCCAGTCCTGATTTACACCCGTCCCGGATTTCACCCATCCCGATTTACACCCATTCCGGTTTACACCCGTCCCGATTTGCACCCGCCCCGATTTACACCCGTCCCGATTTACACCCCTTCACGATTTACACCCCGTCCCGATTTACACCCGTCCCGATTTACAACCCTTCATGATTTACAACCCGTCCCGATTTACACCCGTCCCGATTTACACCCCGTCCCGATTTACACCCGTCCCGATTTACACCCGTCCCGATTTACTCGAGTCCCGATTTACACCTCGTCCCGATTTAGACCCGTCCCGATCTACTCGAGTCCCGATTTACACCCCGTCCCGATTTACTCCCGTCCCGATTTACACCCGTCCCAATTTATGCACCTGGATTTATACCCCCGGATTTACACCCGTCCCAATTTACACCCATCCCGATTTGCACCCGTCCCAATTTACACTCCGTCCCGATTTACACCCCGTCCCGATTTACACCCGTCCCGATTTACAGCCCTTCATGATTTACACCCCGTCCCGATTTACACCCGTCCCGATTTACACCCGTCCCGGTTTACACCCGTCCCGATTTACACTCCGTCCCGATTTACACCCGTCACGATTTACACCTGTCCCGATTTACACCCCGTCCCGATTTACTCGAGTCCCGATTTACACCCCGTCCCGATTTACACCCATCCTGATTTACACTCCGTCCCGATTTACACCCGTCCCGATTTACACCCGTCCCGATTTTCAACCTGCCCCGATTTATACCCGTCCCGATTTACACCCGTCCCGATTTACACCCGTCCTAATTTACACCCATCCCAATTTACACCCCTTCATGATTTACTCCCGTCCCGATTTACTCCAGTCCCGATTTACACCCGTCCCGATTTACACCCGTCCCGATTTACACCCGTCCTGATTTACTCGAGTCCCGATTTACACCCCGTCCCGATTTACACCCGTCCCGATTTACACCCATCCCTATTTACTCGAGTCCCGATTTACACCCGTCCCGATTAACTTGAGTCCCGATTCACATCCCGTCCCAATTTACTCCAGTCCCGATTTACATCCGTCCCAGTTTACACCCGTCCCGATTTACACCCGTCCCGATTTACACCGGTCCCGATTTATACCCCGTCCCTTTTTACACCCGTCCCGCTTTATACCCGTCCCGATTTGCACCCGTCCCGATTTCTTCGAGTCCCGATTTACACCCCATCCCGATTTACACCCCATCCCGATTTATGCACCTGGATTTATACCCCTCGATTTATGCACCTGGATTTATACCCACCCCCGATTTACACCCCGTCCCGATTTACACCCGTCCCGATTTACACTCCTTTACAATTTACACCCGTCCCGATTTACACCCGTCCCGATTTACACCCATCCCGATTTACACACGTCCCGATTTACACCCCGTGCCGATTCATACCCGTCCTGATTTACACCGTCCCGATTTACACCTGTCCCGATTTAAACCCTGTCCCGATTTATGCCCTTCCCGATTAAGACCTGTCCAGATTTACACCAGTCCCGATTTACAACACGTCCCGATATACTCGAGTCCCGATTTACACCCCGTCCCGATTTACATCCGTCCCGATTTACACCCATCCCGATTTACACCCCATCCCAATTTATGCACCTGGATTTATACCACTCGAATTATGCATTTGGATTTATAGCCTCCCCCGATTTACACCCGGTCCCGATTTACACCCGTCCCGATTTACACCCGTCCCGATTTACACCCGTCCCAATTTACACCCATCCCGATCTACACCCCTTCACGATTTACACCCCTTCCCGATTTACACCCGACCCGATTTACACCCATCCCGATTTACAACCTGTCCCGATTTACACCCGTCCCGATTTACACCTGTCCTGATTTACAACCCGTCCCGATTTACACCCCGTCCCGATTTACACCCATCACGATTAACAGCCCTTCATGATTTACACCCCGTCCCGATTTACACCCGTCCCGATTTACACCCGTCCCGGTTTACACCCGTCCCGATTTACACTCCGTCCCGATTTACACCCGTCCCGATTTACACCTGTCCCGATTTACACTCCGTCCCGATTTACTCGAGTCCCGATTTACACCCCGTCCCGATTTACACACGTCCTGATTTACACTCCGTCCCGATTTACACCCGTCCTGATTTACACCCGTCCCGATTTTCAACCTGCCCCGATTTATACCCGTCCCGATTTACGCCCGTCCCGATTTACACCCCGTCCCGATTTACACACATCCTGATTTACACTCCGTCCCGATTTACACCCGTCCTGATTTACACCCGTCCCGATTTTCAACCTGCCCCGATTTATACCCTGTCCCGATTTACGCCCGTCCCGATTTACAACCCGTCCCGATTTACACCGGTCCCGATTTACAACCCGTCCCGATTTACTCGAGTCCCGATTTACACCCCGTCCCGATTTACATCAGTCCCAATTTACACCCATCCCGATTTACACCCCATCCTAATTTATGCACCTGGATTTATACCCCTCGAATTATGCATCTGGATTTATCCCCCCCCCCGATTTACACCCGGTCCCGATTTACACCCGTCCCGATTTACACCCGTCCCAATTTACACCCATCCCGATCTACACCCCTTCACGATTTACACCCCTTCCCGATTTACACCCGACCCGATTTACACCCATCCCGATTTACAACCCGTCCCGATTTACACCCGTCCCGATTTACACCCATCCTGATTTACAACCCGTCCCGATTTACACCCGTCCCGGTTTATAACCCATCCCAGTTTACTCGAGTCCCGATTTACACCCCGTCCTGATTTACACCCGTCCCGATTTACACCCGTCCCGATTTACTCGAGTCCCGATTTACACCCCGTCCCGATTTACTCCAGTCCCGATTTACACCCGTCCTGGTTTACACCTGTCCCGATTTACACCCGTCCCGGTTTACACTCCGTCCCGATTTACACCCGTCCCGATTTACACCCGTCCCGGTTTACACCCGTCCCGATTTACACCCGTCCCGATATACTCCCATCCCGATTTACACCGTCACGATTTACACCCCGTGCTGATTCATACCCGTCCTGATTTATACCGTCCCGATTTACACCCATCCCGATTTCAACCCTGTCCCGATTTACACCCTTCCCGATTTAGACCTGTCCCGATTTACACCCGTCCCGATTTACAACCCGTCCCGATTTACACCGGTCCCGATTTACAACCCGTCCCGATTTACTCGAGTCCCGATTTACACCCCGTCCCGATTTACATCCGTCCCGATTTACACCCATCCCGATTTACACCCCATCCCAATTTATGCACCTGGATTTATACCCCTCGAATTATGCATCTGGATTTATACCCCCCCCGATTTACACCCGGTCCCGATTTACACCCGTCCCGATTTACACCCGACCCGATTTACACCCATCCCGATTTACAACCCGTCCCCATTTACACCCGTCCCGATTTACACCCGTCCTGATTTACAACCCGTCCCGATTTACACCCGTCCCGATTTATAACCCGTCCCGATTTACTCGAGTCCCGATTTACACCCCGTCCCGATTTACACCCGTCCCGATTTACACCCGTCCCGATTTACTCGAGTCCCGATTTACACCCGGTCCCGATTTACTCCAGTCCCGATTTACACCTGTCCCGATTTACACCCGTCCCGGTTTACACTCTGTCCCGATTTACACCCGTCCCGATTTACACTCCATCCTGATTTACACCCATCCCGGTTTACACCCGTCCCGATTTACACTCCGTCCCGATTTACACCCGTCCCGATTTACACCCCGTCGTGATTTACACCCGTCCTGATTTACACCCGTCCCGATTTACACCCCGTCGTGATTTACACCCGTCCCGATTTACACCCGTCCCGATTTACTCGAGTCCCGATTTACACCCCGTCCCGATTTAGACCCGACCCGATCTACTCGAGTCCCGATTTACACCCCGTCCCGATTTACACCCGTCCCGATTTACACCCGTCCCGATTTACTCGAGTCCCGATTTCCACCCCGTCCCGATTTACTCCAGTCTCGATTTACACCTGTCTCGATTTGCACCCGTCCCGGTTTACACTCTGTCCCGATTTACACCCGTCCCGATTTACACTCCATCCCAATTTACACCCATCCCGGTTTACACCCGTCCCGATTTACACTCCGTCCCGATTTACACCCATCCCGATTTACACCCCGTCGTGATTTACACCCGTCCCGATTTACACCCGTCCCGATTTACTCGAGTACCGATTTACACCCCGCCCCGAATTACTCCAGTCCCGATGGACACTTGTCCCGGTTTACACCCATCCCGGTTTACACCCATTCCGATTTACACCCGTCCAGATTTACAACCCTTCATGATTTACACCCCGTCCCGATTTACACCCGTCCCGATTTACACCCCGTCCTGATTTACACCCGTCCCGATTTACACCCGTCCCGATTTACACCCGTCCCGATTTACTCGAGTCCCGATTTAAACCCCGTCCCGATTTAGACCCGACCCGATCTACTCGAGTCCCGATTTACACCCCGCCCCGATTTACTCCCGTCCCGATTTACACCCATCCCTATTTATGCACCTGGATTTATACCCCCGGATTTACACTCCGTCCCGATTTACACCCGTCCCGGTTTACACCCGTCCCGATTTACACTCCGTCCCGATTTACACCCATCCCGATTTACACCCATCCCGATTTACACCCGTCCCGATTTACAACCCGTTCCGATTTACTCGAGTCCCGATTTACACCCCGCCCCGATTTACACCCGTCCCGATTTACACCCGTCCCGATTTAGAACCCGTCCTGATTTACACCCATCCCGATTTAATCCAGTCCCAATTTACACCTGTCCCGGTTTACACCCGTCCCGATTTACTCGAGTCCCGATTTACACCTCGTCCCGATTCACTCCAGTCCAGATTTACACCCGTCCCGGATTACACCCGTCCCGATTTACACCCGTTCCGGTTTACACCCGTCCCGATTTGCACCCGTCCCGATTTACACCCGTCCCGATTTAAACCCCTTCACGATTTACACACCGTCCCGATTTACACCCGTCCCGATTTACACCCGTCCCGATTTACAACCCTTCATGATTTACACCCCGTCCCGATTTACACCCGTCCCGATTTACACCCCGTCCCGATTTACACCCGTCCCGATATACACCTGTCCCGATTTACACCCGTCCCGATTTACTGGAGACCCGATTTACACCCCGTCCCGATTTACTCCAGTCCTGATTTACACCTGTCCCGATTTACAGCCCGTCCCGATTTACACTCGTCCCGCTTTACAACCCGTCCCGATTTACTCGAGTCCCGATTTACACCCCGTCCCGATTTACACCCGTCCTGATTTACACCCGTCCCGATTTACTCGAGTCCCGATTTACACCCCGTCCCGATTTACTCCAGTCCCGATTTACACCTGTCCGGTTTACACCTGTCCCGATTTACACCTGTCCCGGATTACACTCTGTCCCGATTTACACCCGTCCCGATTTACACCCGTCCCGATTTAAACTA
Source organism: Somniosus microcephalus (assembly GCF_052327205.1). Classification (NCBI taxonomy): domain Eukaryota; kingdom Metazoa; phylum Chordata; class Chondrichthyes; order Squaliformes; family Somniosidae; genus Somniosus; species Somniosus microcephalus. The sequence continues at coordinate 149,175,744 of NC_140988.1, forward strand.
CATCCCGATTTACACCCGTCCCGGTTTACACCCGTCCCGATTTACACTCCGTCCCGATTTACACCCGTCCCGATTTACACCCGTCCCGAATTACACCCGTCCCGATTTACACCCGTCCCGATTTACTCGAGTCCCGATTTACACCCTGTCCCGATTTACACCCCGTCCCGATTTACACACGTCCCGATTTACAGCCCTTCATGATTTACACCCAGTCCCGATTTACACCCGTCTCGATTTACACCCATCCCGGTTTACACCCCGTCCCGATTTACTCGAGTCCCGATTTACACCCCGTCCCGATTTACACCCGTCCTGATTTACACTCCGTCCCGATTTACACCCGTCCCGATTTACACCCGTCCAGATTTTCAACCTGCCCCGCTTTATACCCGTCCCGATTTACACCCGTCCTGATTTACACCCGTCCCAATTTACACCCATCCCAATTTACACCCCTTCACGATTTACTCCCGTCCCGATTTACTCCCGTCCCGATTTACACCCGTCCCGATTTACACCCGTCCCGATTTACACCCGTCCTGATTTACTCGAGTCCCGATTTACACCCCGTCCCGATTTACACCCGTCCCGATTTACACCCATCCCTATTTACTCGAGTCCCGATTTACACCCGTCCCGATTAACTTGAGTCCCGATTTACACCCCGTCCCGATTTACTCCAGTCCCGATTTACATCCGTCCCAGTTTACACCCGTCCCGATTTACACCCGTCCCGATTTACACCGGTCCCGATTTACACCCCGTCCCTATTTGCACCCATCCCGCTTTATACCCGTCCCGATTTGCACCCGTCCCGATTTACACGAGTCCCGATTTACACCCCATCCCGATTTACACCCCATCCCGATTTATGCACCTGGATTTATACCCCTCGATTTATGCACCTGGATTTATACCCACCCCCGATTTACACCCCGTCCCGATTTACACCCGTCCTGATTTACACCCGTCCCAATTTACACCCATCCCGATTTACACCCCTTCACAATTTACACCCGTCCCGATTTACACCCGTCCCGATATACACCCATCCCGATTTACACCGTCACGATTTACACCCCGTGCTGATTCAATACAATACAATACAATACAAATCGCTTTATTGGCATGATAAGGTACATCTTATGTTGCCAAAGTATCAAAATACATTTGTGGTTGAACACATAAACGCGGTTCCATTCATACAGTGTATAAACAGGTATATCCCTGAGTTTATAAATATATTTTCGCCTTGTTTATATATACTCTTGTCTTAGTTTACTGGTTGTCCCTCTGTTCATGGCAAGCTGTAACATAGTGTGCCGCCAGTGTTACACAGCTTCTCTCCTCCCCCAGTAGGAATGGGAGTTTTTGGTTGTCAGTCAGATTTCTGAATTCAGGGCATATTTGTGAGAATTTTTGATAGAAATTCTCTCTGATGCCCTGATATTTTCCACAGGCTGTGAGGAAGTGCATCTCTGTCTCAACTACTCCCTGACTGCAGTGAGAGCATATCCTGTCTTCTCTTGGCAGCCTGGTCTGCCTGTGTCTGCCTTTTTCGATCGCTAGGCTATGTTCGCTAAGTCTGTACCTTGTCAAGGTTCTTCTCAGTTTGTTATCCTTTACCATGGTCAGGTAATCAGCTATGTTGTATTGTCTGTTTAGGGCCAAGTAGCAATTGAGTTTGCTTTGGGTTTTTGTTGTTTCTGCCCAATATGACAGATATTTTTCCTTTTGCTTAGCGACGATTGTGTTGGGTCGAATTCTTTGTGTTACCCTGTCACTGTCCTGGGGCTGGTTATTGTTAGTATTGTTATTAGTATTGTTATTAGTATTGTTATTAGTATTGTTATTAGTATTCATACCCGTCCTGATTTACACCGTCCCGATTTACACCCGTCCCGATTTCAACCCTGTCCCGATTTACGCCCTTCCCGATTTAGACCTGTCCCGATTTATACCCGTCCCGATTTACAACCCGCCCCGATTTACACCGGTCCCGATTTACAACCCGTCCCGATTTACTCGAGTCCCGATTTACACCCCGTCCCGATTTACATCCGTCCCGATTTACACCCATCCCGATTTACACCCCATCCCAATTTATGCACCTGGATTTATACCCCTCGAATTATGCATCTGGATTTATACCCCCCCCGATTTACACCCGGTCCCGATTTACACCCGTCCCGATTTACACCCGTCCCGATTTACACCCGTCCCAATTTACACCCTTCCCGATCTACACCCCTTCACGATTTACACCCCTTCCCGATTTACACCCGACCCGATTTACACCCATCCCGATTTACAACCCGTCCCCATTTACACCCATCCCGATTTACACCCGTCCTGATTTACAACCCGTCCCGATTTACACCCGTCCCGATTTATAACCCGTCCCGATTTACTCGAGTCCCGATTTACACCCCGTCCCGATTTACACCCGTCCCGATTTACACCCGTCCCGATTTACTCGAGTCCCGATTTACACCCCGTCCCGATTTACTCCAGTCCCGATTTACACCTGTCCCGATTTACACCCGTCCCGGTTTACACTCTGTCCCGATTTACACCCGTCCCGATTTACACTCCATCCCGATTTACACCCATCTCGGTTTACACTCGTCCCGATTTACACTCCGTCCCGATTTACACCCGTCCCGATTTACACCCCGTCGTGATTTACACCCGTCCCGATTTACACCCGTCCCGATTTACTCGAGTCCCGATTTACACCCCGCCCCGAATTACTCCAGTCCCGATGTACACCTGTCCCGGTTTACACCCATCCCGGTTTACACCCATTCCGATTTACACCCGTCCCGATTTACAACCCTTCATGATTTACACCCCGTCCCGATTTACACCCGTCCCGATTTACACCCCGTCCCGATTTACACCCGTCCCGATTTACACCCGTCCCGATTTACACCCGTCCCGATTTACTCGAGTCCCGATTTACACCCCGTCCCGATTTAGACCCGACCCGATCTACTCGAGTCCCGATTTACACCCCGTCCCGATTTACTCCCGTCCCGATTTACACCCGTCCCAATTTATGCACCTGGATTTATACCCCCGGATTTACACCCGTCCCAATTTACACCCATCCCGATTTACACCCGTCCCAATTTACACTCATCCCGATTTACACACCTTCACGATTTACGCCCATTCCTGATTTACACCCGTCCCGATTTACACCCATCCCGATTTACACCATCCCGATTTACACCCGTCCCGATTTATTCCCGTCCCGATTTACACCCCGCCCCGATTTACACCCGTCCCGATTTCCACCCGTCCCGATTTATAACCCGTCCCGATTTACACCCATCCCGATTTACTCCAGTCCCGATTTACACCTGTCCCGGTTTACACCCGTCCCGATTTACTCGAGTCCCGATTTACACCTCGTCCCGATTTAATCCAGTCCTGATTTACACCCGTCCCGGATTACACCCATCCCGATTTACACCCATTCCGGTTTACACCCGTCCCAATTTGCACCCGCCCCGATTTACACCCGTCCCGGTTTACACCCCTTCACGATTTACACCCCGTCCCGATTTACACCCGCCCCAATTTACAACCCTTCATGATTTACACCCCGTCCCGATTTATACCCATCCCGATTTACACCCCGTCCCGATTTACACCCGTCCCGATTTACACCCGTCCCGATTTACACCCGTCCCAATTTACTCGAGTCCCGATTTACACCCCGTCCCGATTTAGACCCGTCCCGATCTACTCGAGTCCCGATTTACACCCCGTCCCGATTTACTCCCGTCCCGATTTGCACCCGTCCCAATTTATGCACCTGGATTTATACCCCCGGATTTACACCCATCCCGATTTACACCTGTCCCAATTTACACTCATCCCGATTTACACCCCTTCACGATTTACACCCACTCCCGATTTACACCCGTCCCGATTTACACCCATCCCGATTTATACCATCCCGATTTACATCCGTCCTGATTTATTCCCGTCCCGATTTACACCCGTCCCAATTTACATCAAGTGCCGATTCATACCCGTCCTGATTTACACCGTCCCGATTTACACCCGTCCCAATTTAAACCATGTCCCGATTTACACCCGTCCCGATTGAGACCCGTCCCGATTTACACCCGTCCCAAATTACACCGCATCCCGATTTCCACCCGTCCCGATTTCCACCCGTCCCGATTTACACCCGTCCCGATTTACACCCGTCCCGATTTACAACCCGTCCCGATTTACACCCGTCCCGATTTACAATCCGTCCCGATTTACTCGAGTCCCGATTTACACCCGTCCTGATTTACACCCGTCCCGATTTACTCGAGTCCCGAATTACACCCCGTCCCGATTAACTCCAGTCCCGATTTACACCTGTCCGGTTTACACCTGTCCTGATTTACACCCGTCCCGGTTTACACTCTGTCCCGATTTACACCCGTCCCGATTTACACCCGTCCCGATTTATACTCCGCCCGATTTACACCCGTCCCGGTTTACACCCGTCCCGATTTACACTCCGTCCCAATTTACACCCGTCCCGATTTACACCCCGTCCCGATTTACACCCGTCCCAATTTACACCCGTCCCGATTTACTCGAGTCCCATTTACACCCCGTCCCGATTTACTCCAGTCCCAATTTACACCAGTCCCGGTTTAAACCCGTCCCGATTTACTCGAGACCCGATTTACACCCCTTCCCGATTTACTCCAGTCCTGATTTACACCTGTCCCCATTTATACCCGTCCCGGTTTACACCCGTCCCGATTTACACTCCGTCCAGATTTACACCGTCCCGATTTACACCCGTGCCGATTTAGAACCCGTCCCGATTTACACCCGTCCCGATTTACTCGAGTCCTGATTTACACCCCGTCCCAGATTACACCCGTCCCGATTTACACCCGTCCCGGTTTACACCCCATCCCGATTTCCACCCCGTCCCGATTTCCACCCCGTCCCGATTTACACTCCGTCCTGATTTATACCCGTCCCGATTTACACCCGTCCCGATTTACACCCGTCCTTATTTACACCCCGTCCCGATTTACACCCGTCCCGATTTACACTCCGTCCCGATTTATACCCGTCCCGATTTACACCCGTCCCGATTTACACCCATCTCGATTTGCACCCGTCCCGATTTATACCCATCCCGATTTACACCCCTTCACGAGTTACACCCGTCCCAATTTACACCCGTCCCAATTTACACCCGTCCCAATTTACACCCCTTCACGATTTACACCCCGTCCCGATTTACACCTGTCCCGATTTACACCCCGTCCCGATTTATACCCATCCCGATTTACACCCATCCCGATTTACACCCTGTCCCGATTTACACCCGTCCCGATTTACACCCGTCCCGATTTACTCGAGTCCCGATTTACACCCCGTCCCGATTTACACCTGTCCCGATCTACTCGAGTCCCGATTTACACCCGTCCCGATTCACACCCGTCCCAATTTACAACCATCCCAATTTACACCCCTTCACGATTGACACCCGTCCCGATTTACACCCATCCCGATTTACACCCATCCCGATTTACACCGTCCCGATTTACACCCCGTGCCGATTCATACCCGTCCTGATTTACACCGTCCCGATTTACACCCGTCCTGATTTAAACCCTGTCCCGATTTACGCCCTTCCCGATTTAGACCCGTCCCGATTTACACCTGTCCCGATTTACAACCCGTCCTGATTTACACCGTCCCGATTAAAACCCTCCCGATTTACTCGAGTCCCGATTTACACCCCGTCCCGATTTACACCCGTCCCGATTTACACCCATCCCGATTTACACCCCATCCCAATTTATGCACCTGGATTTATACCCCTCGAATTATGCACCTGGATTTATACCCCCCCCGATTTACACCACGTCCCGATTTACACCCGTCCCGATTTACACCCGTCCCGATTTACACCCGTCCCAATTTACATCCATCCCGATCTACACCCCTTCACGATTTACACCCCTTCCCGATTTACACCTGTCCCGATTTACACCCATCCCGATTTACAACCCGTCCCGATTTACACCCGTCCCGATTTACAACCCGTCCCGATTTACACCCGTCCCGATTTACAACCCGTCCCGATTTACTCGAGTCCCGATTTACACCCCGTCCCGATTTACACCCGTCCCGATTTACACCCGTCCTGATTTACTCGAGTCCCGATTTAGACCCCGTCCTGATTTACTCCAGTCCCGATTTACACCCGTCCTGGTTTACACCTGTCCCGATTTAGACCCGTCCCAGTTTACACTCCGTCCCGATTTACACCCGTCCCGATTTACACCCGTCCCGATTTACACTCCGTCCCGATTTACACCCGTCCCGGTTTACACCCGTCCCGATTTACACTCCGTCCCGATTTACACCCATCCCGATTTACACCCGTCCCGATTTACACCCGTCCCGATTTACAACCCATCCCGATTTACTCGAGTCCCGATTTACACCCCGCCCCGATTTACACCCGTCCCGATTTACACCCGTCCCGATTTAGAACCCGTCCTGATTTACACCCATCCCGATTTACTCCAGTTCCAATTTACACCTGTCCCGGTTTACACCCGTCCCGATTTACTCGAGTCCCGATTTACACCTCGTCCCGATTTACTCCAGTCCAGATTTACACCCGTCCCGGATTACACCCGTCCCGATTTACACCCGTTCCGGTTTACACCCGTCCCGATTTGCACCCGTCCCGATTTACACCCGTCCCGATTTACACCCCTTCACGATTTACACCCCGTCCCGATTTACACCCGTCCCGATTTACACCCGTCCCGATTTACAACCCTTCATGATTTACACCCCGTCCCGATTTACACCCGTCCCGATTTACACCCGTCCCGATTTACACCCGTCCCGATATACACCTGTCCCGATTTACACCCGTCCTGATTTACTGGAGACCCAATTTACACCCCGTCCCGATTTACTCCAGTCCTGATTTACACCTGTCCCGATTTACAGCCCGTCCCGATTTACACTCGTCCCGCTTTACAACCCGTCCCGATTTACTCGAGTCCCGATTTACACCCCGTCCCGATTTACACCCGTCCTGATTTACACCCGTCCCGATTTACACTCCGTCCCGATTTACACCCATCCCGATTTACACCCCGTCGTGATTTACACCCGTCCCGATTTACACCCGTCCCGATTTACTCGAGTACCGATTTACACCCCGCCCCGAATTACTCCAGTCCCGATGGACACTTGTCCCGGTTTACACCCGTCCCGGTTTACACCCATTCCGATTTACACCCGTCCAGATTTACAACCCTTCATGATTTACACCCCGTCCCGATTTACACCCGTCCCGATTTACACCCCGTCCCGATTTACACCCGTCCCGATTTACACCCGTCCCGATTTACACCCGTCCCGATTTACTCGAGTCCCGATTTAAACCCCGTCCCGATTTAGACCCGACCCGATCTACTCGAGTCCCGATTTACACCCCGTCCCGATTTACTCCCGTCCCGATTTACACCCATCCCAATTTATGCACCTGGATTTATACCCCCGGATTTACACTCTGTCCCGATTTACACCCGTCCCGGTTTACACCCGTCCCGATTTACACTCCGTCCCGATTTACACCCATCCCGATTTACACCCGTCCCGATTTACACCCGTCCCGATTTACAACCCGTCCCGATTTACTCGAGTCCCGATTTACACCCCGCCCCGATTTACACCCGTCCCGATTTACACCCGTCCCGATTTAGAACCCGTCCTGATTTACACCCATCCCGATTTAATCCAGTCCCAATTTACACCTGTCCCGGTTTACACCCGTCCCGATTTACTCGAGTCCCGATTTACACCTCGTCCCGATTCACTCCAGTCCAGATTTACACCCGTCCCGGATTACACCCGTCCCGATTTACACCCGTTCCGGTTTACACCCGTCCCGATTTGCACCCGTCCCGATTTACACCCGTCCCGATTTAAACCCCTTCACGATTTACACCCCGTCCCGATTTACACCCGTCCCGATTTACACCCGTCCCGATTTACAACCCTTCATGATTTACACCCCGTCCCGATTTACACCCGTCCCGATTTACACCCCGTCCCGATTTACACCCGTCCCGATATACACCTGTCCCGATTTACACCCGTCCTGATTTACTGGAGACCCGATTTACACCCCGTCCCGATTTACTCCAGTCCTGATTTACACCTGTCCCGATTTACAGCCCGTCCCGATTTACACTCGTCCCGCTTTACAACCCGTCCCGATTTACTCGAGTCCCGATTTACACCCCGTCCCGATTTACACCCGTCCTGATTTGCACCCGTCCCGATTTACTCGAGTCCCGATTTACACCCCGTCCCGATTTACTCCAGTCCCGATTTACACCTGTCCGGTTTACACCTGTCCTGATTTACACCTGTCCCGGATTACACTCTGTCCCGATTTACACCCGTCCCGATTTACACCCGTCCCGATTTACACTACATCCCGATTTACACCCGTCCCGGTTTACACCCGTCCCGATTTACACTCCGTCCTGATTTACACCCGTCCCGATTTACACCCGTCCCGAATTACACCCGTCCCGATTTACACCCGTCCCGATTTACTCGAGTCCCGATTTACACCCCGTCCCGATTTACACCCCGTCCCGATTTACACACGTCCCGATTTACAGCCCTTCATGATTTACACCCCGTCCCGATTTACACCCGTCTCGATTTACACCCATCCCGGTTTACACCCGTCCCGATTTACACTCCGTCCCGATTTACACCCGTCCCAATTTACACCTGTCCCGATTTACACCCCGTCCCGATTTACTCGAGTCCCGATTTACACCCCGTCCCGATTTACACCCGTCCTGATTTACACTCCGTCCCGATTTACACCCGTCCCGATTTACACCCGTCCAGATTTTCAACCTGCCCCGCTTTATACCCGTCCCGATTTACACCCGTCCTGATTTACACCCGTCCCAATTTACACCCATCCCAATTTACACCCCTTCACGATTTACTCCCGTCCCGATTTACTCCCGTCCCGATTTACACCCGTCCCGATTTACACCCGTCCCGATTTACACCCGTCCTGATTTACTCGAGTCCCGATTTACACCCCGTCCCGATTTACACCCGTCCCGATTTACACCCATCCCTATTTACTCGAGTCCCGATTTACACCCGTCCCGATTAACTTGAGTCCCGATTTACACCCCGTCCCGATTTACTCCAGTCCCGATTTACATCCGTCCCAGTTTACACCCGTCCCGATTTACACCCGTCCTGATTTACTCGAGTCCCGATTTACACCCCGTCCCGATTTACACCCGTCCCGATTTACACCCATCCCTATTTACTCGAGTCCCGATTTACACCCGTCCCGATTAACTTGAGTCCCGATTTACACCCCATCCCGATTTACACCCCATCCCGATTTATGCACCTGGATTTATACCCCTCGATTTATGCACCTGGATTTATACCCACCCCCGATTTACACCCCGTCCCGATTTACACCCGTCCCGATTTACACCCGTCCCAATTTACACCCATCCCGATTTACACCCCTTCACAATTTACACCCGTCCCGATTTACACCCGTCCCGATATACACCCATCCCGATTTACACCGTCACGATTTACACCCCGTGCTGATTCAATACAATACAATACAATACAAATCGCTTTATTGGCATGATAAGGTACATCTTATGTTGCCAAAGTATCAAAATACATTTGTGGTTGAACACATAAACGCGGTTCCATTCATACAGTGTATAAACAGGTATATCCCTGAGTTTATAAATATATTTTCGCCTTGTTTATATATACTCTTGTCTTAGTTTACTGGTTGTCCCTCTGTTCATGGCAAGCTGTAACATAGTGTGCCGCCAGTGTTACACAGCTTCTCTCCTCCCCCAGTAGGAATGGGAGTTTTTGGTTGTCAGTCAGATTTCTGAATTCAGGGCATATTTGTGAGAATTTTTGATAGAAATTCTCTCTGATGCCCTGATATTTTCCACAGGCTGTGAGGAAGTGCATCTCTGTCTCAACTACTCCCTGACTGCAGTGAGAGCATATCCTGTCTTCTCTTGGCAGCCTGGTCTGCCTGTGTCTGCCTTTTTCGATCGCTAGGCTATGTTCGCTAAGTCTGTACCTTGTCAAGGTTCTTCTCAGTTTGTTATCCTTTACCATGGTCAGGTAATCAGCTATGTTGTATTGTCTGTTTAGGGCCAAGTAGCAATTGAGTTTGCTTTGGGTTTTTGTTGTTTCTGCCCAATATGACAGATATTTTTCCTTTTGCTTAGCGACGATTGTGTTGGGTCGAATTCTTTGTGTTACCCTGTCACTGTCCTGGGGCTGGTTATTGTTAGTATTGTTATTAGTATTGTTATTAGTATTGTTATTAGTATTGTTATTAGTATTCATACCCGTCCTGATTTACACCGTCCCGATTTACACCCGTCCCGATTTCAACCCTGTCCCGATTTACGCCCTTCCCGATTTAGACCTGTCCCGATTTATACCCGTCCCGATTTACAACCCGTCCCGATTTACACCGGTCCCGATTTACAACCCGTCCCGATTTACTCGAGTCCCGCTTTACACCCCGTCCCGATTTACATCCGTCCCGATTTACACCCATCCCGATTTACACCCCATCCCAATTTATGCACCTGGATTTATACCCCTCGAATTATGCATCTGGATTTATACCACCCCCGATTTACACCCGGTCCCGATTTACACCCGTCCCGATTTACACCCGTCCCAATTTACACCCTTCCCGATCTACACCCCTTCACGATTTACACCCCTTGCCGATTTACACCCGACCTGATTTACACCCATCCCGATTTACAACCCGTCCCCATTTACACCCGTCCTGATTTACACCCGTCCTGATTTACAACCCGTCCCGATTTACACCCGTCCCGATTTATAACCCGTCCCGATTTACTCGAGTCCCGATTTACACCCCGTCCCGATTTACACCCGTCCCGATTTACTCGAGTCCCGATTTACACCCCGTCCCGATTTACTCCAGTCCCGATTTACACCTGTCCCGATTTACACCCGTCCCGGTTTACACTCTGTCCCGATTTACACCCGTCCCGATTTACACTCCATCCCGATTTACACCCATCTCGGTTTACACTCGTCCCGATTTACACTCCGTCCCGATTTACACCCGTCCCGATTTACACCCCGTCGTGATTTACACCCGTCCCGATTTACTCGAGTCCCGATTTACACCCCGCCCCGAATTACTCCAGTCCCGATGTACACCTGTCCCGGTTTACACCCGTCCCGGTTTACACCCATTCCGATTTACACCCGTCCCGATTTACAACCCTTCATGATTTACACCCCGTCCCGATTTACACCCGTCCCGATTTACACCCCGTCCCGATTTAAACCCGTCCCGATTTACTCGAGTCCCGATTTACACCCCGTCCCGATTTAGACCCGACCCGATCTACTCGAGTCCCGATTTACACCCCGTCCCGATTTACTCCCGTCCCGATTTACACCCGTCCCAATTTACGCCCATCCCGATTTACACCCGTCCCAATTTACACTCATCCCGATTTACACCGCTTCACGATTTACGCCCATTCCTGATTTACACCCGTCCCGATTTACACCCATCCCGATTTACACCATCCCGATTTACACCCGTCCTGATTTATTCCCGTCCCGATTTACACCCCGCCCCGATTTACACCCGTCCCGATTTCCACCCGTCCCGATTTATAACCCGTCCCGATTTACACCCATCCCGATTTATTCCAGTCCCGATTTACACCTGTCCCGGTTTACACCCGTCCCGATTTACTCGAGTCCCGATTTACACCTCGTCCCGATTTAATCCAGTCCTGATTTACACCCGTCCCGGATTACACCCATCCCGATTTACACCCATTCCGGTTTACACCCGTCCCAATTTGCACCCGCCCCGATTTACACCCGTCCCGGTTTACACCCCTTCACGATTTACACCCCGTCCCGATTTACACCCGCCCCAATTTACAACCCTTCATGATTTACACCCCGTCCCGATTTATACCCATCCCGATTTACACCCCGTCCCGATTTACACCCGTCCCGATTTACACCCGTCCCGATTTACACCCGTCCCAATTTACTCGAGTCCCGATTTACACCCCGTCCCGATTTAGACCCGTCCCGATCTACTCGAGTCCCGATTTACACCCCGTCCCGATTTACTCCCGTCCCGATTTGCACCCGTCCCAATTTATGCACCTGGATTTATACCCCCGGATTTACACCCATCCCGATTTACACCTGTCCCAATTTACACTCATCCCGATTTACACCCCTTCACGATTTACACCCACTCCCGATTTACACCCGTCCCGATTTACACCCATTCCGATTTACACCCGTCCCGATTTACAACCCTTCATGATTTACACCCCGTCCCGATTTACACCCGTCCCGATTTACACCCCGTCCCGATTTACACCCGTCCCGATTTACACCCGTCCCGATTTACACCCGTCCCGATTTACTCGAGTCCCGATTTACACCCCGTCCCGATTTAGACCCGACCCGATCTACTCGAGTCCCGATTTACACCCCGTCCCGATTTACTCCCGTCCCGATTTACACCCGTCCCAATTTACACCCATCCCGATTTACACCCGTCCCAATTTACACTCATCCCGATTTACACCGCTTCACGATTTACGCCCATTCCTGATTTACACCCGTCCCGATTTACACCCATCCCGATTTACACCATCCCGATTTACACCCGTCCTGATTTATTCCCGTCCCGATTTACACCCCGCCCCGATTTACACCCGTCCCGATTTCCACCCGTCCCGATTTATAACCCGTCCCGATTTACACCCATCCCGATTTACTCCAGTCCCGATTTACACCTGTCCCGGTTTACACCCGTCCCGATTTACTCGAGTCCCGATTTACACCTCGTCCCGATTTAATCCAGTCCTGATTTACACCCGTCCCGGATTACACCCATCCCGATTTACACCCATTCCGGTTTACACCCGTCCCAATTTGCACCCGCCCCGATTTACACCCGTCCCGGTTTACACCCCTTCACGATTTACACCCCGTCCCGATTTACACCCGCCCCAATTTACAACCCTTCATGATTTACACCCCGTCCCGATTTATACCCATCCCGATTTACACCCCGTCCCGATTTACACCCGTCCCGATTTACACCCGTCCCGATTTACACCCGTCCCAATTTACTCGAGTCCCGATTTACACCCCGTCCCGATTTAGACCCGTCCCGATCTACTCGAGTCCCGATTTACACCCCGTCCCGATTTACTCCCGTCCCGATTTGCACCCGTCCCAATTTATGCACCTGGATTTATACCCCCGGATTTACACCCATCCCGATTTACACCTGTCCCAATTTACACTCATCCCGATTTACACCCCTTCACGATTTACACCCACTCCCGATTTACACCCGTCCCGATTTACACCCATCCCGATTTACACCATCCCGATTTACACCCGTCCTGATTTATTCCCGTCCCGATTTACACCCGTCCCAATTTACATCAAGTGCCGATTCATACCCGTCCTGATTTACACCGTCCCGATTTACACCCGTCCCAATTTAAACCATGTCCCGATTTACACCCGTCCCGATTGAGACCCGTCCCGATTTACACCCGTCCCAAATTACACCGCATCCCGATTTCCACCCGTCCCGATTTCCACCCGTCCCGATTTACACCCGTCCCGATTTACACCCGTCCCGATTTACAACCCGTCCCGATTTACACCCGTCCCGATTTACAATCCGTCCCGATTTACTCGAGTCCCGACTTACACCCGTCCTGATTTACACCCGTCCCGATTTACTCGAGTCCCGAATTACACCCCGTCCCGATTTACTCCAGTCCCGATTTACACCTGTCCGGTTTACACCTGTCCTGATTTACACCCGTCCCGGTTTACACTCTGTCCCGATTTACACCCGTCCCGATTTACACCTGTCCCGATTTATACTCCGCCCGATTTACACCCGTCCCGGTTTACACCCGTCCCGATTTACACTCCGTCCCAATTTACACCCGTCCCGATTTACACCCCGTCCCGATTTACACCCGTCCCAATTTACACCCGTCCCGATTTACTCGAGTCCCATTTACACCCCGTCCCGATTTACTCCTGTCCCGATTTACACCAGTCCCAGTTTAAACCCGTCCCAATTTACTCGAGACCCGATTTACACCCCGTCCCGATTTACTCCAGTCCTGATTTACACCTGTCCCCATTTATACCCGTCCCGGTTTACACCCGTCCCGATTTACACTCCGTCCAGATTTACACCGTCCCGATTTACACCCGTGCCGATTTAGAACCCGTCCCGATTTACACCCGTCCCGATTTACTCGAGTCCTGATTTACACCCCGTCCCAGATTACACCCGTCCCGATTTACACCCGTCCCGGTTTACACCCCATCCCGATTTCCACCCCGTCCCGATTTCCACCCCGTCCCGATTTCCACCCCGTCCCGATTTACACTCCGTCCTGATTTATACCCGTCCCGATTTACACCCGTCCCGATTTACACCCGTCCTTATTTACACCCCGTCCCGATTTACACCCGTCCCGATTTACACTCCGTCCCGATTTATACCCGTCCCGATTTACACCCGTCCCGATTTACACCCATCTCGATTTGCACCCGTCCCGATTTATACCCATCCCGATTTACACCCCTTCACGAGTTACACCCGTCCCAATTTACACCCGTCCCAATTTACACCCGTCCCAATTTACACCCCTTCACGATTTACACCCCGTCCCGATTTACACCTGTCCCGATTTACACCCCGTCCCGATTTACACCAATCCCGATTTACACCCATCCCGATTTACACCCTGTCCCGATTTACACCCGTCCCAATTTACACCCGTCCCGATTTACTCAAGTCCCGATTTACACCCCGTCCCGATTTACACCTGTCCCGATCTACTCGAGTCCCGATTTACACCCGTCCCGATTCACACCCGTCCCAATTTACAACCATCCCCGATTTACACCCATCCCGATTTACACCCATTCCGGTTTACACCCGTCCCAATTTGCACCCGCCCCGATTTACACCCGTCCCGTTTTACACCCCTTCACGATTTACTCCCCGTCCCGATTTACACCCGTACCGATTTACAACCCTTCATGATTTACACCCCGTCCCGATTTACACCCGTCCCGATTTACACCCCGTCCCGATTTACACCCGTCCCGATTTACACCTGTCCCGATTTACACCCGTCCCGATTTACTCGAGTCCCGATTTACACCCCGTCCCGATTTACACCTGTCCCGATTTACTCGAGTCCCGATTTAAACCCCGTCCCGATTTAGACCCGACCCGATCTACTCGAGTCCCGATTTACACCCCGTCCCGATTTACTCCCGTCCCGATTTACACCCATCCCAATTTATGCACCTGGATTTATACCCCCGGATTTACACTCCGTCCCGATTTACACCCGTCCCGGTTTACACCCGTCCCGATTTACACTCCGTCCCGATTTACACCCGTCCCGATTTACACCCGTCCCGATTTACACCCGTCCCGATTTACAACCCGTCCCGATTTACTCGAGTCCCGATTTACACCCCGCCCCGATTTACACCCGTCCCGATTTACACCCGTCCCGATTTAGAACCCGTCCTGATTTACACCCATCCCGATTTAATCCAGTCCCAATTTACACCTGTCCCGGTTTACACCCGTCCCGATTTACTCGAGTCCCGATTTACACCTCGTCCCGATTCACTCCAGTCCAGATTTACACCCGTCCCGGATTACACCCGTCCCGATTTACACCCGTTCCGGTTTACACCCGTCCCGATTTGCACCCGTCCCGATTTACACCCGTCCCGATTTAAACCCCTTCACGATTTACACCCCGTCCCGATTTACACCCGTCCCGATTTACACCCGTCCCGATTTACAACCCTTCATGATTTACACCCCGTCCCGATTTACACCCGTCCCGATTTACACCCCGTCCCGATTTACACCCGTCCCGATATACACCTGTCCCGATTTACACCCGTCCCGATTTACTGGAGACCCGATTTACACCCCGTCCCGATTTACTCCAGTCCTGATTTACACCTGTCCCGATTTACAGCCCGTCCCGATTTACACTCGTCCCGCTTTACAACCCGTCCCGATTTACTCGAGTCCCGATTTACACCACGTCCCGATTTACACCTGTCCTGATTTACACCCGTCCCGATTTACTCGAGTCCCGATTTACACCCCGTCCCGATTTACTCCAGTCCCGATTTACACCTGTCCGGTTTACACCTGTCCCGATTTACACCTGTCCCGGATTACACTCTGTCCCGATTTACACCCGTCCCGATTTACACCCGTCCCGATTTACACTACATCCCGATTTACACCCGTCCCGGTTTACACCCGTCCCGATTTACACTCCGTCCCGATTTACACCCGTCCCGATTTACACCCGTCCCGAATTACACCCGTCCCGATTTACACCCGTCCCGATTTACTCGAGTCCCGATTTACACCCCGTCCCGATTTACACCCCGTCCCGATTTACACACGTCCCGATTTACAGCCCTTCATGATTTACACCCCGTCCCGATTTACACCCGTCTCGATTTACACCCATCCCGGTTTACACCCGTCCCGATTTACACTCCGTCCCGATTTACACCCGTCCCGATTTACTCGAGTCCCGATTTACACCCCGTCCCGATTTACACCCGTCCTGATTTACACTCCGTCCCGATTTACACCCGTCCCGATTTACACCCGTCCAGATTTTCAACCTGCCCCGCTTTATACCCGTCCCGATTTACACCCGTCCTGATTTACACCCGTCCCAATTTACACCCATCCCAATTTACACCCCTTCACGATTTACTCCCGTCCCGATTTACTCCCGTCCCGATTTACACCCGTCCCGATTTACACCCGTCCCGATTTACACCCGTCCTGATTTACTCGAGTCCCGATTTACACCCCGTCCCGATTTACACCCGTCCCGATTTACACCCATCCCTATTTACTCGAGTCCCGATTTACACCCGTCCCGATTAACTTGAGTCCCGATTTACACCCCGTCCCGATTTACTCCAGTCCCGATTTACATCCGTCCCAGTTTACACCCGTCCCGATTTACACCCGTCCTGATTTACTCGAGTCCCGATTTACACCCCGTCCCGATTTACACCCGTCCCGATTTACACCCATCCCTATTTACTCGAGTCCCGATTTACACCCGTCCCGATTAACTTGAGTCCCGATTTACACCCCATCCCGATTTACACCCCATCCCGATTTATGCACCTGGATTTATACCCCTCGATTTATGCACCTGGATTTATACCCACCCCCGATTTACACCCCGTCCCGATTTACACCCGTCCCGATTTACACCCGTCCCAATTTACACCCATCCCGATTTACACCCCTTCACAATTTACACCCGTCCCGATTTACACCCGTCCCGATATACACCCATCCCGATTTACACCGTCACGATTTACACCCCGTGCTGATTCAATACAATACAATACAATACAAATCGCTTTATTGGCATGATAAGGTACATCTTATGTTGCCAAAGTATCAAAATACATTTGTGGTTGAACACATAAACGCGGTTCCATTCATACAGTGCATAAACAGGTATATCCCTGAGTTTATAAATATATTTTCGCCTTGTTTATATATACTCTTGTCTTAGTTTACTGGTTGTCCCTCTGTTCATGGCAAGCTGTAACATAGTGTGCCGCCAGTGTTACACAGCTTCTCTCCTCCCCCAGTAGGAATGGGAGTTTTTGGTTGTCAGTCAGATTTCTGAATTCAGGGCATATTTGTGAGAATTTTTGATAGAAATTCTCTCTGATGCCCTGATATTTTCCACAGGCTGTGAGGAAGTGCATCTCTGTCTCAACTACTCCCTGACTGCAGTGAGAGCATATCCTGTCTTCTCTTGGCAGCCTGGTCTGCCTGTGTCTGCCTTTTTCGATCGCTAGGCTATGTTCGCTAAGTCTGTACCTTGTCAAGGTTCTTCTCAGTTTGTTATCCTTTACCATGGTCAGGTAATCAGCTATGTTGTATTGTCTGTTTAGGGCCAAGTAGCAATTGAGTTTGCTTTGGGTTTTTGTTGTTTCTGCCCAATATGACAGATATTTTTCCTTTTGCTTAGCGACGATTGTGTTGGGTCGAATTCTTTGTGTTACCCTGTCACTGTCCTGGGGCTGGTTATTGTTAGTATTGTTATTAGTATTGTTATTAGTATTGTTATTAGTATTCATACCCGTCCTGATTTACACCGTCCCGATTTACACCCGTCCCGATTTCAACCCTGTCCCGATTTACGCCCTTCCCGATTTAGACCTGACCCGATTTATACCCGTCCCGATTTACAACCCGTCCCGATTTACACCGGTCCCGATTTACAACCCGTCCCGATTTACTCGAGTCCCGATTTACACCCCGTCCCGATTTACATCCGTCCCGATTTACACCCATCCCGATTTACACCCCATCCCAATTTATGCACCTGGATTTATACCCCTCGAATTATGCATCTGGATTTATACCCCCCCGATTTACACCCGGTCCCGATTTACACCCGTCCCGATTTACACCCGTCCCAATTTACACCCTTCCCGATCTACACCCCTTCACGATTTACACCCCTTCCCGATTTACACCCGACCCGATTTACACCCATCCCGATTTACAACCCGTCCCCATTTACACCCGTCCTGATTTACACCCGTCCTGATTTACAACCCGTCCCGATTTACACCCGTCCCGATTTATAACCCGTCCCGATTTACTCGAGTCCCGATTTACACCCCGTCCCGATTTACACCCGTCCCGATTTACACCCGTCCCGATTTACTCGAGTCCCGATTTACACCCCGTCCCGATTTACTCCAGTCCCGATTTACACCTGTCCCGATTTACACCCGTCCCGGTTTACACTCTGTCCCGATTTACACCCGTCCCGATTTACACTCCATCCCGATTTACACCCATCTCGGTTTACACTCGTCCCGATTTACACTCCGTCCCGATTTACACCCGTCCCGATTTATAACCCGTCCCGATTTACTCGAGTCCCGATTTACACCCCGTCGTGATTTACACCCGTCCCGATTTACATCCGTCCCGATTTACTCGAGTCCCGATTTACACCCCGCCCCGAATTACTCCAGTCCCGATGTACACCTGTCCCGGTTTACACCCGTCCCGGTTTACACCCATTCCGATTTACACCCGTCCCGATTTACAACCCTTCATGATTTACACCCCGTCCCGATTTACACCCGTCCCGATTTACACCCCGTCCCGATTTACACCCGTCCCGATTTACACCCGTCCCAATTTACACTCATCCCGATTTACACCGCTTCACGATTTACGCCCATTCCTGATTTACACCCGTCCCGATTTACTCGAGTCCCGATTTACACCCCGTCCCGATTTAGACCCGACCCGATCTACTCGAGTCCCGATTTACACCCCGTCCCGATTTACTCCCGTCCCGATTTACACCCGTCCCAATTTACACCCATCCCGATTTACACCCGTCCCAATTTACACTCATCCCGATTTACACCGCTTCACGATTTACGCCCATTCCTGATTTACACCCGTCCTGATTTACACCCATCCCGATTTACACCATCCCGATTTACACCCGTCCCGATTTATTCCCGTCCTGATTTACACCCCGCCCCGATTTACACCCGTCCCGATTTCCACCCGTCCCGATTTATAACCCGTCCCGATTTACACCCATCCCGATTTACTCCAGTCCCGATTTACACCTGTCCCGGTTTACACCCGTCCCGATTTACTCGAGTCCCGATTTACACCTCGTCCCGATTTAATCCAGTCCTGATTTACACCCGTCCCGGATTACACCCATCCCGATTTACACCCATTCCGGTTTACACCCGTCCCAATTTGCACCCGCCCCGATTTACACCCGTCCCGGTTTACACCCCTTCATGATTTACACCCCGTCCCGATTTACACCCGCCCCAATTTACAACCCTTCATGATTTACACCCCGTCCCGATTTATACCCATCCCGATTTACACCCCGTCCCGATTTACACCCGTCCCGATTTACACCCGTCCCGATTTACACCCGTCCCAATTTACTCGAGTCCCGATTTACACCCCGTCCCGATTTAGACCCGTCCCGATCTACTCGAGTCCCGATTTACACCCCGTCCCGATTTACTCCCGTCCCAATTTGCACCCGTCCCAATTTATGCACCTGGATTTATACCCCCGGATTTACACCCATCCCGATTTACACCTGTCCCAATTTACACTCATCCCGATTTACACCCCTTCACGATTTACACCCACTCCCGATTTACACCCGTCCCGATTTACACCCATCCCGATTTACACCATCCCGATTTACACCCGTCCTGATTTATTCCCGTCCCGATTTACACCCGTCCCAATTTACATCAAGTGCCGATTCATACCCGTCCTGATTTACACCGTCCCGATTTACACCCGTCCCAATTTAAACCATGTCCCGATTTACACCCGTCCCGATTGAGACCCGTCCCGATTTACACCCGTCCCAAATTACACCGCATCCCGATTTCCACCCGTCCCGATTTCCACCCGTCCCGATTTACACCCGTCCCGATTTACACCCGTCCCGATTTACAACCCGTCCCGATTTACACCCGTCCCGATTTACAATCCGTCCCGATTTACTCGAGTCCCGATTTACACCCGTCCTGATTTACACCCGTCCCGATTTACTCGAGTCCCGAATTACACCCCGTCCCGATTTACACCCGTCCCGATTTACACCGGTCCCGATTTACACCCCGTCCCGATTTACACCCGTCCCGATTCATACCCGTCCCGATTTACACCCGTCCCGATTTACTCGAGTCCCGATTTACACCCCGTCCCGATTTACACCCGTCCCAATCTAATCGAGTCCCGATTTACACCCCGTCCCGATTTACTCCCGTCCCGATTTACACCCGTCCCAATTTTTGCACCTGGATTTATACCCCCCCGATTTACACCCGTCCCAATTTACACCCATCCCGATTTACACCCTTCCCAATTTACACCCATCCCGATTAATGCACCTGGATTTATACCCCTCGATTTATGCACCTGGATTTATACCCCACCCCCCGATTTACACCCCGTCCCGATTTACACCCGTCCCGATTTACACCCGTCCCAATTTACACCCATCCCGATTTACACCCCTTCACGATTTACACCCCTTCCCGATTTACACCCGTCCCGATTTACACCCATCCCGATTTACAACGTCCCGATTTACACCCGTGCCGACTTACACCCCGTGCCGATTCATACCCGTCCTGATTTACACCGTCCCGATTTACACCCGTCCCGATTTAAACCCTGTCCCGATTTACGCCCGTCCCGATTTAGACCCGTCCCGATTTACACCCGTCCCGATTTACTCAAGTCCCGATTTACACCCCGTCCCGATTTACACCCGTCCCGATTTACACCCATCCCGATTTACACCCCATCCCAATTTATGCACCTGGATTTATACCCCCCCCCCGATTTACACCCCGTCCCGATTTACACCGGTCCCGATTTACACCCGTCCCGATTTACACCCGTCCCAATTTACACCCATCCCGATCTGCACCCCTTCACGATTTACACCCCTTCCCGATTTACACCCGTCCCAATTTACACCCATCCTGATTTACAACCCGTCCCGATTTACACCCATCCCGATTTACACCCGTCCCGATTTACAACCCGTCCCGATTTACACCCGTCCCAATTTACAACCCGTCCCGATTTACACCCGTCCCGATTTACACCCGTCCCGATTTAAACCCTGTCCCGATTTACGCCCGTCCCGATTTAGATCCGTCCCGATTTACACCCGTCCCGATTTACACCGCGTCCCGATTTACACCCGTCCCGATTTACACCCGTCCAGATTTACACCCGTCCCGATTTACAACCCGTCCCGATTTACAACCGTCCCGATTTACTCGAGTCCCGATTTACACCCCGTCCCGATTTACTCCAGTCCCGATTTACACTTGTCCCGGTTTACAGCCGTCCCGATTTACTCGAGACCCAATTAACACCCCGTCCCGATTTACTCCAGTCCTGATTTACACCTGTCCCCATTTATACCCGTCCCGGTTTACACCCGTCCCGATTTACACCCGTCCCGATTTAGAACCCGTCCCGATTTACACCCGTCCCGATTTACTCGAGTCCCGATTTACACCTGTCCCGGTTTACACCCGTCCCGATTTACACCCATCCCGATTTACACCCCTTCCCAATTTATGCACCTGGATTTATACCCCTCGAATTATGCTCCTGGATTTATACCCCCCCCCCGATTTACACCCCGTCCCGATTTACACGCGTCCCGATTTACACCCGTCCCGATTTACACCCGTCCCAATTTACACCCATCCCGATTTACACCCCGTCCCGATTTACACCCGTCCTGATATACACCCGTCCCAATTTACTCGAGTCCCGATTTACACCCCGTCCCGATTTACTCCAGTCCCGATTTACACCCGTTCCGGTTTACACCTGTCCCGATTTACACCCGTCCCGGTTTACACTCCGTCCCGATTTACACCCGTCCCGATTTACACCCGTCCCGGTTTACACCCGTCCCGATTTACACTCCGTCCCGATTTACACCCATCCCGATTTACACCGTCCCGATTTACACCCGTCCCGATTTACAACCCGTCCCGATTTACTCGAGTCCCGATTTACACCCCGTCCCGATTTACACCCGTCCCGATTTAAAACACGTCCCGATTTACTCGAGTCCCGATTTACACCCCGTCCCGATTTACACCCGTCCCGATTTACACCCGTCCCAATTTAGAACCCGTCCCGATTTACACCCGTCCCGATTTACTCCAGTCCCGATTTACACCTGTCCCGGTTTACACCCGTCCCGATTTACTCGAATCCCGATTTACACCCCATCCCGATTTACTCCAGTCCTGATTTACACCCGTCCCGGATTACACCCGTCCCGATTTACGGCCGTTCCGGTTTGCACCCGTCCCGATTTACACCCCTTCATGATTTACACCCCTTCCCGATTTACACCCTTCCCGATTTACACCCGTCCCGATTTACACCTCTTCATGATTTAGACCCGTCCCGATCTACTCGAGTCCCGATTTACACCCCGTCCCGATTTACTCCCGTCCCGATTTACACCCGTCCCAATTTATGCACCTGGATTTATACCCCCGGATTTACACCCGTCCCAATTTACACCCATCCCGATTTACACCCGTCCCAATTTACACTCATCCCGATTTACACCCCTTCACGATTTACACCCCTTCCCGATTTACACCCGTCCCGATTTACACCCATCCCGATTTACACCGTCCCGATTTACACCCGTCCCGATTTATTCCCGTCCCGATTTACACCCTTCCCGATTTACACCCCGTGCGGATTCATACCCGTCCTGATTTACAACGTCCCGATTTACACCCGTCCCAATTTAAACCCTGTCCCGATTTACGCCCGTCCCGATTTAGACCCGCCCCGATTTAGACCCGTCCCGATTTACACCCGTCCCGATTTACACCCGTCCCGATTTACAACCCGTCCTGATTTACACCCGTCCCGATTTACACCCGTCCCGATTTACAACCCGTCCCGATTTACTCGAGTCCCGATTTACACCCCATCCCGATTTACACCCGTCCTGATTTACACCCGTCCCGATTTACTCGAGTCCCGATTTACACCCCGTCCCGATTTACTCCTGTCCCGATTTACACCTGTCCGGTTTACACCTGTCCCGATTTACACCCGTCCCGGTTTACACCCGTCCCGATTTACACCCGTCCCGATTTACAACCCGTCCCGATTTGCTCGAGTCCCGATTTACACCCCGTCCCGATTTACACCCGTCCCGATTTACACCCGTCCCGATTTACTCGAGTCCCGATTTACACCCCGTCCCGATTTACTCCAGTCCCGATTTACACCTGTTCCGGTTTACACCTGCCCCGATTTACACCCGTCCCGGTTTACACTCCGTCCCGATTTACACCCGTCCCGATTTACACCCGTCCCAGTTTACACCCGTCCCGATTTACACTCCGTCCCGATTTACACCCATCCCGATTTACACCGTCCCGATTTACACCCGTCCCGCTTTTCACCCGTTCCGATTTACACTCCGTCCCGATTTACACCCGTCCCGATTTACATCCATCCCGATTTACACCCGTCCCGATTTACAACCCGTCCCGATTTACTCGAGTCCCGATTTACACCCCGTCCCGATTTACACCCGTCCCGATTTACACCCGTCCCAATTTACTCGAGTCCCGATTTACACCCCGTCCCGATTTACTCCAGTCCCGATTTACACCTGTCCCGGTTTACACCCGTCCCGATTTACTCGAGACCCGATTTACACCCCGTCCCGATTTACTCCAGTCCTGATTTACACCTGTCCCCATTTATACCCGTCCCGGTTTACACCCGTCCCGATTTACACTCCGTCCCGATTTACACCCGTCCCGATTTACACCCGTCCCGATTTAGAACCCGTCCCGATTTACACCCGTCCCGATTTACTCGAGTCCCGATTTACACCCCGTCCCGATTTACTCCAGTCCTGATTAACACCCGTCCCAGATTACACCCGTCCCAATTTACACCCATCCCGATTTACACCTGTCCCAATTTACACTCATCCCGATTTACACCCCTTCATGATTTACACCCCTTCCCGATTTACACCCGTCCCGATTTACACCCATCCCGATTTACACCGTCCCGATTTACACCCGTCCCGATTTATTCCCGTCCCGATTTACACCCGTCCCGATTTACACCCCGTGCCGATTCATACCCATCCTGATTTACACCGTCCCGATTTACACCCGTCCCAATTTAAACCCTGTCCCGATTTACGCCCGTCCCGATTTAGACCCGCCCCGATTTACACCCGTCCCGATTTACACCGCATCCCGATTTACGCCTGTCCCGATTTACACCCGTCCCGATTTACACCCGTCCCGATTTACAACCCGTCCCGATTTACACCCGTCCCGATTTACAACACGTCCCGATTTACTCGAGTCCCGATTTACACCCCGTCCCGATTTACACCCGTCCTGATTTACACCCGTCCCGATTTATTCGAGTCCCGATTTACACCCCGTCCCGATTTACTCCAGTCCCGATTTACACCTGTCCGGTTTACACCTGTCCCGATTTACACCCGTCCCGGTTTACACTCTGTCCCGATTTACACCTGTCCCGATTTACACCCGTCCCAATTTACACTCCGTCCCGATTTACACCCGTCCCGGTTTACACCCGTCCCGATTTACACTCCGTCCCGATTTACACCCGTCCCGATTTACACCCATCCCGATTTACACCCGTCCCGATTTACAACCCGTCCCGATTTACTCGAGTCCCGATTTACACCCCGTCCCGATTTACACCCGTCCCGATTTACACCCGTCCCGATTTACTCGAGTCCCGATTTACACCCCGTCCCGATTTACTCCAGTCCCGATTTACACCTGTCCCGGTTTACACCCGTCCCGATTTACTCGAGACCCGATTTACACCCCGTCCCGATTTACTCCAGTCCTGATTTACACTTGTCCCCATTTATACCCGTCCCGGTTTACACCCGTCCCGATTTACACTCCGTCCCGATTTACACCCGTCCCGATTAACACCCGTCCCGATTTAGAACCCGTCCCGATTTACACCCGTCCCGATTTACTCGAGTCCCGAATTACACCCCGTCCCAATTTACTCCAGCCCTGATTAACACCCATCCCAGATTACACCCGTCCCGATTTACACCCGTCCCGGTTTACACCCCATCCCGATTTACACCCCGTCCCGATTTCCACCCCGTCCCGATTTACACTCCGTCCCGATTTATACCCGTCCCGATTTACACCCGTCCCGATTTACACCCGTCCTGATTTACACCCCTTCACGATTTACACACGTCCCAATTTACACCCGTCCCAATTTACACCCGTCCCGATTTACACTCCTTCACGATTTACACCCCGTCCTGATTTACACCCGTCCCGATTTACACCCCGTCCCGATTTACACCGTCCCGATTTACACCCATCCCGATTTACACCCGTCCCGATTTACACCCCGTCCCGATTTACACCCGTCCCGATTTACACCCGTCCCGATTTACTCGAGTCCCGATTTACATCCCGTCCCGATTTACACCTGTCCCGATCTACTTGAGTCCCGATTTACACCCCGTCCCGATTTACACCCGTCCCGATTTACACCCGTCCCGATTTACTCGAGTCCTGATTTACATCCCGTCCCGATTTACACCTGTCCCGATCTACTTGAGTCCCGATTTACACCCCGTCCCGATTTACTCCCGTCCCGATTTACAGCCGTCCCATTTTATTCACCTGGATTTATACCCCCCCGATTTACACCCGTCCCAATTTACACCCATCCCGATTTACACCTGTCCCGATTTACTCCCTGTCCCGATTTACACCCCATCCCGATTTACACCCCATCCCGATTTATGCACCTGGATTTATTCCCCTCGAATTATGCACCTGGATTTATACCCCCCCTGATTTACACCCCGTCCCGCTTTACACCCGTCCCAATTTACACCCATCCCGATTTACACCCCTTCAAGATTTACACCCCTTCCCGATTTACACCCGTCCCGATTTACACCCATCCCGATTTACACCGTCCCAATTTACTCCCGTCCCAATTTACACCCGTCCCGATTTACACCCCGTGCCGATTGATACCCGTCCTGATTTACACCGTCCCGATTTACACCCGTCCCGAATTAAACGGTCCCGATTTACGCTGGTCCCGATTTAGACCGTCCCGATTTACACCCGTCCCGATTTACACCGCGTCCCGATTTACACCCGTCCCGATTTACACCGCGTCCCGATTTACACACGTCCCGATTTACACCCGTCCCGACTTACACCCGTCCCTATTTAGACCCGCCCCGATTTACTCGAGTCCCGATTTACACCCGTCCCGATTTACACCCGTCCCGATTTACACCCTTCCCGATTTACACACCCGTCCTGGTTTACACCCGTCCCGATTTACACCCGTCCCGGTTTACACCCCGTCCCGATTTACACCCCGTCCCAAATTACACCCGTCCCGATTTACACCCGTCCCGATTTACACCCGTCCGGATTCACACCCGTCCCGATTTCCTCCAGACCCGATTTACACCCGTCCCGATTTACAGCCGTTCCGATTTACACCCCGTCCCGACTTACACCCGTCCCGATTTACTCCCATCCCGATTTACACACGTCCCGATTTACACCCGTCCCGATTTACACCCGTCCCGATTTACTCCCGTCCCGATTTACTCCCGTCCCGATTTACTCTAGTCCCGATTTACATCCGTCCCGATTTACAACCCATCCCGATTTACACCCGTCCCGATTTATACCCGTCCCGATTTACTCCCTGTTCCGATTTACACCCATCCTGAGATACACCAGTCCGGATTTCCAACCTATCCTGATTTACACCCGTACCGATTTACACCCGTCCTGATTTACACCTGACCCAATTTACTCCAGTCCCGATTTACACCCGTCCCGATTTACACCCCGTGCCGATTGATACCCGTCCTGATTTACACCGTCCCGATTTACACCCGTCCCGAATTAAACTGTCCCGATTTACGCTGGTCCCGATTTAGACCGTCCCGATTTACACCCGTCCCGATTTACACCGCGTCCCGATTTACACCGTCCCGATTTACACCGCGTCCCGATTTACACACGTCCCGATTTACACCCGTCCCGATTTACACCCGTCCCGATTTACACCCTTCCCGATTTACACCCGTCCCGATTTACACCCGTCCCGATTAACACCCGTCCCGATTTACACCCTTCCCGATTTACTCGAGTCCCGATTTACACCCCGTCCTGATTTACTCCAGTCCCGATTTACACCCGTCCCGGTTTACACCTGTCCCGATTTACACCCGTCTCGGTTTACACTCGTCCCGATTTACACTCCGTCCCGATTTACACCCGTCCCGATTTACACCCGTCCCGATTTACACCCGTCCCGATTTACACCCTTCCCGATTTACACACCCGTCCTGGTTTACACCCGTCCCGATTTACACCCGTCCCGGTTTACACCCCGTCCCAATTTACACCCCGTCCCGACTTACACCCGTCCCGATTTACTCCCGTCCCGATTTACACCCGTCCCGATTTACACCCGTCCCGATTTACACCCGTCCCGATTTACTCCCGTCCCGATTTACTCCCGTCCCGATTTACTCTAGTCCCGATTTACATCCGTCCCGATTTACAACCCATCCCGATTTACACCCGTCCCGATTTATACCCGTCCCGATTTACTCCCTGTTCCGATTTACACCCATCCCGAGATACACCAGTCCGGATTTCCAACCTATCCTGATTTACACCCGTACCGATTTACACCCGTCCTGATTTACACCTGACCCAATTTACTCCAGACCCGATTTACACCCGTCCCGATTTACACCCATCCCTATTTACACCCGTCCCGATTTACACCCACCCCGATTTACTCCAGTCCCGATTTACACCCGTCCCGATTTACACCCGTCCCGATTTCCACCTGTCCCGATTTACACCCGTTCCGATTTACTCCCGTCCCGATTTACTCCAGTCCCGATTTACACCCATCCCGATTTACACCACATCCTGATTTACTCCCGTCCCGATTTACACCCACCCCGATTTACACCCGTCCTGATTTACTCAAGTCCCGATTTACACCCGTCCCGATTTATACCCATCCCGATTTACTCCCTGTCCCGATTTACACCCATCCCGATTTACACCCGTCCCGATTTACACCCATCCCGAGATACACCCGTCCTGATTTCCAACCTATCCTGATTTACACCCGTACCGATTTACACCCTTCCTGATTTACACCTGACCCAATTTACTCCAGTCCCGATTTACAGTCGTCCCGATTTACACCCGTCCCGATTTACACCCGTCCCGATTTACACCCCCTCCCCGATTTACTCCAGTCCCGATTTACACCCGTCCCGGTTTACACTCCGTCCCGGTTTACACCCCGTCCCGATTAACACCCGTCCCGATTTACTCCAGTCCCGATTTACACCCGTCCCAATTTACACACCGTCCCGATTTACACCCTTCCCGGTTTACAGCCGTCCCTATTTACACCCGTCCCGGTTTACACCCCTCCCAATTTACACCCCTCCTGATTTACAGCCCTCGATTTCCAACCCATCCCGATTTACTCCAGTCCCGATTTTCAACCCGTCCCGATTTACACCTCGATTTACACCCCCCGATTTGCACCCCTCCGGATTTACACCCATCCCGATTTACACCCCCCGGTTTACACCCATCCCGATTTACACCCCCCGATTTACACCCATCCCGATTTACACCCCCCGATTTACACCCGTCCCGATTTACACCTCGATTTACATCCCCCCGATTTGCACCCCTCCGGATTTACACCCATCCCGATTTACACCCCCCGATTTACACCCGTCCCGATTTACACCCCCCGATTTGCCTGCATTCATTGGCTGCAATTTCCTGATAATATATAACCTCTGTCTGGCGTATCCACTCCCCTCTTGTTGATATATAACCTCACATGCAGATTCAGTGTGGTGCTGGGAGCTGCAATCCAGCTCCTATATATTTATACCAGCTGAAGTGCCCGGCGGTGCCGAGGGTCTTTTGAGGGCGTATTGTTGTTGGAAGAGAGAGAGAGAGCGACTGCGGGGGGGGGGAAGAGAGAGAGCGACTGGGGGGGTGAAGAGAGAGAGCGACTGGGGGGGAAGAGAGAGAGCGACTGGGGGGGGAAGAGAGAGAGCGACGGGGGGAAGAGAGAGAGCGACGGGGGGGAAGAGAGAGAGCGATGGGGGGGGAAGAGAGAGAGCGACGGGGGGAAGAGGGAGAGCGACGGGGGGGGAAGAGTGAGAGCGACGGGGGGGAAGAGAGAGAGCGACGGGGTGGAAGAGGGAGAGCGACGGGGGGAAGAGTGAGAGCGACGGGGGGAGAGAGAGAGTGACGGGGGGGAAGAGAGAGAGCGACTGGGGGGGACGAGAAAGCGCGACTGTGGGGGAAGAGAGAGAGTGACTGGGGGGAAGAGAGAGAGCGACTCGGGGGGAAGAGAGAGAGCGACTGGGGGGGGAAGAGAGAGGGCGACTGGGGGGGAAGAAAGAGAGCGACTGGGGGGGAAGAGGGGGAGCGGCTGGGGGGGAAGAGAGGGAGCGACTGGGGGGGAAGAGAGGGAGCGACTGGGGGGGGAAGAGAGGGAGCGACTGGGGGGGAAGAGAGGAAGCGACTGGGGGGGAAGAGAGGGAGCGACTGGGGGGGAAGAGAGGGAGCGACTGGGGGGAAGAGAGGGAGCGACTGGGGGGGAAGAGAGAGAGCGACTGGGGGGGAAGAGAGAGAGCGACTGGGGGGAAAGAGAGAGAGCGACTGGGGGGAAGAGAGAGAGCGACTGGGGGGGAAGAGAGATAGCGACGGGGGGGAAGAGAGAGCGCGACTGGGGGGGAAGAGAGAGAGCGACTGGGGGGGAAGAGAGAGAGCGACTGGGGGGGAAGAGAGAGAGCGACAGGGGGAAGAGAGAGAACGACGGGGGGGAAGAGAGAGAGCGACTGGGGGGAAGAGAGAGAGCGACTGGGGGGGAAGAGAGAGAGCGACTGGGGGGGAAGAGAGAGCGCGACTGGGGGGGAAGAGAGAGAGTGACTGGGGGGAAGAGAGAGAGCGACTGGGGGGGAAGAGAGAGAGCGATTGGGGGGAAGAGAGAGAGCGACTGGGGGGGGAAGAGAGAGAGCGACTGGGGGGGAAGAGAGAGAGCGACTGGGGGGAAGAGAGAGAGCGACTGGGGGGAAGAGAGAGAGAGAGAGAGCCGATGGGAAGGGAAGGGGGGAGGAGGGGAAGGGGTGCGGGGTGTGGCGGGGGAAGGGGTTGTCTGGGGGGGTGGGGGGAGGGGAAGGGGTGGGAGGTGTGGGGGGGAAGGGGGGTTGGGGGTGTGGGGGGAAGGAGGGGTGGGGGGAAGGGGATGTGAGGGAAGGGGGGTGCGGGGGGGTGGGTGTGGGGGGGGAAGGGGGGTGGGGTTGTGGGGGGGAAGGGGGGGGTGGGTGGTGTGGGGGTGGAAAGGGAGTGGGGGGGAGATATACTTAAAGTACAGGAAACTTTGTGCTATCCGGCACCCACGGGACCGAGCTGCTACCTTGCCTTAAAACTGCCCTACTCTCCAGAGTTAATGTTGAGAGATACGGAGATTCTTATCTCCGTATTTGACAACAAACACTGTTGCTTAGCAACAGCTTCGGGTGTGGCCCTAAAGCTCTGCAGCTGAAGCTGTTGCTATAGCTACAGACCTTGCACAGCTTGACTGTTCAAACAAAGGAAAATAAACAAACAAAGAATAAAAAACGGCTGCTGATTTTTGTGGTGGCTCCAGATTGCCGGATAGCTCACCTCCGGATAGCACAAAGTTTCCTGTAGTTATAAAACATTTTGGTAAATCTTTCTATAACATACATTTTACAACCTCACCAATCTTTTTATTAAAAAAGGGGTCCTCACCTCTCAGTGTTGTACCACAAACAATGGCCGCCGCTTGCTTTTCAGTTGGAAAGATTAGGCCCCGCCCACACAGTCGATTGTCTGTCTCGGTCACCAGGACCCGATTTGGAGCACAGAAGCCCCACCCACTCTATGTTCCTGTACTAAGATGGCCGCGCAGGCACTCTGTTACACACTGAATCAAAATGGCGTCGCACTGAAACTTTTCGCCCTCCTTGACAAAGATGGCTGCCGTTAATCTGGGGCTGTCAGCAGAAGAAATTTCCTCAGCTGCAAACACAGGATCTTCAGATTATTATTCGGGGCTTGCGACCTACCCCAGTTGCTTATGAAGCCTCCCCACCTACTGACCCTGGGAATGGAGCTGAGGCAGCACACCCTCTCTCCTCTGCCAGTGTTTGTCTCTGCCTAGGCCGGGAGCCTGGGTCTAGAGTTGCACTGCTGGCAGTTGGAGAAGCCTAGGCCCTGGGCCTGGAAAAACGGTGAAAGGTAGGAGAATTATAGAGGTTAGAGAAAAGATTTACAAATTAATTAACTTTTTTTAAAAACAATTTGTGTTTTAAAAGCAACTTTTTTTTTTGCTGGAAATGTAGATTTGAAAAGAAACATGCAGAAAGCGGGAAAAAGAAATGAAAAGTTTAGAATCAAGATGGCGGCGACTCACCTCGGTTCAGAACGATAAGGCCCGCCCACACACGCACCGATTGGTTTGACCGTCAGGTCACCAAAGTGTAGGATTGGTCAATCGTCCCGTCACTCGACCATAGGAGGGCCCGGCCGCACGCGCCAGGAACCCACCGTACGATTGGTCGACCTCGACGTCACTCTATGCTAATGAGCGGAATGTTGAACGTTTTTTGGATACCACGGGCGCAATTTTTGTCTGGCCGAAAGGTTAATACGCTTAGGACGGTTCTGGAATCGTCAGCTTTCTTTCGATGTAACACGCGTGTAGGTACGCTCTATAACTTTCGAGTTTATTCAATACAGACAGACGGCATGACAGACAGACAGAAGAACCGCTTTATATATATATATAGATAGATATACTGTACAAACCTTGTGAACTCAGGATTACATAACCAATGCACCTTTTGAGCTAAAAGCAAATCACTGCAGATGCTGGAAATCTGAAATAAAAACAGAAAATGCTGGAAATACTCAGCAGGTCAGGCAGTATCTGTGGAGATAGAAACAGAGTTAACGTTTCAGGTCAATGACCTTTCATCAGAACTGACAAAGGATTCTGTTCTCTGACGAAAGGTCATCAACCTGAAACGTTTGGCCCGCGATCTTGCTAGCCCCTGTGGAGGCGGGACTGCTGGGAAAATGGCAGAATTTGGGGGCGGATGCCCATCCTGCCTACATGCCATCTTGCCAGGAGGCGGGTAGCCGTCCCGCGCCGGGTCCCATCTCCTTGGAGGTGGGAAGGGATTAAAGCCAATTAACTGCCTGTTAACAGGTAGTTAACAGACAGAAAATAGGCTTATCACCATTTTGCCCACACAAGTGCTGCAGGCTGCCAGGGTCACCGGTGCGAGTAGTGGGTCTGCGGGGTGCAAAAGTGTGCTGTGAAGCAAGTGATGGGGTGCAAGTGTGGAGAGGTGAGTATCTGAGGTAAGTGGCAAGTGTTAGAAAAAGTGCACTTACCTTTGTTTCTTCCTGCGGGCTTCAGTCAGTGGGAATGCAGAGAGTTTCGCACCTCCGCGGTAATTCTCCAATGCAACAACCATCTCATTTCTGTAAAGGAAAGAGATTTGAATTCAAGACCTCATCAAACTACAGAGAATGTCACTGTTTCACAGCTTCACAGAGCTGTCAAGCGATGACAATTCATCTGAAACGTCACATGTTGACGCTCTCTGCAACCGGTTGGTTGGTGAGTATTTCTCTCTTTTTAAACTAGAGGTGTGATATTCATCATCTAGAATCGGGGCAGAGGGTATTTAAAAATAATATTAATAAATTTAATTAATTACATAGAATGGGAGAGCAGGTGATGTGTTATGCTGCAATATGTGGGAGCTGGTGGACACCATTGATGCTCACGGTGATCACATTTGCAGTAAGTGCTGGCTGCTTGAGGAACTCCGGCTCCGTGTTGAAGAGCTGGAGTCCGAGCTTCAAACACTGCGACACATCAGGGAGGGGGAGAGTTACCTGGACTCTGTGTTCCAGGAAGTAGTCACACCAATTAGATTAACTAATTCAGATGTATTCTGTGGTCAGGGACAGGAGGGTGTGACTATGAGTGAGGCAGGTACGGGGATCCAGGAGGTAGTGATGGAGGAGCTGCAGCCCTTGCTCTTGTCCAACAGGTTCGAGGCTCTTACTCCCTGTGAGGACGGGAACGGGGACTGCAGGGATGAGCAACCTGGCCACAGCACCGTGGAATGAGGGGCCATTCAAGTGGGGGGGGTAAAAAGAAATGTTGTAGTGGTAGGGGATAGTATCATCAGGGGGATAGTATCATCAGGGGGATAGATAGGGTTCTTTGCAGCCGAGAGCGAGAGTCCCGAAGGTTGTGTTGCCTGCCTGGTGCCAGGGTTAAGGACATCTCCTCTGGGCTGGAGAGAAACTTGGAGTGGGAGGGGGAGGATCCAGTTGTCGTGGTCCATGTTGGTACCAACGACATAGATAGGACAAGGAAAGAGGTTCTGCTGAGGGAGTATGAGCAGCTAGGGGCCAAATTAAAAAGCAGAACCACAAGGGTGGTAATCTCTGGATTACTACCTGAGCCACGAGCAAATTTGGCTAGGGTAAATAAAATCAGAGTTAAATGCGTGGCTCAAAGCCTGGTGTGGGAGAAATGGGTTTTGCTTCTTGGGACACTGGCACCAGTACTTGGACGGGAGAGAGCTGTTCCGTTGGGACGGACTTCACTTGGCCAGTGCTGGGACTAGAATCTTGGCGAATTGAATAACTAGGGCTATAGAGAGGGCTTTAAACTAATTAGTGGGGGGGAGGTTTCAAGAGAGCGAAAAATAAAAATGTCAGCGGAGAAGGCAATAGAGCAAAGTACCAGTGGGGAAATTGAAAACCAGAGCGTGTCAGGAAGGGACAGAATATATAAAGATAAAGGTAAAGTAGTAAAGGGGGTAAAAGCAGGAATAAATTGTCACAAAACATATTTAAAAGTTCTTTATCTGAATGCACGCAGCATTCGTAACAAAATAGACGAATTGACGATACAAATAACTACACATGGGTATGATCTGGTGGCCATTACAAAAACATGGCTGCGAGGTGACCATGACTGGGAACTAAACATCCAGGGGTATTTGACACTTAGGAAGGACAGACAGGAAGGAAAGGGAGGTGGGGTGGCTATGTTAATAAAGGATGGAATCACTGCAATAGTGAGAAATGATATTGGGTCAAAGGATCAGGATAGTGAAACAGTTTGGGTGGAGATAAGGAATAATAAGGGGAAAAAGTCACTAGTGGGCATAGTCTATAGGCCTCCTAACAGTTGCAACTCTGTTGGTCGAAGTATAAATCAGGAAATAGTTGGGGCTTGTAATAAGGGAACAGCTATAATCATGGGAGATTTTAACTTTCATATTGACTGGACAAATCAAATTGGGCAGGGCAGCCTTGAGGAAGAGTTCATAGAGTGCATTAAGGACGGGTTCCTTGAGCAGTATGTTACTGAACCAACCAGGGGGCAGGCAATCTTAGATCTGGTCCAGTGTAATGAGACAGGATTAATAAAAAATGTCCTAATAAAGGATCCCCTTGGAATGAGTGACCATAACATGGTTGAATTCCAAATTCAGTTGGAGGGTGAGAGAGTTGGATCTCAAACCAGCGTACTAAGCTTAAATAAAGGAGACTATGAAGGTATGACAGCAGAGTTGACTAAAGTGGACTGGGAAAATAGATTAATGTCTAAGACGGTGTACATTCAAGGAGATATTTCACAACTTTCAAGAAAAATATATTCCACTGAGGAAAAAGGGGCGTAAAAGAAAAGACAGCCATCCGTGGCTAAGTAAAGTAATAAAGGACAGTATCCGACTGAAAACAAGGGCATATAAAGTAGCCAAATCTAGTGGGAGGATAGAAGATTGGGAAGCATTTAAAAGCCAGCAAACAATAACTAAAAGATTAATTAAGAAAGGGAAGATAGATTATGAAAGTAAACTAGCAAAAATATAAAAACAGATAGCAAGAGTTTCTACAGTTATATAAAAAGAAAAAGGGTGGCTAAAGTGAATGTTGGTCCCTTAGAGGATGAGACCGGGAAATTAGTAGTGGGGAACATGGAGATGGCAAATACGCTGAACAAATATTTTGTATCAGTCTTTACAGTAGAGGACACTAAAAATATCCCAACACTGGACAAACAGGGGGCTATAGGGGGGGAGGAGCTAAACACTATTAAAATCATTAAGGAGATGGTACTCGGTAAGATAATGGGACTTAAGGCGGATAAATCCCCTGGACCTGATGGCTTACATCCTAGGGTCTTGAGAGAAGTAGCGGTAGGGATTGCGGATGCATTGGTGGTAATTTTCCAAAACTCCCTGGATTCAGGTAAGGTCCCAGCAGATTGGAAAACTGCTAATGTAACGCCCTTATTTAAAAAGGGAGGTAGACAAAAGGCTGGAAACTATAGACCAGTTAGCCTAACATCTGTGGTTGGTAAAATGTTGGAGTCCATTATTAAGGAAGCAGTAACAGGACATTTGGATAAGCATAATTTAATCGGACAGAGTCAGCATGGTTTTATGAAGGGGAAGTCATGTTTGACAAATTTGCTCGAATTCTTTGAGGACGTAACAAACAGGGTGGATAAAGGGGAACCAGTGGATGTGGTGTATTTGGACTTCCAAAAAGCATTTGACAAGGTGCCACACAAAAGATTACTGCACAAGATAAAAAAATCACGGGATTGGGGGTAATATACTGGCATGGGTGGAAGATTGGCTATCTAACAGAAAACAGAGTGGGGATAAATGGTTCATTCTCGGGTTGGCAATCAGTAACTAGTGGTGTACCGCAGGGGTCAGTGCTGGGACCCCAACTCTTTACAATCTATATTAACGATTTGGAGGAGGGGACCAAGTGCAACGTATCCAAGTTTGCCAACGATACAAAGATGGGAGGGAAAGCAGTGGGTGAGGAGGACATAAAAAACCTGCAATAGGACATAGACAGGCTAAGTGAGTGGGCAAACATTTGGCAGATGGAATATAATGTTGGAAAGTGTGAGGTTATGCACTTTGGCAGAAAAAATCAAAGAGCAAGTTATTATCTAAATGGAGAAAAACTGCAAAGTGCTACAGTACAAAGGGATCTGGGGGTCCTGGTGCATGAAACACAGAAGGTTAGTATGCAGGTACAGCAGGTGATCAGGAAGGCCAATGGAATCTTGGCTTTTATTGCAAGGGGGATGGAGTATAAAAGCAGGGAAGTCAGTTATACAGGGTACTGGTGAGGCCACACCTGGAATACTGCGTACAGTTTTGGTTTCCTTATTTAAGAAAAGATATCCTTGCTCTCGAGGCAGTTCAGAGAAGGTTCACTCGGTTGATTCCGGAGATGAGGGGGTTGACTTATGAGGAAAGGTTGAGTAGGTTGGGCCTCTACTCATTGGAGTTCAGAAGAATGAGAGGTGATCTTATCGAAACATATAAGATTGTGAGGGGACTTGATCGGGTGGATGCGGGGAGGATGTTTCCACTGATGGGTGAGACTAGAACTAGGGGGCATAATCTAAGAATAAGGGGCTGCCGTTTCAAAACTGAGATGAGAGGAAACTTCTTCACTCAGAGGGTAGTAAATCTATGGAATTTGCTACCTCAGAGAGCTGTGGAAGCTGCGACATTAAATAAATTTAAAACAGAGATAGACAGTTTCCTAGCTGATAAGGGAATTAGGGGTTACGGGGAGCAGGCAGGGAAGTGGACGTGAGTCTGGGTTCGGCTCAGCCATGATCCTATTGAATGGCGGAACAGGCCCGAGGGGCCGTATGGCCTACTCCTGCTCCTCCTACTTATGTTCTTATGTAACCGGCTTTCCCTTAATTGGCCTGCTAAGCCCACTGGGCGGGCTTAACGAGGTCAATCAAGGGGAAGTAGCATCGGTTGGCCAGAAGTTGATGGAGGCGGGACTGAAACCCGACAAGTGGGAGTCCCGCCTCCAAAAGCTCCCCATTGGCAAAATCACCCCTGTTATCTCTGTTTCTCTCTCCACAGATGCTGCTTGACCTACTGAGTATTTCCAGTATTTTCTGTTTTATTTCACACTTCGAGCTTGTGCCTCATGTTATTGATTTATCGTTCTATAAACTGCTTACTGTCATTTGCCCCCATTACCCATCATTGCTCTAAACTAATCTGGGATCATATAAATATTGAATATGCTACTTAATTACCAGTTTAATCACTAAATCTGAAGAAGAGCAGGGGAGTTCTTGCGTGATCCTGGCTAACAGTAATCCTTCAGCCACCAAGAGCACATTAACTGGTCATTCATCTCATTGCTGTTTGTGAGACCTTGCTGTATGCAAATTGGCTATTGCTTTTGCCCACAAAACAAAGGTGACTACACTTCAAAGCAATTCATCAGCTGTGAAGTGCTTTGGGATGTCCTGAGCATGTGAAAGGCGGTATATAAATGTTAGTTTGTTCGTTGATGAGTCCTCTGGCGGTTACTTTCATTTTTTGTTTGTAAAGTAAATGCAGATCTTCATCCAGAACCCTTTCCAAATCCTGGAAATTAGGGAATATTGTATAGTATTCAATACAGCAAAATGTAACCCCAAGTATTCTATGTAATGGTGTTTATTATGCTGATGTTATCTCTGAAGCTTCTGAAAGTCTTCAGGTGGTAAATTGCTTAAATAGCAATGAACAATTGAAGATAGATAAATAGATGAGTATTTTAAATTATATCAATCCGATTCTGTTGGATATAAGTGGATACAATATAATCAAAACACATATAATAACAAGTTAAGTCTCAACTTGCATGTGGGTTACTAGATGAATATACTCAATAAGCACAGGTGATTTTCGACAGTGCAAGTCAATTTCGTCAAAGAAACCTGATATCTGATAAAGCATTACGATCCATTATTTTGTCGTCTCGGCTTCGATCGGTTATCTGCTTTAATTTTTAAAATGCCAAGATTTATCTTGATTGGGGTGCTGTCATTTGGGGTTTCTGAAAAGTGTAATGTGCTGTACATTTAGTTGGGTAGCAGATTTCAGATGATTTAATTTGAGTTTTGTTTGGTTTTACCACAGTAAAGAGGGACAATTGCCATGCTGACCATTTTTAAAGGAATTGTATGCCTTATTTTAAATTGTATGCCTTTTATTTAATGTATCTTTTTTTAAAAGAAACATAATGGTCCAGATTTTGCTGGAGTGTGTCCTGTTAGACTTGTTCGTACACCTTTTTAGGTTTTAAAAATTTTTGCCCACAAAGTTGCTGGAAGTGTGAGCTGATAACAGCGCGACGAGGGCAACAGGACATCTGGGACCCTGGTGAACAACTGGACAAAACAGAGGAAGGAGGGTGAATTAGAATGGGTGAATTCAATGTCAAATCAGGTACAGAAAGAGAAACACAAGAAATACAAGGGGAAAAAAAAATTGGATTAAGAGAGAGACAGAAAGGAAAAGTAATTTTTTTTAAATTTGACTTTTTAAATCACCAACAATTCACAACCTGAAGGAATGAGACACCACACTTTTAATTGTTTATTTTTTAGGCAAGAGAGGTTGATTGGCAGTTATCACGTCACTAAAAGGGTACTTGTGCTGTTAATTACTAAACTTACCTTTCTGTGGCGAGCATAATGGCCAATTATTGTGCAAATGCAACAAATTCATGAAACTCACGGGGAGGTTAAGGGTGAGGTGCCGTTTTTGCAAAGCTAACAGAGTGGCACAAATCAGCCAGCAACTTATGGCCATTCACAATTCACAGGGTACCTTTCTCGCCACAAGTTGCTGGCTGATTTGCAGATTAATAATGGTGTGCATCGTTCACACGCCATTGTTTTTTTAGCACATTCTGGGCCGTAATTTAAAGAATTTACCTCCAGTCCAGGCAATCCCACTTCTCTCAGACCCGATTACAAGTCAGCTGGAGTAATGTGAGCTTCTTGGGAAATGGGTTGGCAAGAATCATATTTCATACTTTGCAACACAGCAAAGCTCCTCTGTGAATCATCATATGTTGTGGTCTCTGCTGACTCCGTATGCTTGAACTGGTTTATTGTGTTTCACAACTTACATTCCTAATAGGTATTACACAGTTATAATAGGAGAGGACAGCTTTGGTATAGGTATTACTGTAGGAAGATGATCACTTTATTAGATTTTAAAACATTACAGTTCTGGTAGTATGTATTTTTAATGCAGATCACAAGCTAGACACAGATGAGGAAGGCCATGTATTTGGATTAATACGTGATCTCTGTTTTATACATGTATATATTCACCCTGAAGAACAGAAGTAAAAATCAACAAACTTTGTAAGACATTAACAAGTGATTATTTTAATCATCATCTGGTTATGGCATGACTTCCCTTGCCTCAGAATCACACATTTTCCTGTGTTCACATATTCCTGCCATTAAAGTAAATATTTTTGTAAAAAAAAGCCTGCTCCCATCTTCAAGGAATATTGCACGATAAAGCTAAAAATGGAGTTTACAAATTAAAATGATCTTTCCCCCTCAAAAAAAACAATATATTTAATGATTAAAAACATGTGTGTCTATGCACATTCCTTTGGATATCATCAATGGCTCAACTAATTTATCCAACCATACAGGCCAGGAAGATTACATTGCTCCATGTTCGAAAGAGAGAAATTGCCCAGGGTTTCTGTTCCTGATTAAGCATTTTACGTAATGTCTGTTTAGTTCCTGAAAAATT
Organism: Somniosus microcephalus; assembly: GCF_052327205.1. Lineage (NCBI taxonomy): Eukaryota > Metazoa > Chordata > Chondrichthyes > Squaliformes > Somniosidae > Somniosus > Somniosus microcephalus. The sequence continues at coordinate 149,216,387 of NC_140988.1, forward strand.
AGTTTTTATTTATGCTACTAAAAATTGTCTTTTTCATAGTCACACTTTATATTAAAAATGCAGAATCAGAACAGCTAAACAGTATATCTATCTATAATATATTAAAAATCTTATGTCTGAGCATACATCCTGTCTGCACAACTTGGCTTCCTGTTGTCACTTTATTGTCGCACTTTTTGTGTCATCTTTTCCCTATTATAAACTGCTGTGTCCTCATTTATAGTGGATTTTGTCTACATAAACTTGTCACTACGATTGCACAATCTGGCCACTGGATTCCCACAAATCACTCAAAAGACTTGCTGAACAGTGTTTTCATCTTATCATTTTTTGCTCTGTAACTAAAATGTCTAATGTCCAAAATAAATACCTAACTAAAAAAAAATTTAAATCAAAAATTGTATATTTCACAGTAATACAATTAAATTCATCAACAGAATTGTCTTTTGTGTCTTAATGCATTCATTAACATTTTTACTTGGAGGCCTCAGTCTTTCTCAAAAACCTGGGTTTGAACTTGATGGTTTTGCCCAGAGCTGTGACTCTGAGCTGAATTTGGATTGTGCAGTCTGAACACGTGACGTGTGCTTAATTTCTCAGAAAGCATCACTTGTACTGATGGAATAATTTTCTTTAGCTTTTAGTAGTTTCCGCTCAAAAGTTTTTCAAAATAATTTTTAAAAAAGCTAGAGGACAAAGTTCAAAATCTTTATTTAGGTAAAAACAGGCTGCGAGGGGAAAAAGAGATTACTGAATACACATCTGTTGTAATTTTTGTTTGGTATTCTTTAAATTTCAGAAATTCATTAAGCTGAGAGATGTCCTCACAAATTAATTCTATTTTTTAAAAAGTAGAATTTTGAAACGAGCAACCTCGAATTATTGCATTTGATTATCACCTATTATGTTACGGAGTGACTGCTGCCAACAACTGGAGGCTGCGCAGAAGCGTTCTATGCATTATTCTGGAAGCTGATTTCAATGATGCTGCTTTTTTTTTTTCCAGAGCCTGCTCCGTTCCCAGCTTTTTTTCCACAGAGCCCGCTCCGTTCCCGACTTTTAATACTACAGTCCTGAAGACCCGCTCCATTCCCGGCTTTTTTTCCCCCAGAGCCTGCTCCGTTCACGGCTTTTTTTCCCCCAGAGCCTGCTCCGTTCCCGGCTTTTTTTCCCCCAGAGCCTGCTCCGTTCCCGGCTTTTTTTCCCCCAGAGCCTGCTCCGTTCCCGGCTTTTTTTTCCCCCAGAGCCTGCTCCGTTCCTGGCTTTTTTTCCCCCAGAGCCTGCTCCGTTCCTGGCTTTTTTTCCCCCAGAGCCTGCTCCGTTCCTGGCTTTTTTTTCCCCCCCAGAGCCTGCTCCGTTCCTGGCTTTTTTTCCCCCAGAGCCTGCTCCGTTCCCGGCTTTTTTTTCCCCCCAGAGCCTGCTCCGTTCCTGGCTTTTTTTTCCCCCCCAGAGCCTGCTCCGTTCCTGGCTTTTTTTTTCCCCCCAGAGCCTGCTCCGTTCCTGGCTTTTTTTCCCCCCAGAGCCTGCTCCGTTCCCGGCTTTTTTTTCCCCCCCAGAGCCTGCTCCGTTCCCGGCTTTTTTTCCCCCAGCGCCTGTGATTCGCAAAGCGAACAACAACAAAAAACACTTCGACTGCGCATGCGCAACTACTTCAACTTCGTTGGCAGCAGTCGCTGCCATTATGTTAACAGAAAATGTAAACATTCTAACTAAGTAATTCTAGCTGTCAGACACAGGAACAGAAAAGGACACACACACACCCGGGCTGATTTTCTTCCCTCCGCCCCACCACCCCCTTGCAGGACAGGATCGGACTGTAGCACCCAAAAGAAACAGGTAGGAGCCTCATTATCCCATGCAAGTCAGGGTCCTATAGCGTCAATAGGATCTCAATGCAATTTTAAAGTACCAGTGAGCGGAGCCACAGTCATTCTACCCATTGGTACTTGGCATTGAGCAGCCTAACCAGCAGACCTTAAAGGGATCACTGCAGGCCTCTCAAAGAAAAGTTTAGAAACAATTTTTATGGGGCAAAGAGGAGCATTATTGCCTCCCTGGAATTGCCTCTTCCTCCACCCATTCCCAACTTAACTGCACCAGTTGGACTACATGGCAGAGCCACCAGATTTCCTTCCGCAGCTGATCAGTAAGCTGCTCCAAAAGCAGCGCTAATGAGACCTGACCATGAAAATTGTTCGGGCTTTACTCGCCCCACCCACCTAATGGAAGTGGGCATTTGAAAACCTACTTCACAGTGTCTTTCCATTTAAAAAAAAAAAGTTGAATTTTGAATGCTTTAATTACCACCCGTTTTGATGGTTAGCAATTAGACAGTTTACATTTTACTTATACCTGTGTGAGTCATGAGAGTCAGAGAGACATAGAGATACACATCCACAATTCAATCACTGTTACGTTGTTATAGTATCACATCGTTAAATGGAACTACTTTGGTATGGAACTACTTTGGTATGGTGTAGTTATATTGCTATGTGGCACACTGCACGGGCAGTGCACAGTGCAGCGTTGGACATCTTGTATCACTCCGCACCACGCGGCAGCACTGTAACAAAAGCAAGAATACAGCTAAGTAAAAAGCACTAACTAAAATGAACTAAAAGTGTCTAATATATATAGTAATAAGAACACAAGGAGACACAACATGGTGGCAGCGGTATAAATGAGTACAAATTCTGCTATACGAACTACGAATAAGACGAAAAGTGATTTTATGAGCTGATTGTGAGTGCCGGTGTCTGCGGTGATTGAAAGTGAAACTAAAATGACGGCTGCCGCTGCACTGACTGTGCAAATGCAACCCCTCATGAACTGGGAAGCCGACGATATAGTAAAGCATTCAGCAAGTTCAAACAGAAATGTGAGCTTACATTCAAAAGCTTCCTGAAGGGTACTACCAACGAGGAAAAGGTTAGTTACATTCTGTTGTGGACAGGAGAAAAAGGCCTAGATTTGTATAATAGCTGGAGTTTGACTGAAGAGGAAAAGGAAAACCCAGCGACAATTTTTGATAAATTCAGCAACCATCTAGAGCCTAAATCCAATCACCGTATACACAGATACAAATTCCAGAGTCTAAGACAGGAACCCGGTGAAACAGCTGACAATTTCCTGACAAGGCTGAGGAAATGAAGCCAGCAAGTGTAAATTTAAGGAAATGGAGGAAAGGCTTGTGGACCAGCTAATATGGGGGTCAGCGCATGTAGAGGTACAAAAAGCCCTGATCGGACAAGAAAAGCTCGGAATAACAGAGGCTATAGATACTGCGCGAGCTCATGAAGCCATGAAGCAGCAAATGAAAACGCTGATTTCTCAAACTGCTGACATGCGCACGGCTTCTGAGACGGACAACAGAGTGGATGTAGTGAGAGAAAAGTACAACACACAAAGACATGCACATGACAACAGGGGAAACGTGCAGAAATTGTGGAAGACCGCACGATTACACAGACAAGAGGAAATGTCCAGCATATGGAACAAGCTGCAATGCATGTGGCAAACTAAACCACTGGGAAAAGAGGTGTAGAACAAAGAAAGGAGGAACATACATCAAAAACAAAGGCGGACAGCAGAACCAGAGAAAGAAACACAATATCCATGCCATGGATGAGCAGGATGATGATGATGATCACGACAATGCACTAAACATCGAAACCATAAAGATACAGCTTCACGAGATGTCCAGAGCGGAAAATACTCCGAGGAGAGAATTGCACACCACCATCCAAATTTTAAAAAAAAGGTCAAAGGTCGGCCCACAACCATCAACTTAAAGTTGAAGCTGGACACGGGCTCAGAGCAACATTCTCCCATTGAGATCTTTCCCGAAAACCTGAGAGAAGATGGCTACCCGAAAAGCGGTTGTTTAAAGGCAAGTAATGTCACGCTGACAGCATACGGGGGGAGTGAGATTAAACAACTCGGAATAACCTTTATCAAAGGGACACACAAAAGAAAGAACATCAACTGCATGTTCTATGTCACCGACACAGGGGCCAGCGATCCTGGGATTAAACAGCTGTGAGAAGTTGAGATTGATCTCAGTGCATCACGAGCTGACGGAAATGTCACTGAAGATAGACAGCAACACCCCACTGGAGAGCCGCCCACAAATCAAGAGTAAAAAAGACTTGATAGACATGTATCCGGAATGTTTCGATGATACAGTGGGATGTTTTGGAGATTTCCAATACCACATCACCATCGATCCAGAGGTAAAGCCCGTTATGTATGCTCCACGAAAAGTACCCATCGAGCTGAAGACAAAGCTTGAAAGAGAGCTAAAGGAGATGGAAGAAAAGGGAGTGATTGTAAAGGTCACTGAACCCACAGACTGGGTAAACTCAATTGTGGTACGAGAAAAGCCAAGCGGGCGTCTCAGAATATGTTTGGACCCCAAAGATCTAAACCAGGCGATAAAGAGGAACCACTATCCCACCCCAACGCTAGAGGAGATTACGCCATCACTGGCAGGAGCCAAGGTTTTCTCAAAACTAGATGCCAGAAATGGATATTGGAACGTGAAGTTGGATGAGGAATCGACAACACCGACAACATTCAACACCATTTGGGCGTTACAAATTCCTGCGGCTACCATTCGGGCTAAAGGTCAGTCAAGATATCTTTCAACAGAAAATAGACGAGATATACAGAGGCTGTGAAGGAGCTATAGGAATAGCTGATGATATTCAGATCTATGGAGCAGATGAAAGAGACCATGACATGCACCTACATGAGGCCATGGAGAGTACCAGGAAGGCTGGCATCAAGTTAAATGCAGATAAGTGCATAGTTAAAGTCAAGGAATGCCAATTCTTCGGTATGATTTATACACCAGAGGGAGTCAAGCCAAATCCAGAGAAGATTGCGGCGATTGCTGAAATGAAACCACCCAAAGACAAGAAAGCTGAGGAGTTACCTCGGCTTGGTTCAATACATGAGCTCTTTCATCCCACACATGTCGGAACATACAACAAATCTCAGGGAGCTATTGAAAGAAGACACCGAATACCAGTGGTCTGAATCACACGAAAGGAATTTCAAACAACTTAAAGAACTGTTGTGCAAAGAAACAAGTCTGTCATATTATGACAGAAGTAAACCAGTCACTCTGCAAGTAGACACTTCTACCAGAGGACATGGGGCAGCTCTGGTGCAGGAAGGAAAGCCGATAGCTTTCACATCAAAGGCCTTGACGTCAGCCGAGACGAGATACGCCAACATAGAAAGAGAACTATTAGCAGTAGTGTACGGATGCGAGAAATTCCATACATACCTATACGGCAGGCGATTTACAATAGAGAGTGACCATCGTCCACTAGAACAGATCTATAAGAAGAATCTGTGCAAAGCGCCTGCAAGACTGCAAAGACTACTTCTAAGGATCCAAAGCTATGACTTCACGCTTAAATATAAGCCAGGAAAGGAAATGGTGCTAGCAATTGGGTTGGTAACCAGAGGTCATAGATTTAAAATAATTGGCAAAATAACTAGAGAAGTGAGAATTTTTTTTGTCACACAGCATGTTAAGATCTGGAACACTATCTGAAAGGGTGGTGGAAGCAGATTTCATAGGAATGCTTTCAAAAGGTAATTGGACATGTAATTGAAGAGGGCTAATTTATAAGGTTATGGGGAAAAAGCTCGGGTGTGGAACTAAATTGGACAGCCCTTTCAAAGAGCTGGCACTAGCACGACGGGCTGAATGACCACCTATGTTGTAAAATTCTATGATTCTATTATAGAATATAACGGCTACTCATTTACAGTTTTCATAGAACATTGGACAGAGCTGTGAAATTCAATCCCCAAAGCATCAGTAAATATCTCAGACTATCTCAGATGTTATCCTCTGACTCACCAAGGGCAATGCCACAGGAGATCTACGTGTGTGTGTATGTGTATTTACCTCAAGTCTTTCTAGCTATTTTTCTCCAAAGCTCCACCCACCTGAGACCTCCAAAAATCGGGCCTGTCATCTGACCATGTCCCGTAACCTAAACACTCTCCTCACTCCCTTCTACTACACATGGCTACCTGCAAGCTACATGCCAAATGCAACAGGCTATAGACCGAGCTAAGGAGTCCCACAATCAATGGATCAGAGTAAATCTCTGTACCCCTACCACATCTAGTCGAGAATTGTGATGGACAACCAAGCAACTAACAGAAGGAGGAGGCTCCGTGAACATCCCCAGCATCAACCGTGGTGGAGCCCAGCATGTGGGTGGAAGAGACCAGGCTGAAGTGTTTGCAGATGTCTTCAGCCAAAAGAGCTGAGTGCATGATGTTTCTTGGCCTTCTCTGGCGGTCCCCACTGTCATAGATACCAGTGAGAAGCCAATTTGGTTCACTCCACGTGACTTTTAAGAAGTGGCTGAGTGCACACTGGATGCATTCCAGCTGTAGTGCTGAAGACCTGTGTCACAGAGGTAGCCGCTTCTCTCGCCATGTATTGCTATGACAGTGGCATCTACTCGACAGTGTGGAAGATTGCTCGGTCATATAACTAAAAACAGGATGAACTAGCTCAGCCAATTACCGTTTGGTCAGCCTCCTTCCAATCGTCAATAAATGATGGCTGGAGTCATCAATAGTGCCTTTAAGCAATGCTGACCTATAACCTGCTTACTCTCACTCAGTTTGGGTTCCACTAGAACCACTCTGCTCCAGATATGAATGGAAGCGCTAAATGTCAGAGAACAGGTGAGATTAGTTGCCCCTTGATATCAAAGCTGTATTTGACCAGTATGGCACCAAAAAACCCTAGCAAAGCTGGTCAATAGAAAAACCCTTTAGTGGCTGGCGTCATACCTGAAGCAAAGAAAGATGGTTGCAGTACAGCCCCAGGATATCACTCGAGGAATTCCTCGAAGCATCCTTGACCCAACCATCTTCAGCTGCTTCATCAATGATATTCCCTCTTTCATAATGTACAGTAGGGCTGATCACTGATGATGCCACTATTCAGCTCCTCTGATGATGAAGCAGCCCATGTCAGCATAAAACGGGACCTGCATAACATTTAGGCTTGGGTTGACAATCACAGGTAACATTTGTGCTGCATAAATGCTAGGTAATGACTACCACAAAACAAGGGAAAGCCCAGCCAGCTTCTCTTGATCATCAACGCGCCACTATTTCTAAATCCTCCACCGTCAACATCTTGGTGGTCACCATTGACCAGACATTACAACAACAGGGCAGAGGTTGAGTACTCTGCAATGACTAGCTTACTTCTCAACGACCCAGTGTCTCTGCCCCATCTAAAAGGCTCAAGTCAGAAGTTCGATGGAATACGCGTCAGTTGTCTGGATGGATGCAGCTGCAACCATACTCAAGAAACTCAGCGCCATCCAGGACAAAGTAGTTTGCTTGATTGGTGCCCCTGCCACTGGAATCATTATCACTGGCTGCATTGTGTGCAATCCACAGGCTGTGCTGCAGCAACTCAGCAAGGTTACTTCGACAGCACTTCCCTCCTTTGCGACCTCTACCACGAAGAAGGACAACGGCAGCATAGTTGTGGAAGCACCATTGCCGCCAAGTTCCTCACCAAGTCACGCACTATCCTGACTTGGACATATATCGCCAGTCCTTCATTGCTGCTAGGTCAGAATCCTGGAATTCCCTACCTAATACTATTGTGGGAGCATCATCATCACAAGTACTGTAGCAGTTCGAGAAGGCAGCCCTCCAAAATCTCGGGGCAATTAGAGATGGACAATAAATGCGGCTTTGACAATCATCCACATCCTATAAAAAAAATTTTAAGTCTCATAGTCGCTAACTCAGTGTGAGTGTTCAGCAATTTGATATTGGCCAGTGGTATTTGAAGAGTGAATGTAAGAATTTTTTTTAATGTGATGAAGTATGAAGAACACTGCTCCTTAGAGTAGTGAACATTATTCATACAGGTTGTTTATGTTGCTTGTCATGAGCTCTGAGAGACAATGTCAGTGTTTATTATTAAAAATCTGATTATTTATTATGACCTCAACATATTAGTTCAGAAGATCATTCCTGTGTTCATTTTGGCAAAATCAATGCTGATGATAAATTTGCCATGTCATAATCATGATTTCAGAGCAGAGAAAATCAGGTGGGAAGTCTGCATTGGCCACTTTCCCATACCTGCTACTAGCTAACCAAAAGTGGCATTAGCCTAACATCTGTCATTGGGAAAATGCTGGAGTCCTTCATTAAGGAAGCAGTAGCAGGGCATTTAGAAAAACATACTGCAGTCAAACAGAGTCAGCATGGTTTTAGGAAAGGGAAATCATGTTTAACAAATTTGCTGGAGTTCTTTGAGGATGTAACAAGCAGGTTGGACAAGGGTGAACCAGTGGATGTGGTGTATTTGGATTTCCAGAAGGCATTCGATAAGGTGCCACATAAAAGGTTACTGCATAAGATAAGAGCTCACGGAGTTGGGGGTAATATATTAGCATGGATAGAGAATTGGCTAACTAACAGAAAGCAGTGAGTCGGGATAAATGGGTCATTTTCTGGTTGTCAAACGGTAACTAGTGGGGTGCCACAAGGATCAGTGCTGGGGCCCCAACTATTTACAATCTACATTAATGACTTGGATGAAGGGATCGAGTGTAATGTAGCCAAGTTTGCGGATGATACAAAAATGGGTGGGAAAGCAAGTTGTGCAGAGGACTCAGAATCTGCAAAGGGATATAGACAGGCTAGGTGAGTGGGCAAACATTTGGCAGATGGAGTATAATGTGGGAAAGTGCGAGGTTATCCTCTTTGGCAGGAAAAATAAAAAAGCAAACTATTATTTAAATGGAGAGATTACAAAATGCTACAGTTCAGAGGGACCTGGGGGTCCTTGTGCAAGAAACACAAAAAGTTAGCATGCAGGTACAGCAAGTAATCAAAAAGGCAAATGGAATGTTGGCCTTTATTTCAAGGGGGTTGGAGTATAAAAGCAGGGAAGTCCTGCTACAACTGTACATGGTATTGGTGAGACCACACCTTGAGTACTGCGTACAGATTTGGTCTCCTTATTTAAGGAAGGATATATTTGCATTGGAGGTAGTTCAGAGACAATTCACTAGTTTAGTTCCAGAGATGAGGGGTTTGACTTATGAGGAAAAGTTGAGCAGGCTGGGCCTCTACTCATTGGAATTTAGAAGAATGAGAGGTGATCTTACTGAAACATGTAAGATACTAAGGGGGCTCGACAGGGTAGATGCAGAGAGTATGTTTCCCCTCATGGGGAAATCTAGAACTCGGGGGCACAGTCTCAGAATAAAGGGTCGCCCTTTTAGAACTGAGATGAGGAGGAACTTCTCTGAGGGTTGTAAATTTGTGGAATTCTCTGCCCCAGAGAGCTGTGGAGGCTGGGTCACTAAATACATTTAAAGTGGAGATAGACAAATTTTTGCAAGATAAGGGAGTGAAAGGTTATGGGGAGCGGGCTGGGAAGTGCCTTTGAGCCCTAGATCAGTCATGATATTGAATGGCAAAGCAGGCTCGAGGGGCCAAGTGGCCTATTCCTGCTCCTATTTCTTATCTTATGTTCTTATTAACAGTAATGTTGCAAAGGCCATCTGTATTGGAAGATAAATGACTAGTGGAACCAGTAAGGAGAAAAAGTGGGAGAGAGGAAGAAAGGTTAATTCCCTTATTAGTAAAAATGTACACCACCTCCTAGAAAAAAACATTTCTATGGTGCATCATTAGATATACCCATTTGCAACTTGGGTGAGTACTGAAGTAATATTTATCACATGTCCACTTGGAGTATTAGGCCGGGACCTTACCTGAGGAGGTGCGTTGGGGGCAGGACTACTGGTTTCTGGGTTCTAGTCCCGCCCCCAGTGACATCTGATGACCTGACGCTATTTTCCCTTGATTGGCCTTGTTAAGGCCGGCCAATTAAGGGAAAGCCGGTGTCAGATGACGTCAATGCATGACGCTTCATCTGCCGGTTTTGTTAAAGTGACAGGCCCCATCATTTTTTGACTGATGAATTGTCAGTGTTTGACAGCATTGAGGTGCTGTCAAACACTGACAATCACTGTTCAAAGGTGAGCCCTTGCACCCAGGTTCACCAATGAGTCTCTCCTTAGGAGAAAACAGATGGCATAGAAAACATAGAAGATAGGAGCAGGAGTAGGCCATTCGGCCCCTCGAGCCTGCTCCGCCATTCAATGAGATCATGGCTGATCATCCAAATTCAGTACCCTGCCTTCTCTCCATATCCCTTGATCCCTTTAGCCTTAAGAAATATATCCAACTCCTTCTTGAATATATTTAATGAATTGGCCTCTACTGCTGCCTTTGGCAGAGAATTCCACAGGTTCACCACTCTCTGGGTGAAGAAATTCCTCCTCATCTCTGTCCTAAATGACTCTGACCCCTGGTTTTGGACCCCCCGACCATCGGGAACATCCTTCCGGCATCTAGTCTGTCTAGTCCTGTTAGAATTTTATAAGTTTCGATGAGATCCCCTCTCATTCTTCTAAACTCCAGCGAGTACAAGCCCAATCAACCCAATCTCTCCTCATATGTCATTCCTGCCATCCCAGGTATCAGTCTGGTGAATCTTCGCTGCACTCCTTCCATGGCAAGAACATCCTTCCTCAGATAAGGTGACCAAAACTGCACACAATACTCAAGATGTGGTCTCACCAAGGCCCTGTACAACTGCAGCAAGACATCCTTGTCCCTGTACTCAAAACATATGAGATTGCAGAAGCCATCTGTCAATTCTACCGATCAGATGAGGCTTCACAGAAACATCAAATCTTGTCACCTGCAGATACATATAAACAGAATAAAAATATTTCTCACTACATTCTCTCACCTGTCATACGTACCTGTGCACCATTGCACCCATCACTCTACCAGCTGTCATTTGCACACTTGCACTGCAGCAGACCCACAGCTCGCCTCGCTGACTCTGGCGGGGTTTCCTGCCGTCGGGAAGGCCGCATCAGCAGGCGGAAAATGGTGAAAAGCCTGTTAACAGGCAGTTAATTGGCCCTAATCCCCTACCCGCCGCGAGGGGACGGACCCGCCTCACGGGAAGATGGTTCAGAGGCGGGTTGGGACCCGCTCCCAATTTTTCCCATTTTCCCAGCAGCCCCGCCTTCTCAGAGCTGGTAAAATCTAGCCCTTAGTCTCTGGTAGGACTCCAACCACCAGAGAATTTACCATGATGCTGTTAGGATACAGTTTTTATTTTTTGATTGCACTATATACCATAGTTTTGTTATGAAAGTTATTGAATAGTGAAGGTACTTTATGCATAATATAGTAATCTCTTATGTTGCAGTATATTTAAAATAGGGCTAGAAATTAACTTCTCACATGAGGAGGTGTTGCAAAATTCTGACAGAACTGTTTTAATCTGCTTTCATTGTTGTCTTGAACATGTTGATCAGTGTGGATTACCTGCAGACATAGGTTGTGTCGCCCTTTAACAACATTTCATAATTCATTAGTTGATTGTGTTTGAACAATGTTTAAATATCCCACTTTCTTCCCAGGGGTTGTCATTTTAACCTGTTCTTTTGAGCAGGCAAGAGGGCAAGGCAGCGGGGTCTTTCTTTAAATATTAATGCCATCTTCAGGTTCAATTTCAATTTTAACCCAAGGCCTACATGGGGAAGTCATTGTGGCTTTCCCACCAGGATAACCTGGCGGCAAGTAGGAGCTGGGGTCAGAAGAGGCCCCGAAAGGTAGGTAAATTTGATTTTTTTTTTGGTTTCCTTGTGGGCCAGAAAGAACAAAAGTATTCTTCCTAGCCCTACAAAGAAACCTTGGGCCTCCCTTGCCCCGATTCCCTCTCCATCCCACAATCATGCTGCCCTCCCAAGCACCCCAGCCACTTACCTGAGAACCGAGTCCCTTCCTTTGTGTCCTCAGTGCTGGCCATCTGCCGCCTGAATTCCACTCCCACCCACCGGCCAGCTAGCGCTTCCCACTGGGCTGAAACGGGATGTTAATGGAACCTATGCAGATGAGGCCCAGGAGTTTAAAAACTCGGCGGGCCTCACGCTGAGGAGGGATGGGCAATTTGGCATCCAACTTATCCCCTGGCTGCATAGCTCCCAGCAGGGAGATAAAATTGGGGCTACAGTCTCTGATGTGTAGTTGTTTAGAATGTAGCATTTGACAAACATGGTGTAGATTTTTTGATCAACATTATAAAGAACACTGCTTGGAAAATCTAGGCTGTGATCTGTTTAATGTTCTACCTTGAATTTCCAATCAGTTCAGTCTGGAAAGAGTTAAAATGTGATACAACATAAGCCCTTATCCTTCTAGAGTATATGGTGTTTTTGAAGTATATTTATAGCATGTTGCTCACCTAACCAGCTCCACCTAGCTCCAAAGTCTAGAACGTAGATATAAGATTAAATGCAAGAGATTTAGGCTGAAGAGTAGGAGAAACCTTTTTACACAGAGGGTTGTGAGGCTATGGAATGCACTACCAGAGTTACTGATTAAAGCAGAGACCTTGTCACCCTTTAAGATTATAGAGTCATAACGGCACAGAAGGAAGCCATTCGGCCCATCAAGTCCGTGCCGGCTCTCTGTAGAGCAATCCAGTCAGTCCCATTCCCCCGCTCTATCCCCGTAGCCCTGCAAGTTTATTTCCCTCCAGTGCCTATCCACGCTCCCCTTGAAAACATTGAGGGTCTTCGCTTCCACCACTTCTGTCAGCAGCGAGTTCCAGGTACTCGCCACTCGCTGTGTAAAAAAGTTTTTCCACATATCCCCCTATATCATTTGCCCAAAACTTTAAATCTGTGTCCCCTAGTCCTTGTACCATCAACTAATGGAAACAGCCTTTCCCCGTCTAGCCTATCCAAACCCATCATAACCTTGTACACCTCTATCAAATCACCCCTCAACCTCCTTTGCTCTAATGAAAACAAATCCCGCTTCTCCAACCTGTCCTTGTAGCTAAGATTCCCCCATCCCCAGAACCATTCTGGTAAATCTCCTCTAGACCCTCTCAAGGGCCTTCACATCCTTCCTAAAGTGTGGTGACCAGAACTGGACACAATACTCCAGTTGTGGCCTAACCAGCGCTTTATAAAGGTTCAGCATAACTTCTCTACTTTTGTACTCAATACCTCTATTTATGAAACCCAAGATCCCATATGCTTTGCTAACCACTCTCTCAATATGTCCTGCCAGCTTCAGGGACCTATGCACATTAATTCCTAGCTCCCTCTGTCCCTGAACACTCTTTAAAACTGTCATTAACTGTATATTGCCTCTCCCTGTTCCTTCTGTCAAAATGCATCAACTCACACTTCTCTGTATTGAATTCCATCTGCCACTTGTCTGCCCATTCTGCTAGCTTTTCTATGTCCTGTTGCAGTCGATTGATATCATCACTGTTTGCCACACCCCCAAGTTTGGTGTCATCGGCAAATTTAGAAATTCTACTTTGTATTCCAATGTCCAGGTCATTTATTAATATTTTTTTTAAAATGCATTTGGTTAAATAGGTGCTTGAAGGAAAGGAGAATAAAGGGATATGGGAACAGAGGGCACTATTGCCCATGTGGAGGATAAACACCAAATGAACTGCTTGGGCCAAATGGCCTGTTTGTGTTGTAATTTCTGTGCGATCTTTTCTCTGGTTGAGTTGGAAAAGCAATGGACTGGATCTTACTGGGAAAAAAATGGCATGTTAGCGACGCTATTAATGCGCAAATCAGCCAGCAAATTAAGGGGATTAAGAGATACCCCGTGAGTTGCGAATCTCCAGAACGTGCTGGTTGATTTACGCCGCTCTGCCATTTGCTTTGCACAAATAGCATCTCGCCCTTAGCCTCCCCATTATTTTTAAGAACTTACTGGATTTTCATATTAATTGCCCATTAAACTCGCCACAGAAAGGACGTCACAAAATGCTTTAGAGCCAATGAAGCACTTTTGAAGTGTAATCACTGTTGTTGGAAATGCGGCAGCCAATGATGTGATGGAATCATAGAATGGTTACAGCACAGAAGGAGGCCATTCGGCCTGTCAAGCCCGTGCCGGCTCTCTGCAAGAGTACTTCAGCTCGTCCCACTCCCCCACCCTTTCCCCATAGCCCTGCAAATGTTTTCCTTCAGGTACTTATCCAATTTCCTTTTGAAAGCCATGATTGAATCTGCCTCCACCACCCTATCAGGCAGTGCATTCCAGATCCTAACTACTCACTGCCTAAAAAATATTTTCCTCATGTCGCCTTTGGTTCTTCTGCCAATCACCTTAAATCTGTGTCCTCTGGTTCTCAACCCTTCCGCCAATGGGAACAGTTTCTATCTACTCTGTCTAGACCCCTCATGATTTTGAACACCTCTATCAAATCTCCTCTCAACCGTCTCTGCTCTAAGGAGAACAACCCCAGCTTCTCCAGTCTAGCCACGTAACTGAAGTCCCTCATCCCTGGAACCATTCTTGTAAATCTTTTCTGCACCCTCTCCAAGGCCTTCACATCCTTCCTAAAGTGCGGTGCCCAGAATTGGATACAATACTCCAGTTGAAGTCAGACCAGTGTTTTATAAAGATCCATCATAACTTCCTTGCTTTTGTACTCTATGGGCTCGAATTTCCAAGCCCCGTGGAGGTGGGAGTGGGGGGGAAATTACAGAATCTGGGGGCACGAACCCTTCCCGCCTCCATGCCCATTTCCCAGGAGGCGGGTACCCGACCTGTACTGGGAGCCGCCTCCCGAGGCGGGAAGGGGATTAGTGCCAATTAACTGCCTGTTAACAAGTAGTTAACTGGCAGTTTTTAGCCTAATCCCTATTTTTAGCCCTGAAGTGTGGGCTGCCCGACGGCTCCAAACCACGCCAAGTTAGCGAGGCGGACCATCTGGCTGAAGGGCTCGGAGGGTTCGAGATGTCCGGTGTTCAGGTGAGTGATGGGTGCATGAGTGCAGAGGTAAGTGTGTTTGGTGTGTGTAAAGTGTTTAAGTTTTACTTACTAATGCTGGCTTCTTTCCTTCAGGTCTTGGGAGTCCCTCATCTCACCGGTATAGAAAGCAGAATGGCCGTGAGCTGTCAAAAGTTGCAGCATTCTGCTTTCTGTTCTGGAGAGATTTCTAACTGAGTCTGTGGAGAAGGACTCAAGTTAGAAGTCAGATTGTCAGTGTTTGACAGCTTCACAGAGCTGTCAAACGCTGATATTTCAATTGTCAAAAGCTCTTGACAGATGAAATGTCAATCCCTGACGTCACCTGTAACCGGGTGTCCCTTAATTGGCCTGCTGAGCCCGCTGGGCAGGCTCAACAAGGTCAATCAAGGGAAAATCGCGTGGGTTGGCCACAAATCAATGGAAGCGGGACTACAACCCAAAAAGTGGGAGTCCTGCCTCCATCACGTCCCCATTGACAACATCCAGCCCTATGCCTCTATTTATGAAGCCCTAGATCCCGTATCCCGTATGCTTTTTTTAACTGCTTTCTCAACCTGCCCTGCCACCTTCAACAATTTGTGTACATACACCCCTAGGTCTCTCTGTTCATGCTCCCCCTTTAGGATTGTACCCTTTAGTTTATATTGCCTCTCCTCGTTCTTCCTACCAAAATGTATCACTTCGCACTTTTCTGCATTAAATTTTATCTGCCACATGCCTGCCCATTCCACCAGCCTGTCTGTATCCTCTTAAAGTCTATCACTATCCTCCTCACTGTTCACTATACTTCCAAGTTTTGTGTCATCTGCAGATTTTGAAATTGTGCCCTGTACACCCAAGTCCAAGTCATTAATATATATCAAGAAAAGCAGTGGTCCTAATACTGACCCATGGGGAACACCACTGTATACTTTCCTCCAGTCCGAAAAATAACTGTTCACCACTACTCTGTTTCCTGTTACAGGAAACTCTTTTTAATCCGGCACCAACGGGACCGGCGTGGTGCCGGTTTATCAAAAAGTCCGGATTACAGAGAGGTATAGTAAAAGGTACAAGAGCTCCGTACACAGCAACAAATCCAGGCTTCCCTGTTGCTTAGCAACAGGTGCAGGAACACCAGCCACAAGATCCAAGCGTCCCTGTTGCTTAGCAACAGGTGCAGGAACTCCGGCCACAAGATCCATGCGTCCCTGTTGCTTAGCAACAGGTGCAGGAACCCCGGCCACAAGATCCAAGCGTCCCTGTTGCTTAGCAACAGGTGCAGGAACCCGGCCACAAGATCCAAGCGTCCCTATTGCTTAGCAACAGGCGCAAGAACCCGGCCACAGATCCAGGAACAGCCACTAATATGAAGTAAAACTTACCTGAACCTACTCCTGAATTTTGCCGGTTAACAGAGATTTCCGGTTATTTAGGTGCCGGTAAATCGAGAGTTTCCTGTACTTAGTCAATTTCGTATCCATGCTGCCACTGTCCCTTTTATTCCATGGGCTTCAACTTTGCTGGCAAGCCTATTATGTGGCACTTTATCAAACGCCTTTTGGAAGTCCATGCACACCACATCAACCGCATTGCCCTCATCAGCCTTCTATTACCTCTTCAAAATACTCAGTCAAGTTAGTTACACACGATTTGCCTTTGACCAATCCGTGCTGGCTTTCCTTAGTTAATCCACACTTGTCCAAGTGACTGTTAACTTTGTCCCTGATTATTGCTTCTAAAAGTTTCCCCACTACCGAGGTTAAACTGACTGGCCTGTAGTTGCTGGGTTTATCCTTGCACCCTTTTTTGAACAAGGGTCTAACATTTGCAATTCTCCAGTCCTTTGACATCACCCCCATATCTAAGGAGGATTGGAAGATTATGGTCAGTATCCCCGCAATTTCCACCTTTACTTCCCTCATCATCCTAGGATGCATCCCATCTGGTCCTGGTTTAAGTACAGCCAGCTTTTCTAGTTCTGCCTCTTTATCCCATCCAGTATCTCAACTACCTCCTCTTTCACTATGGCTTTGGCAGCATCTTCTTCCTTGGTAAAGACAGATGCAAAGTACCCATTTATTACCTCAGCCATGCCCTCTGCCTCCATGCGTAGGTCTCCATTTTGGTCCCTAATCTGCCCCACCCCTTCTCTTACTACCCATTTACTATTTATATGCCTATAGAAGACTTTGGGATTACCTTTTATGTTAGCTGCCAATCTATTCTCATACTCTCTCTTTACCCCTCTTATTTCATTTTTCACTTCCCCTCTGCACTTTCTATAATCAGCCTGGTTCTCACTTGTATTCTCAACCTGTCATCTGTCACACGTCCCCTTTTTCTGCTTCATCTTGCTCTCTATCTCTTTCGTCATCCAGGGAGCTCTGACTTTGGTTGCCCTGCCTTTCCCCCTCATGGGAATGTACCTCGACTGTACCCGAACCATCTCTTTAAAAAGGCAGCCCATTGTTCGATTACAGTTTTGCCTGCCAATCTTTGATTCCAATTTACCTGGGCCAGATTAATTCCTAACCCACCGAATTTGGCCTTCCTCTAATTAAGTATTTTTACTCGAGATTGCTCCCTGTCTTTTTCCATAGCTAATCTAAACCCTTTGATACTATGATCACTGTTCCCTAAATGTTCCCCAACTGACACTTGCTCCACTTGACTAAGCTCATTCCCCAGAACCAAATCCAGCAATGCCTCCTTCCTCGTTGAATACACTTCAGAAATTCTTCCCCCTCTGCCCTTTACGCTGTTACTATCCCAGTCTATATTAGGATAGTTGAAGTCCCCCATTATCACTACACTATAGTTCTTGGACCTCTCTGTAATTTCCCTGCAAATTTGCTCCTCTATATCCTTCCCACTAGTTGGTGGCCTATAGAATACACCTAGTAGTGTAATGGCACCTCTATTGTTTCTTAACTCTAACCAAATAGATCCTGTCCTTGAACCCGCTGGGACATCCTCTCTCTCCAGCATTGTAATATTTTCCTTAATCAATACCGCCACCCCCACCTCCCCTCTCCTTCCCTATCTTTCCTGAACACCTTATATCCAGGAATATTTAGTACCCTATCCTGCCCTTTTTGAGCCAGGTCTCAGTTATCGCCACAACATCATATTCCCATGTGGCTGCAGTTCACCAATCTTATTTACCATGCTTCGTGCATTTACACACATGCACTGTAATCCTATTTTAGACCTTGTATTCTCTCTTAGTCTGACTCAACCTAATGCCATGCTAGTTCTTACTCTAGTGCTATCTGTCTATCCCAATCTTTTGTGCACCTTGTTTCTCCTTTCTAATACTACATCCTGGTACCCATCCCCCTGCCAAATTAGTTTAAAGTCTCCCCATCAGCACTAGCAAACCCCCCCCCCCCCCCCGCGAGGATCCCAGCTCTGTTGAGGTGCAACCCGTCTGGCCTGTACAGGTCCCACCTCCCCCAGAACCAGTCCCAATGCCCCAGGAATCTAAAGCCCTCCCTCTTGCACCAACTCTCCAGCCATGCATTCATCTGCTCTTCCTATTTCTATACTCACTAGCTCGTGGCACCAGGAGTGATCCAGAGATTACTACCTTTGAGGCCGTGCTTTTTAATCTTTTTCCTAGCTCCCTAAAATCTGCTTGCAGGACCTCATTCCTCTCTACCTATGTCGTTGATACCGATATGAACCATGTTCACCCTTCCCCTCAGAATGTTCTGCAGCCGCTCAGTGACGTCCTTAATCCTGGCACCAGGGAGGCAACATACCATCCTGGAATCACGTCTGTGGCCACAGAAATGCTTGTCTGTTCCCCTAACTTCGAATCGCCTGTCACTATTGCTTTCCCAATCGTCCTCCTCCTCACTCCCATGTACAGCTGAGCCACACGTGGTGCCGGGGACTTGGCTCTGGCTGTACTCCCCAGAGGAACCACCGCCCTCACCAGTATTCAGAACCAAATACTGGTTGGAGAGCGAGATGCACTCAAGGGACTCCTGCAGTACCTGCCTGGATCTCCTTGTCTGTCTGACAGTCGCCCATTCCCTCTCTGCCTGCACACCCTTATGCTGCGGAGTGACCACCTCCTGAAATGTGCTATACACGTAGCTCTCGGCCTCGCGGATGCACTGCAGTGACACCAGCTGCTCCTAAACCTGGAGCTTGAGCTCCTCCAGCTGACGACATTTCCTGCACATGTGTTTGTCCAGGACACGGGAAGCGTCCTGGAGTTCCCACATGGCACAAGATGTGCATTCCACGGGACTGAGGTGCCCTGCCATGCATCTATTTAATAGACTATTAACTAACTTAACAGAAATAAACTCGAGACTTTAAAAAAAAAATCACCAGCTATTCACCAATCAGCTCCTTCCCTTGTGCTGATGACACTTAGGTTTTATTTTACCTCGCTCCCTGACGCTCGCGCTTCCTCCGGGTTCTTAGCTTTTTGCCCTACCTTTTATCTCCGGCCGCTCCTCTTGCTATCCCGCAGGTCCACTCTCTAGCCTATTAACTTAGAGTCCTTGGGTTCTGTGGCTCCACTCCCTCTTTTCAGTTAGATGTCTCAACTGCCTTCCCCCTCTCCACCGAATTCCTGCTCACCAAATTCTTCCACTCTGCTTGCAATCCACTCCGATTGCATTCACCCAGCTCTGTCTCCAAGCTCTGTGCTCATGCTCAAGATATTAATGTAACCAACCTCTCTGGACTAAAAAAGGAACAATTTAAATGGTTCAATCACATTCCTGCATGTAGTCAATTATTGTTTGAGATTTTTTAAATGTTGAATTAAAAATGTTTATATTTTTTTACTTATCTTTTCTGTCTCTTTTTGCTCTCTCTCTTAATCCAATCTTTCTTTCCATCTCTTTATTTCTTTCTGTACCTGATTTGACTAATTCTCCCCCCACCCCCTTCTCCGTCACTCCTCTGTTTCTTTCTCAGTTTTTAAATCTCATTGGTTAAGAAAATACACTGTTGGTCCTGCTGTTCACTAAGGTCCTAGATGCCCAGTTGCTCTCATTATCAGCTCGCACTTCCAGCAAGTTATGCCGCAAGAAAACTTTTGAGCTGGAGGGTACAGAAAAACGTCTAACTAATGACACCTGCCGCAAGGTGCCCTGCTCCAGCAAGATCCGGCCCAATAATTTGTGAGCATACTGCACCTGCCCTTTCACCATGGTATGACTTGGAAATGGGATCAGGCTGCATTGGGCAAGAGCATATACTGCAGAGCAAGAGCATATTAACTGATAGCTCTGCTAGAGTACCAGCAATGCTACTCCATTTGCAGTGAATTAAAACCTCTTTGTTGGTGGTAATAGTAGTAATTTTGCTGCCCGGTGAATAGCAACATGCTGCAGTTTTAAATGCAAGATTTTAAAATCTTGGACCGAAGCAATAATACTTTTAAATGTGCTGTATTGTGTTTTCTTCCAGATTTTGCCTGTGTGTCATACAAAAATTAGAGCTGATCAGGTATTGTACCTCTTAAAACCTAAATATAACTGTTACAAAATAATTGTAGTTATTTCATGTGATTTTATGTAAGTGTGCACTAATAGAATGAATTTTTATTTTTCTAATGTGAAAATGTATATTTCTGTTGGCATAATAATCAAAACTATGCAACAGAATGCCAGTAATGGGATACAAAAGCAAAATACTGCGGATGCTGGATATCTGAAATAAAAACAGAAAATGCTGGAAATACTCAGCAGGTCAGGCAGCATCCGTGGAGAGAGAAAAACAATGTTAACTTTTCAGGTCGATAACCTTTCGTCAGAACTGGAAAAAGTTAGAGGTGCAACAGATTTTAAGCAAGTGCAGGGGCAGGGAAAAGGGAGGGGAGGAAAGAACAAAAGGGAAGGTCCGTGATGGGGTGGAAGCCAGGAGAGATTAAATGACAAAAGGGATGATGGCGCAAGGCAAAAGGAGATGGTAATGGGACAAGTAAAGAAACAAAAGATGGGTCTAGAAGAGGTGTAAATGGGAATATTAGAATCATCAGCAACAGCTGGCGTCCGAAAAAATGGAGGCAGAGGTTATAATCTGAAATTGTTGAACTCTGTGTTCTGTTCGGAAGTCTATTAGAAAGTGCCTAATAGAAAAATTGAGGTGCTGTTCCTCGAGTTTACGTTGAGCTTCATTGGAACAGTGTAGGAGGCTGAAGTCAGAGTGGGGGTAGGGCGGAGAATTAAAATGACAAGCGACTGGAAGCCCGGGGTCATGCTTGTGGACTGAACAGAGGTGTTCCGCAAAGCGGTCACCCAATCTGTGTTTGGTCTCCCCAGTGTAGAGGAGACCGCATCATGAGCAGCGAATACAGTGTACAAAATTGAAAGACACTCCAGGTGAAACAGCGATTTTACTTGTAAGAGTTTGGGGCCCTGGACGGTGAGAAAGGAGGAGGTAAAAGGGCAGGTGTTGCATCTCATGTGCTTGCACAGGAAGGTTTCGTGGTAAGGGGAGTGGGTGATGGGGGTGATAGAGGAGTGGACCAGGTTGTTGCGGAGGGAACGGTCCCTTTGTAATGCTGAAAGGGGAAGATGTGTTTGGTAGTGGGACCACGCTGAAGGTGGCGGAGGATGATCTGTTGAATGTGGAGGCTGGTGGGGTGGAAAGCGAAGACTAGGAGAACCCTATCATGATTCTGGGATGGAGGGGAAGGGGTGAGAGCGGAAGTGTGGGAAATGGAATGGACACGGTTGAGGGCCGTGTGAACCAAAGTGGAGGGGAACCCTTGGTTGAGGAAAATAGAAGACTGGGTTCCTGGAGTTTCTCCCCCTTTCCAATAAAGTAGGGTGGGGAGAAAGAAAACCAAAACATGCATCAGCCTTAGTTTAGTAGTAGTACCCTTGCCTTTGAGTTAGAAGGTCATGGGTTCAAACCCCATTCCGGGATATAAGCATATAATCCAGGTTGACACTTCAGTACAGTACTGAGGGAGCACTGCACTGTCCGTGGTGGTGTCTTTTGGATGAGATGTTAAATCGAGGCCCTGTCTGCCCCCTCAGGTGGACATAAAAGATCCCATGGCACTATTCAAAGAAGAGCAGGGATTTCTCGCCGTGTCCTGCACAACCAACACCACTAAAAATGGATTAACTGGCTATTCATCACTTTGCTTTATTTGGGACCCTGCTGTGCGCAAATTGGTTGCTGCATTTGCCAACAAAACAACAGTGACTACACGTCAAAAGTAATTAATTGGCTGTTAAATGTTTTGGGATGTTCTAAGGACCTGAAAGGTATTACATAAATGCAAGTTGTTTCTTTTTTTCTATTACCAGGCAATTATCTCATGGTGAGTGAAGAGCAGTATTTGCTGCAGAGGTCTGAGCCAGAGATACAAGTTCCGTACAGACAGGAAAAAGGAGAATTCATACCCTTGTTTTCAAAAATTAAATAACTGTTGTGGTTTATGTTGAATATGAAGCTAATTTGAGTTTAATTATAATCCTAATATGAATGTTAACAAATTCGCGGAGGTGCATTTACCAGCCGCCATCCAGGTACACCATATAGTATGTGTACACATTTTGGTAACATCCACTGCCAGATAACATCATTATATTTTCTAAATTAGGAACTGGAAGAAAGCCTTCAGCAGCTTCTTGCAACCAAGATAGCTGTCTACATTATGACATTTTTAATAGTGACTGTAGCTTGGGCCTCGCATATCAGGTAAATATTGTTTTTATAACTGCGGTGCAGTTTAATTGTTATCTCACTGTAGAAACAAGTACTGTGCTCAGCAGAACAAATCATAGATGAGTGCAGGGTTCCTTATTACTGTATGTTTGAAGAAATGTTACAGCTAATTGTAGAGATTCACGTATCTCTGGTAAGCAGGATCAAGTGCAAACCAATATGCTTCCCGTGCAAGCACAGGAGATGCAACACATGCCCTTATACCTCCCCCCTTCCCACTGTCCAGGGCCCCAAACACCCCTTCCAGGTGAAACAGCGATTTACTTGTACTTCTTGCAATCTAATATACTGTATTCGCTGCTCACGATGTGGTCTCCTCTACATTGGGGAGACCAAACGCAGATTGGGTGACCGCTTTGCGGAACACCTCTGTTCAGCCCACAAGGGTGACCCCGAGCTTCCGGTCGCCTGTCATTTCAATTTACCGTTCCATTCCCACTCGAACCTCACTGTCTGCGGCCTCTTGCATTGTTCCACGGAAGCTCAGCGTAAGCTCGAGGAACAGCACCTCATCTTCTGATTAGGCTCTTTACAGCCTTCCGGACTCAATATCGAGTTCAACAATTTCAGATCATAACCTCGGCCCCTATTATTTTTATATTTTCTATCCACACTTTTGGTTTGTGCCTTTTCCTTTTTTTTTCTCTCTCCCACATGACAGCTGTCGTTCACTCTGCCAGCGCATTTCACACTTCATCTAGTGCCATTGTTTGTTTCTTTACCTGTCCTATTACCATCTCGTCTCCCCTTGAATATCTCTTAATGTCTCTTCTTTCATCCCCTCCCCCATTTCCCAGCCCCCAAACTGCCTTTTAATCTGTTTCATTTCCTGCCTTTTTTTCTCAGTTCTGAAGAAGGGTTTCGACCTGAAACGTTGACTCTGTTTCTCTCTATGGATGTTGCCTGGCCTGCTGAGTTTTTTCAGCGTTTTCTGTTGTTAATATGGTGGATATATTGTGTTTAATCAGAGTTTAGGACAAAATATAACACACTAGTAATACAGCAAAAACATACGACCGTGACAAGCAGCTTGTACCGGACCTGATCAGACAGACGGCTGGCATGCGTGAACAGTTCTCTGGCTTCTGGTCTCTCTCTCTCTCCCTCTCTCTCTCTCTAGGGCCTTCAATGGTGAGCATGGGATCACTCTCAAAAGAGTGTTCAACCAGCTGTTCGGCTCTCCCTTCCACAGTCCTTGGGGTGTCACTTTTTATTCTCTTTTTAGGGGTGGGCCTGAGGCCAAGTTATTGACAAGACCATTTTAACCTATAGAGGTTCCTCCAAAACTTCATCAACCAATGACAGCTTAAGTTCTTTGTCTTGGTGTTTGTATGAAAGCCCTCCCCACAGAGGGTCTCATTACTTCATCATTGTTTTTTACATTTTGAAGGTTCCTCCATTGGAATCCATCTTATCTTTTTACTCTCTTCCCCCTTAACCCAGCAAGTACAAGGCCCCAGTCAAAGCTGTTGCACATTAACCAGTCGCTATCTCACCATTCTGACCTTCACAAGTAAGGTCTATGGCTTACTCCCTTTTTCTACTGTGAACTTTTCTCTCAGAACTTTTACATTCCAATGAATTATGGTTTCGTGCTGCTTTCAGTGTTCAATAGCTGTTGCTTTATACTTTTTTTTTTCCCTTTCAAAAATACATAGCAACTTGCAGCTGCTTGGGCTATACATTTTTAGGCACCCCTAGTTTCTAGTTTCAGGCACACCACCGAGTTTTATTAGTATGAATATGATGGCATAATGCATTCCTACTTTGAAGTATTTCCAATTTACAGTTTAATTTTTTTAATTTGCATTACTTATGAATACAGAACTAATTTTTAAATATCAAATTTTTGATAGATTGTTCCAAGTGATTGAACGAATAGATGATGTTCTTGCTCTTCTCAACTTGGTGAGTATACAATCTTCACTACAATCTGCCTCTGAATATCATACCAACTAAAGTAAACTCTAGTGTTGTTCACTATTGTGAAAGAGTAGTTGTAACTTGCTGTCATTCATCAGATACTGCCTTTTTAAATTCCACATTGAAATTGTTCCTAGTGCTATGGTTGTACTTTTGTATTGCACTCAGTGCAAGAGTGTATTGCTACCAGTTTCATCCTGATCTGAAATGGCAGCAAGTAGTTGTGCCACAGAGACCAGGAAGGTTCCAGGTTCAGTCCTTTTATCTATGCTGAGCTAGTTGATCTCAGCAAGCATAGCAATGGTAGGGGATTACAGTTGGCCCCAGGGTTAGGAAGAGGAAAATCAGCTGGGTCATTCCACTGCTGAAAGTGAGTGTGTAGATAGGATCGTGCTCAACTGCGGTGTTCTCCATGTCGAATTATCTGCTGCTACTTATTTTCATACCACTTAGGTGAGCTAATGGAAGGCAACTGGCTACTGTAGAACCATTCTCCAGTAAGGTGTCAGTGCATTCAGCTGAGAAAAAATACAAAGAAAAACTGGAACTTTGTAATAAAAAAAGGTTGAAACTGTCACTCTTGAAGTGTATATGTATTAAGCATGCACATGCAGAACTCCTGGGTCGTCATCTGTCCTGAGAGTGAGAAGATGATATTCAGTGCTGTCTGTTCACATCGCTCAGAAAACAGCACCAGTATTATAAGAGTATAAGGGCAGCATTGCAGAACAGTAAGATCAGCGGAATTCATCAAAATTGGCAAATATTTCTTCATAACTTGCATATAATGTATGGTATTATAGGCTGTCATGGTCTCATCCGTGGTTCATTGGTAGCACACTCGCCTCTGAGACAGAAGGTTGTGGGTTCAAGCCCCACTCCAGAGACTTGAGCACAACAATCTAGGCTGACACTCCAGTGCAGTACAGAGGGAGTGCTACACTGTCGGAGATGCCGTCTTTCGGATGAGACGCTAAACCCTTTCAGGTGGACCTAAAAGATCCCATGGCACTAATTTGAAGAAGACCAGGAGAGTTCTTCCCAGTATCCTGGCCAATATTTATTCCTCAACCAACATCACTAACAAACAGATTATCTGGTCATTATCACATTGACCATTTTCCATACCTCGGGAGCCTACTTTCAACAAGGGCAGACGTCGACGACGAAGTCCAACATCGCCTTCAGTGTGCCAGTGCAGCCTTCGGTCGCCTGAGGAAGAGAGTGTTTGAAGACCAGGACCTCAAACCCGGCACTAAGCTCATGGTTTACAGAGCAGCAGTGATACCCGCCCTGCTGTATGCCTCAGAGACATGGACCATGTACAACAGGCACCTCAAAGCACTGGAGAGGTACCACCAACGCTGCCTCCGCAAGATCCTGCAAATCCATTGGCAGGATAGGCACACCAACGTCAATGTTCTTGCTCAGGCCAACATCCCCAGCATAGAAGCTTTGACCACGCTCAATCAGCTCCGATGGACAGATCACATTGTCCGCATGCCCGATATGAGACTCCCAAAACAAGTGCTTTACTCGGAGCTCCGGCACGGCAAGAGAGCCCCAGGTGGGCTGAGGAAATGCTTCAAGGACACCCTCGAAGCCTCCTTGAAAAAGTGTAACATCTCCTCCAACACCTGGGAATCCCTGGCCCAAGACCGCACAAAGTGGAGGAGAAGCATCCGGGAAGGCGCCGAACACCTCGAGTCTCTTTGCCGGGAGCAAGCGGAAGCCAAGCGCAAGGAGCGCACGTCAACCCAAGCACCCCACCCACCTGTGACAGAGACTGTAGGTCCCGCATTGGACTCATCAGTCACCTGCAAACTCATTTTTAATGTGGAAGCAAGTCATCCTCGGTTCCGAGGGACTGCCTAAGAAGAAGAAAGAAAGCTGTTTGTGGGACGTTGCTGTGCTCAAATTGGCTGCCATGTTGCCTACATTACAACAGTGACTACATTTCAAAAGTACTTAATTGGTTATACAGTGCTTTGGGGCATCCTGAAGTCATGCAAGGTGCTATATAATTACAAGTTCTTTCTTTATGATTTTAAATAGACCTGTCTTTTATGGTTATCTATACAGTGTAATGTGCAGCCAACAGACCTGAATTGTACTGCCAGTTACATCTTACATTGAGTTTAGTGCCAAGTAAGTCTGGGTTTCCTTTGTGGCTAATTTTTTGTTAGGAGAGTCTGAGCAGGAGCATCTCTGTTCAACAGATTTCATACTATGTTTAAAAAGTGCCCACCAAGTCACTGTTAAAACAGGAGTTCACACTGACCTGAAGTTCTGCTGCACCCGATGTAAAGCCCAAGTGGTGTGAGACTATCTACTGGAGGGGGTTTAGTGCCTTGTAGTTTCAGTCACTCAGGAGTCAGATTGAGACTTGACTCTCCAACTACACTGCATTTTTTCATCGGTGTAAATCTTAAACCGCTTTGTATTGAAGCAAAAGTAATACTTAGCAGCCTTATTTGGTATTGGTCTCCTAAATCGCAGCCTCAGTCTGTATTGGTATCTAAAGTGGTGTAATATTTCTGTTTTTTTTAGGCATGTATGATGCTCATAACCTTCCTGCCTTATACAGTAAGTAAATATATACTGTAGAAGCTGCAACATCTACAATATATATGAATAGGACATGCCGCTAGTTTTAAAGCAGTAACTTTTTTTAATATA
Organism: Somniosus microcephalus; assembly: GCF_052327205.1. Classification (NCBI taxonomy): domain Eukaryota; kingdom Metazoa; phylum Chordata; class Chondrichthyes; order Squaliformes; family Somniosidae; genus Somniosus; species Somniosus microcephalus. The sequence goes on from NC_140988.1 coordinate 149,243,585, forward strand.
TTGCTTTTGAGAAAATGCACATTGCTTTGACATCTTTAATTTTCAAATGGATAATTGTGCACGGTAAAACTTTTTATAAGTTCATAAAATACACTCCCTGTTAAGGCATGTTATACTTTGATTTAGTGGTAGTTATGAATTAAATTTTCTAAAATTCTATCAGTGTTGAATTACAGATTTTCTTGTTAGGCTTTAACAAGTACTCTAAAAATGCAAAGTCTAATATATCTACAATCTGCTGAAACTTGTTATTAAAACATTTTTCCTAGTTTTCTCTGATGGCCTCATTTCCAGATGACCCACTTGGAATTCTATCATTTTGTGTTTGTGCAATTATCATTGGATTAATTCAGGTATGGATTAAATGCATATTGATGTGTCTTGTAGCAATCTGGCAGAAAGGGACTAACATTGTGGGGCTGAAGTTCCTTGGCCATTCCATCGGAATCCACTGAATGGCCACAAAATCTGCTGGAACCCAGATACAACAGGTACTGGCATTATGTTACAGTTTCCAGGATAATCTTGTGGGGATGGAGCCACCGCCTGCCCCTACAAGACCATATGTGTATGGCAGTGGAGTCTCCCTCAGGCAGGACCCGACATAGTTACGCTTGGTCCCACCAGACATACCTCAAGGACACCCAGCAGTGGTGGGGCTCAAAGGAGTACATGCCAGGATTGGGGCCTGGACCCCTGAAGATCAGGGCCATAATTTTTTTTCCTGTTTTCTAAAGTGGCTCTCTGATACAGGGGAGAAACAAGTGTGCACTAATAGAATTAATTTTTATTTTTCTAATGTGAAAATTTGTGTTTCCGTTGGCATAATAATTAAAACTATGCAACAGAATGCCAGTAATGGGATACAAATGCAAAATACTGAGGATGCTGGAAATCTGAAATAAAAACAGAAAATGCTAGAAATACTCAGCAGGTCAGGCAGCATCTGCAGAGAGAGAAATAGAGTTAACGTTTCAGGTCGATGACCTTTCGTTAGAACTGGACCCCTCTACCTTGCGGAGACTGAACGCCAACTCTCTGAGACCTCCTTCTACCTCTCCCTGGACCATGAGCCCACCAACGTACATCAAGCCATTGTTTCCAAGACTGGCACTGACCTCATCTCCTATGGAGACCTTCCTGCCACAGCCTCCAACCTCATAGACCCCAACCCCGCACAGTCCGCTTCTACCTCCTTCCCAAGATCTATAAATAGGACTTCCCTGGTAGACCCATCTTTTCAGTCTGTTCTTGCCCCATGGAACTGATTTCTTCCTATCTCGACTCTTTTTTTCCTCCCCTTGTCCAGTCTCTTCCTACCTACATCTTCGATTCTTCCGCCACCCTCCGCCACGTTAGCAGTTTCCAATTTCCTGGCCCTAACCGTCTCCTTTTCACCATGGACGTCCAACCCTTCTACACCTCCATCCCCCACCAGGATGGCCAGAGGGCGCTCCACTTCTTCCTTGAACGGAGACCCAACCAGTCCCCATTCACCTACACCCTCCTCTGCCTGGCTGAACTTGTTCTCACATTGAACAACTTCTCCTTTGACTCCACTCGCATGCTCCAAATAAAAGGTGTTGCTATGGGAAACTGTACGGGTCCTAGCTATGCCTGCCTTTTCATGTGATATATGGAACATCCTTTGTTCCAGTCCTACTCTGGTCCCCTCCCTCACCTCTTTCTCCGGTACATTGATGATGGTATCAGATCCAATTCCTGCTCTCATCCTGAACTGAAAAATGTCATCAACTTTGCTTCCAATTTCTACCCCTCCCTCACCTTCACCTGGTCCATCTCCAATTCTTCCCTTTCTCCATTTCTGGGGATAGGCTATTGACCAACATCCACTATAAACCCACTGACTCCCACAGCTACCTTGACTGCACTTCCTCCCACCCCGCTTTCTGTAAGGACCCTATTCCATTCTCCCAGTTTCTCTGTCTCCGTCGCATCTGTTCTGACGATGCCACCTTCCATACCAGTGGTTTCAATGTGTCTTCCTTTTTCCTCAACCAAGGATTCCACTGCACTGTGGTCGACAGGGCCCTCGACCGTAAAATATTTTTATATCCTCAGTTCTGACGAAAGGTCAAATACTTGAAACGTTAACTCTGTTTCTATTTTAATTCCAAAAATGCTAATCGGGTCCTGCCGTTAAATTTGGCAGGACCTGAGGGAAACCCGTTCTTCCGGGCTTGTCGACTGTTAAACTGCCCCCCCAGCTCCCACCCCGCCTCCGAGTTAATATCCGGGCCAAAGTATCTCCATTTCTCCATGGCTAGCTTTGCATATTGCAATACTGGATTACTCTGTCCCAGTCTTTCTTATTTACTTCTCTCTGACCCACAGTCTCTCTTTCCAATCACTCTGGCCATGTTCTGACAACTACCACTAATCTAAGTCACTAAGCAATTGCATTATTCAACTTGAGATCTTTATCAGGCTTCTGCCTCCTTGCAAAAATTATCTTAAACTACTTTCTTAATATTGAATTTTAAGCCAAATATAACAAGTCCTAAATCCTTGGCTTCATGGTTTGCTGAAATATAAACTGCATAAGCCAGCTTGCACTCACTCGTTGGGCTCCTTAGGCCATGTAACTTATTTATTGGTAAATTGCCTCAAAATGAGCCATACATTATAATATCTGCACTTTATATTTGTATTGGTGGAACTGCTCTATAAAGTATTAATTCCAGGATAAACATTTGGAATAGCATGCAATAGTGGACTTTACTTTTAGTAGTGTTTTTACATTTTATTCTGAACAGAGAATGTTATGTTAAATATATATCTTTAAAGCTGCATGGTGGAGGCTCTGTATTTTTGCTTGTAGATTGTACTGAACAAGAATTTTTATTTGCACACATGAACTTCTGTGTAACAGTACTGCTTTTGTGGTCTCATTCACCAAAAAGGAGTGTGACTAGCCTTATTGAAAGCAAAGTAAAAGCTTACTCTGTTGTTTCATTTTGAACTGAGCCATTATGAGAAATGTTGGATGTTATTGATTAAATGCATTATACTAAATTTGTGCATCAGTAGAATACATTTTATTTAAATTGTGGCCTCTGCATGTGAGATTGCCTATGGCAGTTTGGACTGTGGTCCTATGTTCACCAGGAACTATGTTGAGACTGTGCAAACCCATTGGCCCTTGTAGCCAACAGAAAGGGGAACATTTCATCCATCTGTTTGAATTAGATTCGGTAGATCGCACAGGTGACAGGCCAGTGTGTTGACTCAGTGCACCACCCAGTTTACTTCTTTTGCCATGTTTTATTGTCTGCAGTTTTCTGTTAAACAGTATCTTATGACATACAGTCATATTATTGATTACAAAATTATTGATCAAGAGGATAATTGCATGTGCTTAGAACTTTGACAGCTTCATGATGGCTCAATGGGTAAATGCACCATGTTGTGTTACACTGAGTCACACAGAATAAAAAGCTCTGAGGTTTGATCCATAGTTTGTGCTGAACTGCTTGATTTTTTAACTTCAGCACCAATGGGCATACTACAGTTGCCCTCAATGTCCTTGGATGAGGAAAGGGGAAAACATCAACCATGGTTCCTATTCCTGATCTCTCTTCATTGACTGCTGCTGTAAAATATGCATGTATGGACTTTGGGCACAGACAGACTCAGGTTCTACTGTTCTCCCCAGAGGTAAGAGGCCTGCTGAATCCAACTGTCAAGACTCACTCACTAGTGCTGCTGCCATCCATGAAGTGTATATCTACATGCGGCACTGAGAAATTAAGAAAGGAGGAAAATCTGTACTTTTGGATGTCATATAACTAGCACACTCAAATGATAATGATGTGCTCTGTAAAGAAACTTCATAGAGCTAACTTCTCCTCCTTCTAATTCCATACAGGCTGTAATTGTGATTTATGGATTCCGCCGACCTTACTTATTGAATGCCCATATATGTGCATCAGACAATAAAATTTCTTATAAGTACCAAATTTTAAAGATGACTTTACGAGCTCCAGCTCTCTTCCTTATAGCAGGGATCTTGTCTTTCATCTATTGCCCAGTGGTAAGTTTTTTTTTCCCCTTTAACCTGTATTAGTTCAATTGGTTAAATTAAGATCAGCCAGACAAAAGAATGATCTCATAAAAGCTGCTAGTTCTGATAGTGCAGATGCTCTGATTCAATCTGAGGAACCAACAGTTTCTCTACTTCATCTATTTTAACTTTGCCTGCCAACTGCCATTGTCCCATGTGAGTAGAAAGCTGTAATAATTGTGCTGACCAAAAAAAAATCAAAATCAGACTCTGAATGCTATAGACCAGTATCTTACTGCTAATTATGGCAACAAAATAGAAAGCAAAGTGAATGAAAAGCTTTTGCAACATCAGAGTCACTGTAAGGTGGTCTACTGTCTTGTCACTAATTTAGTTTTAAAGTAAATTGATCAACTTATGATGTTCCCTATATTGTCGTCTAGAAATTGAATAATTTTAGCATGAGTTGAAACATTGGCCCTCACAATTTCAAAAGCCTTTAATAGAGTATAATATTCAGGTCTCATTGAGAAGCTAGCCTCTTGTGGCATATCTAGTGACCTGCTGAACCAAATACATATCTTCCACAGAAGACTAAAATGCTGTGTCATGATAAATAGATATTCATAGTCTTACTGCTATTCCAAATACAGTAGATCCCTCAAAGAAGTATGCTGAAACTGTTTCCTGTCTTTGTGTATGACTCCTTCTGCTCAGGGAACTCTCAGAGCATAATCACCTGGCAAACTCTCTTTTATGCAAAAGTTCTAATACATTGTTAACCATCACTGGCAGAACTACGATTACTGGAGTTTACATTAGGCTATGAAAAATCTGTATTGCGTGTTGGTAGCTTACTACAATGACCCAAAATTTCCTGTAAATTTGCATCTAAACAAATGCATAATCGGCGTAATGCTGATTTCTGGCGCAGGAGGTCGAGAAAATTCAGGCATAAGTGACATACGCCCGTTCTCACACTATGCCCAAATTCCCTCATCTTTTACGTCAGTTCTTCAAAACCTCTGCCCTTTACTTATTAACATAGCTCCGCCCCATGTGAAAGACGGAAATTTCCTGCAAATACGCTGTTTCAAAATGGGTGTAAAGTTAAGCCCAACATTTTAGATGCAGCAAGACCCAGAGTCATATTTATGGTGTTTTATAGTCATTTTTACAGGGTTTTTTTAAGATATGTTTCTCTTCACTGAGTCCTGCACTATATTTTCAGTGAATTAACTTTTATGGTGTCCGAATAAGTCACATTTATATTGAAAAACTTCCATGATTGCATTTTCTTAAGCACGCTTTGCCTAATGTGCAAAAATTGTGGTAACATGGCTTCAAACATTGATTTAAATACTTAAAAGAAAAAATATATAGTGTGAGTTTCATGCTATCCTTGGACCCCGATTGTTTACGCTCATTTTTATGTTCCGGCGTATGCAATGAGATTGGCAGGAAATGTTGGCATAAAATGGACATGAATTTTGCATGACATTTTGGTGTAACTTGCCAATTATATCTCCACAGAAAATGGCCAATTTGTTCAAGTTTTTGTAACTATTGGGGTCAAGTTCATGTGATATTTAATGTGGAAGCTGCGACATTAAATAAATTTAAAACGGAGATAGACAGTTTCCTAGCTGATAAGGGAATTAGGGGTTACGGGGAGCGGGCAGGGAAGTGGACGTGAGTCTCGGTTCGGATCAGCCATGATCCTATTGAATGGCAGAGCAGGCCCAAGGGGCCGTATGACCTACTTCTGCTCCTACTTCTTATGTTCTTATACCTGTTTTTGTTATTGTTGTCTCCAGTTGCACTATATTTTTATGCCTCCTAATGCACCAAAAGAAAACCTGGAGCAGATGTATGTCTCAACCTGTGGTCTGTTGATTATCCCTATGAAGCACAATTCAGGGAACATCATGGAAATGTGTAACACATACTGGCCCAGAAATTCGGGTTGGAGGCTTCCCGCGGGTGCAAGCCTCCGCCCTGCACTTACCTAGTGCGCCGGCCGTTGTGCTGTGGGCCCGCGTGGGATTCCGATCCTGGGCCTCCTCCAACTGCTGGCACGCAGTGCTTGCGTATCCCAGGGGCACAGTTAGTTTGAAGCGTCCCCTGGGATCACGTGGACCATGGAGAGCCAATGGTAGCAGGGAATCTGTATTCATAGATTTGACAGGAAGAGCTGTCAAATCTATGAATATAATTCAACCCCAAAACATCACTAAAACTTCAAATAATTTTTTTTTTAAATCACATTTTAAAAATAACTATAAATTACATATAACTATTAAACAATTTACATTTTTGAAAAAATTAATTACAGTTTCTAACGGGGCTAAAAATAAACTTAACTTTCTTTAAAGTATTTAAAAATAATAAACCTGTGGAAAAAATGTTTTAATTTAACTTAATTCACCACTTGCCTTGTTAAAAGCAGGCCTTGCGACTGCTTTTTACAAGCGTAGCTCCTGGATACTTACCCTCCTGGAGAAACCTGCAAAAAAAAAACGCATGCGTTCGACCTGTGAACCCCTTCCTTTAAGGGAACGGAAGTCCCAGTTTCCCGCACATGCGCAGTGCATGCATGAAACCGGCACTTTTGTTGGGCCTATGCGTGAGTACCCAGCGCGTACTCACCCGTGGGGACCCGAAGTTCTGGCCCACTGTTTGCCGTTGTTGGACAAACTGGTTGGAAGATAATCTTCTCCTCCCACTTCCATGCTTTTTAAGTTAGTTCCAGCCACTAAGGCCATAAAAGTATGTTAATTTAATTTTTGTGTGACTCCCACAACATATGACGTTCCAGATAACCTCTGGACAGTTTTTAAAAAGTGGGTACTTACGGTTCAGACACAGACCTATGAAATAATCAACAAGTGATTCAACATGATGTTCTTGGAAGAAAAAAAAAGCTCAAAGCCCCCTTTATCTTCTAGTGATATTCATAAAGTTCAAGAGGTTTATAGTTTATGGATTCACTCTTAGCAATACCCTCACTAGTTAGAATAGGAGTGAATATCTTTGCATTCACTTGCAGGTATGGATTATGCTTTGTGTTGAACTGATGCAGTGTTTTAAATAAATAGGGCTGATTCTGCTCTCCATTGGGGTGCAGCACTCGTGGGGATACATTTTCTCCTGTTCCTTTATACAATGGTACAGTGACAGACTATATCTTTATTATATAATATGTGGATTAAAGGTAGTGTCATCATATGGGCCGAATGGCTTCCTTTTGTGCTGTATGCTCTTGGCTATTTTGTATTTTCATGTAAAATGAGATTACCAACAGCATCATATTTATGCTGTATTATGGTATGATCTCTCATTGCTCTTTATTATTAGCAACTTTCTTTTTCACAGGCGTATGCAGTGCTTGCACTTGTCATCTTTCTCCCGTATATTACTCAGTGTACACAGTGGTGTAGAAACAAGATAAAGGGTGAGTTTATGAAATGTTACTTATAGTGCAAAGCCACTTTCAAACATTTCCTGCATGTTTATAGCTATATTATTTCACTTAGAAACCTCAATCCTAGGGAGGGGCAACTGCTATTTGGAACAGCAAGATGTCTTTCTCTGCCTCCACCTCCCACCATTGTCAGATAGTGGAGTGAGACAGTGATTGTGGAGAAGTTTACAACTAAACTATCCTATCTTTCCCTGAGGAATGAGGAGCCGTGGTTGGAAGTGCCAAAGGGGATAATTCAAACAAAAACTATAGGAGTACAAATTTTACATCTGTTTTAATGAAAATTCTGTGATTTTCTTGCTTTAAATTGAAATATATACATGTTGAGTGGGGGGGAAGAGAAAAAAACAAAGGTTTATTTACATTTTCTGTTTTATGCAAGGTCCAAAAGAACCGCAGAGAATGCCATTTTACACATTTCATCCAAACGAGCCACTGAGCAAAGAGCGTGTGGAAGCTTTCAGTGATGGGGTGTTTGCTATTGTAGCAACGCTTCTTATTTTAGACATATGGTAAGTTATCTATCTACATCAGTCATGTCATCAGGCCTTTCAACCACTTACCATGTTTTGCTCCGTTAGCTAGTTTTAATTTTTTTTTAATTAATAAGAGTAATGTGGTGGTATATTGGTAGAAGTCACAAATGGACTATTTACTCATACTTAGCAGTGAACTGTGGATTTCTAACCTCACCAAAATTGGCTTAATTAGAACTAACAAAGAGAATATAGTTTTTTGTTTGTTAACATCTTTAATGATTTACTCATGCAATATTCTGATCTGTTCAGTTAAATTTGAAAGTCAGTATTTTACTTATTTTTAGATCTGGAGTTACTTTAAAATCTTTCCACTTACAGCATTAAGTTATCTTCACAGAAATAAACAATACAGAGGGTATATTTTTTGGTCACAGATCATGGCAGATTTTTATTCATTCCTGGGATGTGGGCGCCGCTGGCAAGGCCAGCATTTATTGCCCATCCCTAATTGCCCTTGAGAAGGTGGTGGTGAGCCGTCTTCTTGAACTGCTACAGTCTTTGTGGTGAAGTTATTCCCACAGTGCTGTTAGGGAGGGAGTTCCAGGATTTTGACCAAGGATCGGCGATATATTTCTAAGTCAGGATGGTGTGTGACTTGGAGGGGAACTTGCAGGTGATGGTGTTCCCATGAGTCTGCTGCCCTTGTCCTTCTAGGTGGTAGAGGTCGTGGGTTTGGGATGTGCTGCCAAAGAAGCCTTGGCGAGTTGCTGCAGTGCATCTTGTAGATGGTACACACTGCAACCATGGTGCAGGGAGTGAATGTTTAAGGTGGTGGATGGGGTGCCAATCAAGCGGGCTGTTTTGTCCTGAATGGTGTCGAGCTTCATGAGTGTTGATGGAGCTGCACTCATCCAGGCAAGTAGAGAGTATTCCATCACACTCCCGACTTGTGCCTTGTAGATGGTGGAAAGGCTTTGAGGAGTTCAAGAGGTGAGACACTCGCCGAAGAATACCCAGCCTCTGACCTGCTCTTGTAGCCACAGTATTTTTGGCTGGTCCAGTTAAGTTTCTGGTCAATGGTGACCCCCCCCAGGATGTTGATGGTAGGAAATTTGGCGATGGTAATGCTGTTGAATGTCAAGGGGTGGTGGTTAGACTCTCGCTTGTTGGAGATAGTCATTGCCTGACACTTGTGCGGTGCGAATGTTACCTGCCACTTATCAGCCCAAGCCTGAATGTCATCCAGGTCTTGCTGCATTCGGGCATGGTCTGCTTCATTATCTGAGGAGTTGCAAATGGAACTGTACACTGCAATCATCAGCAAACATCCCCACTTCTGACCTTTATGATGGAGGGGAGGTCATTGATGAAGCAGCTGAAGATGGTTGGGCCCAGGACACTGCCCTGAGGAACTCTTGCAGCGATATTCTGTAGCTGTCAATGATCACAGATCATTGGCAGTATGTTTATAGTAGAGCTAGGGGAAGGCTGCCCAAGAGCATAGAGGACAAAGCAAGTGCATGACTTGCAAGGGGTACTACCCCAGGCAGCCAGTCTATCTGGATATGGGTAGAGTAGCTGTGTTGGAGAGGCTCGGCTGACCAGGGAGGCTGTGTCTCCAACCTGGCCTATGGAGACTAGGATGGATAGTCAACTATTGATAAAGCACACCACAGGGTCCTTCCAACCATGAACAAGGGACATCTCTGGAATCAGTCACTTTGTTTAAACATTTTTTGGACAATCATTGTGTTCCTTTCTGCATAATGGAAGATGGATAGACTGCTTAAAAAATCTGATCCCACATGTAAAGGAGAAGAAAGTGAAAGGAAAACTTCATTGAGATACATAAAATATTAAATGGTGTAGGCAAAGTAAACCCAAAATATTACTTTAAAGTAAACCAGGATGGTAGAACCAAAAAAACATAAATTTAAATTAGTGAATAGTAAATTTAAAACGGATATTAGAAAAACTTCTTTACTTGGAGTGTAAAATGTCTGGAATAATCTGCCACGCTGGATGGTGCAGGCAAAAACATTAGACAAGTTCAAAATGGAGGCAGATGTTGTAATGGAAGAGGGATGAGCTTTGTTCGGCTATATGTCTTTTTCTCATCTTTACTTTTTTCTATTCTAAATAAATTTTATTCACTTATGTAATGGTTTTGGTGTATGCATTGCTGGTGATCTTACTTGTGCATCTGTGTTGTTTGTTCGAAGGAGTAGCATCAGTGGGTGACTACATAAACAACTGGTGAGCTGCAAGCGATACAGAAAACCCTATACCTGTATCTGCGATTAATCATGAAGCACCTGCGTCAGTGCAGGAGGTTTCCTTTACTAGAGTTGCTGTGGGCTTATTGTTTTCACAAGTGGTGCCTGCAGTTATTTCAGCAGGGCTATGTGATGGCACAGAACTGCGCTGACATGAGTTTCAACTAACTTATTTTGTGCTACTTCACACATGCCATTTGCTGGAGGGCATCTTTTAATAAAGCTGATTAACAGAGTAATGTTTTTGAAAGTAGTGGAGTTTTTTCACCTCTTTAGCCCCTCTCAGTGGCTGGAAAAAGGAGGTGTGGTGAGTAATCTGCAAAAGAGGAGGGGAGAGCGATTTTTAAAAAAAAAATTGAATGCTAAAATCGAAAACCATAATCAATTTTATTTTACTTATTCTCGAGATATTGGCATCACTAATGAGGTTGGCATTTATTGCCCAGATTCTAGTTGCCATTTAGAAGGTGGTGGTCAGCCATCTCCTTGAATTGCTGCAGTCTGTGTGGTGAAGGTGCTCCCACAATGCTATTAGGTTTGAATGCCAGGATTTTGACCCAGTGACGATAGAGGAATGGCAATACATGTCCAAGTTGGGATGGTGTTCCCATGCACTTGCTGTCCTTGACCTTCTAGGTGGTGGAGGTCACGGGTTTGGGAGGTATGCCGAAGAAGCCTTGGTGATTTGCTGCAGTGCATCCTGTAGATAGTACAGACTGCAGCCACAGGATGCTGGTGGTAGAGGTAGTGCATGTTTAAACTAGCGGATGGGGTGCAGATCAAGCAGTGGATGGTGTCAAGCTTCTTGAGTATTGCTGCAGCTGCACACATTTCAGGCAAGTGGCGAGTATTCCATCACACAACTTGCAGGTGGTTGAGAGGCTTTGAGGAGTCAGGAGGTGAACCATTCAACACAGAATACCCAGCCTCTGATCTGCTCAAGTAACCACGGCACTTATGTGGCTGGTCCAGTTGCGTTTCTGGTCAATGGTCATCCCCAGGATGTTGATATGGTGGGGGGGGGACAGGGGGTTCAGCGATGGTAATGCCATTGAATGTCAAGGGCAGGTGCTTAGGTTCTCTCTTGTTGGAAATGACCTGTGGAACAGCTCTCCCAGCTTTGGCACCAGTCCCCAGATGTTAGTGTGGAGGAATTTGGAGGGTCGACAGGGCTAGGTATGCCTTTACCATGTCCTCATTCGATGCCTAGGTTGCAGCCAAGTGGTCTGTCCTGTTTTTTATTCTTATTCTTTGGCCAGACTGGATAAGGACGGCTGGTTTCCTTCCCTAGAGAACATTAGTGAACCAGCTGGGTCTTTACGACAGTTTCATGCTCACTTTTGTTCCAGATTTATTTTTAACTGAATTCAAATTCTCAAACTGCAGATTTGAACTCATATTTCTATATTATTAGTCCAGGCTTCTGGATTAATAGTCCAGCAACATAAGCTATTTGAATTTGGGGTCAGGAGGAAACAAATTATAACTCATGAGAAAACAAAGTTATCCAATTAAAAGGCCACTATCTTTGAGAAAATATTTGGCTAACTCATTTTCGAGAGGGAGAAGAGTTATCAATCATTTTTATCACAAGGGCATTGCGCGCAAATTATGGAATGATCATTTTCAACGTAAGATATCTTAGGCGCGAAATTGGGATTGGTAGCTCCGATTGTTTGGTCTCTATGGATGCCGTTTGGGTGCCAAAATGGCATCCAATGTATGTGTGGGGCGAATCGCACCAGACGCCATATTGGTTAGTACGTCCATCGGAAGTATGCAGAGCAGGCAGATCATGATGTCAGTCAGCGTGTAATGCTGATTTGACACCAACACTGCCATTTTGGAGCTCCACACTCCAGCCAACGCCCTCTCTTAAGCTCACACAGCTGAACACGCGTTCAGCAGCTGGAAGGAACCCTCCACCAGCGCTATTTAAAGGATTGCCTGGACCGCTCTGGAGGAGCCCTGCTGTTCTCGGCAGAGTGGGTGTCAAAATTCATGGTAGTCTGCCGCATGCTGCACAACCTTGCCATCATGAGGGCACAGCTGTTGCCACCAGCTATATGGCGAGCAGCTGAGGAGCAGGAGAAAGAGGAAGGGAGGAGGCAAGCAACCCCAATTTCACATTCACCAACAGTCCCACACCTTACCTTCCCCCGTCACTGACATCACTGTGTCCGCTTGTCCACAATGCAAAAATAAAAGCCACCGCAAAATAAACATTCCAAGCCATATTGCTTATAAAAGTCTTCAATGTGCCTTTTTTTGTCCAAGTGTTCCTAAGCAGTATGACCCCAGTGGCTGCAGCATGGCTGGTGAATTTCAGTGCAGGAGACTGCAGATGGCCTTGGAGGACGACTTCGAGCAGCTCTGGGCCTAGAAGGCCCGGCTGCGGACTGTAGCATCTCGGCAGGGGCAGCAGCCAGCTGGGGTGCCCTTTAATTTTTTTGGGGGTGCGCAGCCCCTTTAAGAGGCTGCGCGGTCCATTCAAAATACCGCGCATGCACAGTTTTTCCCATTTAAAAGTGTAAATGCTGTGGCTACTAGAGCCGGCTGCGCGAGAGCTCCAGAGCGCTGCACGGCCACGCAGCTTAAAGGGAACATTTAAGGGCACTGGCAGAGTGGCAGGGGTGGGAGGCCGAATCCTGTCTTCCTGAGAGAGGACAGCAGGTTCATGCTCCACGGAGCCACTGCCACTTCCCTGGGTTTGCGCCTCAGCAATCCTAGTAATCTGTTGGAGGACAGATTGCTGCACTGCTAACCCTTTGCACACTGTAATCCACAACCATGATGGCAGCAGTCTGAGCTTGCATGGCAGCAAGCTGGCCTGCAGCACTCGGATGTTGCATGGCTGCTGCTTGTGCTGCAATGGGAGCTGCGACATCGGCCGTCAGACTGCATTGTGGTTGGGTCCACAAGTGTGCAAATGGATTTGGCCACCACACTCTGCACAAAGCCCTGTGCCAAGTTGGTGCTGGACTCCTCCATGCTCCTTGACATTGACCGCAGGCTTTCTGGCAGGCTCCCAATGCACCAAGCATTTTGTTGTGCATACCCATCTGCTGTTCTGTTCTGCTGTAGGTTGCTCTATTGAAGTCATCGTCTGAGACCTCTGCAGCGGAACCCGTCTGCGACCTCGCCCTTCGGCGAGCTGGCACTTGCATTATCCTTGCCCCCCTGCCCTGACTGCAGACCATTCGTGCCTGGTGTCACACCACATGCAGATCCCACTTCTAATCTATCCACTAAGATACGTGCAATGTCAGTAGCTGAGCTGGTGGCTACAAGTATGAAATCGAGCCACGGTGCTGTGTCTTCATCATCGCTCTCTTCTTGGTGTTCCTCCACTGCCTGGCCAAGTTCCACCTCTTGGGTATCTGAAAGGAAAAAGACATGAGTATGGTGTGGTGCGCGAAGGGGGAGAAAGTAAGAGGGCATGCTTACACCATCTCAGAAGAGAAAGTGGGATGTGGAAACGAGGATTAGGTATGAGGATACTATCATCTTCAATGGTTTCAGTCCCGCCGCTGGTCACTATCTCAGTAATGGCCATCCCAATAACGGCCAGCACCATCTCCTCCATGGGAGTTAGGACATAAAGGCGTGCCTATGCCCTTCCAATAGCCTCTGCTCTGTCCGGATGTGTGCCATCTTGTCCTGCAAGAGAGAGGGAAGTGTGTCAGTGAGTGTTGTGCAATCTGTTTGGCTGATGTGGCTGTCATGGTTGAATAGCTGGCAGTGTGTACAAGCTGAGATGTGGGTGTGAGGCTTGCAGCAGTACTAAGTGTGAAGGTGAGGTTAAGCATATGAATGTTAGATATGAGGCCTGATTGATAGAGATTGTTGGTAGGTGAGTGATTGGCGGGGGGGAGTGGGTGTGGTAATTTGAGCAGTGCCTGAGGATGTGGCATTTGAAGATGCATTCACTGACCTTGACCACTCGTGAGGTTGTTGAACTTCTTGCGACACTGCATCCAGGTCCTTGGGGCTTGACCCCTGGCATTGACCTCCATGGCTATCTGCTCCCGCTGCCTTTTGACTGTGTGTCTGGAGGGCTTCCTTCGTCCCTGAGGATACAGGATTTCTCTCCTCCTTTCCACCTCCTCCACCAAGACCTCCGTGCAGAATCCAAAAATCTTGGAGCCCACTCTCTCCCCTGTTCTGCCATTCCTCACTCTTTTCCCAGGCCAGAATCTCTTGAATCGCGACTCCCTGCTCCAGCCACAGTGCACCTCCCTTTTAAGAGGTACAGGCTAGCTTTAAGCAGTGCAAGCTAGCTTTAACTGGTGCCAGCCTCTCACGATATTGACCTGCTGATGCGTCCAGCCAATGAACAGCGTGGTTAACGCTCGTTGGACACAGAGATCATTTAAATGAGCATGTAGCATAAAACTGGTGTGCTGCCTGCATTGCAATCAATGGGCAAGGGTTAATCGTACATCGCAATCCCCACGCCTTTTTTCGGAGGCTATCCACTTTAGTCCCCTTTGTGTGTTTGTAAAACAAGCAAAAATATTTTCAGACTTTTTCATAAAAACAACAAAACATTGCTTTAATATGAGTGCAATGTTAATAGTTTTGTTTTTAAACATTCTAATGAATTTTTTATAATCACTATTTATATGCATCTTAGTTCAGAAGAAACTTTAATTCTGATACAATAAAGCCTTAAAACACACAGAGATAGATAATAGGGTATTATTATAGAAAGACCTTTATAATTGTTACTGTGGCAGTCATATGTTAATCAAGTCTTCCTTGCTCTTGGAATACTTTCAGTATTCCACAGTTGACTTTGCATGCGTCCCTTTACAAGTATCTTTTTGATGTAATAATCTATTGAGAATAAAATATAGTGATTATGCAGTAGGACAACTCTTTTAAAAATGACATTGTCTTGTGCACCCATGTGATTTATCCTCCACCCTCGACATTCCAACTTCTCCAATGCTGCGAACCACATCATGCCATGCATTGCTTCTCACTCCTCTCTCCCTTCTTTGTCAGAGTCCGCTGTGGCTCAGTGGGTAGCACACTCGGCTCTAAGTCAGAAGGTTGTGGCTTCAGGGACTTGAGCACAGAAAGCTAGGCTGACACTCCAGTGCAGTGCCGAGGGAGTGCTGCACTGTCGGAGGTGCCGTCTTTCGGATGAGACGATAAACCGAGGCCCCGTCTGCTCTCTCAGGTGGACGTAAAAGATCCCATGGCACTATTTCGAAGAAGAGCAGGGGAGTTATCCCCAGTGTCCTGGCCAATATTTATCTCTCAACTAACAAAAAAAAAACAGATTATCTGGTCATTATCACATTGCTGTGTGCAAATTGGCTGCCACGTTTCCCACATTACAAGAGTGACTACACTTCAAATAGTACTTCATTGGCTGTAAAGCGCTTTGAGATGTCCGGTGGTCGTGAAAGTCGCTATATAAATGCAAGTCTTTCTTTCTTTGCAAAGCTACATTTGCTCCTTAATCCTCAATCCATTAATTTAAAACCCTCATCATTTACAAATTCCTCAATGACCTCTGCATCCTCCTCCTATATCCTCTCCCGAATACTCTGTTCTTCTAACTCCAATCTTCTGTGCTTTCCCTGCCTCAGCTTTCTCTCGAGCTCATTCCTCTACCTTGCCACTTCTCACCTTTAAAAACCATCTCAAAACCTATTTTGTTGACCAAGCCTTCTTGCAATCTTTCTAATCTCTCCCTTCCCTGGCTCAGCATCGTTTTACCGTAGTTATGTTTATTTGTGAGCTGCTTGGGATGTTTTTGGGATGCTTGGTAAATGCAAGATGTAAATGCCAATTGTTGTATAAAATTAGTCATGAAGTGAATGAATGGCTTTATTGAGTTTTCTTATAACTTTATTTGCATATTCTTGTTACAGTGAGGACAATGTCCCTGAACCTAAAGAAGTTACAGAGAAGTTCCATGGCAAACTTATTGAAGCACTTAGTGAGTACGGTCCAGAATTCCTGGCTTATTTTGGTTCATTTGTGACTGTTGGCCTTCTCTGGTTTGTTCACCATTCACTCTTCCTCTACATCACTAAGACAACAAGACTAATGGGCCTCCTGAACACATTCTCACTGGCTTTCATTGGTGGACTTCCATTGGCCTTTCGGCTCACCCATGAATTTGCCGCCAAGTCACGTAATGAACTTGAGGCCATTCAAATCAGTTGTGTTATAATTTTTCTTGCAAGTCTCTTTCAGTTTGCAATATGGGCTGCAGCACTTTACAATGAAAAGGAAGCTCTGCATCGTCATATTCGGTACGGGGGCAAAGAACATGCATTTATGTTTGCCAAGCTTTCACTTTACCCTTCTGTGGCCTTTGTTACGTTCTGTCTGACATATGTTTTAAGTAAGTTTAGCACTGAAATTTTCCATTTGATGCAAATTATTGTTCCTTTTGCATTTGTCCTTTTACGAATCATTGTCCGAATTGCTTTGGCTATTCTGACATGGTTATTCAGTCGATTAAAACCAAGGACATCAATATTAAAAGAGGAAGAAGAAGAATCTATCATCTCTGTAAGTGAGGCTACATCATAACAGTTCACTTACTGTTGTAGAGCATCCAGATTCAGAACGCATGGTTTAATACATTCATATACATGCATGTTTGAAGTCGGTTTGTGCTCATTTGCCCCATTTCCACTATTACTATTTTTATGTAGCACCTTAACACATCAAAGACCATCAAAAGCAACTTTTGGCTAGAAATAAAGTATGCTATGGTATAATCCTGTTATGTGCCAACACTGCCGAAAAAGGAAACGGTGGAAAGTGACTTTTCTTGGTTATCAAAATAACGTTACATATTTTATTCCTAATTTTTGTCTTAATGTTCTACATGTCTTCATTTTTATGTTTTTAAAGGTTGAATAATTTTGTAATGCTGTAATTTCAGTTTTACTGTTACAGTAAGGATATGGTTCAGTATAATTTTCAAAAGTGACTTCTACATTATGTAAAGTTTTAATTTTGCTTCTTTGCTTTACTTAAAACACTACTTGATTCTTAATTACATTTATTTAATGGTTTTTTTTTCTATGTGCACAATATTATATCTCAACCCAGAGTGTCAAATTGTGTACAAGTCCGTTACTAAGGGAGTTTAGTTGTTTTGCCGATTGTTACCTGTTTTTAAGTACTAAACACTCTTGAAACAAAAGCCCTGTTTACCCTGATGCAAATAATCATTCCTTAGCAAACTAATCATCTGAAACAGTATATCTGTATCCCACAGATTGATCCTTCATTCCACATGCCTGTCCTCAGTGTCTGTTACAATTTAACTGCTTGTTCATTATTGCTTAAATTATGATGATGTTGCAGCTGTAAAACTAAATAATCTGAAAAGGCATGGAAATAAATTGCAGGATGAACAGTGCATTTAATAGCATTCTTTGAATAAACTGGAAAAAAATCTTGCACTATAGAATGAATTATGTAAAATGCTAAAGCAGCTCTTAATCTTTAGCTTAAAATCCTTGAAATGAAGCTGTTGTTAAAATGGCATCTTATTCTTTGTACATGTTGAACATTTAAAATGCTTGTCTGCTGATGTTGATCATTCTGAAAGCTGTTAAAATTTAAACCAATTGATAATGTACAGTTGTGACATTTTTTAATAAATTCCATTTGTTTGTATTATACAGTGTTTTCTTTTCCTCCAAAAGGAAATGCATAAAAAGCTTTTCCTATTTAGATTGTCAGTGGTGAAAGGGAAGAATTCAATAATGTTTAAGAACTAACATATTTTGTTATAGCCAAACTGACCACGTAATCTGAATACTCAGAACAATTTTTGTTAACAACACCAGTTAAGTTTCTGGTCAGTGGTGACCCCCAGGATGTTGGTGTGGGATTCAACAATGGTAATGCTATTGAATGTCGGGGGAGGTGGTTAGACTCTCTTGTTGGAGATGGTCATTGCCTGGCACTTATGTGGCACAAATGTTACTTGCCACTTATCAGTCCAAGCCTGGATGTTGTCCAGGTCTTGCTGCATGTGGACACAGTCTGCTTCATTATCTGAAGAATTGCAAATGGAACTGAACACTGTGCAATCATCAACAAATGTCATTGAATAAGCAGTTGAAGATGATTGGCCCTAGGACACTGCCCTGAGGAACTCCTGCAGCGTTGTCCTGGGTTGAGATGCTTGGATTCCAGCAACCACAACTGTTGTATCCGTGTGTTAATGGAGGCACGGAATGCAGGAGTTGGTTTAACAGGTGTTTACTGAACAAAGTCTGGAGGTGAACTAAAAGATAGAAGACGCTATACAGGCTTATATACCCGAGTGGTCACTACCGGTATTACAGTACACGGGCTCTTAAAGGTACATACACTACAACAACCATCTTCTCTTTGTGCTAGATTTGGCTCCAGCCAGTGGAGAGTTTTTCCCCTGATCTCCATTGACTTCAATTTTACTAGGGCTCTTGGTGCCACACTCGGTCAAATACTGCCTTGATGTCAACGGCAGTCACTCCCACCTCACCCCTAGAATTCAGTTCTTTTGTCCATGTTTGGACCAAGGCTGTAATAAGGTCTGGAGCCAAGTGACCCTGGCAGAGCCCAAACTGGGCTTCAGTTAGCAGGTTATGGGGAGTATATGTCAGTTACAGTAAATAGCATTGTCGATGACACCTTCCATCGCTTTGCTGATGATTTAGAGAAGACTGATGGGGTAGTAATTGGCCGGATTGGATTTGCCCTGCTTTTTGTGGACAGGACAAAGCTGGGCATTTTTCCACTTTGTCAGGTAAATGCCAGTATTGTAGCTGTACTGGAACAGCTTGGCAAGAGGCAAGGCTAGTTCTGGAACACAAGTCTTCAGCACTACAGCCGGGATGTTGTCAGGGATCACAGCCTTTATCATATCCAGTGAGTTCAGCCATTTCTTGATATCATATAAAGTGAATCGAATTGGCTGAATACTGGCATCAGACTGTGATGGTGGGGACCTCAGGAGGCCAAGATTGATCATCCACTCAGCACTGCTGGTTGAAGCTGCACGGTTGACCAGTCCATCGTCCTCCAACGCCACTCCACCGTCATCCTGCTGGGTGGGACTGTACTCACCTGGTTCCATTCATATGGGATTCTATCGTAAGGGGAACAGATAGGCGTTTCTGTGGCCATAGACGTGACTCCAGGATGGTTTGTTGCCTCCCTGGTGCCAGGGTCAAGGATGTCACTGAACGGCTGCAGGGCATTCTGAAGG
Source organism: Somniosus microcephalus (assembly GCF_052327205.1). Classification (NCBI taxonomy): domain Eukaryota; kingdom Metazoa; phylum Chordata; class Chondrichthyes; order Squaliformes; family Somniosidae; genus Somniosus; species Somniosus microcephalus. The sequence goes on from NC_140988.1 coordinate 149,263,089, forward strand.
GGGAGGGTGAACAGGCAGAGGTCGTGGTTCACATTGGGACCAATGACATGGGTAGGAAGAGGGATGAGGTCCTGCAGCAAGAATTTAGGGAGCTAGGTAGCAGACTAAAGAGCAGGACCTCAAAGGTTGTAATCTCTGGATTACTCCCGATGCCACGTGCTAGTGAGTATAGGAATAGGAGGATAGAGCAGATGAATGCGTAGCTAAAGAGTTGGTGCAAGAGGGAGGGCTTTAGTTTCCTGGATCACTGGGCCTGCTTCTGGGGAAGGTGGGACTTGTACAAGTTGGACGGGTTGCACCTGAACCAGAACGGGACAAATATCCTTGCGGGGAGGTTTACTAGCACTGTTCGGGGGGGTTTAAACTAACTTGGCAGGGGGATGGGATACAGAGTGGAGCTATAATAGGGGGTGATGTACAGCCAAATATAGAGGAAAAAATAAGTCAGACTGGAAGGCAGAGCAAATATGTAACGGCACAAGGGAGTAGGGCAAGGCTAAATGGCATTTATTTTAATGCAAGGAGTCTTACGAATAAGATGGATGAACTGAAGTTGTTGATGAACACATGGGAGTATGATATTGTTGCTATCACGGAGACATGGTTGAGGGAGGGGTAAGACTGGCAGCTCAATATTCCGGGGTATAGAATCTTCAGGCGAGACGGGGGGGGGGTAAAAGAGGAGGGGGTGTCGCAATATTAATTAAGGAGACAATTACTGCTGTAAGGAGGGATTATATATTAACAGGTTCCTCTACTGAGGCCATATGGGTTGAACTTAAAAACAAAAAGGGGGCTAGCACTTTGCTGGGAGTGTACTATAGGCCCCCAAACAGCCAGGGGGAGATAAAGGAACAGATATGTAGGCAAATCTCAGAGAAGTGTGCAAATAATAGGGTAATTATAGTGGGGGATTTCAACTTCCCCAATATTAACTGGGATAGTCAGAGTGTGAAAGGCTTAGAGGGTGCAGAATTCTTAAAGTACATCCAGGAGAGCTTTTGGAGCCAGCATGCAGAAAGTCCTACAAGAGAGGGGGCGGTACTGGACCTAATTCTAGGGAATGTGGTCGGGCAAGTGGTAGAAGTGTTAGTAGGTGAGCACTTTGGTGACAGTGACCATAATTCGGTGAGATTTAAGGTAGTCATGGAAAAGGACAAGGATGAACCGTAAATAAAGGTTCTAAATTGGGGGAAGGCCGATTTTAATATGATAAGGCAGGATCTGGCCAATGCGGACTGGGATCAGCTACTTGAAGGAAAATCCACATCAGAGCAATGGGAGTCTTTCAGAAAGGAAATTGAGAGAGTACAATGGCAACATGTTCCCGTAAAGGTCAAAGGTGGGACCAACAAGCCCAGGGAACCTTGGATGTCAAGTGATATACAAGAATGGATTAGGGAAAAAAAGGGCTTTTGGCAGATACAAAGGACTAAAGACAGAGGAAGCCCTAGAGGAGTATAAAAAGTGCAGGGGGATACTTAAAAAAGAAATTAGGCGAGCGAGGAGGGGCCATGAAATAACACTGGCGAGCAAAATAAAGGAAAATCCTAAGGGGTTTTATAAGTATATTAAGGGCAAGAGGATAACTAGGGAAAGAGTAGGGCCCATTAGGGACCAAAGTGGCAATCTGTGTGTATAGCCAGAGGATGTAGGTGGGGTTTTAAATGAATTTTTTGCATCTGTGTTCACTATGGAGAAGGACGATGTGGACATAGAAATCGGGCAGGGGGACTGTGATATACTTGAACATATTAGCATCGAGAGGGAGGAGGTACTAGCGGTTTTAGCAGGCTTAAAAGTGGATAAATCCCCAGGCCCGGACGAGATGTACCCCAGGCTACTATGTGAGGCAAAGGAGGAGATTGCAGGGGCTCTGACACAAATTTTCAGAACCTCTCTGACCACAGGGGATGTGCCAGAGGACTGGAGAACAGCTAACGTAGTACCATTATTCAAGAAGGGTAGTAGGGATAAACCAGGGAATTACAGGCCAGTGAGCCTAACATCAGTGGTAGGGAAATTATTGGAAAAAATTCTGAGGGACAGAATTGGTCTCCACTTGGAGAGGCAGGGATTAATTAGGGATAGCCAGCATAGCTTTGTCAAGGGAAGATCATGTCTGACCAATTTGATTGAATTTTTCGAGGGGGTGACTAGGTGTGTGGATGAGGGTAGTGCAGTGGATGTGGTTTACATGGATTTCAGTAAGGCTTTTGATAAAGTCCCGCCTAGGAGACTGGTCAGGAAGGTAAGAGCCCATGGGATCCAGGGTGCCTTGGCACATTGGATCCAAAACTGGCTTAGTGGCAGAAGGCAGAGGGTGATGGTGGAAGGTTGTTTTTGTGACTGGAAGCCTGTGTCCAGTGGGGTACCGCAGGGATCGGTGCTAGGTCCCTTGCTGTTTGTGGTCTACATTAATGATTTGGATGTGAATGTAAAAGGTGTGATCAGTAAGTTCGCAGATGACACAAAAATTGGTGGGGTGGTAAATAGCGAGGCGGGAAGCCTCAGGCTACAGGACGATATGGATAGGTTGGTCAAATGGGCGGAACAGTGGCAAATGGAATTTAACCCTGAAAAGTGTGAGGTAATGCATTTTGGATGGACTAACAAGGCAAGGGAATACACAATGAATGGTAAGACAGAGGATCAGAGGGACCTTGGTGTGCATGTACATAGATCCCTGAAGGCAGCAGAACAGGTGGATAAGGTGGTTAAAAAGGCATATGGGATACTTGCCTTCATTAGCAGAGGCATAGAATATAAGAGCAGGGAGGTTATGATGGAGCTGTACAAAACGCTGGTAAGGCCACAGCTGGAGTAGTGTGTGCAGTTCTGGTCGCCACACTATAGGAAGGATGTGATTGCATTGGAGAGGGTGCAGAGGAGATTTACCACGATGTTACCTGGGCTGGAGCGCTTCAGCTATGAAGAAAGACTGGACAGGCTGGGGTTGTTTTCCTTGGAGCAGAGAAGGCTGAGGGGGGACCTGATTGAAGTATACAAAATTATGAGGGGCATAGATAGGGTGGATAGAAAGGAACTTTTCCCCTTAGTAGAGGGGTCAATAACAAGGGGGCATAGATTCAAGGTAAGGGGCAGGAGGTTTAGAGGGGATTTGAGGAAAAACTTTTTCACCCAGAGGGTGGTTGGAATTTGGAACTCACTGCCTGAAAGGGTGGTAGAGGCAGGAATCCTCACAACATTCAAGAAGCATTTGGATGAGTACTTGAAATGCCATAGCATACAAGGCTACGGACCAAATGCTGGAAAATGGGATTAGATTAGACAGGGCTTGATGGCCAGCGCGGACGCGATGGGCCGAAGGGCCTCTTTCTGTGCTGTATAACTCTATATCTATCTAATAGAATCACCAGAGAATCACCTGCAATGGCTGTTCTTCCTGCTCCCGCATCGTTACCTCTGGTGTCCCCCAAAGATCTATCCTGCTGCCCCTCGATGACCTCATCCGAAAACATAGTGTCAGTTTCCACATGTACGCTGACGACACTCAGCTCTACCTCTACCATTTCTCGACCCCTCCGCTGTCTCTAAATTGTCAGACGGTCCGACATCCAGTACTGGATGTGCAGAAATTTTCTCCAATTAAATATTGGGAAGACCGAAGCCATCGTCTTCGGTCCCCACCACAGACTCCTCTCCCTAGCCACCAACCCCATCCCTCTCCCTAGCATCTGTCTGAGGCTGAACCAGACTGTTCACAACCTTGGTGTCATATTTGACCCTGAAATGAGCTTCCGACCATATATCCGCGACATAACTAAGACCACCTATTTCCACCTCTGTAACATTGCCCGTCTCTGCCCCTGCCTCAGCTCATCTACTGCTAAAACCCTCATCCATGCCTTTGTTACCTCTAGACTTGACTATTCCAATGCACTCCTGGCTGGCCTCCCACATTCTACCCTATGTAAACTTGGGGTCATCCAAAACTCTGCTGCCCGTGTCCTAACTCACACCAAGTCCCGTTCACCCATAGCCCCTGTGCTCACTGACCCACCTTGGCTCCCAGTTAAGCAACGCCTTAATTTTAAAATTCTCATCCTTGTTTTTAAATCCCTCCATGGCCTCGCCCCTCCTTATTTCAGTAATCTACACCAGCCCCACAACCCCCCCAACATATCTGCGCTCCTCTAATTCTGCCCTCTTGAGCATCCCTGATTATAATCGCTCAACCTTTGGTAGTCGTGCCTTCTGTTGCCTAGGCTCTAAGCTCCGGAATTCCCTCCCTAAACCTCTCCGCCTCTCTACCTCTCTTAAGACGCTCCTTAAAACCTACTTCTTTAACCAAGCTTTTGGTCACTGCTCTAATTTATCCTTATGTGGATCGGTGTCAAATTTGTTGTCTTAAAATACTCCTGTGCAGCACCTTGGGACGTTTTACTATGTTAAAGGTGTTGTATCAATATAAGTTGTTGTTGTTGAGCCATTGGTGGCCATGCCTTCAGCTGCCTAGAACCTAAGCTCTGGAATTCCCTCCCTTAACCTCTCCGCCTCTCTACTTCTTTCCCTCATTTAAGATGCTCCTTAAAACCTACCTCTTTGACCAAGATTTTGGTCATCTGCCCTAATTTCTCCTTATGTGGCGGCATCAAATTTTGTTTTATACCACTCCTGTGAAGCGCCTTGGGACGTTTTACTACGTTAAAGACCGCTCGGGAGGAGCCCTCCAGTACTCAGCGGAGCGGGTGTCCCATTTCGTGGTGGTCTTCTGCGTGCTTCACAACTTGGCCATCATGAGGGTGCAGTCCTTGCCAGCAGGAATTGCGGGACCACCTCAGGAAGAGGACAAGGGAGAGGAGGAGGCAGGTAGCAAATTCCCCCTTCAGCATAGGCTATCCGTGAATGCCTCATCAGACTCTGATTCCAGTGAATGATCCCTGCTCCTCACCACATCCTCATCAACCGCATCCCCATCATACCATAAATTTATCACTATTCAATTCACAAATACAGTATCAACTAATCAACCATGTGAAATCTCTTAGTGCCTGTCGTTCAGGTGCTCTTTCCTGCTCTGATGCCCCTATGCAGTGCTCCCCCAGTGGCTGCAGCAGAGCTGGTGGCAGACTGCTGAGTTTCCATGGGGGAGACTTCAGATAGTCTTGCAGGATGACCTCGACCAGCTCTGGACCTAGAAGGCCGAGCTGTAGACTGCTCCACAGACGGGAGTGGCACCTCAGCATTCCTAGCAATCTGTTGGAGGACAGATTGCTGGCCTGCTGCGACACCCTGCAAGTCCCTTTCGACACTGGTAAACCCAGCCATGATGGCAGCAGTCTGAGCTTGCGTGGCAGCACTAAGATGTTGGGTCACTTCCGCCTGTGCTGTAATGGCAGCCCCGACAGCACCCATCACATGCAGTATCATGTCTGGGTCGACACGGTGTCTCCTGGAGTTGTCCATCATTTCCAGCCTGGAAATCATGGGCTACAAGCTCTGCGCAAAGCCCCAGCCAATATTGGAGCCGGACTCCTCTGTGCTACTTAACATTGCCAAGAGGCTGTCTTGCAGGCTTGCCATTGCACCTAGTAATTCAGTGTGCATGCCCATCACCCTTCTTCTGAAGGCTGCCACATCGAAGTCCTCATCTGAGTTATGTGCAGCAGAACTCACGTGCGAACTCGCCCTCCTGAGAACTGGCCCCTGAGCTGCCCTTTCCCCTTGGCCTTGCTGCAGCTCACTCGTGCCCGGTGCCTCACCATGTGCAGATTCCACCTCTACACTACCCTCTAAATTCCACACACTGCCAGTTTCTGTGCTGGTGTCTGCGAGTGTCAAATGCAGTGACGGTGTGCCCCCTTCTTCTCTTACTCTCCTCCATAGCTTCAGGGACAGGCTCTGCGACTGACAGTTCTTGGTTATCTGAAAACAGAAAGACACAAGAGTTAGGTTGCGGTGAGGGGCGGGGGGAGGAAAGCAAGATAGCCATGCATACAGCATCAGCAGCTTGTAAGTGAGAAGAAATTGTGGGATGAGGGGGAAGTGAGATGGGAGAAGGATTAGGAATGAGCATACCATTGTCCCCAAGGGCTTCAACTTTGCCCATTGCCAAGGCCTCTCTGACTTCCCTTCCAATGATGTCGAGCGCACTCTCCTCCAGTTGGCTCAAGGCCTGTATTGCGGCTTGCCCCCCGCCTGACTGCTGCTGCTGCTCCTGGCGATTGTGAGCGATCAAAGCCTGCAAGATAAAGGGAAGTGCGTTAGTGAGCGTGGTGCAATATGTTTGGGTGATGTGCCCGCTATAGTTGAATAGCTTTCAGTTTGTGAGAGATGTGGGTGAGAGTGTTGCAGCAGTGGTAAGGTTGTGAAGGTGAAGTGAAACTATGATTGTGAGGTCTGAGTGGTGATAGGTAGAGATTGTTGGTAGGTGAGTGATGGGGGTGTGGTGCATTGAGCAGTGTGTGAGGCTTGTGGTACAGATGGTGGGATATGGCATTTGCTGAAGCCTTCACTCACCATGAGCTGACGTGTGAGCTCATTAAACTTCTTGCGGGCACTGTATCCATGATCAGGGGAGCACACTTTTGGCTGTCACGTATCCAGATATCTCCTGCCAGAGCCTTCTAGATTTATGGGCAGATGGTTTCCTGCCAGTCTGCGGGAGAGGACAGCCCACCTCCTCTCCACGGCCACCATCAGTGCCTCTTGAGCCGCATCTGAGAATCTGCGGGCTCTTTCCCTCTGCTGCTGCTCGGCCGTCTCTTGCAAGTTCAACACTGAATCCAAGTGGAGCTCTAAATACAATGACAATGAGGTGCTGCTGCGAAAGACAAGGCTGAAGCATTTGCAACTATCTTCAGCCAGAAGTGCCGAGTGGATGATCCATCTCGGCCTCCTCCTGAGGTCCCCAGCATCACAGATGCCAGTCTTCAGCCCATTCAATTCACTCCACGTAATGTCAAGAAACGGCTGAAGACACTGGATACTGCAAAGGCTATGGACCCTGACAACATTCCGGCAATAGTACTGAAGACTTGTGCTCCAGAACTAGCTGCGCCCCTAGCCAAGCTGTTCCAGTACAGCTACAACACTGGCATCTACCCGGCAATGTGGAAAATTGCCCAAGTATGTCCTGTCTACAAAAAGTAGGACAAATCCGACCCGGCCAATTACCGTCCCATCAGTCTACTCTCAATCATCAGCAAAGTGATGGAAGGTGTCGTCGACAGTGTTATCAAGCGGCACTTACTTAGCAATAACCTGCTAACTGACGCCCAGTTTGGGTTCCGCCAGGGCCACTCGGCTCCTGACCTCATTACAGCCTTGGTCCAAACATGGACAAAAGAGCTGAACTCAAGAGGTGAGTTGAGAGTGACTGCCCTTGACATCAAGGCAGCATTTGATCGAGTGTGGCATCAAGGAGCCCTAGCAAAACTGAAGTCAATGGGAATCAAGGGGGAAACTCTCCATTGGTTGGAATCATACCTAGCACAAAGGAAGTTGGCTGTGGTTGTTGGAGGTCATTCATCTCAATCACATGACATCACTGCAGGAGTTCCTCAGGGCAGTGTCCAAGGCCCAACCATCTTCAGCTGTTTCATCAATGACCTTCCCTCCATCATAAGGTCAGAAGTGGGGATGTTCGCTGACGATTGCACACTGTTCAGCACCATTCGAGACTCGTCAGATACTGACGCAGTCCGTGTCCATATGCAGCAAGACCTGGACAACATTCAGACTTGGGCTGACAAGTGGCAAGTAACATTCGCACCACACAAGTGCCAGGCAATGACCATCTCCAACAAGCAAGACTCTAACCATCTCCCCTTGACATTCAATGGCATTACCATCGCTGAATCCCCCACTATCAACATCCTGGGGGTTACCATTGATCAGAAACTGAACTGGACCAGCCATATAAATACTGTGGCTACAAGAGCAGGCCAGAGGCTGGGAATTCTGCGGCGACTGTCTCACCTCCTGACTCCCCAAAGCCTTTCCACCATCTACAAGGCACAAGTCAGGAGTGTGATGGAATACTCTCCACTTGCCTGGATGAGTGCAGCTCCAACAATACTCAAGAAGCTTGACACCATTCAGGATAAAGCAGCCCGCTTGATTGGCACTCCATCCACCACCTTCAACATACATTCACTCCCTCCACCACCGGCGCACTGTGGCTGCAGTGTGTACCATCTACAAGATGCACTGCAGCAACTCGCCAAAGCTCCTTCAACAGCACCTTCTAAACCCGCGACCTCTACCACTTAGAAGGACAAGAGCAGCAGACGCATGGGGACATCACCACCTACAAGTTCCCCTCCAAGCCACACACCATCCTGACTTGGACCTGTATCGCCGTTCCTTCACTGTCGCTGGGCCAAAATCCTGGAACTCCTTTCCTAACAGCATTGTGGGTGTACCTACACCATATGGACTGCAGCGGTTCAAGAAGGCGGCTCACCACCATCTTCTCAAGGGCAATTAGGGATGGGCACTAAATGCAGGCCCAGCCAGCCAGCGACGCCCACATCCCATCAATGAATTTTAAAAAAAGAACCTCCTTAAGTAGTGGAGAAAGCTGAGGCCAAACATTACTTGCAATTAGACTGTGATGCGCTTAGACTGTGATGCGCTATCAATAACTCAAAAGACTGAGATTAAGCGAGTAACTAACAGGCTTTTATTAACAAGAGAATGAAGGTGTGCCTCGAGTGGTCGACCGGTCCAGAATACAGAGGGACTGTGGAGCAGTCACCTTTATACCTGGACTCGTGGGAGGAGTCAGCCGAGGCATGTACAGGCATGTACACAGTGGAATACAAACAGTGGTTTACCACATTCACCCCTTGTTTAAAAATGAGTCCGGCAGGGTGAAGTGTATTAAAAGTTAGTGTATTGTAGTCTCTCCGGAGGTCTTGTCTGCCGCTGTGATCGACGTGGCGACGGCAGGGGTAGTGAAGTTTCCGGCATCGAGTCCCGCGTAGGCTGGGGCACTGGTGTGTAGTCCTCGTGGGTGTCGAGCGGGTCGCGGGGACCAGGCCTGCCGTCTGCTCGGGCTGGATATTGGATCGTGGGGGGGTGCTGGTAGTGGGTTGTGGGTTACTGCGGCCCCCGAGGGTGCGAGGTCTCGTATGGAGACTGTGTCCTCCGCCCGTCCGGGTACGCAATGTAAGCATACTGGGGGTTGGCGTGGAGGAGGTCGACCCTCTCGACCAGGGAGTCCGTTTTATGGGTCCTCACGTGTCTTCTCAGTAGGACCGGCCCTGGGGACGTCAGCCATGGCGGTAGCGATGTCCCCGATGTGGACTTCCTTGGGAAGACAAACATTTTCTCATGAGGGGTGGTGTTAGTGGCAGTGCAGAGCAGTGACCGAATAGAGTGGAGCGCATCGGGGAGCACATCCTGCCAGCGGGAGGTCGGAAGGCCCCTAGACTTTAAGGCTAGCAGGGCGGCCTTCCAAACTGTCGCATTCTCTCTTTCCACCTGTCCGTTCCCCCGGGGGTTGTAACTGGTGGTCCTGCTTGTGGCAATACCCCTAGCGAGCAGGTACTGGCGGAGTTCGTCGCTCATAAACGATGAGCCCCGGTCGCTATGGATATAGCTGGGGAAACCGAACAGGGTGAAGAGGTCGTTCAGACATTTAATGACCGTGGCACTGATCATGTCCGGGCAGGGGATGGCGAACGGGAAATGGGAGTACTCATCAATAATGTTGAGGAAGTACACATTGCGGTCGGAGGAGGGGAGGGGCCCTTTAAAATCGACGCTCAGGCGCTCGAAGGGGCGAGTGGCTTTTATCAGGTGAGCCCTGTCTGGTCTATAAAAGTGCGGTTTGCACTCAGCGCAGACTTGGCAGTTCCTGGTCATGGTCCTGACCTCCTCAATGGAGTAAGGCAGGTTGCGGGCCTTGATGAAGTGGAAGAACCTGGTGACCCCCGGGTGGCAGAAGTCATTGTGGAGGGCCCGCAGTCTATCGATCTGCGCGCTGGCGCAGGTGCCACGCGATAGAGCATCCGAGGGTTCATTGAGCTTCCCGGGCCGGTACAAGATCTCGTAGTTGTAGGTGGAAAGTTTGATTCTCCACTTCAAGATCTTGTCGTTTTTGATTTTGCCCCTCTGCTTGTTGTTAAACATAAAAGCAACTGAACGCTGGTCAGTGAGCAGGGTAAATCGTTTTCCGGCCAGGTAGTGCCTCCAATGACACACAGCCTCCACAATAGCCTGGGCCTCCTTCTCAACAGCGGAGTGTCTGGTCTCCGGGCCCTGGAGGGTTCGTGAAAAGAAGGCCACGGGTCTCCCCGCCTGATTAAGGGTAGCGGCCAGGGCAAAGTCGGACGTGTCGCTTTCCACCTGGAAGGGGATGGATTCGTCCACTGCGTGCATGGTGGCTTTGGCAATGTCTTCCTTGATACGGTGGAAGGCTAAGCGGGCCTCTGCCGTCACGGGAAAGGAGGTGGACTTGATCAGCGGACGGGCCTTGTCCGCATAGTAGGGGACCCACTGGGCGTAATAGGAGAAAAACCCTAGGCACCTCTTCAGGGCCTTGAGGCAGTGGGGCAGTGGGAGTTCCATAAGGGGACGCATCCGGTCGGGGTCGGGACCGATGACTCCGTGTTCCACAACACAGCCAAGGATGGCGAGGCGGGTTGTGCGGAATATGCACTTCTCCTTGTTATACGTCAGGTTCAGGAGTTGGGTGGTGCGGAGGAATTTTTCGAGGTTTGCGTCATGGTCCTGCAAGTCATGGCCGCAGATGGTCACATTGTCCAGATATGGGAAAGTGGCCTGCAACGCATTTTGATCAACCATCCGGTCCATCTCCCTTTGGAAGACGGAGACCCCGTTGGTGACGCCAAAGGGAACCCTAAGGAAGTGATAGAGGCGGCCGTTTGCCTCAAAGGCAGTATACTGGCGGTCCTCAGGGCAGATAGGGAGCTGGTGGTACGCTGATTTCAGGTCAATGGTCGAGAAGACGCGGTACTGCGCGATCTAGTTGACCATATCAGCTATGCGGGGGAGTGGGTAAGCGTCCAGCAGGGTGTAGCGATTTATTGTCTGGCTGTAGTCGATGACCAGGCGCTGCTTCTCGCCACTCTTAACGACCACAACCTGGGCTCGCCAGGGGCTGGTGCTGCCCTCAATAATCCCCTCCTTCAGGAGCCGCTCCACTTCGGTTTTAATGAAAACCCTGTCCCCGGCACTGTATCGCCTGCTCTTTGTGGCGATGGGCTTACAGTCGGGGGTGAGGTTAGCAAACAGTGGGGGGGGGGGGTGACTCTGAGTGTGGAGAGGTTGCACCTGGTGCGCGGCGGGCAATTTTGAAGCTGCTGGCTGCGGACTGTGAGTGGGGGGAGGGGTCCACCGTACGCCATCGTAACACTTTTAAGGTGGCACTGAAAATCTAACCCCAGTAGAACGGCAGCGCAGAGGTGGGGCAGGACCAGAAGTTTAAAGTTATCGTACACAGTCCCGTCTACTACGAGTGTCACCACGCAGTAGCCGCCAATGTCCGCCGACTGGGACTCGGAGGCCATAGAAATCCGCTGGTGCGCAGGCAGGACTGGGAGAGAGCAACGCCGCACCGTGTCGGGGTGGATGAAGCTCTCCGTGCTCCCAGAGTCAAAAAGGCAGATTGTTTCGTGACCATTTACCTTAATGTCCATTGTGGACCGGGCCAGTTGGTGCGGTCTCGCTTGGTCCAGCGTAACGGAGGCCAGCGTAGGGGTCGGTGTGTCACTGCGGGTATCAGATGAGGCAGTGTTGGGGGCCTGTTGTGTCCCGGCTGTCGTCCAAGATGGCGGCGTCCATGATCCCCATGTGGCTGGAGGCGTCCAAAATGGCTGCTGTTCTGGTGGTTCGCACATGGCTGGGGAGGCCCAAGATGGCGGCCCGCACGGCCCACACGCGGCGCTGCTGGGGTTCGGGGTGGCTTTGGCTCTGCAGACGCTGGCATAGTGTCCCTTCTTCCCGCAGCCCGAGCAGATCGCATTTTTCGCCGGGCAGCGCGCTCTGGGGTGTTTGGCCTGGCCACAGAAGTAGCATTTCTGGCCTTGGGGCACTGCTGTCTGGCCTTGGGACACTGCTGCGGTAGTTGGGCCGTTGCTGGGATGTGGCTGGGGTGGCACGGCGCTATGAGACGGTCCTACCGTGTCCCAGGCTGTCGTTCCCCGCGGCGTCCACGGTGCAGAGAAGTAGGCATCCATGCCCCGGTAGGCTGCGTCCAATGATAGTGCGAGTTCAGAGGCCTTGTTGAGATCGAGGTCACTCTGCTCCAACAGTCGCTGTCGGGTATAATTGGACCTGTGGCCCGCTACAAAAGCGTCCCGGATAAGTTCCTCTGTGTACACGGCGGCCTTTACATCCTTACAACCACAGGCCCGGCCAAGCACAGACAGTGCCTGAAGGTATTCCTCGGTCGATTCCCCAGGTTGTTGTTTACGACTCCCCAGGAGGTGCCTAGCGTACACCTCGTTCACTGGGCGCGTGTACTGGTCCTTGAGGAGCTTGATAGCATCCACGTACGAGGTCGCGTCCTGGATGACCGAGTACACTCGCTGGTTCACTTTGGAGGTCAGGACATCCAGTTTGTCCTCGTCCGATTTGACCGTTGCAGCAGAGGCGATCGGGAATTTTTCAAAACACCTAAGCCAGTGAGTAAACTTGGTGGATGAGTCCGCCTCCTGATGATCTAAGTCCAGGCATGCTGGTGTGAGGATCTTCTCCATTATAAAATCTTGTTAATAAAATTGATGCGCTATCAATAACTCAAAAGACTGAGATTAAGCGAGTAACTAACAGGCTTTGATTAACAAGAGAATGAAGGTGTGCCTCGAGTGGTCGACCGGTCCAGAATACAGAGGGACTGTGGAGCAGTCACCTTTATACCTGGACTCGTGGGAGGAGTCAGCCGAGGCATGTACAGGCATGTACACAGTGGAATACAAACAGTGGTTTACCACAGACTGCACCCTATATTATCGCACCTGTAGTGGGGTAAGCCAATGAGCAGCATGTTTAGCGCTGAGATCAGCACTATAATCATGTAAATGAGCACTCAGTATGAATTTTGTGTGCAACCTAGACCTCTTTGACCTGGCGCAGCTAAATAGTGCTTGGCCATGACCCCACCCGTTTTCGGGCCGTATCCAATTTCTAGGCCCCATCTCTCAAATGTGCCTTATTGCATGCTGCTTGATGTGGCATATTGGTGTTGTGTAATCGTGTCACAAGTCTTGTCTTGTTTTGAGTGGGTAGCACATATCTCTGAGGAGCCGACCATTTCAAACAGCTGTCATCCTGGAAGAGTTGGGGAAGCTATGATTCTCTTAGGATTTGTGTGTTTTAGGCGCTGCTTGGAAAACATGTATAATCCATTAGCAAAATACTGCGGATGCTGGAAATCTGAAATAACAACAGAAAACACTGGAAACACTCAGCAGGCCAGGCAGCATCTGTGGAGAGAGAAACAGAGTTAACGTTTCAGATCTGGGACCCTTCATCAGAACTGGAAAAGTGCACAGTATGTTCCTTCAATTCCTTCCCCCCCCCCCGCCCCCCGTCTCTGCACCTGCTTAATCTGTTACATCTCCAGCTTTTTCCAGTTCTGATGAAGGATTCCAGACCTGAAACGTTAACTCTGTTTCTCTCTCCACGGATGCTACCTGGCCTGCTGAGTGTTTCCAGCGTTTTCTGTTGTTATTTTATGTATAATCCATTGCCTGTGAGCACATCATTCCAGAATTCAGGGAGTAATCCATTTCTATAAATGAACTCCATGGGATTTCTCACTGATGCTTGAAACCACATGGGTGTAATTGATGATGCCCTGTACCCTGGGAATGCCATACTTTTAATAGAACTGTGCCTGCCTCTCCAGCTGCTGCTGCATCCCAGTGCTGAATGTAATGGTGTCACGAGCATGTTGAAATATCTGTAGAGAAATAACAATCCCTGAATGGTATCCCCGGTGAAGCGTACCCTACTCACATAGTGCTTTCCAGTGAGATTGAGGTTGTTCACTTGCCTGTGCTAGATACACTGCTTGGGGTAGAGGAGAGTTCTGTTGGTCTTCCTCTGGAATACAACCTCTCTGGCCCTCTTATCTGATCCTCCTCTTCCAACATAGAAACATAGAAGATAGGAGCAGGAGTAGGCCATTCGGCCCCTCGAGCCTGTTCCGCCATTTAATGAGATCATGGCTGATCATCCAAATTCAGAACCCTGTCCCTGCTTTCTCCCCATATCCCTTGATCCCTTTAGCCTTAAGAAATATATCTAACTCCTTCTTGAATATATTTAATGAATTGGCCTCAACTGCCTTCTGTGGTAGAGAATTCCACAGGTTCACCACTCTCTGGGTGAAGAAATTCCTCCTCATCTCAGTCCTAAATGGCTTACCCCATATCCTTAAACTGTGACCCCTGGTTCTGGACTCCCCGTTGGCACGCAAGATTGCTTCACAGAACATGGAAGACATGTAAACATATATCTGATTCACTAAAAGTGATATATGTTGCAGGCCAATGACTGGGTTTTAGATTAATCAACGCTGGGCAGTCGTGCAAAGCCAGCTCCTGCGTTTTGTTCGGCCCATTGTCGGGCTGCCTCTCGAGCCTGTCTCTCTACCTGAGTGTTTCTCTCAGTATTACAGGTCCCTGAATATCAGGGTTGCCTTGGTTCACTTGGAGGTGTGGACTCATGAGAACAAGTGTGATGTGAGAGAGAATCCCTACAGCACCCTCTGGTCCTTCCTGAAATGGAGGCAGCAGACACTGACCCGAAAGAAGCACGATAACACACAGCTGATCACGTAAGTGTCAGAGTTTTTCCTTGAATTTCTTCAGGGCACATGGACACCTACCTCTGCTGCTGGAAGGGCAACTAGTACAACCTAAAATCCATTACCAACATGTTGACCAAAGTAGTATTTGTTGCTGCTGCATGCTCTTTAGCACTAACCAATAACTGTACAATGTTTCCTTCTCTGCTACATTTCAGATTTCCTTTCTCTCTCTGCTGCTTAAATATCATCTTTTACTGGGCATCAATAATGTGATGTGAGTGTGAAGTGAAGCCTGTGTAATTCTGCACAAGTCCATTAATTAATGCTTAACAATTAATTTTTGTTAATTCCATTAACAAAAAGTGCTAACACAAGGCCTGTATATTAATGTGCCCAACAACTGCTTTGCACACAAGAACAGCTCAAGTTCAGGTGGGGGCACTGGTGGTGGGGGCCAGGGGGAGGGGGGGTAGGGACGGTATACACACATTATATGTACTGCAAATGCACAAAATTACTACACCTTGCCATGTACGTTACCTGTAATATAGAGTATTTTTACTAGCTATGCAATGTATATTTTTTGAGGCTGTGGAAAACAAGGAAAATTAAATTAAAGTATAGACGGATCAGCCTTAAAGTGGACTGGACAATAATTGGTGCATTAGAAAATAAATGTAGCTTATCAAGACAATAGGGGCCCCAAAAATCCACAGAGCGTCCGTCCCGGTATATGTGTCAGTATGCACCTGCCAGTGACCCCTGGTGTTGGCGGCTACTAATATATGTAGGGTCAAGGGGGGAGTAACCCTATTTACATAATCAGTGCAGGCCCTTGCGCCACTAGGGGTGCATCTCAGGCACCTCCAAAAGGGGGAAAACCGCAAAATGTGTCAGTGATTATCTGCTGCAGTAACCTCCTCCAGAAAGAGGCTTGAAGTCTGCCCATCAGCCCCTTTTATAAAGGGGCCAATAATATTGAACAAATGTTTTCATTTTTGGGGGTTTCAGGCCACAACCCAGGCCTTTCCACAGGTGGGCCCCATTTCCGCTTTATGGCAGGCTATTACGTCTGCCCTTGGCATAACAGTTGTCACTGTTCCACCAGGTCGAAAGCCACCTTTTCCCTCCCAAGCATGCTACACTTACCACATGCGATGTCTCAAATTACTCATGTAGCCCAAAATGTTCTTTTGAAAGAGATCTATCTAATTTGTACTTACCTTAACAGCCTTTCTTCCTGTAGGCGTTGGGAGCGCATCACTCAGCCGGCACTTAAAGCTGAATGGCTGCGATCTGTGAAAAGTGACAGCCTTCAGCTTTGAGTGCTGCTGAGAGTTCTAACTGAGTCTGTGCAGAAGGACTCATGTTAGAACTCAGACTGTCAGTGTTTGGCAGCTTCAAACAGCTGTGAAACACTGATATTTCATCTGTCAAGAACTCTTGACAGATGAAATTGCAGTCTGTGACGTCACCTGTTGCCGGGTGGCTCTTAATTGGCCTGCTGGGCAGGCTCAACAAGGTCAATCAAGGGAAAATCGCGCGGATTGGCCGGACGTCGATGTAGGCGGGTCTAAAACCCGAAAGTTGTAATGTTGACATATCTCCATGCAATATTAAAACAGGCTTCAAAGGACAGTGAGATCATGCAAGCAGTACCAGAAACACAGCTGAGACCAGACCAATTTGATAAAATATGCCTGTTTATAATTCTTCCCAAGTAACTTGGTAACTAACAACTATTTTCAGTGATCAAGCCCCATATAGTCTAGAACTGTCTTGAAGACCTGCTATAAGTGTCTCAGAATAACTGGTGCATACTTGCCAAACATCAGCATTTTATCATGGTTAGTTTGACACAAATCAGCACAAATGGGCCCCTTCTGCTCCCTGCCTACAATATACAAGGATGGTAATCCGGGCCATTAATGTTTTGTGTGCACAAAGAGGGGGGGGAGGTTTTAAGAGAGTGAAAAATAAAAATGACAGCGGAGAAGGCAATAGAGCAAGGTAGCAGTGGGGGAATTAAAAACCAGAGCGTGTCAGGAAGGGACAGAATGTATAATCATAAAGGTAAAGTAGTAAAAGGGGTAAAAGCAGGAATAAATTGTCAGAAAACATATTTGAAAGTTTTTTATCTGAATGCATGCAGCATTCGTAACAAAATTGATGAGTTGACGGTGCAAATAACTACACATGGGTATGATCTGGTGGCCATTATGGAAACATGGCTGCAAGATAATCATGACTGGGAACTAAACATACAAGGGTATTTGACAATTAGGAAGGACAGACAGGAAGGAAAGGGAGGTGGGGTTGCTATGTTAATCAAGGATGGAATCACTGCAATAGACAGAAATGATATTGGGTCAAAGGATCAGGATAGTGAAACAGTTTGGGTGGAGATAAGGAATAATAAGGGGAAAAAGTCACTAGTGGGCGTCGTCTATAGGCCTCCTAACAGTTGCAACTCTGTTGGTCGGCGTATAAATCAGGAAATAGTTGGGGCTTGTAATAAGGGAACAACATGGGGGAGTTTAACTTTCATATTGACTGGACTAATGAAATTGGGCATGGCAGCATTGAGGAAGAGTTCATAGAGTGTATTAGGGACGGGTTCCTTCAGCAGTATGTAACTGAACCAACCAGGGGGCAGGCAATCTTAGATCTGGTCCTGTGTAATGAGACAGGATTAATAAAAAATGTCCTAGTAAAGGATCCCCTTGGAATGAGTGACCATAATATGGTTGAATTCCAAATTCAGTTTGAGGGTGAGAGAATTGGATCTCAAACCAGCGTACTAAGCTTAAATAAAGGAGACTATGAAGGTATGAGAGTAGAATTGACTAAAGTGGACTGGGAAAACAGATTAAAGTGTAAGATGGTACAAGAGCAGTGGTCTACATTCAAGGAGATATTTCACATCTTTCAAGATAAATGTATTCCACTGAGGAAAAAGGGGAGTAAAAGAAAAGACAGCCATCCATGGCTTAGTAAAGTAATAAAGGATAGTATTCGACTGAAAACAAGGGCATATAAAGTAGCCAAATCTAGTGGGAGGATAGAAGATTGGGAAGCATTTAAAAGCCAGCAAACAATAACTAAAAGATTAATTAAGAAAGGGAAGATAGATTATGAAAGTAAACTAGCAAAAAATATAAAAACATAGCAAGAGTTTCTACAGCTATATAAAAAGAAAAAGGGTGGCTAAAGTGAACGTTGGTCCCTTAGAGGATGGGACCGGGAAACTAGTGGTGGGGAACATGGAGATGGCAAAGACGCTGAACAAATATTTTGTATCAGTCTTTACAGTAGAGGACACTAAAAATATCCCAACACTGGACAAACAGGGGGCAATGGGGGGGGAGGAGCTAAACACGATTAAAATCACTAAGGAGATGGTACTCAGTAAAATAATGGGACTTAAGGCGGATAAATCCCCCGGACCTGATGGCCTACATCCTAGGGTCTTGAGAGAAGTGGCGGTAGGGATTGTGGATGCATTGGTGATCATTTTCCAGAACTCCCTGGACTCAGGAAAGGTCCCGGCAGATTGGAAAACTGCTTATTTAAGAAGGGAAGTAGACAAAAAGCTGGAAACTATAGACCAGTTAGCCTAACATCTGTGGTTAGCAAAATGTTGGAGTCCATTATTAAGGAAACAGTAACAGAGCATTTGGATAAACATAATTTAACAGGACAGAGTCAGCATGGTTTTACGAAGGGGAAGTCATGTTTGACAAATTTGCTCGAATTCTTTGAGGATGTAACATACAGGGTGTGGTAAACCACTGTTATTGTATCCTACTGTTATCGTTATTGCATATTGTTACCTCTGGTTGGCGCTGTGTACCAATGCATGCCTCAGCTGGCTCCGCCCACATGACCAGGTATAAAGGTGGGTGTTTCGGCAACCCACTTCCTTCTTGGAACCAGTTGGCCACGAGAGGCATGCTCTGTTCATTACTTTCCTAATTCATCGCCTTTTATGGAGTAATTGATAAGCGTATCAATTTTATTAACTAAAATGTCGACACCTGAACAGCAACAACAGCAGGCGTTGCTGCGAGCCCTCAGACCAGCATGCCTGGACCTCGACCCTCAAGCAGCGGGTTCATCGACCAATTTCGAACACTGGCTGAGCTGCTTTGCATCCTTCCTAGAAGCCTCCGCCGTGACATCGGAGGAGAACAAACTAAAAGTTTTGACCGCCCAGGTGAGCCCTCAAGTATATACACTCATCCGGGACGCTACTACGTACACGGCGGCCCTGTGAACACGATTTACGCCAGACACCTCTTGGGATCCCGCAGGCAGCAACCGGGGGAATCGGTAGAGGCATTTTTACGGACGTTACAGACACTCTGCAGGAACTGCGACTGTAAGGAGGTAACGGCTGCGGGGCACGCAGAGGGACTTACCTGTGATGCCTTCGTTAGGGGCCTCCAGTCCGACTACTCCCGGCAGAGACTGCTCGAAAGCAAGGAGCTCGACCTGAAGACGGCCGTAGCCCTTGCGCTCTCGTTAGATGCGGCCCACCGAAACCTCGAAGCATACTCACGTAACGGCGCCGCGCCATGGCCATCGCGACCCTGGGACATGGGACCGCCGCCCCCGGTACCAACTGCTGCAGCGATGTCCCGAAATCAACCGGGACCGCCGCCCCCGGTACCAACTGCAGCGATGCCCCGTAACCAGGCCCAAAAATGCTATTTCTGTGGCCAGTTAAAACACCCTAGAGCACGCTGCCCGGCTAAGACCGCTACCTGCTCGGGCTGCGGGAAGAAAGGCCATTACGCCAATGCCTGCAGGGGGAAACCCGCGAACGCCAGCAGCGCCGCGTGCGAACCATGGGGGCAGCCATCTTATCCGCCATTTTGTGCACCCCCGGCCGCGTGGGGACCTGAATCATGGCCGCCGCCATTTTGTCCGCCACACTCAACCGCCATTTTGTCTCCGGACTCGACCACCGTCTCGTCGGACGACCATATCGACTCACTAAGCCATACACTGGCCTCCGTTACGCTGGATCAAGCCCTGCCTCATCATCTGTCCAGGTCCATGATGGACATCACGGTAAACGGCCGCGCCACCACTTGCCTATTTGACAGCGGGAGCACAGAGAGTTTTATTCACCCCGACACGGTACGTAGCCACTCCCTCACGGTCCTGCCAACGCGCCATCGGATTTCTATGGCGTCTAAGTCTCATTCAATGGACGTCGGCGGCTACTGTGTGGTGACCCTTTCGGTTAGGGGCACAGAATATAAAAATTTTAAACTTCTTGTCCTGCCCCGTCTTTGCGCTGCCGTGCTGCTAGGGTTGGATTTTCAGTGCCACCTTAAAAGTGTCACATTAGCATACGGTGGACCCCTCCCCCCACTCACAGTCTGCAACCAACACCTTTTAAATCGCCCGCCGCACACCACTTGCAGCCTTTCCACACTCAAAGTCCCCCCCCTCCCTTGTTCGCTAACCTCACCCGCGACTGTAAACCCACCGCTACCAAGAGCAGGCGGTACAGCGCCGGGGACAGAGCTTTTATTAGCTCTGAGGTGGAGCGGCTCCTGAAGGAGGGCATTATCGAAGGGAGCACCAGCCCCTGGCGAGCCCAGGTTGTAGTCGTTAAAACTGCCGATAAACGCCGCCTGGTCATTGACTACAGCCAAACCATAAACCGGTACACTCAGCTGGACGCATACCCCCCTTCCTCGCATATCTGATATGGTCAATCAGATTGCGCAATTCAGAGTATTCTCCACCATTGACCTTAAGTCAGCATACCACCAACTCCCCATCCGCCATGAGGACCGCCAGTATACTGCCTTCGAGGCGAACGGCCGCCTCTACCACTTCCTTAGGGTTCCCTTCGGCGTCACCAACGGGGTTTCGGTCTTCCAAAGGGAGATGGACCGGATGGTTGACCAGAACGCGCTGCAGGCCACCTTTCCCTACCTGGATAACGTCACCATCTGCGGCCACGACCAGCAGGACCATGACGTTAATCTAGAAAAATTCCTCCGTACGGCCCAGCAGCTGAACCTAACGTACAATAAGGAGAAATGTATGTTTCGCACCAAACGCCTTGCCATTCTCGACTGCGTAGTGGAGAACGGAGTCATCGGGCCCGACCCCGACAGAATGCGCCCCCTTATGGAGCTCCCCCCTCCCCCACTGCCAAAAAGCACTGAAGAGATGCCTGGGGTTTTTCTCTTACTATGCTCAGTGGGTGCCCCACTATGCGGACAAAGCCAGACCCCTCATCAAATCCACCTCCTTCCCCCTGACACCAGAGGCGTGTGCAGCCTTCACTCTTATCAAGAGCGATATTGCGAAGGCCACAATGCACGCAGTGGATGAGTCCATCCCCTTCCAAGTGGAGAGCGATGCATCCGACTTCGCCCTAGCTGCGACCCTTAACCAGGCGGGGAGACCCGTGGCCTTTTTCTCAAGGACCCTCCAGGGCCCCGAGATTCGACACTCCTCTGTCGAAAAGGAGGCCCAGGCTATTGTGGAAGCGGTGCGTCACTGGAAGCATTACCTGGCCGGAAAACGGTTTACCCTTCTCACTGACCAGCGTTCAGTTGCTTTTATGTTCAATAATAAGCAGAGGGGCAAAATCAAGAACGACAAGATCTTGAGGTGGAGAATTGAACTCTCCACCTACAATTACGATATCTTGTACCGGCCCGGGAAACTCAATGAGCCCCCAGATGCCCTATCACGTGGTACATGCGCCAACGCGCAGCTTAATAGACTGCAGTCCCTCCACAATGACCTCTGCCACCCGGGGGTCACCAGGTTCTTCCATTTCATCAAATCCCGTAACCTGCCCTACTCCATCGAGGAGGTCAGGACCATGACCAGGAACTGCCAAATCTGTGCTGAGTGCAAACCGCATTTTTATAGGCCAGACAGAGCAAGCCTGATCAAGGCCACTCGCCCCTTCGAGCGCCTGAGCATCGATTTTAAAGGGCCCCTCCCCTCCTCTGAACGCAACGTGTACTTCCTCAACATAATTGATGAGTACTCCCGTTTCCCGTTCGCCATCCCTTGCCCAGACATGACCAGTACCACGGTCATCAAATGTCTGAATGACCTCTTCGCCCTGTTCGGGTTCCCTAGCTATATACATAGCGACAGGGGCTCATCTTTCATGAGCGACGAACTTCGTCAGTACCTGCTCGCAAGAGGTATTGCTACGAGCAGGACCACCAGCTACAACCCCCGGGGGAACGGCCAGGTGGAAAGAGAGAACGCGACGGTTTGGAAGGCCGTCCTCTTAGCCTTAAAATCTAAGGGCCTTCCGACCTCTCGCTGGCAGGAGGTCCTCCCTGCGGCGCTCCACTCCATCCGGTCACTGCTTTGTACTGCCACTAATGCCACCCCTCATGAGCAAATGTTCGTTTTCCCCAGGAAGTCCACATCGGGAACCTCGCTACCGACATGGCTGACTTCTCCTGGGCCCGTCCTACTGCGGAGGCACGTGAGGGCCCATAAAACAGACCCCCTGGTCGAGAGGGTGAACCTCCTACACGCCAACCCCCAGTATGCCTACGTGGCGTACCCAGATGGGCGGGAGGACACGGTCTCCATACGAGACCTCGCACCCTCGGGTGCCCCTGAATTACCACCGTTATCCCCCACCACTTCTCCCAACCCAACCCCTGTAGACGGCATGCCGGAGCCCCAGGACCCTTCGTTGACCACCCAGACACCAGATTCGACGTTGGATACTGCACCACCGCCGCCGCCACCACGACGATCAGGACGTCATACAAGGCCTCCTGATAGACTTACCTACATGAACTTGTAGTACACTTCACCCCGCCGGACTAAATTTTAAACAAGGGGTGAATGTGGTAAACCACTGTTATTGTATCCTACTGTTATCGTTATTGCATATTGTTACCTCTGGTTGGCGCTGTGTACCAATGCATGCCTCAGCTGGCTCCGCCCACATGACCAGGTATAAAGGTGGGTGTTTCGGCAACCCACTTCCTTCTTGGAACCAGTTGGCCACGAGAGGCATGCTCTGTTCTTTAGTTAATAAAAACCTCTTCATTACTTTCCTAATTCATCGCCTTTTATGGAGTAATTGATAAGCGTATCACAGGGTAACATACAACTAACTAGTGGGGGGAGGTTTCTAGAGAGCAAATAATAAAAATGACAACAGAGAAGGTCATAGACTTAGGTAGCAGTGGGGAAATTAAAAACCAGAGCATGTCAGGAAGGGGCAGAAGGTATGGAGTAAAAGGTAAAGTAATAAAAAGAGTAAAAGCAGGAACTAAGTGTCACAAAACATATTTGAAAGTTCTCTATCTGAATGCACGTAACATTCGTAACAAAATAGACGAGTTAATGGCACAAATAACTACATATGGGTATGATCTTGTGGCCATTACAGAAACATGGCTGCAGGGTGACAATGCCTGGGAATTAAACATACCAGGTTATTTAACGATCAGGAAGGACAGGCAGGAAGGAAGGGGAGGTGGGGTGGCTATGTTAATAAAGGAAGGAATCACTGTAATACAGAGAAATGATATTGGGTCAAAAGATCAGGATAATGAAACAGTTTGGGTGGAGGTAAGGAATAATAAGGGGAAAAAAACACCAGTGGGTGTAGTCTATAGGCCTCCGAACAGTGGCAACTCTGTTGGATGGAGTATCAATCAGGAAATAGTTGAGGCTTGTAATAAGGGAACATCTATAATTATGGGGGATTTTAACTATCATATTAATTGGACAAATCAAATTGGGCAGGGCTGCCTTGAGGATGAGTTCATTGAGTGTATTAGGGATGGGTTTCTTGAGCAGTATGTAACTGAACCGACCAGGGGGCAAGCAACCTTAGATCTGGTCCTGTGTAACGAGACAGGATTAATTAAAAATGTCCTAGTAAAGGATCCCCTTGGAATGAGTGACCATAACATGGTTGAATTCCATATTCAATTAGAGGGTGAGAAGGTTGGATCTCAAACAAGCGTGCTAAGCTTGAATAAAGGAGACTATGAAGGTATGAGAGCGGAATTGAGTAGAGTGGATTGGGAAAGTAGATTAAAGGGTAAGACGATACATGATCAGTGGTGTACATTTAAGGAGTTATTTTACAACTTCCAAAAAATATATATTCCACTGAGAAGAAAAGGGTGTAAAAGAAAAGACAGCCATCCGTGGCTAAGTAAAGAAATTAAGGATAGTATTCGACTAAAAACAAGGGCATATAAGGTAGCCAAATCTAGTGGGAGGATAGAGGATTGGGAAGTCTTTAAAAGACAGCAAAAAATAACAAAAAGATTGATTAAGAAAGGGAAGATAGATTATGAAAGTAAATTAGCAAAAAATATAAAAACAGATAGTAAGAGTTTTTATAGTTATATAAAAAGAAAAAGGGTGGCTAAAGTAAATGTTGGTCCCTTAGAGGATGAGACCGGGAAATTAATGGTGGGAAATATAGAGTTGGCAAAAACACTGAATGAATATTTTGTATCAGTCTTTACAGTAGAAGACACTAAGGCCTAGAAATTCAGTATAGCCACGTTTGGGGCGCTACAGCCGGGCGGCCGCTAAAGTTTGCGCCCACCTTCGCCGATATTCAGTGGCATCGCCCCAAGAGGTTGCTGCTGCACTAAAACAGGCGATGCACGACTCTCATTAGGCGCTAAGCCGGCGGCCCGGGCCGAAACCCCCGAGGGCGGGCGCAGCGCAGGTACGGCGAGCTGCTGATTGACGGCAGACACTCTGGCGCCGGTGAGCTCTTAAAGGGGGAGGGTGGATTTGTTTTTTTGAAAGGCCGAGACTGGTGTATTTGTGTTTTTTGAAAGGCCGAGACTGCTCGATTTGTGTTTTGGGGGGGGGGCTTCTCTCCATTAGTTTGTTATGTGGGAAGGGCACAGAGGTATCAAAGTAATAAATGTTCTTAAATCGCACTGTCCATGCTTTCTTTTGGAAGTCCTGGTTGCCCTGCTCGGCTGAGGGCTTGTGGAGCGGCTACATTCATCTTGTGCCATTGGCGCAAGCCATCCCCTGAGAGGGGGCCTAGAATCGACGTTCAATAAGCCGCCGACGGGCGGCCCTTGCACTTTCTGCCTCCCTCCTGTGCTGGTCCTCCTCCTCCTCCTCCTCCTCTGGTGGTCCTCCAATGTCTGGTGGCAGTGGCTGAGTCCTGCGGATAGCCAGGTTGTGCAGCATGCAGCACACGACCACGAAATGGGAGACTCGCTCAGGCGAGTACTGTAGGGCTCCTCCGGAACGATCCAGACAGCGGAACTGTTGCTTCAGGACGCCGATTGTTTGCTCAATGAGGTTCCTGGTTGCTTGATGGCTGTCACTGTATCCCTCTTCAGCAGAGGTGCTGGGCGCACGGAGCGGGGTCATCAGCCAGGTGCATAAAGGATAGCCTTTGTCCCCGAGAAGCCATCCTCGTGGGTGAGGCTGGGCCTGGAATATGTCTGCCACAGAAGTCTGGCGCAGGATGAAGGCATCGTGGCTGCTGCCTGGAAAGCGGGCATTGACAGCTAGGATGATCTGCCTGTGGTCACACACCAACTGCACGTTGAGCGAATGGTAGCCCTTCCGGTTGCGGTAATCCTCGGCATGCTCTAGAGGTGCCCGCAAAGCCACATGCGTGCAGTCAATGGCGCCCTGCACCATAGGGAAGCCCGCTAATGCTGCAAAGCCCATTGCACGCTGTTGCTGCTTGACAAGGGCCATGGAGAAGGAGATGAACTGACGTCTCCTTCTGAAAAGGGCATTGGTCACCTGGCAGATGCAGCAATGTACGGCAAACTGGGAGATGTTGGAAATGTCCCCAGCAGCGGATTGGAAGGAGCCGGTGGCATAGAAGTTGAGAGACACCGTCACCTTCACTGCCACCGACAGAGACGTCCTGCTCCTCAGATGTGGCTGCAGATCTCCGCGAAGCAGGTGGCAGATCTCAGTGACCACCGCCCTTCGGAATCGCAGCCTCCGAACACACTGCTCGTCAGACATGTTCAGATATGAGAACTGCTGGCGGTATACCCTGGGTGGGTAAGGCCTCCTTTGCCGACGCCTGTTGCCCCCTCTCTGTCTGGCCATGACTGCCACTCTCTCACGGCGTCTCTGAGCCCTTTGAATGCAATGGAGAAGGCCAACGTTTGCACCCATTGCAGCCCCCATTATATGTTTCCAATCAATGAGATGGCTCTGAAGTTAAAGACAAGTGCAAAGCTGTGGCCTGAAGCCACAAGTACCTGTGCGAGTGTTGAGCCAAACCAGAAAGCTCTCTACCTTTGTCTCTCTGCAAAGATCCGTCTCTCACAAAGAAGGAGTGTTGCAAAATGGCTGCCTTTTCTACTGCAGGAGGAGTGCCCTTTAATTTGCGCCCCCCGCGCCCCGCAGCGACTGGGAACCGTTCCCCTCTACCAGTCGCTAGGAGCGCCGGGCGCACAATAGGCCGGCGCCACTGAATTTCCGGTTTGGGGCGCACAAAGGGCGTTGCACGATGAAATGACGTCAGGATCTGCGCGCGCTTTGCGCCGCCACTAAATCTTTACTGAAGTTGGGGAGAGGCGCAGATCGCACTGCGCCCGGCTGCTAGCCGCCTAGCGCCCCACATCTCCTCCTCCTAAGGCGCTAGCGGCTGGCGCAAACAACTGAATTTCTAGGCCTAAGAATATCCCAACACTGGACAAACAGGGGGCTAAAGGGGGGGAGGAGCTAAACACGATCAAAATCACTAAGGAAGTGGTACTCGGCAAAATAATGGGACTCAAGGCGGATAAATCACCTGGACCTGATGGCTTACATCCTAGGGTCTTGAGGGAAGTGGCGGTAGGGATTGTGGATGCATTGGTAATAATTTTCCAAAACTCCCTGGACTCGGCAAAGGTCCCGGCAGACTGGAAAACTGCTAATGTAACACCCTTATTTAAAAAGGGCAGTAGACAGAAGGCTGGAAACTATAGACCGGTTAGCCTAACATCTGTGGTAGGTAAAATTTTGGAGTCCATTATTAAGGAGACAGTAACAGGACATTTGGATAATCATAATTTAATAGGACAAAGTCAGCATGGTTTTATGAAGGGGAAGTCATGTTTGACAAATTTGCTGGAGTTCTTTGAGGAAGTAACATATAGGGTGGATAAAGGGGAACCAGTGGACGTAGTGTATTTAGACTTCCAAAAGGCATTTGACAAGGTGCCACACAAAAGATTATTGCTTAAGATAAAAAATCACGGGATTGGGGGTATTCTGGCATGGATAGAGGATTGGCTATCTAACGGAAGGCAGAGAGTTGGGATAAATGGTTCATTCTCAGACTGGCAATCAGTAACTAGTGGTGTTCCGCAGGGGTCAGTGCTGGGTCCCCAACTCTTTACAATCTATATTAACGATTTGGAGGAGGGGACCGAGTGTAACATATCAAAGTTTGCAGATGATACTAAGATGGGAGGGAAAGTAGTGAGTGAGGAGGACATAAAAAACCTGCAAGGGGACATAGACAGGCTAAGTAAGTGGGCAGAGATTTGGCAGATGGAATACAATACTGGAAAGTGTGAGGTTATGCACTTTGGCAGGAAAAATCGTAGAGCAAGTTATTATCTTAATGGCAAGAAACTGGAAAGTACTGAAGTACAAAGGGATCTGGGGGTCCTGGTGCACGAAACTCAAAAGGTTAGTATGCAGGTGCAGCAAGTGATTAAGAAGGCCAATGGAATGTTGGCTTTCATTGCTAGGGGGATAGAATATAAAAATAGGGAGGTATTGCTTCAGTTGTACAAGGTATTGGTGAGACCGCACCTGGAATACTGCGTACAGTTTTGGTGTCCATACTTAAGAAAGGACATACTTGCTCTCGAGTCAGTACAAAGAAGGTTCACTCGGTTAATCCCGGGGATGAGGGGATGGACATATGAGGAGAGGTTGAGTAGATTGGGACTCTACTCATTGGAGTTCAGAAGAATGAGAGGCGATCTTATTGAAACATATAAGATTGTGAAGGGGTTGGATCGGGTGGATGCGGGGAGGATGTTCCCGATGATGGGTGAAACTAGAACTAGGGGGCATAGTCTTAGAATAAGGGGCTGCTCTTTCAAAACTGAGATGAGGAGGAACTACTTCACTCAGAGGGTGGTAGGTCCATGGAATATGCTGCCCCAAAAAACTGTAGAAGCTACATCATTACATAAATTTAAAACAGAAATAGACAGTTTCCTAGAAGTAAAGGGAATTAAGGGTAAGGGGGAGCGGGCAGGAATTTGGACATGAGTCTAGGTTCGGATCGGTCATGGCCCTGTGGGTAGCGGAGCGGGCCCAGGGGCCGTGTAGCCTGATCCTGCTCCTATTTCATGTGTCTAATTCTGTTAGATTCAGGAGATGGTTCTGTGATAGTGGATTGGCGGTTAGGATCAGATCAGCCATGATCTTATTGAATGGCGGAGCAGGCTCGAGGGGCCGATTGGCCTACTCCTGCTCCTATTTCTTATGTTCTTATGTTCTTGTAAAGGGGAACCAGTGGATGTAGTGTATTTGGACTTCCAAAAGGCATTTGACAAGGTTCCACACAAAAGATTACTGATCAAGATAAAACATCACAGGATTGGGGGTAATATACTGGCATGGGTGGAAGATTGGCTATCTAACAGAAAACAAAGAGTTGGGATAAATGGTTCGTTCTCGGGCTGGCAATCAGTAACTAGTGGTGTTCCGCAGGGGTCAGTGCTGGGACCCCAACTCTTTACAATCTATATTAACGATTCGGAGGAAGGGACCGAGTGCAACATATCCAAGTTTGCCGACGATACAAAGATGGGAGGGAAAGCAGTGAGTAAGGAGGACATAAAAAACCTGCAAAAGGACATAGACAGGCTAAGTGAGTGGGCAGAGATTTGGCAGATGGAATATAATGTTGGAAAGTGAGGTTATGCACTTTGGCAGAAAAAATCAAAGAGCAAGTTATTATCTAAATGGAGAGAAACTGCAAAGTGCTACAGTACAAAGGGATCTGGGGGTCCTGGTGCATGAAACACAAAAAGTTAGTATGCAGGTGCAGCAGGTGATCAGGAAGGCCAATGGAATCTTGGCTTTTATTGCAAGGGGGATGGAGTATAAAAACAGGGAAGTCTTGCTGCAGTTATACAGGGTATTGGTGAGGCCACACCTGGAATACTGCGTGCAGTTTTGGTTTCCATATTTAAGAAAAGATATACTTGCTCTCGAGGCGGTTCAGAGAAGGTTCACTCGGTTGATTCCAGAGATGAGGGGGTTGACATATGAGGAAAGGTTGAGTAGGTTGGGACTCTACTCATTGGAGTTCAGAAGAATGAGAGGCGATCTTATCAAAACATATAAGATTGTGAGGGGGCTTGATCGGGTGGGTGCGGTGAGGATGCTTCCACTGATGGGTGAGACTAGAACTAGGGGGCATAATCTTAGAATAAGGGGCTGCCCTTTCAAAACTGAGATGAGGAGAAACTTCTTCACTCAGAGGGTAGTAAATCTATGGAAGGTGCTACCCCAGAGATCTGTGGAAGCTGCAACATTAAATAAATTTAAAATGGAGATAGACATTTTCCTAGCAGATAAGGGAATTAGGGGTTACGGGGAGAGGGCAGGGAAGCGGACGTGAGTCTAGATTCAGATCAGCCATGATCCTATTGAATGGCGGAGCAGGCCCGAGGGGCCGTATGGCCTACTCCTGCTCCTATTTCTTATGTTCTTATGAGCAGGACATGT
Organism: Somniosus microcephalus; assembly: GCF_052327205.1. Taxonomy (NCBI): domain Eukaryota; kingdom Metazoa; phylum Chordata; class Chondrichthyes; order Squaliformes; family Somniosidae; genus Somniosus; species Somniosus microcephalus. The sequence continues at coordinate 149,292,565 of NC_140988.1, forward strand.
CTGGTGTATTAGCTACTGGACTGTGGTAAACCACTTTTATCGTTCACTATCGTTACACTATGGTTATCACTGTTATATCGTTACACTATGGTTATCACTGTTTACACTGTTGTATCACTACACGAGGTCGCCTCTTGTCACGCTGTTATACCTGGGCTGACCACTGCTGACTCCGCCCATGGCTCCACCTACCTGCCCAGGTATAAAGGTGGTCGACTGGCTGGTATTCCTCCTTGTTGGATCCGATCACCCATGAGGGTGGGCTCTGTTATTTAGCCAATAAAAACCTATAGTTACTTTCTTAACTCGTCGCTTTTCATTGGATGAATTGATAGGTATATCATGGACTCTAGTAAGAGCTCGCGGGGGAAGTGGATGCTACTGGTAGGAGAGAGAATGCATAGTGAGGGAAGAGAGGAGCAGAATGCATGGCACGGTGTGGGAGAGTGGGTAAGGGATGGTGCAAAATACATGGCATGGGGGGAAAGGGATGGTGAGGAGAGGGGATGTGGATAGCAATGAACAATGCGGCAGAGTGGAGTGGATGGCATTAAAGGGGAGAGGGAAAGGGTTGGAAGCAAGGGCAGTGTTTTGGGAGTAAGAGTGGAGAAGCTGGGAATGGCTCTTTGGGGTCGACAAAGGAAGAAGAGTGTCAACATTAACTGAGAGGGTGTGGAAAGGAGTGAGAGTGCCGTGGTGGTGGGACAAAGACTGTCAGCATGAACTCTGAGGGGAAGGGGAAGGAACAGTACAAACTTGAACAAGGGAGAATGGTAAAAGAATACTAGTTTAACTGGGTGGGAGGGGGAGAAGAGTGACAGGTTGAATTGATGAGGGGCAAGGAAAAGTGCCAATATGAACTGGGAGGGTAGAAAGGGAAGATGTCTCTGTGAAAAGGTGGGGAGTTGGATGGGGTCTAGTGTCTATATGAACTTTGGGAGGGTATACCGAACCTATACAACAACAACAACTTGTATTTATATAGCGCCTTTAACGTAGTAAAACGTCCCAAGGCGCTGTACAGGAGTATTTTAAGACACATAGTCAACATGGGGGCTGCAATTCTAGTATCAGTGCAATTGAGTTTTTTTCTGCTGCATTGGTGGTGCAAACTGAACCAGTGGTCCAATGTACTGACTGTCATGAAATTTGAATAATTATGCATAACTGCCAATGCAACTTTGTCCTTGTACAGGGAGCAAGCCCAATAGGCAGGCAGAAATTCTGGCCAGCAGGTACAAACTAAAGGTATGCACTTAAAGGTAAGTGCCTGAAAATGTGGACAAATAATTTCAGCCTTTATCAAGCTTCAAAATTAATTTCAAATATTTGTCAGCCTTGGCCAAGGCTTGGGGGAGAAGTATTGTCAAGGATAAATTAATTGACAGAAAACCCAATGTTATAACCCAGGTTGATGTGCAGGTTGTACACATGTCTGTCACTGTGCATGTGCTCAGGTGGCAAAAACAGGAAGACAGATTATTATCTGAACAACAATAGATTGGGAATAGGGGAAGTGCAATGAGACCTGGGTGTCCTTGTGCACCAGTCGCTGAAGGTAAGCATACAGGTGCAGCAGGCGGTTAAGAAGGCAAACGGTATGTTGGCCTTCATAGCAAGAGGATTCGAGTACAGGAGCAAGGATGTCTTGCTGCGGTTGTACAGGGCCTTAGTGAGACCACACCTTGAGTATTGTGTGCAGTTTTGGTCGCCTTATCTGAGAAAGGATGTTCTTGCCATGGAGGGAGTGCAGCGAAGATTCACCAGACTGATACCTGGGATGGCAGGAATGACGTATGAAGAGAGATTGGGTCAATTAGGCTTATATTCGCTAGAGTTTAGAAGAATGAGAGGGGATCTCATTGAAACTTATAAAATTCTAACAGGACTAGACAGACTAAATGCAGGAAGGATGTTCCTGATGGTGGGGGAGTCCAGAACCAGGGGTCACAGTCTAAGGATAAGGGGTAAGCCATTTAGGACAGAGATGAGGAGGAATTTCTTCACCCAGAGAGTGGTGAACCTGTGGAATTCTCTACCACAGAAGGCAGTTGAGGCCAACTTATTAAATATATTCAAGAAGGAGTTAGATATATTTCTTAAGGCTAAATGGATCAGGGGATATGGGGAGAAAGCAGGGACAGGGTACTGAATTTGGATGATCAGCCATGATCTCATTAAATGGCGGAACAGGCTCGAGGGGTTGAATGGCCTACTCCTGCTCCTATCTTCTATGTTTCTATGCTCCTTTAACTTTCAGATGTCCACAGATCCCTGAAGGTAGCAGGCCAAGTAGATAAGGTGGTTAAGAAGGCATACGGAATGCTTGCCTTTATTAGTCGTGGCATAGAATACAAGAGCAGGGGGGTTATGCTTCAACTGTATAAAACACTAGTTAGGCCTCAGCTAGAGTACTGCGTGCAGTTCTGGTCACCAGATTACAGGAAAGATGTGATTGCACTAGAGAGGATACAGAGGAGATTTACAAGGATGTTGCCAGGAGTAGAGAATCTTAGCTATGAGGAAAGACTGGATAGGGTGGGTCTGTTTTCCTTGGAACAGAGGAGGCTGTGGGCAGACCTTATTGAGGTGTATAAAATTATATGGGGAATAGATAAAGTGGATAGAAAGGACCTATTTCCCTTAGCAGAGGGGTCAAAAACCAGGGGGCACAGATTTAAAGTAATTGGTGGAAGGTTCAGAGGGGATTTGAGGGGAAATGTCTTCACCCAGAGGGTTGTGGGGGTCTGGAACTCACTGCCTGAAAGGGTGGTACAGGCAGGAACCCTAACCACATTTAAAAAGTACTTGGATGTGCACTTGGGCTGCTCTAACCTGCAGGGCTATGGACCAAGAGCTAGGAAGTGGGATTAGGCTGGATAGCTCTTTGTTGGCCGGCGCAGACACGATGGGCCGAAATGGCCTCCTTGCGTGCTGTAACTTTCTATAATTCTTTGATGACTTTTCTGCTGGTAGAACTAGATGTCACCTCGAGAACACAATCCCAGTCTGCAAAAAGGCACCCCTGGGCAAATACAGGTGCCAAAGACACATCTCCAATGATATGCCTAAGGTGCTCCATGGATCCAGCTACAGGGATAATGATGGGTCTTACCAACCTAGCTCATGTACAGGCAGAGCATCCATTGAGGACTCCTCACTGTCGTCTAGCTTCTTGAGGACAAAAGGAATTTCAAAAGGAGTTCCTATGCTACCAGCAAGGGCTGTTCAATATCAGCTCCACCGACTGGTAGGTGGTGAAGGCAGCAAAAGTCAAACAAAGCCTAAACTAAAGTGCAATGCAAAAAAACAAAACAATTCACTTTAACAAATGCAACAAAAGGAAGCAAAAAAGGCCACCACTCCACCTCTTCGCTCCCCCAAGAAAAAACTCTTACCAATTTACTGCATAGACAAATTTAAGAAAAGCAAGAAGTGCTTTCTACTGTCTGTATGCTGCTGCAGACTTCTGCATACCTGCTTTGAAGGTGATTGCCCCATGACGTGTACTACCAGCGCAAACGAGATGGAACGCTGGGCCTGGATGGCAATTCCCTTATTCGCATATTTTTCAGAGCTGTAGTCAGGCTTTTGCCATGCAGCAGTGTGAGCCTCCTGCTTCCCCAGCGCTGTCCAGGTAGAATGCCCCAGACAGTGCGGTGGCAGTGCAAGGCTCCTTTCCCCGAATTTCTGTCCCTTCTGCGCCTGGAATGCACCTGCACCACCAGCACATAGGAGTGGAATTGTTATCTCATTATATGTTTTCCAAAAAATTACCACACAAATACATTGCAATCCAGGCACAAAAATAGGATCAGTAGTAATGGGTCTTTTTCGGCCAAATTTAAAAAGCTCCATGAATATTTGGAACAGCTAAATTTCCATTTCTGCCAAACATAGAAAACTGGAGGCACTATAAATGCTGGCAAAGAAAGCAAACTGCTGAATTGAAAAAAACAGCAATGGTTCTTAATGAACAGCATTAAATGTCAGCATTCCAGACAAAAATAAATCACATTGTAATGCAAACGTTTTATGATGTTACAGCAGCATGCATGCCAACTTAGAAAAGCTGTCCAACAGCCCCCAAAAAGCTGACAACTTGAGACTGACCTTGACCCTGACATGTGGAAACACGTAGTTGCATTGGCTTTGTAATGTAAAACTGTGGGTATACCCAAATTCCATCTCTTATATTGGAGGAAAAATATAACTTAATGAATGCCTCAAGGAGAAATCTTAATAATAAATAGATTTTTAATTATTTAAAAAAGGAAAAACAAAGTGATATTTGGATTTTCAACAGACCAACCAGACCATCACTTATCCAGAAGTTACCTCAACAGTCACATCTAACCCCCAGTGCTCCAGTTCACAAAGGTACCATTGTTTTTCTCTATGATAGGCAAATTAGATCTTTTAAACACATTGGCCGTGAAATTGGGAGCTTCAGTGTCGGCCATTAAGCCTGGCTTTGCTGAAAAATTGGCAGCCGCCTCCTTCCGGCACGGAACGCAGCGTCTGCCATTTTGGGCAGATCGGCAGCGCTGCCGTTGCCTGCGCTCAGCACCCATATTTAAATGCTGCAAATCGTGATGTCAATAGGCGTGCAACATCTCAATTGACGCACGATCTGTGATTTTCAATGTCGCCACTCATGATACCGCCCTTTCCAAACACGCACGGAAGAACGTGTGTGCAGCAGTACAACAGAGACGCTGTCAGTGCTTCTTAAAGTGACACACACACATTTTTCAGGTAAGTTTAGATTTTTGCTTTTGGACTTCATTTTTTTATCTTTTATTGGAGTATTGGCTTGGTGCAATACATTAAAAATGTTGTTAAAGAGTGCAGGGAATGCTGCTGGACGGTTGCTAGGCTTTGGTTGTTAAAGGAATGCATCTGAGAACATCATTTGCTCCCAGTTCTGAGGGCTCTAGTTGTAATCCCCCTTGGGCTGCAACATCATATGGAGATGGAGCAGAGGCAGCAAAAAGGACAAGCAGCTCGCAGAGGGGAGAGGAAGCAGAAGAAGAAAAATCAGAAGAGGAAAAAGCAGAAGGCAACCCAGACAGCCCCTTTCTGGCCAGGATATTCGGGATCAAATCATCTGCCTGCAGTACCAGTGAACACAACTCCAATTCCCCTTTCAATATTTGTCCTACACATTACCTTCCCTCTGTTACTGACCATCACAGTGACTTTAACCACAATGCTGAAGTAAAAGCCACCACAAAGCAAACTTTCCAATCCAACTTTATCAATATATGCATCCAATATTACATCAAAAAGTCAACTAATCACCCTTGTGCATTCCCTTAGTGACTGTCTTGTGTGTGCCTTTGCCTATCCTAGTGATGTTACGCAGTGCTACCCCAGTGCCTGTAGCATGGCTGGTAGATGGCGGCTGACTTTCAGTCGGGGCCACTGCAGATGCCCCGATAAGAACATAAGAATTAGCAGCAGGAGTAGGTCATACGGCCCCTCAAGTCTGCTCCGCCATTCAATAAGATCATGGCTGATCTTCGACCTCATCTCCACTTTCCCGCCCGATCCCCATATTCCTTGATTCCCCTAGAGTCCAAAAATCTATCTATCCCAGCCTTGAATATACTCAACAACTGAGCATCCACAGCTCTTTGGGGTAGAGAATTCCAAAGATTCACAACCCTCTGAATGAAGAAATTCCTCCTTACCTCAGTCTTAAGTGGCTGACCCCTTATCCTGAGACGATGCCCCCTAGTTCTAGACTCCCTAGCCAGGGGAAACAACCTCTCAGCATCTACCCTATCAAGCCCCCTCAGAATCTTATATGTTTCAATGAGATTACCTCTCTTCTAAACTCCAGAGAGTGTAGGCCCAATCTACTCAATCTCTCCTCATAGGACAACTCACTCATCCCAGGGATCAATCTAGAGGACCTTCGTTGCACTAAGGCAAGTATATCCTTCCTCAGATAAGGAGACCAAAACTGTGCACAGTACTCCAGGTGTGGTCTCACCAAAGCCCTGTACAATTGTAGCAAGACTTCCTTTCCTCTGTACTCCAACCCCCTTGCAATAAATGCCAACATGCCATTTGTCTTCCTAATTGCTTGCTGTACCTGCATGCTATCTCTCTGTATTTCCTGTATGAGGTCATCTAAATCTGTCTCATTAGCAACATTTAGTAGTTTCTCACCATTTAAAAAATATTCTGTTTTTCTATTCTTCCTACCAAATGGAATAACCTCACATTTCCCCACATTATACTCCATCTGCCACCTTATTGCCCACTCACATAACCTGTATCTATCTCTTTGCAGGCTCTTTGTGTCCTGCTCACAGCACTGATCTTTACGGCACCCCACTAGTTACAGCCTGCCAAGATGAAAATGACCCGTTTATCCCTACTCTGTTTTCTGTCCATTAACCAATCCTCTACACTTCCGGTGTCCCTGACAACTACGTGTGCAGGAAGTGTATCCAGCTGCAGCTACTGACAGACCGCATTGCGGCGCTGGAGCTGCGATTGGATGCATACTGGAGCGTTCGCGATGCTCAGGACGTCGTGAATAGCACGTTTAGGGAGTTGGACACACCGCAGGTAGAGGTTGGACAGGCAGAAAGGGAATGGGTGACTAACAGGCAGAGTACTAGGCGCAGGCAGGTAGTGCAGGGGTACCCTGTGGACATCCCCCTCTCAAACAGATACACCACTTTGAGTACGGTTGGGATGGCTTATCAGAGGAAAGCAGCAGCAGCCAACTTCCTGGCACCAGGGGTGGCTCTGCTGCACAGGACAGGAGGAAAAAGAGGGGTAGAGCTATAGTAATAGGGGATTCTATTGTAAGGGGAATAGATAGGCGTTTCTGCGGCCGCAAACGAGACTCCAGGATGGTGTGTTGCCTCCCTGGTGCAAGGGTCAAGGATGTCTCAGAGCGGCTGCAGAACGTCTTGGAAGGGGAGGGTGAACAGCCAGTTGTCGTGGTGCATATAGGTACCAACAATATAGGTAAAAACTGGGACGAGGTCCTAAAAGCTGAATATAGGGAGTTAGGAGGTAAATTTAAAAAAATAGGACCTCAAAGGTAGTAATCTCAGGATTGCTAACAGTGCCATGTGCTAGTCAGAGTAGAAATAGAAGGATATTTCAGATGAATACGTGGCTAGAGGAATGGTGCAATGGGGAGGGATTCAAGTTCCTGGGACATTGGAACCGGTTCTGGGGGAGGTGGGACCAGTTCAAACCGGACAGTTTGCACCTGGGCAGGGCTGGATCCGATGTCCTAGGGGGAGTGTTTGCTAGTGCTCTGGGGGAGGGTTTAAACTAAAATGGCAGGGGGTTGGGAACCTGAGCAGGGAGATAGAGGAAAGGGAAACAATGCTAAAAGCAAAAGATAGGAAGGAGAACAACAAAAGTGGCAGTCAGAAAAATCAACGGTTTAAATCAAACGTGGCCACAGTAAATAATAATTCTAATAGGTCTAAGAGCGTTAAAAAAACAAGCCTGAAGGCTTTGTGTCTTAATGCGAGGAGCATTCATAATAAGGTGGATGAATTGGCTGCGCAAATAGAGATAAACGAATATGATTTGGTTGGGATTACGGAAACGTGGCTCAAGGATGGCCAAGGCTGGGAACTCAACATCCAGGGGTATTTGATATTCAGGAAAGATAGGTGAAATAAAGAATAGATTTGCCTTTCTAATCTAGGCTTTATTAACTTTAAAAATCCAGTAGCACATCTTTCAACACCAGTCTCCAACCATGACTGGAGAGAATGAATTTAAGATGGCCACCACAAATCACCTGACATCCACTACCAATGAGTTTACAGCATATATCTCAAGGTAGAAACAAACAACCAATTACAATACTTCTTACTAACACAGAGAACAACCACCCCATTCACCAATCACAATACTTCTTATTAAACATAGGAAATAATCACCACATTCACCCCTCCTTTTAAAACATGCTCCAACCTAAAACAACCTTTACAATTTATAATTAATTTATTTACAACTAAAATACAAATATAATATTTCAACAATTTTAAAACATTACTACCAATTTAAAAGTCCATTTTCAATCGGTCGACCGGATATCTTGTTCGTGTCGACCTTCTTAACCTTGGTGAAATTCCTTGCCCTCCCACACCCGGAGACACCGAAGTATCTTCTGCAGGAAGGCTATCCATATCCCGATTATCAATGGTTTCCGGATTGGAAATCCCATCAGGAAGTAAACTAGGACGGTCATGAACATCCATCAAAGGCTGACTAATAGAAGTATAATTATCTGCAGTAGGATTGGAAATATTCGTAGTATCTATAACAACATCCACATTATCTGAACCGTGACTATTATTAGTATCCTCAGAAGAGGGCTGGCCACCACAAGGAGCCAAATCTTTAATTGAAACAGTACATTCTTTCCCATCTTGGAATCGAATATGAGCATATTGGGAATTTGCCTCCAACAGCTCCACCTCCTCCACTAAAGGATCATATTTTGACAATCTAACATGGCGTCGAAGCAGCACAGGTCCCTGCATAGTAAGCCATGAAGGTACCGAATATCCTGTAGTAGAGCTCCGCGGGTAATTAAAGAGCCTTTCATGGGGGGTCACATTAGTAGCCGTTGAAAGCAATGATCTAATGGAATGCAGGGCATCAGGCAGTACCATTTCCCACTGTGTATTCTTAAGGTTCCGGGATGTCAAAGCCAACATAACTGCCTTCCAGATCACCCCATTGTATCGTTCGCACTGTCCATTACCCTGGGGGTTATATGGGGTAGTTCTACTAGTAGAAATTCCCCGACTCTGAAGGTATTCCTTCAACTGGGAAGACATAAAAGAACTTCCCTGATCTGAATGGATATACGCAGGCATCCCAAAGATGACAAAAAGTTGAGTCAGACATTTGATAACTGTAGCAGCGGATACATCTGCGCAAGGAAAAGCAAAAGGAAACCTTGAAAACTCATCCACAACAGTAAATATGTATCGATTTTGAGTCATTGAAGGAAGAGGCCCCTTAAAATCAACGCTCAGACGTTCAAAAGGAGAAGTAGCCTTTATAAGATGAGCTCGTTGAGGCTTAAAGAAATTCAGTTTACACCGAGCACAGATAGAACATGATGAAGTCATCCGCTTGACGTCTTCAACTGAAAAGGGCAAATTCTTACTGCGTACGAAGTGTATCATCCTCGTAACCCCAGGATGACATAAGGCATTGTGAAGATTAATAAGCATATCTCCGTGAATCACAGAACAATAAGCCCTCGACAGTGCATCAGCAGCAACATTATCCTTCCCCGGACGATAAACTATATCAAAATGGTAACATGCCAACTCAATCCTCCACCTCATTATTTTATCATTTTTGATCTTTCCAAAATGTTTAACATCAAACATAAAGGACACAGATTTTTGATCGGTTACCAACGTGAAATGTTGCCCCGATAAATAATGTCTCCATATACGCAGTGCTTCTACTATTGCATACGCCTCTTTTTCTATTGAAGAATGTCTTTTTTCACTATTGTTCAAGGTACGTGAGAAAAAGGCCACAGGTCTTCCATTCTGGTTCAGAGTAGCCCCAATTGCAAAATCAGAAGCATCCGTCTCAATCACAAAGGGAACCTGCTCATCAATAGAATGCACAACTGCTCCTAAGATATCCTTTTTAAAATTATCAAAACATGTCCTGGCCTCCCATGATAGAGGATATGTCATAACCCGAATAAGGGGCCGGATCTTCTGTGAAAAGTTTGCAATCCAATTAGAATAGTAAGAAAACAGTCCAACAACTCGTTGCAAAGCCTTAGAATTAGTAGGATAAGGTAAATCGATCAATGGCCGCAAACGTTCTGGATCTGGTTTAATCTTATTTCCCGAGATAATATACCCCAGTAGATTTACCTCAGTAGTCGAAAAGATACACTTCTCTTTATTAAAAGTTAAACCAACTTTTTCCGCAGCTTGAAGGAGTCTTTCTAAATTAGAATCATGCTCCACCCTTGATTTACCACACACCGTGATATCATCTAAATATGAAAAGGTGTCAGAGAGAGAGTTATAACTTATAAAAGCATCCATTGCCCGTTGAAAACAAGCAACACCATTAGTAACACCAAATGGTATTCGGCAAAACTGATACAGCTTTCCACCAGCCTCAAAGGCTGTATGGTTGATCCCTCTTAACAATAGGAATCTGATGATAAGCACTCTTTAAATCAATAGTGCTAAAAAACTTATACTGAGATACTTTGTTGATAAGCTCATCAATCTTAGGCAAAGGGTACGCATCTAATTGAGTATACCTATTAATAGTTTGAGAGTAGTCTATCACCATTCGTTTCTTATGTCTCTCGTTAGTGGTGACAACTACCTGAGCCCGCCAAGGCGAACAACTAGGTTCAATGATTCCTTCCAATAAAAGACGTTGAACTTCAGAATTAATAAATTCTCTATCCTGACTGCTATACCTTCTTGACTTGGTAGCAATTGGCTTACAATCCGGCATCAAATTGGAAAAAAGTGATAATGGAGAAATGGATAAAGAAGTTAATCCACAAATGGGTAAGGGTGGCTTAGTCCCTCCAAACGAAAGACTGAGAGACTCGTGTAATTTAAGCACATCATGACCAATCAAAATATCCGCACAAAGATTAGGCAAAACAGATAGGCGTATATCAGTATACGTATTACCTTGAAGAATCATTTTCACAAGGCAACAACCAGCTACTTGTGAAGTAAGGGTCGTCTGAGCCATACACACCTGATAAGTAACAGGCAAGATTTTCAAACACTTTTCCTTCGCAAACTGAAGACTTATAAAACTCTCGGTACTGCCCGTATCTATGAGAGCCTTCACTTCTAACCCATTAACTTGGGCCATAACTATAGCTTTGTTTAGGCCATGAGCAAATGCAGCAGAAATTGATGCAATAAACGCCCTCTCCACAGGTTGAATAGTCGCAGAAGAGGAGGTAATTGAACCTAATGATTTACAAACACGTGCATAATGACCTCTCTTTCCACATTTACTACACACAGCCTCCCGGGCAGGACACTTCAAACGAGGATGCCGGACGTTCCCACAAAAATAACACTTCTGAATCCTAGAGGCAACAGCCGCCGAAGTAGAAACTGTTTCAGAATCTAGTAAACCACTCCCATTAAGTCCACCTAACTCTTTTTCGTCCGGAACTGCCGAAACCACAGTCGCAGGTCGATTAGAAAGAGCCTAAGAATCCGAACTTCTCTGAGCCATATCCAATGTAGAAGCTTGCTCAAAAGCACTCTTGAGATCCAAAGTCTTATTTTCTAACAACCGCTGACGAATTGATCTAGACAGTAGTCCATTAATAAAAGCATCCCGTACCAATTCTTCCTTATATTCTTCGGCCGTCACGGCTTTATAATTACAGTTAGCACTAAGGTGCCGAAGTGCTTGTAAATAAGTATCCAAAGATTCTCCCACCTGCTGCCTACGGGCAGATAGAAGATAACGTGCAAATACCTCATTCTTTGGTTTAACAAAAATCTTCTCCAATGTAGAAATTGCCAATTCGTAAGTTTTACAGTCCAAAATATACTTATACACATCCGGAGCAATGTAGTTGATCAGCATATTCAGCTTATTCAGAGACTCTTGTTCCAACACACCCAAAAAGTTTGTAAATGTACAATACCAATGTTTCCATTTATCATCCACTCCTGCAGAATTAGGGTCAGCATTGAATCATTCTGGTTGAAGATATCGCTCCATTCTGATAAAAAGTTAATAAATTGAAATAAAGAATAGATTTGCCTTTCTAATCTAGGCTTTATTAACTTTAAAAATCCAGTAGCACATCTTTCAACACCAGTCTCCAACCATGACTGGAGAGAACTGAATTTAAGATGGCCACCACAAATCACCTGACATCCACTACCAATGAGTTTACAGCATATATCTCAAGGTAGAAACAAACAACCAATTACAATACTTCTTACTAACACAGAGAACAACCACCCCATTCACCAATCACAATACTTCTTATTAAACATAGGAAATAATCACCACAATAGGCAAAAAGGAAAGGGAGGTGGGGTAGGATTACTGGCTAAAGAATGGATTAACACAATTGTAAGGAAGGATATTAGCTTTGATGATGTGGAATCTGTATGGGTAGAATTGAGAAATACCAAGGGGCAGAAAACGTTAGTGGGAGTGGTATATAGACCTCCAAACAGTAAGGTGGAGGTTGGGGATGGCATTAAAAGGGAAATTAAAGAAGCGTGCAATAAGGGCACAGCAGTCATCATGGGTGACTTTAATCTACATATAGATTGGGCTAACCAAATTAGTAACAACACTGTGGAGGAGGAATTCCTGGAGTGTTTACGGGATGGTTTCCTGGACCAATATGTCGAGGAACCAACCAGAGATCAGGCCATCTTAGACTGGGTATTATATAACGAGAAAGGATTAATTAGCAATCTTGTTGTACGAGGCCCCTTGGGTCGGAGCGATCATAATATGATCGAATTCTTCATTAAGATGGAGAATGAAGTAGTTGACTCAGAGACTCGGGTCCTAAATTTAAATAAAGGAAACTGCAATGGTCTGAGGTGCGAGTTGGGTAGGATTGATTGGGGAATGTCACTCAAAGGGGTGACGGTGGATAGGCAATGGCAAACATTCAAAGACCGCATGGATGAACTACAGAATTTGTTCATCCCAGTTTGGCATAAAAATAAAACAAAAAAGGTAACTCAACCGTGGCTAACAAGGGAAATTAGGGATAGCATAAGAGCCAAGGAGAGGACATATAAATTGGCCAGAAAAAGCAATAATCCTGAGGATTGGGAGCAGTTTAGGATTCAACAAAGGAGGACAAAGGGATTAATTAAGAAGGGGAAAATAGAATATGAGAGTAAGCTTGCAGGGAACATAAAAACTGACTGTAAAAGCTTTTATAGATATGTGAAGAGAAAAAGATTGGTGAAGTCAAGCGTAGGTCCCTTGCAGTCAGAATCAGGGGAATTTATAATGGGGAACAAAGAAATGGCGGACCAACTGATATACCTATCAATTCATCCAATGAAAAGCGACGAGTTAAGAAAGTAACTATAGGTTTTTATTGGCTAAATAACAGAGCCCACCCTCGTGGGTGATCGGATACAACAAGGAGGAATGCCAGCCAGTCGACTACCTTTATACCTGGGCAGGTAGGTGGAGTCATGGGCGGAGTCAGCAGTGGTCAGCCCAGGTATAGCAGCGTGACAAGAGGCGACCTCGTATAGTGATACAACAGTGTGAACAGTGATAACCATAGAGTAACGATATAACAGTGATAACTATAGTGTAACGATAGTGAACGATAAAAGTGGTTTACCACATTCACCCCTTGTTTAGATTTGAGTCCGGCGGGGTGAAGTGTACTACCAGTTTTGGTATGTCAGTCTGTCCGGAGGCCTCGTAAGCCTTTCTGATCGTCGCAGCGGCGGTGTTGCATTATCCGGTGTTAATGCTGGTGTCTGCGTGGTCGGCGAAGGCTCGTGGGGTTCCGGCATGCCGTCTACCTGGTCTGGAATTGGGGGGGTGGTGGGGGGGGTGAAGGTGGTGTCTCCGGAGTGCCCGAGGGTGCGAGGTCTCGTAAGGAGACTGTGCCCTCCCGCCCGTCTGGGTATGCCACATAGGCGTACTGGGGGTTGGCGTGCAGGAGGTCCACCCTCTCGACCAGGGGGTCCGTTTTATGGGCCCTCACGTGCTTTCGCAGCAAGACGGGCCCCGGAGAGGTCAGCCAGGTTGGTAGCGTGGTTCCCGTAGTCGACTTCCTGGGGAAAGCAAACATTCGTTCATGGGGGGTGGCGTTGATGGCAGTGCAAAGTAGTGACCGGGTGGAATGCAGCGCTGCCGGGAGGACTTCCTGCCAGCGGGAGGTTGGGAGGCCCTTAGACTTTAAGGCTAAGAGGACGGCCTTCCATACCGTCGCGTTCTCTCTTTCTACCTGGCCGTTCCCTCGGGGGTTGTAGCTGGTGGTCCTGCTTGCAGCAATACCTCTCGCTAGTAGGAACTGACGGAGTTCCTCGCTCATGAAGGAGGAGCCCCGGTCACTATGTATATAGTTTGGGAACCCGAACAAGGCGAAGAGGTCGTTCAGGCATTTAATGACCGTGGTACTGGTCATGTCTGGGCAGGGGAAGGCAAAGGGGAAACGGGAGTACTCATCAACAATGTTGAGGAAGTACACATTACGGTCAGAGGACGGGAGGGGCCCCTTAAAGTCGATGCTCAGGCGCTCGAAGGGGCGGGTGGCCTTGATCAGGCTTGCTCTGTCCGGCCTAAAGAAGTGCGGTTTGCACTCGGCACAGGTCTGGCAGTTCCTGGTCATGGTCCTGACCTCCTCGATGGAGTAGGGCAGGTTGCGGGCCTTAATGAAGTGGTAAAGTCTGGTGACCCCGGGGTGGCAGAGGTCGTTGTGGAGGGTCTGAAGTCTATCACTTTGCGCGCTGGCGCATGTAATTCGTGACAGAGCATCGGGGGGTTCGTTCAGCTTACCTGGCCGGTACAAGATATCATAATCATAGGTGGAGAGCTCGATTCTCCACCTCAAGATCTTGTCATTCTTGATTTTGCCCCTCAGCTTGTTATTAAACATAAAAGCGACCGAACGTTGGTCGGTAAGGAGGGTAGATCGTTTGCCTGCCAGGTAGTGCCTCCAGCGTCGTACCGCCTCCACAATCGCCTGGGCCTCCTTCTCGACCGACGAGTGTCGGATCTCAGGGCCCTGTAGGGTCCTTGAGAAGAAGGCCACCGGTCTCCCCTCCTGGTTAAGGGTGGCGGCTAGGGCGAAGTCGGATGCATCGCTCTCGACTTGGAAGGGGATGGACTCATCCACTGCGTGCATAGTGGCCTTGGCAATGTCTCCCTTAATGAGGGAGAAGGCTGCGCACGCTTCCTCCGTAAGGGGGAAGGATGTGGACTTCATGAGGGGTCTGGCTTTGTCCGCATAATTGGGCACCCATTGGGCATAGTAGGCGAATAGCCCCAGGGTTCTCTTCAGTGCCTTTGGACAGTGGGGGAGGGGTAGCTCCATGAGGGGGCGCATTCTTTCGGGGTCGGGGCCGATGACTCCGTTTTCTACTACACAGCCGAGGATGGCAAGGCGCGAGGTGTTAAACACACATTTATCCTTATTGTAGGTGAGGTTCAGCCGTTGGGCCGTACGGAGGAATCTCTCCAGATTAACATCGTGGTACTGCCGGTCGCGGCCGCAGATGGTGACGTTATCTAGATAGGGGAACGTGGCGTGCAGCCCGTTCTGGTCAACCATCCGGTCCATCTCCCTTTGGAAGACCGAAACCCCGTTGATGACGCCGAAGGGAACCCTAAGGAAGTGGTAGAGGCGGCCGTTCGCCTCAAAGGCTGTATACTGGCGGTCCTCAGGGCGGATAGGGAGTTGGTGATAGGCCGACTTAAGGTCGATGGTGGAGAATACCCGGTACTGCGCAATCTGATTGACCATATCAGATATGCGGGGAAGGGGGTATGCGTCCAGCTGGGTGTACCTGTTTATGGCCTGGCTGTAGTCGATGACCAGGCGGTTTTTATTGCCGGTCTTAACGACCACGACCTGGGCACGCCAGGGGCTGGTGCTCCCCTCGATGATGCCCTCCTTCAGGAGACGCTGCACCTCAGAGCTAATGAAAGCTCTGTCCCCGGCGCTGTACCGCCTGCTCTTGGTAGCGACGGGTTTGCAGTCGGGGGTGAGGTTAGCGAACAGGGAAGGTGGCGGGACCTTGAGGGTGGATAGGCCGCAGGTGTTACGCGGTGGGCGGTTTAAAATCTGCTGGTTGTCGACTGTGAGTGGGGGGAGGGGTCCGCCGTATGCTAGCGTGATGCTTTGGAGGTGGGATTGGAAGTCTAGGCCTAGTAGGACGGCAGCGCATAGCTGGGGCAGGACGAGGAGTTAAAAAATTTTATACTCCGTACCCTTAACCGACAGGGTCACAACACAGTAGCCGCTGATGTCTGTGGCGTGTGACCTCGATGCCATCGAGATCCGGTTGCGCGTTGGCAGGACAGGGAGGGAGTAGTGGCTCACCGTGTCTGGGTGGATGAAGCTCTCCGTGCTTCCACTGTCGAACAGGCAGGTCGTGGCATGGCCGTTTACTTTGATGTCCATCATCGACTTGGACAGGTGATGCGGGCGGGCCTGGTCCAGTGTGACGGAGGCTAGTGTATAGCTGAGCGAGTTGTTGTAGTCTGCGGTTGAGGCAGTAGTCGGGTCTAGAGGCACGGTGGCGGTCGGGCGTGGTGGGTAAAATGGCGTCTCCCACGAGGTTGGACAAAATGGTGGAGAAGATGGCTGCCCCCATAACTCACATGAGGCACTGCTGGTGTCGGTTGCCTGTATCAAAGATGGCCGCCCCCATGACTCACATGTGGGGATGCTGGCCTCTGTTGCCTTGAAGGAAGATGGCCGCCCCCACAGCTCGCATGAGGCACTGCTGGCCTCTGATGATCCACCTCTGCAGGCCTTAGCGAAGTGGCCTTTCTTCATGCAGTTTGAGCAGGTAGAGTTCCTGGCTGGGCAGCGCGACCTCGGGTGTTTCGCCTGGCCGCAGAAGAAGCAGCCGGCGGCCCGATCGCGGGGGTCCGATGTTGGAGCCGGTACCGGGGGTGGCGGTCTCGATCGGGTCCGGGACGCCGATGCTGAGGTAGGTCCCAGGGGGGTTGCTGCGGGGGGTATCGCGGTCGGGGTCGGTCCCAAGTCCCAGGGTCGCGAGTTACAGTACCTTGAGTATGCCTCGAGGTCCCGATGGGCCACCTCTAGAGAGAGAGCGAGGGCTGCAGCTTTGTCCAGGTCGAGGTCCCTTGCTTCCAGTAGTCTTTGCCGTGAGTAGTCGGACCGCAGGCCTTTCACGAAGGCATCGCGGACATTGTCTTCAGTATTTTCTGCCGCCGTTACCGCTTTAAAGTTACAGTCTCTGCCGAGTGCTTGTAGCACCCGTAAAAATTCCTCCACGGGCTCTCCTGGCTGTTGCGGGCGGGATCTTAGGAGGTGTCTGGCATACATGGAATTTACCGGGGTTTGGTACTGTCTTTTCAGCCGGTTGATGGCGTCCTCGTATGTTTTAAGGTCCCGGATGAGTGCGAATACTTTAGGGCTCACTTGGGCGTTCAGAACTCTTAGCATGGATTTCTGAGGCACGCCGGATTCTCCCAGGTAGGCTTCGAAGCAGCTCAGCCAGTGTTCGAAGTCGAGGGCTGAGTTTGCTGCCTGTGGGTTTAGATCCAGGTACGGTGGTCTGAGGGCTCGCAGCCAGGCCGGCTGCTGTGGCTGTTGTAGCTGGGCGTCTGGCTGGTCGCTTGGCTGGTCGTTTGACTGCTCAGGTGTCGACATTTTAAAATTTAGCCAATAAAATTGATATACCTATCAATTCATCCAATGAAAAGCGACGAGTTAAGAAAGTAACTATAGGTTTTTATTGGCTAAATAACAGAGCCCACCCTCGTGGGTGATCGGATACAACAAGGAGGAATGCCAGCCAGTCGACTACCTTTATACCTGGGCAGGTAGGTGGAGTCATGGGCGGAGTCAGCAGTGGTCAGCCCAGGTATAGCAGCGTGACAAGAGGCGACCTCATATAGTGATACAACAGTGTGAACAGTGATAACCATAGAGTAACGATATAACAGTGATAACTATAGTGTAACGATAGTGAACGATAAAAGTGGTTTACCACACCAACTACATACATATTTTGGTTCTGCCTTCACAAAGGAGGACACAAATAACCTCCCAGAGATGCCGGGGAACATAGGGTCTGATGAAAGGGAGGAACTGAAAGAAATCAGTATTTGTAGGGAAATGGTGTTAGGGAAATTGATGGGATTGAAGGCCGATAAATCCCCAGAGCCTGATAATCTACATCCTAGGGTACTTAAGGAAGTGGCCCTAGAAATAGTAGATGCATTGCTGATCATCTTCCAACATTCGATGGAATCTGGAACAGTACCCATGGATTGGAGGGTAGCTAATGTTACCCCACTATTCAAAAAAGGTGGTAGAAAGAAAAGCCTGACATCGGTAGTGGGGAAAATGCTAGAGTCCATTATAAAAGATGTAATAGCAGAGCACTTGGAAAACAGTGACAGGATCGGACAGAGTCAACATGGATTCACAAAAGGTAAATCGTGCTTGACTAATCTACTGGAAATTTTTGAGGATGTAACTGGTAAAATAGATAAGGGAGAACCAGTGGATGTGGTGTATCTGGACTTTCAGAAGGCCTTCGATAAGGTCCCGCATAAGAGATTAGCGTGTAAAGTTAAGGCACATGGGATTGGGGGCAAGGTATTGACTTGGATAGAGAACTGGTTGGCAGACAGAAAGCAAAGAGTTGGAATAAATGAGTCTTTTCCGAATGGCAGGCAGTGACTAGTGGGGAACCGCAGGGATCGGTCCTTGGACCGCAGCTATTCACAATATATATAAATGATCTGGACAAAGGAACTAGATGTAATATCTCCAAATTTGCAGACGACACAAAGCTGGGTGGGCGTGTGTGCTGTGAGGAGGATGTCGAGAAACTCCAGGATGATTTGGACATGTTGGGTGATTGGGCAGAAACATGGCAGATGCAATATAACGTGGATAAATGTGAGGTTATCCACTTTGGTGGCAAAAACAGGAAGGCAGATTACTATCTAAATGGCAATAGATTGGGAGAAGGGGAAGTGCAACGAGACCTGGGTGTCCTTGTGCACCAGTCGCTGAAGGTAAGCATGCAGGTGCAGCAGGCGGTTAAGAAGGCAAATGGTATGTTGGCCTTCGTAGCGAGAGGGTTTGAGTACAGGAACAAGGATGTCTTGCTGCAGTTGTACAGGGCCTTGGTGAGACCACATCTTGAGTATTGTGTGCAGTTTTGGTCGCCTTATCTGAGGAAGGATGTTCTTGCCATGGAAGGAGTTCAGCAAAGATTCACCAGGCTGATACCTGGGATGGCAGGAATGACGTATGAGGAGAGATTGGGTCGATTGAGCTTGTACTCGCTGGAGTTTAGAAGAATGAGAAGTGATCTCATTGAAACTTATAAAATTCTGACAGGACTGGACAGACTAGATGCAGGAAGGATGTTCCCGATGGTCGGGGAGTCCAGAACCAGGGGACATTGGCCTAGAAATTCAGTTGCGTTCGCCAGCCGTTAGCGCCATAAGAGGAGTAGATCTCGAGCGCTAGGCACTTAGCGGCCGGGCGCAGAACGATCTGCGCCTACGCCCAACTTCAGTAGATATTTAGCGCCGGCGCAAAGTGTTTGCGCGCGCTCAGCTGCGCGCGCAACTTATGACGTCATTTAGTCGTGCAACGCCCTTTGTGCGCCCCAAACCGGAACTTCAGTGGCGCCCGCCCAATGTGGGCGTGGCGCTGTTAAGAACTGTGAAGTGGAACGCAGCAGAAGCCCTGCGGGCCTCGGGGAGCGCTAATTAAAGGGCACTTAGACTGAACTATAAAGGCCAGCCATTTTGCTGCAATGACTTTAGTGCAACGGATTTCTGGACAGAGACCAAGGAAGAGACCTTACTGATTTGGGCCAACATAGGAGAGGTATTTTTGGCTTCTGGCCAGGGCTTGGAAATTTGACTCATTGTGATTTCACTGTTTGCAAGTATATTATGGGGGCTGCATGGGGTTCCAACCCTCAGTTCCAGCATTATGTGCGAAGGGCTCACAGACGCTGTGTGAGAGGGGCAGCCATGCCTAGGCGCAGAGGGGCCATCAGGCGTCGGCAACGTAGGCCTTACCCACTCAGGGAATACCGCCAGCAGGTGTCCTATCTCACCATGACTGCCGCGCAGTGTGTTAAGAGGCTGCGCTTCAGAAGGGAGGTGGTTGCAGAGATCTGCCAGCTGCTTCACAGAGATCTGCGTCCACAGCTGATGTGCAGGACGTCTCTGTCGGTGGAAGTGAAGGTCACGGTGGCTCTGAACTTTTATGCAAGCGGCTCCTTCCAAGCCGCTGCTGGGGACATAGCTAACATCTCCCAGTTCGCCGTGCATCGCTGCATCCGGCAGGTCACCGATGCCCTTTTCACAAGGAGACACCAATTCATCTCCTTCCCCATGACCCTAGAGAGGCAGGAGCAGCGTGCAGTCGGATTTGCGAGGATCGCTGACTTCCCCATGGTGCAGGGCGCCATTGACTGCACGCATGTGGCTTTGCGGGCACCTATCGACAATGCCGAGGATTACCGCAACCGGAAGGGCTACCATTCCCTCAATGTACAGCTGGTGTGTGACCACAGGCAGCGCATCCTAACTGTCAATGCCCGCTTTCCAGGCAGCAGCCACGATGCATTTATCCTGCGCCAGACTACTGTGGCTGACATGTTCCAGGCACAGCCTCCCCCAAGAGGATGGCTTATCGGGGACAAAGGCTATTCTTTGTGTACATGGCTCATGACCCCGCTCCGCGCGCCCAGGACCCCTGCTGAGGAAGCATACAACGAAAGCCATCAAGCCACAAGGAACATCATAGAGCAAACGATTGGCGTCCTCAAGCAACGGTTCCGCTGCCTGGATCGCTCCGGCGGATCTCTGCAGTATTCGCCGGATAGAGTCTCCCAGTTCGTCGTCGTTTGCTGCATGCTGCACAACCTGGCAATCCGCAGGACTCAGGCACTGCCACCTCACGTTGGACCACCACCTCAGGAGGACGAGCAGGAGGACCATGAGGAGGAGGAGGAGGAGGAATACCAGCCCAGGAGGGAGCCACAAGGTCCAAGGGCCGTCCGTCGGCGGCTTATTGAACGACACTTCTAGGCCCCCTGTCAGGGAATGGCTTGTGGCAATGAAGGCACATGAATGCAGCCGCTCCGCAAGCCCTCAGCCGGTTAACGCAACAACCACTTGAAACATCACACATGGACAAGCTGAATAAAGAAAAAGCTTTATTGAACAAACTCAGGGCCCTTCCCACATGAAACCCAAAAACACACAACACCCCCAAAAAACAGTCAAAAACATATCTCACTCCCACAACCTGGGGAGGAATAACAAAACTTGTCCATCCAAATGGCCTTCATCCTCGGCCTTACCAAAAGAACCCCCCCCATAGACAGCACAAGCACCCCCATATAAAAAAACATTTGCCTTCATCCTCAGCCTTACCAAAAGAACCCCCCCCCATAGACAGCACAAGCACCCCCATATAAAAAAACATTTGCCTTCATCCTCGGCCTTACCAAAAGAACCCCCCCCATAGACAGCACAAGCACCCCCATATAAAAAAACATTTGCCAACACACTCTACTTTGTGTGCTGAGAGGGCGAGTCCTTGTCCAGCCTTTTCCGGCCCCTGGCCGACCTGCTGCTCCGCCTCAACCTGGGCCCTGTGGGTGTTGCAAGGCTGGGGGAAGGCTCCTGAGGGGCACATTGCGTGACGGCAGATGCCCTTGGGGGTCGGCCTAGACGAGCTCTGGCCCTCGAGGGGCCGGCTGCTGACTGCTGCAGCTGTGGCTGGGCAGCATCAGTCTCTCCAGCAGCTCGTCGCAGCTTTGCTGGGGGAGTGGCAGTGGCGGCTGCAGCAATGGGGGCAAGCTGGCTGATGCCAGGCGCTCGCTGGTCGCCAGAGACACTGGCACTCGGCCGGGCTGGCACTGCAGCAAGCGCAGCAATCTGGTGAAGGCCAGACCGCTGTGCTGCAGCAGCGCGGCGGGTGCCCTGGCGATGCATGCGTGACACAGCGAGTGTGGCAGCAGTGAGTGCCCGTACTGCCCTGGTCTGTGCCCGCATCAGACCAGCCAGTGACTGCACGGCACCACTGATCAACTGTCCACTCGCTGCCTGTGCTGCCCTGAAGTCGTCCCGACTCGCGTCCTGTGCTGCCCTGAATTCGGCCCGACTCGCGTCCTGTGATGCCCCGAACTCGGCCCGACTCGCGTCCTGTGATGCCCCGAATTGTGCCCGACTCGCGTCCTGTGATGCCCCGAATTGTTCGAGACCCCTGGCCTGTGCTGCCGCGAGTTGTTCGAAACCCCTGGCCTGTGAGGCCCCGAAATTGGACACACTATCAGCCAGGGACTCAATGGCCTCAGGCAACCGTGCCACAACCCCCATGAACTCGGTGTGCCGACGATCCGAGTCCGCGGACATTTGATCAAGGAGGCGCACCTCCTGGGCGAGGACCGTCTCCGGACTGGAGGCCGGACTCTCCCTCTGGGGAGAAGGCCGCCGAGCTGCCCGACCCTTCCCGCGTGGCTGCACGCCACTGGGCCCAGCAACTACACTCCCCTGCAACACTTCCCCCCCTGGGGAAAAGGCCGCCGAGCTGCCCGACCCTTCCCGTGTGGCTGCACGCCACTGGGCACAGGAGCTACACTCCCCTGCAACACTTCCCCCCTCTGGGGAGAAGGCAGCCGAGCTGCCCGACCCTTCCCACGTGGCTGGACGCCACTGGGCACAGGAGCTACACTCCCCTGCAACACTTCCCCCCTCTGGGGAGAAGGCAGCCGAGCTGCCCGACCCTTCCCGCGTGGCTGGACGCCACTGGGCACAGGAGCTACACCCCCCTGCAACACTTCCCCCTGGCTCTCCTCCAGGGAAGACGTGTCCCCTCCATTGCCATCCCCTGGCGCGGATGAGGGTTCCCCCGATGTGCCGCCTTCCTCTTGCTCCTCCTTGTCCTCCTCTTCCGAGGGACTGACACTCGCAGCTTCAGGGACCTCCTCCTCACCAGCTGAAAGCAGGAAGGCACAAGAGTAGCTTTAGAGTGAGGACAGGGCGTCAGCGAGGGAGGCATGAGTGGTGGCATTCTGCGCATTGGTCGGACAGTGGCAAAGGATGTAGATCTGAAGCGCAAGGGGAACGAGAGAGGTCCAAACGGTCATGTCCTTACCATTGGGGCCCAGCACAGGGTCGGCATCTCCAATTGCAACGGGGCCAATCACCCGGGCACCCATGACTCGACCCACGTGCTCCTCCAGGTCACTGAGCTGCTGGAACTGGGCACGGCCTCCCCCGGTGACAGTCCGGCTCTTCAGATTCTGGGCCAGCTTGGCCTGCAAGAGAAAGGACGGCCTCTAAGTACAGTGTGGTGCCCTGTTGTTGTGTGCACTGCCTCCCATGGTCGAATAGCTTGGCCAGTGTGTAAAGTGCAGAAAGTGCAATTGATGTTCATGCCAGTGCCATAGCTGCTGGATGAGAGCTGGCCATTAGGCCTTTGAGGTCCCTTTGCCCATAATGTGAGGTGCACGTGCAAGGATGAGGAGGACACTGGAAAGGGTACTCACCCTGACAATCCGAGTGAGGTCGTTAAACTTTTTCCGGCATTGGACACCAGTCCTGGGGACATCGCTGTTGGCTGTGACCCTCTGGGCGATTTCCCTCCAGGCTCTCCTGTACGCCCTCTTGGGAGGCTTCTTGCCACTGTCCGGGAACAAGATATGGCTTCTCTTCTCCAAAGCCCTAACCAGCACCTTTAAATCATGGGCAGAGAAGCACTGCGCTCGCTCACGGGCCCTCTGCATCCTTCCTGGCGCTATTTCTCTCCAGCAGCAGTGTTTAGGCCTAGCTGGAGGGCTGCAGTATCCAGGGCGTGGCAGCAGACCAAGTCGACCCTTCCCCCTTTAAGAGCTGGCCGGCGCCAGGGTGTCTGCTGTCAATCAAAACATGACCGCACCTGCGCTGCGCCCGGCCTCGGCGGTATCAGTCTGCACCGCCGGCTTAGCGCCTAAAGATAGCCGTGCAACGCCAGTTTTAGCGCTCGAGCAAACTCCTTGGCCAAAGCTACTGAATATCGGCGAAGTGGCCTCCACTTTCCGGCGGGCGCAAACTTTAGCGGCCGCCCGACTTTACCGCCCCAAAAGTGGCTATACTGAATTTCTAGGCCATAGTCTAAGGATAAAGGGTAGGCCATTTAGGACAGAAATGAGGAGGAATTTCTTCACCCAGAGAGTGGTGAACCTGTGGAACTCTCTACCACAGAAGGCGGTGGAGGCCAGTTCATTAAATATATTCAAGAAGGAGTTGGATATATTTCTTAAGGCTAAAGGGATCAAGGGGTATGGGGAGAAAGCAGGGACCGGGTACTAAATTTGGATGATCAGCCATGATCGCATTGAATGGCGGAGCAGGCTCGAGGGGCTGAATGGCCTACTCCTGCTCCTATCTTCTATGTATCTATGTAACTATCCATGCTAATATATTACCCCCAACTCCAAGAGCCCTTATCTTGCATAAAAACCTTCTATGTGGCACCTTATCGAATGCCTTTTGAAAATCCAAATATATTGCATCCACTGGTTCCCCTTTATCTACCCTGTTAGTTACATCCTCAAAAAACTCTAATAAATTTGTTAAACACGATTTCCATTTCATAAAACCACTTTGACTCTGCCTAAGCATATTATGATTTTCTAACTGCCCTGTTACCACTTCCTTGATAATGGATTCCAGCATTTTCCCAACTACTGATGTCAGGCTAACTGGCCTGTAGTTCCCTGTTTTCTCTTTCCCTCCTTTCTTGAATAGCGGGGTTACATTTGCTACCTTCCAATCCACTGGGACTGTTCTAGATTCTAGGAAATCTTGGAAGAACTCAACCAATGCATCCACTATCTCTGCAGCCACCTCTTTTAGAACCCTGAAATGTAGGCCATCCGGTCCAGGGGATGTGTCAGCTTTTACTCCCATTAGTTTCTCAAGTACTTTTTCTCTACTGATCTTAATTACTTTAAGATCCTCATTCTCATTAGCCCCTCGGATCCTCATTATTTTTGGTATGCTTTTTGTGTCTTCTACTGTGAAGACAGAAAGAAAATATTTGTTTAAAGTCTCTGACATTCCTTTATTCCCCATTATAACTTTTCCTGTCACAGCCTCTAAGGGACCAACATCCTTGCAGAACGACCGAGGAGCTGGTGGCTGGGAGTGTGAAATCGAGTGACGATGTTTCTTCTTCTTCTTCACTCTCCACTCCCTCTTATTGTTCAACCACTGGCTGGGCAGAATGGATTTCTTGGGTGTCTGAAATGAGGAAAGCACAAGGGTAGGGTTGTTTTGAGGGGAGGGGGCAACTCAAGAGGTGCATGCTTACACCACGTGTAGCTTGTAAATCAGAAGAGATTGTGGGATGAGGGGGAAGTGGGATGTGAGAAGAAGGATAACATATGAGGATACCGGCATCTTGTATTCTTTCAGCACCACCGGTGGTCAAGGGCACAGCCATGCCCCTGCCAAGAATGGTTAGCACCATCTCCTCAAAGGGAGTAAGGTGAAGCTAGGAATGTGAGGTGTGCCTCGTGTTTGGTAGAGATTGCTGGTAGGTGAGTGATGGGGGTATGGGTCGCGCATTGAGCAGTTTGTGAGGCTAGTGGTGCAGTTGGTAGGAGATGGCTTTTGAAGATGCATTCACTGACCTTGACCACTCGTTTGAGGTAATGAAGCTTCTTTGGGTACTGGAGCCAGGTCCTGGAGGTGACATTGCTGGCAGTAACTGCTTGGCGATCTGGTCCCACGTCCTTCTTTCTGGAGGGCCTCCTAGCCCCTGTGGGTAGAGGTCCTCTCTTCCAGTGTTGGCCCCCTGCACAAAGCTGAAGTGCTGTGTCCGAGACCCTGGGTGCCTTTTCCCTGGCATGTTGAGCCATTTGCATTAGTGCTGAAGCACTTTTATGTGCAGAAGGCAGTTTAGCATTAAGAGCTGCAGACTTCCTAGTTCTGAAGGATTTATAATTATTTCATGTGCAGAAGGCAGTTCAGCTTTAAGAGCTGAAGACTGCCTTGAAAAGGAGCAGGCTAGCTTTAAGTAAAGCCAGTCTCGCTCCAGCGACGCAAACTTGGGCTCCCTGCTGAGCGGACGGCCTGTCAGCAGCGCGTTTGTCACTTGGCTGTGTGTTCCTATCATGTTAATTAGCAGGCAGCACCAAATTGACATGCTGCCTGCACTTTCTGAACGGGCGCGGGCATATCTCGCATTATGGTGCCCGCGCCCTTTATCGTTATTGAATTTCACCCCCATTTTGCATTAAGGAATAAGTGTGAACTTAACAGAAATGACATTGTTTCACAATAGTAAATGAGCATCTTGTAGCAGCACAGTGAAGTAGAGTTATGTTGGAGGAGGGGAGAAAATGAGCATGTTTTGGTTCAAACATTACTTTATGATCATAAAAATGCAAAAAAGGCCATTCAGCCCTTTTAGTTCTCATTGATATTGATTACTCTGCATATAGGAGGAACAGATAGAATTTTCTTTTCCCTCATGATTTTGGGGCCAAGCCTATGTCTCTCAATTCTAATGAATCAGGAATCTGTCCAATGTCCTGTCGAATGCTTCAATTGAGTTCACCTTCACTTGGCGGCACTCTTTATCATAAGTTAGTAGCTCTAAACTGGAAGTGTCTTTTTCATTTGTTCTTGGGATGTATGCAATAGTGACATAGCAATATTTACTGCCTATCTCTATTTGCCCAGAGGGCATTAGAAGTCAACCATGTAGTGTGGGACAGGAGTCACACGAAGACCAGACCAGGTGGTGAGGGCAGGTTCCTTCCTTAAGGACATTAGTGAATCAGTTGGGTTTTTACAATAATCCAGCAACTTTCATTGTCATTTTTATGAAGCCAGCCTGAAAGGATATTTACTAGTCCTAGCCCCTTTGGGCTATCCCGGATCAGACGTATTTCTTAGACGTTCACTTTCAACTAAAGTTTGAGGTAGCCGAATCCTAAATATGCTTAATTGGGTCTAAAGGTCTGGACTATCTCTCCCGAAAGGAAAGGAACAACCCGAGAATGTTACCATCCTCCAGGTAGTGCTTTTAATAAGTTTAGCTAGACTGTAACATCCCGGATATTATGAGCATCCGGAGAACTCCTTCAAACTTATAAAATTCTAACAGGACTAGACAGACTAGATGCTGGAAGGATGTTGCTGATGGTCGGGGAGTCCAGAACCAGGGGTCACAGTCTAAGGATAAGGGGTAAGCCATTTAGGACAGAGATGAGGAGGAATTTCTTCACCCAGAGAGTGGTGAACCTGTGGAATTCTCTACCACAGAAGGCAGTAGAGGCCAATTCATTAAATATATTCAAGAAGGAGTTGGATATATTTCTTAAGGCTAAAGGGATCAAGGGATATGGGGAGAAAGCAGAGACAGGGTACTGAATTTAGATGATCAGCCATGATCGCATTGAATGGTGCAAGGGTGCAGGCTCGAGGGGCCGAATGGCCTACTCCTGCTCCTATCTTCTATGTTTCTATGTTTCTAACTCTTCACCAAAGAGTGTACAGAGATTGAGCTCGCGAGTTACTGATACAGAAGACTTATGTGAGACAATTCTAATTATTAAAAGAACCGACATGCAATTTACAGTTGGTGAATCGGTCAATCGCAACATCAACAGTTCTAAAAAGAGAAAAAATACTATCTTATTATTAACAGAGAATCTTACTTTTAAATCTTAACATCGCTACAGTATTACAGTTCTTAAAGTTTTCTATACAGGATATCCATCAATATCAAATACCTTTGATCCCCGAGGTACAAAGAATTGGAGACCACAGAGCCATCTCTGTGGTCGAAAATCACTTTGCCCTATTAAAGCAAGTCTGATATTCCATTTGAGACTTCAATATTTATACCCTTTTCAGTTGTATTTCCTTTAAGGTTTTCTGCTGATGCAAGTTAATTATCCAAATTCATCTTTCTGCCGACCTCTGCAATTCTTACTGCTACATCAGCTTGTAATATTTCAGAATCTTGTCTCATCTCCAGGTGTTCTGGGTTGACCATATAGAACGGTGTGAAGGGCAGGTGTTCCTTATTTTATGTCATCTTTATGAGGGCAGATGTTCCTTATCTTATGTGCCATCTTTACGAAGTTTAAATTAAAACACCTTAAGCCAGTATGGACCATTGTTTTGTTCCCAAAAGGTCAGCTTGTCGGAGCCATGCACCTTCTGTTTCAATAAGGTTATTTATTCAGGGTCAAGAACTGTCTTATCTCAATAGCCAGAATTCTTTCACAGCTATTCCATCGTTCGGTTTCTAAATTTCCAAACCCAGTTTGTCATGTTTTAATAAGGCCAGAATTATTTCATAAGATGGTGTATTTTTCTGAATAGGTTCTATGGCTTATTCCTTCACAAGCCCACAAAGTCTTAGATGTATTGAATTGAATTTCATAACTTCCCAGGGTGGGTTTGGACTCACAACTTCTAGTTTGCTAGTGTAGTACCATAAGTACTCGGGTACTGGACCAAGTTATTCACTAGTCTTTTTCTACTGTTTTATAAATGTGTGCTGGGATTGCATGATTTGCATCAGGAAGTATTTCTATGTCATTTGCATGTGATGTAAAATGATGCATAGCTTTTGTGGGCTTTTTTCTCGCCTAATATAGTGACAATATCTCTCATTGTGTTTAACTCATAGTTTCCTTAGCTTATAATGATAATAGGTCTATTCTGGTTCCAGACATCTCACGAATTCCCTGTGATAAATATTTCCAGAATCAGACTTGGACAACTACAGACCCATTAGTCTCACTTCCATTCTGTGTCAAATAATGGGGTTGGTTATCAGGAGTAAACCTGAGGTTTATCTGTACAGGAATAACCTAGTAAACAGCAGCCAACATGAATTCATAAGTCGAATATCTTGACTGGCCGATCTCCCCAACTTCTTTGAGAAAGTGACAGCCCAAATGGAATGTGAGAAGGTAAACCTTAGGAATGAATAAGAAATAAGACATCCTATGAGGAGTTACGTTGGGGTGGAGGGACTAAAGGTACAGAGTGAGGTGCCCAAGATGTTGTTGCTGGGATCACTACTGTTTCTAACTTACACGACAGACCTGGCTGCAGAAATTCAATGCAAAGTGGTTACATTTGCAGATGTTACCAAACTAGGAAGTGCAGTGGAATCAGAGAGAGTTCAGAAATGAGTTGGACAAAATATGTAAGTGGATAGAACCCTGGCAGATGAAACTTAAGGCAGACATGTGTAAAGTACTGCAAATAGGAAGGGAAATAGGCAACACATGTACTCTATGAATGCTGTTGAAATACTCAGGATGAAGCCAAAATAGACCTAAGAATCTAAGTAGAGTCGATGCTACATAGGTCCAACCAATGCAGAGCAGCAATCAACAGAGCCAATAGGATGTTAAACTACATACACAAAACGGTAGAATGTAAGTTAGAGGAAATTGTGATCAAACCTAATAGTGCTGTGGACAGACCTCACCTTGAAAAGTGTGTCCATTTCTTGTCTCCAAAACACAACAGAGACATTCAAATGTTGGAGGCAGTGCAGAGAAGCAGTCAGAATGATGTCCTGGTTTCAGATGTCTGAGTTATGAGGAAAGTTTGGAGAAAATTTGACTCTTCAGCCTTGACTGTACTTCAGTGCACTGCTGGCTTTTCTGCTTTACACTGCTGCTGTGTTGGGTCCTGGTCAAAAATCCACCCTCTTCCAGGCTAAAGTCCATTTCTCTGTTGGCTTCTAGGCTTTAATGTGACCTCTACCTTCGCCATCACTTTCTACTGAGACTGCATTCTCTGCTAGACCTTCTCAATTCAGTGTCTGGTCTATTTCTGTGGGCTCAGTTTTTGCTCTTCCACTGGGAATTTTTCACTTTACACTGAGCTAGCTCTGATGTGTACC
This sequence comes from Somniosus microcephalus, assembly GCF_052327205.1. Lineage (NCBI taxonomy): Eukaryota > Metazoa > Chordata > Chondrichthyes > Squaliformes > Somniosidae > Somniosus > Somniosus microcephalus. The sequence goes on from NC_140988.1 coordinate 149,322,215, forward strand.
TGCTAATTATCATTCTGCTCTGGATTCTGTTCCCATGCTGCTGAATAATTTCTGATCTGTCAATTTTTACTTGCTTCCCATGGCCACTGACTCCACTCATTCTTCAGAACTCTTCCATCGCCCTTCATTGGACTAGGTTGGCATGGCTCCTCAAGTTCCTAATGCTGCTTTTGATCATCTCCTCATCTCCCTACAGCTGTTCTTCAGACCAGCTCCCACATCTGCACTGATTCTGTGGATTTGCTTTTCATCCTCTTCTGCATCCCTGGGCCTCACTGCTCTTGGTCTTTGAGTTTCATTCCTCTGCTGGTATACTGGATTAGCTGTTACACAATTCTAAAACCTGAGGCCACTGGACCCCTGGATCAACCTCTGCTGGCTCATGATTGACTCTCCACTCTTTCTCAGTCCTCTGTTTCCACTGGACAATTTCCAACAGTGTGCCCACCGATACTCTACCTGCGGAATAGCTCCTGGGTTCACTCCCTCTCCACAAATGTCTCTGAACTCTTGAACATTGGTTTGTCGATGTTCCAAGCTGACTCCACCATATCCACAATTCAACTTCATCCCATCAACGGACCTCAGACTTTAACTTTCGACTTTCTCATATCATATCCTCCCTGTCCTATATTGACAACCAAGGCTTGTCTCTCCTAATCTTTACCATTGCCAAAGTAACCTGATTTCCCACTGTATCTATTTGCATGTGCATTTTGGCTTCCGCTCTAGACCCAACCCATTATTTATATCTTTTTTTCCTCTTGTCCCATCATGGGCCCTTCTCTCCAGGCTCCTCCCCTTCCTGTCACCCAGCCATACCATTTTTTATTTATCCCCTCTCAGCTATTATGCCTCCCTATTCCTGTCCCAACCCGTCACTACTCTGCTTTCTTACTCTCCTGCCGCCATTCCATGCTTGAATCCTCTTGAATAAGACCCCAGCTACTCTCCGTGTCTCTCAGCAGTCTCCAAAGGGCCCTTTAAGGCAACAATCGCAACTGCCCCATCCTCCTCTCACTGCTCAATATGCTCATTGGGGGCTAATATCACCTCCTTCCCATCCCACTCACCCCACACACTGCTGCCCCCTTGGAATCTACCAGAGGATCAACAATCATCACCCCTCTCCGCATTTTCCTCCAGAATGTGAGTTCACTCGCAAACCAGGCCCGTCCACATTATTGTGGATGATTGCATTGACATCCTGGCTTTGATAGAAACTTGGCTCTCCTATCTCCCCTCCCATAAGACCTCCCTTAACCCTATTTCCACTAAACTGCTGACCACATAACCTCCCATACTTGCCTCCATGCTATCTGCCATTGTAAATGGTTTCCTCTCCTCGGGCTATCACGGCTCCCTCCAGCTGGTGATACCTTGCTCCTTGCTGAAGCCTCCCAACTGGCTATATTTTCCACCAACTGCCCTGATCAAACCTCTGCGGTGGCAGTGTGCTGTTTCGCACCAAGTTACACCTTGTTCTCTCCCTCTACTCCTTTGGTGCCTTCTCCTCCTTTGAGCACCTCACTGTGTTCAACCCTTCTTGTCTCTCCTTTAAAATCCTCTTCCTTTACCATCCCCCAAAAGCTCACTCAGTTTCTCACCACGATATCCTCCTTCCTTTCCTCTTTCAGCCTCTGCCCTGAGCAACTACTCATCCTCTGTGATTTCAATCTCCATCTCAGCCCCACTTGCCCTCTCTCCTATGATGTTTCTGACCTCTTGTCCTCTCTAAACCTCTCCCTCCTTATAAATTCTCATACAGCTATCCCCTTGACCTTGTCATCTCACGTGACCTCTCTACTTGGTCTCAATCACAGACAAGCCCATCTAAAAAAATACTTCCTTGTATCCCTCACCACCCACAGATCCCTACTATAATTAGGTGACCCAGGAAGGTCAATTGAAGCTGCGTTATGATATCTGTTCCAGAGGCCTTAATTCTTTATTGAATTCTGTGACACCTGTTACAAGGCTTTCTTTAAAGAATGGAGCATTTACTAAATAACAGTATTTTCTGAAGTCCAATATGTAACTGCCAATTGCAGTACTTTATATAAATATGATGATTCAAAGTTGGTATGTCAAATAGCTTGGCCTAGAAATTCGGTTTTGGCGCAGCGAGGGCTTTAGCGCCGGAAGTTAGTGCCGGCGCTAAGTCCCCCTGCGCGCGCCAAAAATTCAGTAGCGCCGCGCCCAAACGGCTGCCGGCGCTACTGAGGGGTCTCAGCGCCTCAAAACTGGCGCCACGCGCCGCATTGTGGCGCTATTCCGGCGCTGCGGCGCCCGCTGCGGTGCGGCAGGCTCGGGAAGTGCAGGCCTCCTCCTTCCATTAAGGAGGAGCTGCCTGCACCCGGCCGCGGCCCGCGATAATCTTTTTAAAAATGAGCCCGGCCCCTCGGACAAGTGCCGGGCTTGCTTCTGTTCCGGGGGGGGGGGGGGGGAAGTCCGGGGAGGGAGCTGCGGCCAGGCGGCCGGCGGGAAAGCGGCCGGCCGCCGCGGGGCCTTTAATGCGCCGGCGCAAAGTTCTGTAAGGCACCTCTGCCAGAACGTTGCTTGCGGCTGCCACGGGCGAGGCGGCCGCAACTCAATTTCCGAGTTCGGGCGGGTTACCATGGCAACCGGGACGCTGCGCACACCGATGACGTCATCGGTGCCGGCGCAGCGCTACCGGCCTAACGCCGATTTAGGGCCCCTGTCAATTTCTAAACTGGCCATAACTTCGGCGCTAGGCCCTCTAGCGCCTCAAAAGCGGCGCTAAGGCCAGTGAATTTCTAGGCCCTTATATTTTACTGGTGTTCCGATGATTCACTGGTGACTTTATGTAATCTATTATAGATTCCGTCTTCACTGCATGTTCCAAGGATACCACTGTGGCATCGTAAAGATGGTATGGAGCATGAAATATCTATGTATATATGTAAGCAATAGAACCACTTCACCTATTACAAGAATGGATCCTACCATCATAGAGTGAGTCCATACATTCATAAACGTTTATTCCCCTTATTTTCAGAACTGATCACCTAATTATAGGTAAAGAAAATTCTAAATGATTTTTTATGTTGTACAGTTTTGCAGTTAAATGATAGTCCAGTAAATTAAAAGACAGACAAGTTGCTAACAAATCAGTCACTCTGTGGCACCTTTATGTAAGTGGAACTCAAATTTCACAAGAGTTACTTCAAGCTAATGAACTTATGCTTCAGTTCAAACTGATGAAATCTTCAGTTCAAAAGGACCTATTTTGGCAAAAATTGCTGGGAAACAAAAACATGCTGTCATCCACTTCAAAGTATACCCTATATACTGAGCCATGTACTTCTTTACCTAGTAATGTGAATTTTAAAATAACATACAAGGTGATAAATAGAACATGGTAGAGGGGTGGGTTAACTAATTTATAGTTCACTGTTGTGAATTCCCCACACAATTCTGCAGGGTTAATTGTCAGTCCTAGATAATGAGCTGATTGTGACATACAGTAATGAATTCTCTATGACTCACAGCCAGCCTTAAAGACCAAATGTAAACACTGAAACATTAGCTCATTGTAACTTTAAACAAAGTTGACTTCTAATTTATTCGGATCGCCTTAAAGTTTTTTGAATACTCTGAATATTCAGTTTGGATACTAAATCTGTTGCAGTGTAAACCTTTGCAATATACATTTAAGTGTTTGTGTATATTTTTATATTTATTGAAATACTTTTATTTACAGGACCATTGTTGCACATTTTTCTGTTTTTTAGCATGTCTTGCAAACTACTTTAAACAATAGGATGATGGTCTTCCCTGATGGCTCAGTTGACAAATGTAAGGTCTAACAAGAAAGACTTGCGTTTACATAGCACCTTTCATGACCTCAGGACGTCCCAAAGCGCTTTACAACCGTTGAAGTACTTTTGAAGTGTAGTCATTGTTGTAATGTAGGAAACGCGGCAGCTAATTTGCGCACAGCAAGTTACCACAAACAGCAGTGTGATAATGACCAGATAATCTGTTTTAATTATATTGATTGAGGGATAAATATTGGCCACAATACCAGGGATAACTCCCCTGCGCTTCTTTGAAATAGTGCCATGGGATCTTTTACGTCCAATTGAGGGAGCAGACGGGGCCTCGGATTAACGTCTCATCCAAAAGACGGCACCTCCGACAGTTCAGTATTCCCTCAGTACTGCACTGGAGTGCCAGCCTAGATTTTTGTGCCTAAGGGTCTACTGTGGAAAGAAGCTATACAGAGAAGGAGGATGCCATGTTAGATAATGAACTGTGCTTAGATGGATGATCTCAGCTGGTATGACAATAAATATTACATAGAATTACATAGAATATACAGCACAGAAACAGGCCATTCAGCCCAACTAGTTTGTGCTGGTGTTTATACTCCACATGAGTCTCCTCCCATTCCATCTGCCTCATCTCAGCCTTTCAACATATCTTTCTATTCCCTTTTCTCTCATGTACTCATCTAGTTTCCTTTTGAAAGCATCTAAGCTATTTGCCTCAACTACTTCCTGTGGTAGCAAGTTCCACGTTCTAACCACTCTCTGAGTAAAGAAATTTCTCTTTATTTCCCTATTGGATTTATTAGTAACTATCTTGTGTTTATGGCCCCTAATTTTAGATTCTCCCAAAAGTGGTAACATTCTCTCCATATCTACCCTGTCCAACTAATTCATTATTTTAAAGACCTCTATCAGGTCTCCTCTAAGTCTTCTCTTTTAAAGAAAAAAGCCTGAAACTGTTCAATCTTTCCCGATAGCTTTAATCTCTCAGTTCTGGTACCACCCTTGTAAATCTTTTTGACACTTCCTCCAGTGCTTCCATGTAATTTTTATAGTATGGAGACCAGAACTATATGCAGTACTCTATAAGCGCAGCCTGATCAGGGTCCTGTACAAGTTTAGCATAATGTCACTACTTTTGAATTCTATACCCCTAGAAATAAATCCCAGTGCTTCGTTAGCATTTTTAATTGCTTTGCTGACCTGTTATGCCGCTTTTAATGATTTATTCACCTGTATCCCTGGATTTCTAACCCATTCAGTTTCTTATTTTCTAAAGGTATAGGTGATGTTTCTATTTTCCTACCAAATTGCATCACCTCACATTTACCTATGTTAAAGTTCATTTTCCACTTAACTGACCAGTCTGCAAGTTTTCTAATATCTTCTTGTATTATGTTGCATTCTTCCTCAGTGTGAGCTTTAGCCCCCAGTTTGGTATTGTCTGCAAATTTTGATATTGAGTTACTTATTCCTAAATCCAAATCATTAATGTGAATTCTGAATAAGAGTGGTCCCAGCAGTGATCCTTGTGGAACACCACTTTCTACCTTCCTCCTATCTGAATAACTACCCTTTACCTCTAGTCTCTGCTTTCTATTTTTAACCAACTTACTATCCATTCAGCTCTTTGTCCCCTGACTCCACATGCCCTAACCATGAGCCTCCCATTTGGTATCTTATCAAAATCTAAGTATATGACATCTACTACATTCCCCTTGTCTACTCTTTCCATTACCTCGTCAAAGAGTTCTATCAGGTTAGTTAAGCATCACTTAGTCTTTTGGAATCCATGCTGAGTAATTTTTATTATATTTTCTGTCTCTAGATGCTTTTCCATCACTTCTTTTAGTATAGATTCCAGTATCTTCCCTATCACTTACGTTAAGCTGACTGGTCTATAGTTCCCAGGTTTTGTGCATGGGAACAATATTAGCTGTCTGCCACAACTCTGGCACTATCCCCTCTTCTATGGAACTTTTGTATATATAAACTAGGGCCTCTGTTATCTCCTCCCTAGTTTCATTGAGTAAGGTGTGTGTCCATACGTACCAGACCTGGGGTTTTTGTCCTTTTAGTTTTGCTAGTTTGTCAATTATTTTCTCCCTTTCTGTCACAACTGTATTAATATTCTTTTTCAGCATATCCTCTAGTGAAGTGTCTATTTTGTTATCTTCTTTATTAAAAACTGAGGTGAAGAAGTTATTCGATACTTTTGCCATTTCTCTGTCATTACCTATGAGTTTGTCTTGCTCATCCTTTAGTGGCTCTATCGCTACATTAATTTTCCATTTGTTATTTATGTGTCTATTGAACAATTTATTATTTCTTTTTATATTCCTTGATAATTGATTTCATAATTTCTCTTTGCCTTCCTGATAGTTTTTTTAAACTTCTCTTCTAAGTTTCTCATATTCCCTTTTGTCCTCCTCTCTTTAAGTATTTCTTGTATGTCTTTTTTTTTCAATTCAATTTTCCCTTTAGTTCTTTATTCATTCACAATGCCCCATAATTAGTTTGCTTATTTTTGGCTTTCAGTGGAATACATTTCTCTTGGACTCTATTGATAGCCCATTTAAAGATTTCCCACTGTTTTACTTTCACTTTATTTTTCAAGATTTTCTCCGAGTTTACCGTTTTTAGTTCCACCCTCATTTCCTCATAATTTGCTCTTTTCCAATCTATTACTTTAGTCTTTGTCCTACTTATGTCACTCTTGATCCAATCTTGAGCCATACTATGTTATGATCACTACTACTAAGATGCTCTCCTACTCTTACTTCTCCTATCTGTTCTGGTTCTTTACCCATTACAAGATCCAGCAGTGATATTTTTCTTATTGGACTTCTTATGTACTGAGTAAGAAAGGAGTCCTGTATGCACTCAATTCCCTTTTCTCCTTTTGTTACTTCTTCCTGCCATTTTATTTGGGGATAGTTGAAATTTCCCATGATTATTATTCTATGCCTGCTACTCACCTCGCAGATTTGCTAACAATATTTCTTCCTCCAATTCCCTTCCACTATTTAGTGATCTATAGTATACTCCCTATTAGGGTGATGGATCCCTTCTTATCTTTTAACTCAATGCATATGGATTCTGTATCTATCTTACTGCTAGTTACATCCTTTTTCTACTACAATTATGTTATCTTTAACTAGTACAGCTACTCCATTTTGTTTTGAATACTACGTACATTACTGTACCAACAGTTTAGATTGTTCTTATTTATTATTCCTTTCTCCATTTGTTTTTAGTAGTTATTTTACCTTTATGCTCCATGACTTCATCCGATCTCTGGCTATTCGTGTTATCCTTACTCTTTCTTTTAAGTTTGTCTTTGACTTTCTTTTCCTGATTCTTTTATTGTTAGGTTTCTGTAATTTCTAGCAGTTTTCTCTCCCCCCCACCCCCCGCCCCTTATTATTAGTTTAAAGTCTTATTTACAGCCTCAATTAGCCTTACTGCTAGGATTTTGGTCCCAGCCTGGTTCAAGTGTAGCCCATCCCAAAGTTATAGCTCCTTCCTGTCCCAGCACTGGTGCCAGTGTCCCATGAAATGGAACCCCTCCTTCTCACACCACTCCATTAGCCACGTGTTGACTTTCCTAATCTATTTGTCCCTATGCCAATTTGCACGTGGCTCGGGTAATAATCCCGAGATTATTAACCATGAGGTCCTGCTTTTCAATTTAGCTCCTAACTCCTGATACTCCCTTGGCAGGACCTCTTCCCTAATCTTTCCTATGTCGTTGGTTCTGACGTGGAGCACAACAACTGGTTCCTCCCCCTCCCTTTCCAGATTCTTTCCCAGCCATTTCTTTACTGTTTGTTTTAGCTCCCTTGGGTTAGGGAACTCCCACTCTTCTTCATTATCCAGCAACTCTTGCTGGAAAACATATGGGTGAACATCTGGTGAGGACAAGATTGCTCCTTCCCTGTTGAATAATCCACTAGCACTCACGGTATTAGTGAGCAGCCAGGTGTAATGGAATTACCGCTTTCAGAAGGGGATAAAGTTGAAGGTAAAAATAGCAATTAAAAAAAACAGTGGCCTCTATTTTTACTGCGGGGTACGTTCGGCAGGGGTGGGAGGGAATCCCCCACATTGATCTCAAAATGAGACCCAGACCATTTAAACTCCCAGGCCACATTTTAATATTCCAGCACATTTCAAAACCAGCAGGACTGATATCTTCAGCTGCTTCATCAATGACCTTCCCTCCAACATAAGGTCAAAAATGGGAATGTTTGCTGATGACTGCACAGTGTTCAGCGCCATTCGCAACTCCTCAGATAATGAAGCTGTCTTTGCCAGCATGCAACAAGACCTGGACGACATTCAGGCTTGGGCTGATAAGTGGCAGGTAACATTCGCGCCACACAAGTGCCAGGCAATGACTATCTCCAACAAGCGAGAGTCTAACCATCGCCCCTTGACATTCAACGGCATTACCATCACTGAATCTCCCACCATCAACAACCTGGGGGTCACCATTGACCAGAAACTTAACTGGACCAGCCACATAAACACTCAAGAAGCTCGATACCATCCAGGACAAAGCAGCCTGCTTGATTGGCACCCCATCCACCACCTTAAACATTCATTCCCTCCACCACCGGCGTACCGTGGCTGCAGTGTGTACCATCTGCAAGATGCACTGCAGCAACTCGCCAAGGCTCCTTCGGCAGCACCTCCCAAACCTGCGACCTCTACCACCTAGAAGGACAAGGGCAGCAGGCGCATGGGAACACCACTACCTCCAAGTTCCCCTCCAAGTCACACACCATCCTAACTTGGAAATATATCGCCAATCCTTCATCATCGCTGGGTCAAAACCCTGGAACTCCCTCCCTAACAGCACTGTGTGAGTACCTTCACAACAATGACTGCAGCGGTTCAAGAAGGCAGCTCACCATCACCTTCTCAAGGGCAATTAGGGATGGGTAATAAATGCCGGCCTTGCCAGCGACGCCCAGATCCCATGAATGAATAAACATTTTTTTTTTAAAAGGGCCAACGGGTGGGAGCAAGAAATCAGGTTTGGAGCCTTAGGAACCAGGGGACCCAAAGGAATGGTCCTCGGCATAACCTCAGCACTGGGCAAGGGCTTAGGCAGCCACTGTCAGCGTGCAGAGGATGAGGCTTGGTCGGGGCTGGGGGGGTCCAAGGACTCCTTGCAGGATCAATCCTGCTCCTCCTGTTCCACAAGGAGTTCGCAGAAGAGTAATTCTACAAAACCTACCGTGGCGACTTCTGGCTAGTCGGCGTCTCCCACCGTGGTTCAGCTTTTACACTTTGCGGGCTACCCGACTCGATGTTAAAATCATATTGCGGCACCGATAACGTCATTGCACCGCGACTTTTGATTTTAAAGTCATAGAGTCATAGAGTCATAGAGTTTTACAGCACAGAAAGAGGCCCTTCGGCCCATCGTGTCTGCGCCGCCCATCCATCCCTGTCCAGTCTAATCCCATTTTCCAGCATTTGGTCCATAGCCTTGTATGCAATGGCATTTCAAGTGCTCATCCAAATGCTTCTTGAATGTTGTGAGGGTTCCTGCCTCTACCACCCTTTCAGGCATTGAGTTCCACATTCCAACCACCCTCTGGGTGAAAAAGTTCCTCCTCAAATCCCCTCTAAATCTCCTGCCCCTTACCCTGAATCTATGCCCCCTTGTTATTGACCCCCCTACTAAGGGGAAAAGTTCCTCTTTGTCTACCCTATCTATGCCCCTCATCATTTTGTACACCTCAATCAGGTCCCCCCTCAGCCTTCTTTGCTCCAAGGAAAACAACCCCAGCCTGTCCAGCCTCTCTTCATAGCTGAGGCGCTCCATCCCAGGTAACATCCTGGTGAATCTTCTCTGCACCCTCTCCAAAGCAATCACATCCTTCCTATAGTGAGGCGACCAGAACTGCACACAGTACTCCAGCTGTGGCCTCACCAGCGTTTTGTACAGTTCCATCATAACCTCCCTGCTCTTATATTCTATGCCTCGGCTAATGAAGGCAAGTATCCCATATGCCTTTTTAACCACCTTATCTACCTGTTCCGCTGCCTTCAGGGATCTATGTACATGTACACCAAGGTCCCTCTGACCCTCTGTACTTCCTAGGGTCCTACCACTCATTGTGTATTCCCTTGCCTTATTTGTCCGTCCAAAATGCATCACCTCGCACTTTTCAGGGTTAAATTCCATTTGCCACTTTTCCGCCCATCTGACCAACCCGTTTATATCGTCCTGTAGCCTGAGGCTTTCCTCCTCACAATTTACCACCCCACCAATTTTCGTGTCATCTGCGAACTTACTGATCATACCTTTTACATTCTCATCCAAATCATTTATGTAGATCACAAACAACAAGGGACCCAGCACCGATCCCTGAGGTACCCCACTGGACACAGGCTTCCAGTCACAAAAGCAACCTTCGACCATCACCCTCTGCCTCCTGCCACTCAGCCAGTTTAGGATCCAACGCGCCAAGGCACCCTGGATCCCATGGGCTCTTACCTTCTTGACCAGTCTCCTATGCGGGACTTTGTCAAAAGCTTTACTGAAGTCCATGTAGACCACATCCACAGCATTTCCCTCATCCACCCCCCTAGTCACCCCCTCGAAAAATTCAATCAGATTTGTCAGACATGATTTACCCTTGACAAAGCCATGCTGACTATCCCCGATTAATCCTTGCCTCTCCAAGTGGAGACTAATTTTGTCCCTCAGAATTTTTTCCAATAATTTCCCTACCACAGATGTTAGGCTCACTGGCCTGTAATTCCCTGGTTTATCCCTGCTACCCTTCTTGAATAATGGTACTACGTTAGCTGTTCTCCAGTCCTCTGGTACATCCCCTGTGGCCAGAGAGGTTCTGAAAATTTGTGTCAGAGCCCCTGCAATCTCCTCCTTTGCCTCCCACAGCAGCCTGGGATACATCTCGTCTGGGCCTGGGGATTTATCCACTTTTTGGCCTGCTAAAACCGCTAGCACCTCCTCCCTCTCGATGCTAATATGTTCAAGTATGTCACAGCCCCCTTGCCCGATTTCTATGTCTGCATCGTCTTTCTCCATAGTGAACACAGATGCAAAAAATTCATTTAAAACCCCGCCTACATCATCTGGCTCTACACACAGATTGCCACTTTGGTCCCTAATGGGCCCTACCCTTTCCCTGGTTATCCTCTTGCCCTTAATATACTTATAAAACATCTTAGGATTTTCCTTTATTTTGCTCGCCAGTGTTATTTCATGGCCCCTCCTCGCCCTCCTAATTTCTTTTTTAAGTATGCCCCTGCATTTTTTATACTCCTCTAGGGCTTCTTCCGTCTTTAGTCTTTTGTAACTGCCAAAAGCCCCCCTTTTATTTCTAATGCATTTTTGTATATCCCTTGTCATCCAAGGTTCCCTTTGCTTGTTGGTCCCACCCTTGACCTTTACAGGAACATGTTGGCGTTGTACTCTCTCTATTTCCCTTCTGAAAGTCTCCCACTGTTTTGATGCGGATTTTCCTATAAGTAGCTGCTCCCAGTCCAATTTGGCCAGATCCTGCCTTATCATATTAAAATCGGCCTTCCCCCAATTTAGAACCCTTATTTCCGGGCCGTCTTTGTCTTTTTCCATGACCACCTTAAATCTCACCGAATTGTGGTCACTGTCGCCAAGTCGGTGAAAATGAAATGACACCAGGCGGGAACACATTGATGTCAAGCTAGAAAGTGGACTCAACCTAATCCTAACCTCTCCCAGTCCCAAGCACCATTCTTGCTGGGCGATGGCGTTTAAAATCGAGGCAAGTATCCCTACATCAATAAGAATAACAAAAGCACTTCCATAGAATTACATTGATTCTACATCACAGAAACAACTGGTCTTTGCTGGTGTTTATACTCCACATGAGCCTCATCCCACTCTAATTACCCTTTCCCACCTTGCTCTAGTATCCTCCCTCATGTATGCATCAAACCTCCCCTTAAATGTGTCAATGCTATGTACATCAACCACTCCATGTGGCAGCGAGTTCCACCTTCTCACCACTCTATGTGTAAAGAAATGTCACCTAAATTCTTTATTTGATCTGTTATATTTATGCTCTCTTGTTCTGGACTCACTCACAAGTGGAAACAGTTTCTCTACGTAACTCTTATCAAATGCCTTCATAATTTTAAGGACTCTTATCGGGTCTCCTCTTAGTCGTCTCTTTTCCACACAGATATGCTCCAACCTGCTCAATCTTTCAGCCAGAACTTGCATTTATGTAGCACTTTTCACAACCTCAGGATGTCCCACAGTGCTTCACAGAGAATAAAATACTTTTTAAGTCTAGTCATTACTATTAGATAGGCAAATGCTGCAAAGCCCCACAAATAGCAATAAGATATATAACCATATTATCTGTTTTAGTGGTATTGATTAAGAGATAATTATTCATTAGGTTACTGTTCCCCTGCTCTTTGAATAGTGCCATGGGATCTTTTGTGACACCTTTTTAACATCTTACCCTAAAGATAGCACCTCCAACAGTGCAACACTCCCTCAGTACTGGACTCTTCTTCTTCTTAGGCAGTCCCTTGGAACCGAGGATGACTTGCTTCCACATTAAAAATGAGCTCGCAGGTGACTGATTAGTCCAATGCGAGACCTACAGTCTCTGTCACAGGTGGGGCAGACAGTGGTTGAAGGGGCATGTGGGTTGGGTGCTTGGGTTGATGTGCGCTCCTTGCGCTGCCTGCGCTTGGCTTCCGCTTGCTCCCGGCGAAGAGACTCGAGGTGTTCGGCGCCTTCCCGGATGCTTCTCCTCCACTTTGTGCGGTCTTGGGCCAGGGATTCCCAGGTGTCGGTGGGGATGTTACACTTTTTCAAGGAGGCTTTGAGGGTGTCCTTGAAGCGTTTCCTCTGCCCACCTGGGGCTCTCTTGCCGTGCCGGAGCTCCGAGTAGAGCGCTTGTTTTGGGAGTCTCGTATCGGGCATGCGGACAATGTGACCCATCCATCGGAGCTGATTGAGCGTGGTCAGAGCTTCGATGCTGGGGATGTTGGCCTGAGCAAGAACACTGACGTTGGTGCGCCTATCCTGCCAATGGATTTGCAGGATCTTGCGGAGGCAGTGTTGGTGGTACCTCTCCAGTGCTTTGAGGTGCCTGCTGTACATGGTCCATGTCTCTGAGGCATACAGCAGGGCAGGTATCACTGCTGCCCTGTAGACTATGAGCTTAGTGCCGGGTTTGAGGTCCTGGTCTTCAAACACTCTCTTCCTCAGGCGACCGAAGGCTGCACTGGCACACTGAAGGCGGTGTTGGACTTCGTCGTCGACGTCTGCCCTTGTTGACAGTAGGCTCCCGAGGTATGGAAAATGGTCCACGTTGTCCAAGGCCTTGTCGTGGATTTTGATAATCTGGGGGCAGCACTGTGTGGCGGGGCAGGTTGGTAGAGGACCTTTGTCTTACGGATGTTTAGTGTAAGGCCTATGCTCTCGTATGCTTCGGTGAAGGTGTTTACGATGGTTTGGAGTTCGACCTCCGAGTGAGCGCAGACGCAAGCATCGTCTGCATACTGTAATTCGATGACAGAGGATGGGACGACCTTGGATCTGGACTGGAGGTGACGGAGGTTGAACAGTTTCCCGTTTGTTCTGTAAATTAGCTCCACTCCAGTGGGGAGCTTACTGAGGGTGAGATGGAGCATTGCAGCAAGGAAGATTGAGAAGAGCATTGGTGCGATGACACAGCCTTGCTTGACCCCGGTTCGTACGTGAATTGGGTCTGTGGTGGAACCGTTGGTCAGGATCACGGCTTGCATGTCGTCGTGTAGCAGGCGGAGGATAGTGACAAACTTTTGAGGGCAGCCGAATTTGAGGACACTACATAATCCCTCACGGTTGACAGTGTCGAAGGCCTTTGTGAGATCAAAGAAGGCCATGTACAGCGGTTGGTGCTGTTCCCTGCATTTCTCTTGTAATTGACGTGCGGTGAAGATCATGTCCATTGTGCCCCTTAGTGGGCGGAATCCGCATTGCGACTCTAGGAGGAGCTCTTCGGCCACTGGGAGAAGGCGATTGAGGAGGATTCTTGCGATGACTTTCCCTGTGGCAGATAGCAGGGAAACTCCTCTGTAATTACCGCAATCGGACTTGTCACCTTTCTTGAAGATGGTCACAATTACGGCGTCTCTGAGATCCCCTGGCATGCTCTCCTCCTTCCAGATAAGAGAAATGAGTTCATGAATTCGCGCCAGTAGTGCTTCTCCACTATGCTTTAGTGCCTCGGCGGGGATTCCATCTGTTCCTGAGGCCTTGTTGTTCTTCAGTTGTCCAACAGTGCAACACTCCCCCAGTACTGGACTAACCTAGATTATGCACTCAAATCTGTGGTGTGAGGCTTCTGTACGACCCCGCGACCTTCTGATTCAGGGGCTGGCCAGGGATAGAAACTACAATTTACAATGCAGATTATGATAAACAGTAATCGTATTTTTACACAATGTCAAATGGGTCACAACAATGAAAGAAGACCTTTGAATATCCTCTGAAACGATCTCGTTTCCAGCAAATGAGAAAATGCATTTTTATTGATTAAAACATGTTTATTTTTAAATCCAAATTTTCTAAATCGGTTTGCAAAACATTTTGCATTGTTTAAAAACTTTAACACGGAAAGAGTTTGTGTAGCAAAAATCCTGCTGGCGCTGATTGATAAATGTGAAACAAATTTGTTGTCTTTAATAACAAAAGTAACATTTTGGATAGAAGACCATTAATTAATCTACGCTGCGCATCGAATTAACTCCCTTTCTTGCTGCAGAATATCTCTACAGTGCCAACTGCAAAGTTTGATAATCAATGAATACTGATTGCTCTACAGCTTTAATAGTTCGCTGCCGGGACTCGATGAACGCGCGTGTGTCACAGCCCCGTCAGGAAGGCTCTGCGGCTCGAGCGCGGCCCGGCCGCTTTTCCGGAAACCTGCGTCAGAGCTGGAGCGGCGATCAGCCTCAGCCCGGCTGTCGCCGCCGCCAGTGCCCCTCGACCAGTGCCCGATCCGGCTCCACCCGCAACCACCGCCCGGCCTGTTCCTGCTCTGACTGTGACCCTGGCTCTGATCCTGATCCGGCCCAGATCAAGGCCCCGCCCCGAGCCGAGCGTGTTTTTTTTCCATTTTGGGACTTTTACTGCGAGTTCGCAGATGACATCGAGGCACCAGGCGGGTCGAGTGAGGGATAAACCGGCTACAGGGTGTGAGAGACAGACCGAGTGAGGGGTAAATCAGCTATAGGGGGAGAGACCGACCGAGAGAGGGAGTGAGGCTACAGGGGGAGAGAGACCGAGAAATGACGGAGCCCAGGAGGAGAAAGGCAGAGAAGGAGCCGGAGAACCTGAGCGACAAGGTAAGGAATCACCTCTACTGTAGATACTGTGTGTATGTGTGTAGCCAGGTATGAAACCTGATGCAGTGTTAGGGTTAAACCCTCAGTGCTGTACATAAGGAGTTACTGAAAAAATGTGTTTAAAACAGATAGTAATGCGTAACCTTACTATTGTACATAATTACTTAGACGAAAAAATATTAGCAATGTAATGTGTTTTAAAAAAGAGGAAACCTGACTATACTTATTGCTGTATGTATTAAGTACTGAGAAAATGTCTGTAAAACTACAGTGTTTAACCTACTGCACATGGTAATTAAACTGCAATTCAGTCAATTATGCCAGTACTGTCTGAAGAACAATTAGAAAACCTGAATGCAGTAGTATAAATTAATGAACTTGTAAATCACTATATCTAAACTATTACAACAATCGAAATAAGATAAAATAATGTTGGCTGTGTTGTACATTTCAGCAATTACTGAGACCTAAATGTAAGTAATAATGAAGTACTGTCTGTACAGTGTATTATAATTGTATGCACCCAGCAGCCACCAGGGTCACATTCATGAGACATCTGTACTCAATTACACTTATTGTCGACTGCATCCTATAATTTTATATATATCAACGTTTAATGAGAGAAGGTGAGTTATAGAATACTAGTACAAGTAATTATAATTACATTTATATTATAATAAGTAATCCCTTCAAAAAAAAACTTCTGATCATCTGCAGTA
The DNA here is from genome assembly GCF_052327205.1 of Somniosus microcephalus. Classification (NCBI taxonomy): domain Eukaryota; kingdom Metazoa; phylum Chordata; class Chondrichthyes; order Squaliformes; family Somniosidae; genus Somniosus; species Somniosus microcephalus. The sequence goes on from NC_140988.1 coordinate 149,338,107, forward strand.
AACTTGCAGTGATTATGTTGCAGTCTTCAAATCTTCTCATGAATGTGATTGTCATGCCTAGTCAGTCTGGAGCATCCTTGCTGTTAATGACCACCTTTAAGCTTTTTGCCAATCCCTTGAGTAAACACAAACTAATAATGGTTACACTGGAGTGAGTTCTAGGCAGTAATATTATTGCTAGGTCTGAATAACAATTAAAAACTACTCCTGCTTCATTCTTGTGGTTTTGGATATCATTCAATCACAAGTTACTGCCTTGTAATCACATCTGGATAATCTGTATTCTTTACCAGCTATTGTAGTTATAGTGATTAGTGAGGTGAGTAACTATATTATGGGCTAAGCTATCACATTGGAGTGTATTTTAAAACAATAACATTTTAGATGATCAAATGTGATCACAAAACTTGAGTGATTCCTCAATGTCATTTGACCTCAAGGTGTGTTGAGTCCTTGAAACACCATTTTGGTTCACTTGGCTGGCCCCACTCATACTTGGTTTGTGGTCCCACAACTGTTGTGCTGTCTGATTGATATCAAATTGTGGATAAGCCAGAACTTTCTGCAGCTCAACATTGGCAAGACTGAAGCTGTCTGGCTCCTCCCAGAAACTCTGAGCTTTATCCCCTGATTCCATTCCTTCCTGGTTCCCTGCTCATGCTTAAACTGAGGAGTCGTGCTCAACTCTGAGCCAAGCTTCAAACTCCAGTTCTAATCCTTTACTAAAGCTGCCTACTTTCACCTCTGACATTGTTTGACTCCGTCCCTACCTCAACCCCTGACACTATAACTTTGATTTGTATTTTTGTTGCCTCCAGACTCAATTTTTCTAGTGCCCTTCACACTGATCTTCTGAGTTTCACCCTCCATAACTCCAATTCACCCAGAACTGTTATCGGCATCACATCCCAAATTTGATCTCAGTGACCGCTGCTCACTCTACCTTATCATTGATACCCTCCCTCTCCCCGCCTTGCTACATCTGTCTCCGCCTTCAAAAGCCTCCAAATCCTGCTCCTTTGGTCACCTCCCCTAAGTTTGTTTCCTACTCCTGTTTGGATCTAACATTGAATTCTGCAATGTCATGGCACATTATTATCTATCTATCTATCTATATATATAAATAAAGGAGTCGATCTGTCTGTCCTTCTGTCTGTCCTTCTGTCTGTCCTCGGGTGTGCGTCTGTCCGGCTATGCGCTCGAAAGGAGTCAATCTGTCTGTCGATCTGTCTGTCGATCTGTCTGTCCGGCTATGCGCTCGAAAGTTATACGGCGTACCTACGCGCGCGTTACCTCCGAAGAAAGCTTACACTTCCGGGACGCTCGTAAGCATATTTACTTTTCGGTCGGACGAAAATTGCTTGCGCCTTATGCAAAAAACCTTCAAAATTAAACTCATTATCTGCTAGCATTGATTGACTGACGTCAAGGTTCGACCAATCCTGTGCCGTCACGATTGACCAATCCTACAATACGGTCCCCTGATGGTTGGCCAATCGGGGTGTGTGTGTGTGTGGGCGGGACTAATCGTTTTCATCTCGGGGATCTGGCAGCCATTGTTTCACTGCCATGACTTCAGCTTCCAGCTCAAACTACTTTGAAAGTTAGTATCTCTTTTAAAAATAACATAAGATTTACCAAAAACGTTTTATAGGTACTTTCAGTTTCATCTTTCAAGGTATTAAAAGGTAGAAATGTTGCCCGGCAGCAGATTCACAGAGGGACAGACAGACAGGGCCTGAAAGCCTGGTACTCAATTTAAAATATTGCCCGGCAGCAGATTCACAGAGGGACACAGAAAGGCCCCAAAGCCTCGCACTCGATTTAAACCGCCCGGCCCAAAACAGCCCTGGCAAAGCCGGGCTCCCCCCCCAGCTAGTATTAAATAAATGTAAGTTTATTTCTTATCCGTACACGTGGATTTCAGAGTAGATGTTCTCTTCAATGTTGGATCAGTACTGTTTTGTTGGGGGACAGCAGTGGATGGCAAACTGCATTATTTGAACTGCTTTACTGGTTTTTGTTTCACTACTTATTACAGGGAAGTAGGGTTGCCAAAATTCTGGGAATTTTTAAAAGAGGAAACTTTCCATGGGAATTTATGGGACTTTTGAGTTTTTTTGCACACTGATGGTTTTTGTCTCTGACCCTTATATTATCTTTGTCGTCAAAATAGACATACTGTTCCATACAAATAAAAATAGGCTTTCAAAACTTTATTTAGGTTATAATTTTGAACTTTATTGAACCCCCACAAAAAAGACCCATCTAAAATAAAAAGAGCGTCAGCTTATTTAGCCTGTAATTTGTCCTTATTTTGTCCCTTTTGAGTCTTCTACTCCTCATTGCTCCTCCTGATTCTCTGGCTCTGACGTGTCCATTTCCTCCTCTGTGTCAGTGTCTAGCTGTGTGGTGGACACTTCTGTATCTGGCTCAATAAGTTGTAGGTTCGCCCGGGTAGCCACCAGTTTCTCCACTCTCTCTTGTTAGTCAGCCTGTTGCGCACCTTTGTATGCGTATTCCCAAAAAGTGACCAGCTTTGTTCAGAGGCCGCTGATGAAGGTGGGATTTGGAGTATCACCGATGCAATAGGTGACAGGGCCTCAGATGCACAAAGTCCCTTCCACCAGGTATGTGCACTGATATGCTTGCATGATTCCCATCCCCATTCCAAAGACCTTGCTTGGTAGAGAACTTTGCCAGACTTCCCAGAACTTTGCCCACATCCAGATTGAGATGGTGTGAGAGGGTAGAAATCACACTGTAAGCGCTGTTGATCTGTTCTCCAGAAAGTATTGGTCTCCCAACATGCTTTGGGTCCAGCATGTATGCTGCAGCATGAATCGGCTTGACACAAAATTCTTGACGCGTCTGTATGAATTGAACAATTGCCTTCTCCTCTGCTTTGAGCAGCAGGGATGTGGGTAGGGCAATGCTGATTTGTTCTTTTAAATCAGTAAAAAGCCTGAGAACATCTGACAAGACAGCGTCACCTCCTTCAATCTGAGCAATTGCAGATGCTACTGGTGAGAGTACTTTAAGGCTGCTAACCACTCTCTCCCAAAACACATCATCCAGCAGTATTTTCTTGATGGTGGTTTCCATATCCCCAGACTAGGATATTGCCATTTCTTGCAGCGACTCCTTACCCTCCAGAAGGCTGTTGTACATTATGACAACACCACCCCATCTAGTGTTGTTGGGCCGCTTCAGTGTGGTGTTCTCGTTCTTTGTCATTTGCTTGGAGTTGTAGGTTGCTGCAACTACCTGTTTTCCCCTGACATACTTAACAACTTGCTTGGCTCTCTTGTACAGTGCTTCCATGGTTCTCAAACCCATGATGTCCTTGAGGAGCAGGTTAAGCCCATGAGCTGTGCACCCAATAGACGTAATATGAGGGTAGGCCTCCTCCACTTGAGCCCAAGCAGCCTTCATATTTGCAGCATTGTCAGTAACTACTGCAAAGACCTTTTGTGATCCAAGATTGTTGATGGCCGCTTTCAGCTCATCAGCAATGTATGTGCCTGTGTGTCTGTTGTCCTTCGTGTCTGTGCTCTTGAAGAACACTGGGAGAGGAGTGGAGACGATGTAGTTTATGATGCCCTCCCCTCGTACATTTGACCACCCATCTGAGATAACTGCAACACAGTCTGCCATCGCTATCGTTTCTTTGAGCTTTCCTTGGACTCTGTTATACTCAGCCTCCAGCAAATAAGTAGACAAAGCATGTCTGGTGGGAGGACAGTATGCAGGGTGAATAACATTGAAAAATCTCTTCCAGTACACATTGGCTGTGAGCATGAGGGGTGAGCCTGTTGCATATACAGCTCGAGCAAGGCACTCATCTGCATTCTTCTGGCTATGGTTATCCATTGTATCAAAGAGCCTTCCAAGTGGGCCAGGAGTTGCTGATGATAAGGAGCCTGATGCTGAATGAGAACCATCATCTTCTTGAATGGAAGCAGAGGAACTCTGGGCTGACTGTTGTGAGCTTTGAGTGAAGTTGTTGCATTTGGATAAATGCTGCTGCATCTTTGTGGCATTCTTTACATATGGCTTTCTACAGTGTTTGCACATGTACACAGTCTTTCCATCTTTAATGCCTGGGGTAAAATGCTTCCACACATCCGACGGTAGGCATTGTTCTATGCAGAGAAATAAAGGGCATTCATCTCTGTGTCGAACTGCAGTCGATCAGCACGATTGCAACAGGGTGAGTACATTTTTGCTGATGCTCCATGTGATGGAAGCATGACCTGTACACACACGACGCTACATCACCAATAGTGTATTATTTTGTATATTTTAAATTGAAGGACAACAGAGTTCAACAAGTAACTGGTTTATTTGGTATAAAGTCTGATTTACTTACTGCATCATCACAACATCAGCAGAAAACAAAATGACTTCCCTCAGGACCCCTAACCTGGATCTTAAAAAAACAAAACTATAGCAGTCTTACAGATGCCTGCAGGCCAATCACAATTCGATATGCAAATATTACAAATAGAGGGAGCTAATCGCTCATCCAACCAATCAGGACACATTTGTTCACAGTCACACACAAAACTTGTAATTATTAAAACAAGCCAAGTAAGAAGATAAACATATATTGATTAAGAAATTCCTTAATAATTAAGATTCCATCTCTTAGTAATTTTAAGAGAGGACCTGTGGGGGGGGGGTGGGGGGGAAAAGAAAGAAATACAAAAAAAACAATATTATGCTAGCATATGCTTTTTTGGGCAAAATTCCCAAGCTAAACTTCCCGTGGAAAATTTCCGGAAATTTACCAGAAACTTTCCACCCCTTTGCAACCCTACAGGGAAGTATGTTGATTTATATTTGCAATAGTTCTGCTATACATAAATTCTTCACTTTTTTTTAAACCTGACTCTGAAAAGCAATTGAGTAAAACTGCTAAATGTCTACTCATTCTCACATCTTCACTATTCAACTATGGCCAGTTACTTTCCACAAGTGACATTTTCTTGGTCCTAGCAGCACAGGAGCCATTGTGTTTCATAAAGTATTTGAATATCTCTGTACTTACTTTTAAAGCTTCAATTCCATTTGTATTTTTAAATATAAAATCAAGTTTTTTTTTTAAAGAAATAAATCAACACATTGCCTTTTATAATGAACATAAAAACAGAAATGATGAAGTAAGGACGATATTGCTAACTTCAATAACTACATCGACGGGGGAAAAAAGAATGATAAGTTGAGAACTTAAATATTAATGTCAGTAACTGCAGAGAAAAAAGTGTCAAGAAAGAGGAGCAATGTTTAATGCTGTTGTCAGAGAAGAAACGAGTGATAAAAGCATTAGTGATATCCAAATGTGCAGTGAGATTATAACCTGTGATTAAGGTTAGGATTTAGGACCATTTTAGCAATGCTAGTAAGCATGTTTATATAGGGAGAGAATCTAAATGAAAACATTAAGTCAGAAAATCATATCAACAGTTCTATTCATAAGGAGAATCTGAGTTTATATAGTACTATAATAAATTTAAAGCTATAAGCTATGGAGTATAACATTTATTGCAGAAATGACCACAGACAAAAGTGAATCATTAAGGTCTTCCTCAGTAATGGAAAAAGTTTTGTATTCCAGTGTCTCACTGAGAACGTTTACTACAATGACATACTGTTCATCCTCCAATAAAGTTAACAAAATGATCTACTTATAATTAGGGTATTTATATAAGCACGGAGACACTTTAATACTTCTCATTGGGTCGTGTAAATTGCTGCTCACCTTTCTTTACAAATGAATGACCTTCACCGTGAATATTATTGGCTGTATAAAACGGTGACTTGCACGAGTCACAGAGCTAAAGTGAAACTTCAGCTCCTTGCAAATTATTTTTTTAAAGCAAAATACTTACATTTTTTTTAAGTGGTAATTATACATTTCAAGTCCACACAACAAAAATATCTGATTTTAATAATTATAATTTGAGATTTTTAAATCGATTTTTTTTTTTTTGCCGATTACCATTGATAAATTTCTTGAATTTCTTTTAGGTGGCGAATCGGCATAAAAACAATTTCCTCCTGAATTTGAGGGGGAAAATCCTCAAAATTTCTCATTGTTTTCTTACCAAAATTTGGTTTGGGGATGTGCATACTTCACATTTTTGATGTTGGCATGTACATTGCATGCTGTGAATGCCATGTTGATGTCACGGATGCGATGGGCAAGCACCTCTTGTCTTGATTTTCTGCAGTAAAAGAATTGTAACCTAATATAATTTGGATTTTTTAAAGGAGACCTGGATTATCTTTGGGTATTGCTGTGAGGGCAGCAGAAAATGTCTGTCTTTCATTCCTAGTTTAGGTATGAAGCAAGGACAGCAGTGCAATGACACAGTATCACACTGACAGTCTCTTGAAGACTGAGGTCATTAATCAAAGGTTGACTCGGGCCGCACACCAGGGCATTGTTTACTAAGAGCAGAAATGCAACTGTTGCCCTCTGCATAATTGGCAACCGTTTTATTATCCCACCATCATATAATATATCCGCCCTAGCCAGAAACAGGTCCCGCTCTCGATTGAAGGAATTCAGGGAATCAGCATTCACTGCATGAGACTGGAGCCTGTTCCAGAGGTCCACTGTTCTCTGGGAAAAGAACCATCTCCTGACATCTAACCTAGCTCTGGCCTTATACAACTTAAATTTGTGACCCCTGGTCCTCCCTAACCTATTTAATTGAAACAAACTGTCAACTGGAACACAATCTATTCCCTTCATTCTCTTATAAACCTCAATCAGATTACCTCTAAGTCTACGGTTCTCTAAAGTGTAGAGTCACAACTCTTTTAGCCTATCTTGATAACTAAAATGCTTTAGACTGGGAATTGGTCTAGTGGCTTTCCTCTGCACCTTCTCCAAAGCCTCAATATCACCCACCATGTGAGGAGACCAAAACTGGACACCGTATTCCAAGTGCAGCCTGATTAAGGTCTTGTACAAGGACAAAGTAGTATGCCTCGTCTTGTACTCAATTGTCCGATGGATACACCCATATGCAGGATGATGTGAACTTCAGTAAGGCTTCAGTTGCAATCATGGGGAATTTTTATTTTCCAGATCTAGCCTGGGACTTAGACAATCCATATGTGCAATTTAATTTGTTCTTGGTATGTGAGCAACATTGATTAGGCAGTATTTATTGGCCCAGAAATTCAGGTCGGGGGCTTCCCGCGGGTGCAAGCCCCCGACCTGCACTTACCTTGCGCGCCGGCCGTTGAGCTGTGGGGCCCCGTGGAATTCCGATCCGGGGCCTGGTCTAGCTGCCGGCGTGCAGTGCTTGCGTATCCCGGGGCGCAGTTAGTTCGATGCATCCCCCGGGATCACGTGGGCCATGGGCAGCCAATCGGAGCAGGGAATGCTCCATTCATAAGTCTGACAGGAAGTGCTGTCAAGACTTATAAATACTACGGCCCCAAAATAGCACTAAATCTTCAAATAATTTTTTTTTAAATCACTTTTTAAATAAACTATAAATTACATGAAATAACTATTTAAAAAATTTAAATTTTTGAAAAAAATAATTTTATATTCTAACGGGGCTAAAAATAAACTTACCTTGCTTTAAAGTATTTAAAAATAATAAACCTGTGGAAAAAATGTTTTAATTTTAATTAATTCACCACTTACCTTGTAAAAAGCAGGCCTTGCGCCTGCTTTTTATATTTCTAAATTCTGCAGGCTTACCCTCCCGGAGAAACCTGTAAAATAAACCTAAGTTTGATGCGCACGCGTTCGACCTCTGAACCTCTTCGTTCAGAGGAACGGAAGTGCCGGTTTCCAGCGCATGCGCAGTGCATGCAGGAAACCGGCACTTCCATCGGGCCTACGGATGAGTACCCAGCGCATACTCACCCGTGGAGACCTGAATTTCTGGGCCATTGTCCATTCTGGTTGCCCAGATTGGGGCATTAAGAGTCAAACCATGTAGGATGGGGCTGGACTCGCACGTAGGCCATATTGGGTAAGAGGTGGAAGTTCCCTCCCTAAGGGACATTAGTGAACCAGTTAGTTTTTTTTACAACAAGCCATCAGATTTCATGGTCATTTTTCTGGTGTTAGCCCACAAATTACCAATTTTATTTAATTCATTTTGAACAACCTCTGGGTTGATAGTCTAAAACCATAACTACTAGGCTACTGTAACAACAAAAACTTGTATTTATATAACACCTTTTAATGTAGAAAAATGTTCCAAGGTACTTCCCAGAAGTGTTATCAGACAAAAATTGACACTGAGACAAAGGATGAGGTATTTGGAGGGTGACTAAAAATTTGGTCAAAAGGTAGCTTTTAAGGGAAGTCTTAAAGGAGGAGAGGGAGGTGGAGGCGGAGATATTTAGGGAGGGAATTCCAGAGTTTAGGACGTAAATGGCTGAACGTATGGCTGCCAATGGTAGAGTGAAGGGAGGGGAGGATGCAAGGCCAGAGTTGGAGGAACGCAAAGATCCAGGAGGATTGAAGGGCTGGCGACAATTATAGAGATAGGGAAATGCGAGGCCGTGAAGGAATTTGAACACAAGGATGAGAACTTTAAATGTGACGCACTAAGGGACTGGGAGCCAATGTAGGTCAGCAAGCACAGGTATGATAGGTGAGTGGGACTAGGATATGTGCAGCAGAGTTTTGGATGTGCTGAATTTTATGGAAGGAAGAGGATGGGAGACTGGCCAAGTGAACATTGGAATAGTCAGATCTGGAAGTGACAAAGAATTGGGTGAGGGTTTCAGTTGCAGATGGACTGAGGTAGGGGCTGAGATGGGCACTGTTAGTAGATGTAGAAGAAGATACAGGATACAGAAGCTCAGCTTGGGGTCAAATAATGCTAAGGCTGTGAATAGCCTGGTTCAGCTTGAGACAATGGCTGGAGAGGGGGATGGAATTGATGGTGAGGCTACAGAGTTTGTAATGGTATCAGTCTTCATAATGTTTAATTGAAGGAAATTGTGGCTGATCCAGGATTGGATGTCAGACAAGCAGTTTAACAGACAGTGGAGGGACCAAGAGAGGTGCTAGAGATGTAGATCTGGGCATTGTCAGCATAAATGTGGAAGCTGAACCATCTCTTTGGATGATGTCACCAAGGGGCAGCATGTAGATGAGGATGAGGAGGAGGCCAAGGATAGATGCTTAAGGAACTCCAGAGGTAAGGGTATGAGGATGAGAAGTGTTGGCGATGCTGAGGCTACAATTGGATAGGTAAGAATAGAATCGAGTGAGGCAGTCCCACTGAGCTGGACAATGGAGGCGAGGTGTTGGAGGAGGATGGTGTGATCAAAGGCAGCAGAGAGGTTGAGAAGGATGAGAAGGGATAATGCACCATGGTCGCAGTCAACATGAATATCATCTGTGACTTTGATTAGGGCCATTTCAGTGCTGTGGCAGTCTGATTGGAGGGAATGACACACAGAGTTGTGAGTAAGATGGGCACAAATTTCAGAGGTGACATATTCAAGGACTTTGCAAGAGAAGGGAAACTGGAGATGAGGTAATAGTTTGTAAGGGCAGAGGGGTTAAGGGTGGGGTTTTCAGCAGGGAAGTGATAACAGTAGTTTTAAAAGGGAGAGGGACAGTACCTGAGGATAGGGAACCATTTACAACGTCAGCTGGCATAGGGACAAGGAAGGGAAGTTGTGTGGTCAGCAGTTTAATGGGAATGTGGTCAAGCAAGCAGGCGACGGGTCTTGTGGACAGGATGAGCTTGGAGAAGGCACAAGGGGAGACGAGAAAGATGTGGTATCAGGGCTATTGCAGGAGGGAACGTGGAAGGAGTGGTTTGGCTTGGCGAACAAAAGGGGGGGAGGTAGGGTGAGGGAAATGTGGTAGAGGCAGCTGAACGGACGGTCCAATCTTAGTCTCAAAGAAGTCCATAAGCTTCTTGCACTTGTTGGGGAGGGGGGGTGGTGGTTTAAGGTTGGTAGTGGAGAAAAGAAGCCAGAGGTTATCTTTGCTTTCTAGGATAATGCTAGAGTAGTGCATGGTTTTGGCAAAGAAGAACAAGGCCTGATATTGCTTGATGTAGTCCAGCCAAATCTATCAATGGATGGCTAAACCATAAGAACATAAATAGGAGCAGGAGTAGGCCATACGGCCCCTCGAGCCTGCTCCAACATTCAGTAAGATCATGGCTGATCTTCAACCTCCGTGTTTGCAGGCAGAAAGCAAATAAAATGATGGGATGTATCATCATTTGGAGAGACTTAGACTTACAAAGAAGTAACATAAAGTTGTAACTGGCCTTGGTAAGGCTGGATCTGGAGTACAGCGTTAAGTTTTGGCCTCTGTATTCCAGGAAAGACGTTTATTGGAGGAATTCCAGGTAGTTCTTGAGGACAGAGTTATGGGGAAAGAAAGGGGGTACCAGTTGTATACATTTTAGAACAAGGTGAAGAATCACATACATTAGGAAGGGCGAAAGAAGGGGTTCTAATCAGCACAAAATGAAAGGGGGGCAAGGGGGTCACAGTAAACATCAGAACCTATGTCACAGACCCTAGATTACTCATGAACAGTGCCACAGAAGATCTATTAATGGAGTTCAGTTTGTTCTGTTTTTAGTGCACTGGTTCATTTCTTAAATACTTGCCTGCATTATTGTAATGTAGTCCTTGACAAATGTGTAAAAACAGGTCTTACTGACTTAAGAGAATCCTGGCAAGTTCGCTTTTGAGTTGCAGCCTGCTGTACAAGACCTGTACATGTGTCACTAGCACAATATAAAAGGAGCTTTGGTGTTGCCAGCAAATTTTGATAATCTCTCTCTTTCCATGTCCAATTTATTTATGTACATGGTGAACCCAAAATAGGTTCCAATACAGATTCCTAGGTTGCATCACTAGTTATGTCTTACCAATATGAGAAACACCCTATTTGCTCTTGCTCTCTGCTTTCCATCCTTTTAGCTAATGCACTATCCATGCCACCACTTTACCTTTAATACCACAAGCCTTACTGTTTGTAGTGGCACTTTATCAAACTTTTTTTAAAATTCCAAATATACTACATCTTCTACATTCCTTTTATCTATAAGCTTGGCAATTTCCTCAGAGTTCAATTAAATTAGTCAAGCACAACCTGCCCTTCACATCTGTATTGACTGTCCCTGATAAGTTCATATCGTTCTAAGTGTTAACTAATGTTATCCCATATTCTAGCAGTTTTTCCTACTACTGCTGTTGGGCTTACTGATCAATAATTACCTAGCTTATCTCTTTCCTCTTTTTTGAACAAGGTGCAACATTTGCCACCCCATATCTTCTGAAGCAATTTCCATTTCTGTAAGAATTTTGGTAACAATACTTAGAACATGTTTAATAACAACAGAAAATGCTGGAAAAACTCAGCAGGTCAGGCAACATCCGTGGACAGAAATTTGGGTTGACGTTTTGGGTCGAACCCTTTTATACTTGGTAACAATAATTAGAAATTTGGAAAATAATCTCTCTCTCAGATTTTTTTCCCCTCTGTAATGCAGACTTATTTACAGATGGAACAAGACATATAATACTAATCCCCCAAATAATTGATCACATCACTTAAGATATAGAAGCACCAGGAAAATGTGCAGCTAGTCATTGTGCAACATAAGTAATAAAAGTGTGATTTCTCTGCTAGGTAATGCACCATCTCCTCCTTTCAGTAGGACTGCCTTTACATTTATATTAAAGTCAAGTTTTCTAGAAAAAGGAAAATTATGTAAAACACAAAACGATGTTCCAAACATTAATACACTAATTATAGTATTGCAAACATTTAAAATTAGAATAAATCATTCCATAGCATGGTGTGCTGCTGCTTTATATTTACTGCATATGCTTGTTCAAAGGTCAATAGAAAGGATGCATTTAAATGATTGACTGACTAGCTAAGAAATAGGATAGGATGAAAACATTTATGGGTGTATTTTATAGACTTCTGCTGAGTCATCATAGATGTATATGTAGATCAGAAAGGCTATAAGAAGAAAAATGTGATGATGGGATATTTTAATTATAGATTTGGCGAGAAGTAACGGGGTAAGTAGAAAATTTAATATATTTATTAAATACATAGGGCTAGAAATTAGGCTCCGTAGTGCCCAATTTTTCGGTACTGTGGGTGCTGTTTTGTGATGAAAATGGTGTCCGTGCTGCACATGCACACTTCTGGTGCATCCTACCCCCCCTTCGTGAGGGGGGGGGGGGGGCGGAAGCGTTATGAGCGTGCGCCAGATGTATGTTGAGTGGGCAGATCGTGACGTCAATCAGCGTGCAATGCAGATTTGACGCCAGTGCTACCATTTTTGTCCTCAACGCTGGAATGAATGCCCTGTCTTAACCTCGCACAGCTGGACATATATTCAGCAGCAGCAAGGACCCCCCCACCAGTGATATTTAAAGGGATCAGCAACCACTTTCGGATTAGTTGCTGATTAGTTTCTACTGGCTCTGTAAGTTTATGGAAGTGTTTGGAGCTTCTTAGAGTTGTTTAAAGTTGGTGAGGTGGCAGGGAGTGGTGCTGCAAGTGGAGAAGGCCTTGGTTCTGACCAGTGTGAGGTGATGCATTTTGGGAGGACTAACAAGGCAAGGGAATACACAATGAATGGTAGGACCCTAGGAAGGACAGAGGTTCAGAGAGACCTTGGTGTGTATGTACATAAATCCCTGAAGGCAGCAGGACAGGTAGATAAGGTGGTTAAAAAGGCATATGGAATACTTGCCTTTATTAGCCGAGGCATAGAATATAAGAGCAGGGAGGTTATGATGGAGCTGTACAAAACGCTAGTTAGGCCACAGCTGGAATACTGTGTGCAGTTCTGGTCGCCACACTATAGGAAGGATGTGATTGCATTGGAGAGGGTGCAGAGGAGATTCACCAGGATGTTACCTGGGCTGGAGCGCTTCAGCTATGAAGAGAGACTGGACAGGCTGGGGTGGTTTTCCTTAGAACAGTGAAGGCTGAGGGGGGGACCTGATTGAGGTGTACAAAATTATGAGGGGCGTAGATAGAAAGGAACTTTTCCCCTTACTAGAAGGGTCAATAACCAGGGGGCGTAGTTTCAAGGTAAGGGGCAGGAGGTTTAGAGGGGATTTGAGGAAAAACTTATTCACCCAGAGGGTGGTTGGAATCTGGAACTCGCTGCCTGAAAGGGTGGTAGAGGCAGGAACCCTCACAACATTCAAGAAGCATTTAGATGAGCACTTGAAAAGCAATAGCATACAAGGCTATGGACCAAGTGCTAGAAAATGGGATTAGAATAGACAGGACTTGATGGCCGGCTCGGACACGATGGGCCGAAGTGCCTCTTTCTGTGCTGTATGACTCTAAGGAGTTCTGGTCAGACCACTTGCTCCCAGCCATGAGTGCTGTAGTTGCCACCCCCCTTGGCCTGCTGCATGAGAGGGAGAAGGAGCAGAGGTAGCAAAGAAGAGGACAAGCTGCTCTCAGAGAGAGGAGGGGGAGAAGGGCTCTCGGCAGGAGGCTTTACCCACCTAGGGTCTTCCGAGAGCAATTCTCTTTCCGCAACCTGAGCCATGAGCAGTGTGTGAGGCGCCTGCGCTTTATGAAGGAGGTGCTCACAGAACTTTGCCACCTCTTGCAACCAGACCTGCAGTCTCACACTAGGGTAAGGACAGCTCTGCCAGTGTTTGTGAAGATGAACGTGGCCCTAAATATCCTCGTGTCGGGATCCTTCCAGGCTGGAGCAGGCGACATCTGTAACATCTCCTGGTTCGCCGTCCACTGCTGCATAAGAGAGGTGACAGACGCCCTTTATGCCAGGAGAGGGGAGTTCATTGTCTTTTCTCTGACCAGAGAGAAGCAGGCGGAGCGTACACATGGCTTTGCCAGGATAGTGGGCTTCTCCATGGTGCAGGGCGCCATCAATTGCATGCACATGGCTTTGCGGGTGCCACATCTAAATACTGGGATGTACCGCAACTGCAAAGGTTGCCACTCACTGAATGTGGGGTTAGTGTAATGGTGAATGCCCAGTATCCTGGCAGCAGTCATGATGCTTTTATTTTGCCCCAGTCCGCTGTTCCCTTAATCTTTGAGCCACCACGACAAGCCAGAGGGCTGACCAGGGTTATCCGCTGATCACCTGGCTCATGACTCCGCTGCGCAACCCATGCACACGTGGGCAGCATGCATATAACGAAAGCCATGCTGTCACATGGTATATGATGGAGCAGACCATTGGTGTCCTTAACAATGCTTCCGCTGCCTGGATCACTCTGGAGGAGCCCTGCAGTACTCACCAGAGCGCATCTCGATTCGTTGTGGTCTGCTGCATGCTCCACAACCTCGCCATATGAGGGCACAGTCTTTGCCACCAGGCATACGGTGACCAGCTGAGGAGGAAGTGGAAGGGAGAAGGCAACCCAGACAACCTCTTTCTGTCTGTGATCGACTATTCTGACTGCCGTACCAGTGAATGCAACCCCAATTCCTCATTCAGCAATAGTCCCACACTTTACCTTCCCTCTGTTACTGACCATCACAGTGTCCTCTTGGCCACAATGCTGAAATAAAAGCCACTGCAAAAGAACCATTTCAACCCATCCAATATTACATAACAAAGTCAACTAATCACCCTTGTGCATTCCCTTAGTGCCTGTCTTCAGTGTGCCTTTGCCTGTACTAGTGCTCCTACGAAATGCTACCCCAGTGGCCACAGCATGGCTGTTGGAAGGCTGCTGACTTTCAGCAGGGGAGATTGCAGATGGCCTTGCAGGACGACCTCGAGCAGCTCTGGGCCTAGGAGGCCGAGCTGCGGACTACAGCACCTCGGCATGGGTGGCAGCTTTCTGGGCTGGCAAGGGCACTGACGGAATGGCAGAGATAGGAGGGCGAATGCTATAATCCTGAGAGGACAGCAGGTTCATGCTCTATGGAGTCACTACCACTCTCCCGGGGCGGCGCCTCAGCATTGCTAGTAATCTGTTGGAAGATAGATTGCTGGACTGCTGTGACACCTTGCAAGCCCCTTTCCACTCTGGTAAATGCAGCAACAGTGGCAGCAGTCTGAGCTTGCATGACAAAAGTCTGATCTTCCACGGCAGCACTCGGACGTTGGGTGGCTTCTGCTTGTGCTGCAGTGGAAGCAGAGACATCAGCCATTAGACGTTGCATCATGGTTGGGTCCACCAGTGTGCTAATGGAGTTGTCCATCACTTCCATGTTGGAAATCATGCGCTCCAAGCTCTGTGCAAACCCCTGTGCAAGGTTGGTGCCGGACTCTTCCATGCTCATTGAGATTGCACGCAGGCCTGCCAATGCACCAAGCATTTCATTGCGCATACCCATCAGCATTCGTCTGAAGGCTGGCCCATCAAAGTCCTCATCTGAGTCCTCTGCAGCAGAACTCATGTGTGACCTCGCCCTCCGGGGAGCTGGCACCTGCGCTACTCTTTCCCATTATTCTGGGTGCTGGCCACTCGTGCCCGGTGTCTCGCCACATGCAGATCCTGCCTCTAACCTATCCTCTAAACTACGCGGAGTGTCAGTATCTGAACTGGTGGCTGCGAGTGAAATTGAGTGACGGCGCTGTGACTTTATCATCAGTGCCTTGGTGTTCTTCTATTTCATACTCCTCCACCAGTGCCTGGACAGGTGTCCGTTCTTGGCTATCTGAAAGGAGAAAGGCAGAAAGGTAGGGTTGTGCTGAGGGGAGGGAGGGAAGCGAGTCGGTGCATACTTACACCATGTGCAGCTTGTAAATCAGAAGGTATTGTGGGATGAGGGGGAAGTTGGATGTGAGAGAGAGCATTAGGTTTCAGGATACCAGCATCTTGTATTCTTTCAGCCCCACTACTGGCCACAGGCTCAGCGATGCCTCTCCCAATAATGGCCTGCACCGTCTCCTCCATGGCGGTCAGGTTATGCAGATGTGCCTGTCCCCTGCCGGTTAGATCCTGCTGGCACCGGTTGTGAGCTACCTTTTCATGCAAGAGAAAGGGAAGTTTGTCAGCGAGTGTGGTGCAATGTGTTTGGGAGATATGCCTGTCATGGTTGAATAGCTGACAGTGTGCGCAAGCTGGGAGATGTGGTTGAGAGGCTTCCAGCAGTGGTAAGTGTGTGAGGGTGAGGTGAAGCTATGAATGTGGGGTATGCGTTGTGATTGTTGGTAGGTGAGTGATGAGGGTGTGGTGCAGTGTGTGAGGCTAGTGTTGCAGATGGTAGGATATGGTATTTGAAGACGAGTTCACTGACTTTGACCACACGTGTGAAGTCATTAAACTTCTTCCTGCACTGCATCCAAGTTCTCGGGGCTATACTGCTGGCATTTATCATAGTGGCTATCTGCTCCCATTGGATTTTACACATTTGCCCGGAGGGCCTCCTGGCAACCTGTGGAAACAGGACTTCTCTTCCAGTGTTGACCTCCTGCACCAAGGCTCCAGTGCTGCACCTTATTGAATTCACAATCGGGCTTTACAGTGAGAAATGATAGCCACAATTAAAGTTCTAGATTTAAACAAGGCAAACTTTGAAAGGGCGATGGAGGAATTGATTAACATAGAATGGGAGAAATTGTTAGTAAATCTACAGGCCAGCAATGGAATCTTTGTAAGAAGATAGTTAGTGGATTACAAAATAAGTGTGTGAGGGAGAATTTAGTTCAATAAAGAGATTTAGAGGCTCAAAAAGTGATCAAAAGACCAATAGGATGATGGGCTTCAGCACAATAGGTATAGGAAGTCAAATCAAGGAAATACTGTTGCAGTTATAGAGGTTAAACCTCTCTTGAAATATTGTGCTTAGTTTTGGGTGTCCCATCTTTGGATGGATATGCTGGCCTTGGAAAAAAGTCCAGTGACACTTCAACAGGATGATGATGATGATCTGGGATAAAAATACTTGGCTTGCAATAGTGTGTAAATTTTGGTTATGTTATCTAGAGATAAGGTTAAGAGATGATGGGGTTTAAATTGGATAACCCCAAAATCGAGTGTGGGAATCTCCGTATGCAATGTCCGTTCATTGCAATGCTGGCAGCATGTTAAATTCATATTGCCTGCTGTTTTAAATGATTGCTGTGTGCAGCCAGTGCTACCCGTTCTATTCATTAGCTGCACGCATCAGCAGGGGGGCCTGATATCACGAGTGGCTAGTGCTACTTAAAGGCAGCCTGCACCTCCTTAAAGGAGAGGTGCATTGTGGCTGTAAGCAGTGGTCAGAGTCCTTTGAAAAGTGAATCTGTGCTGTGATACTTGGAGGAATGGCTGAACATGCAAGAAAGCGTGCATGTTCTGAAAATGCACTGGCGGTCTTGGTGCAAGATTGGGAGAAAAGGAGAGACATCCTGTATCTGCAGGGGGGTAGGAGGCCCTCCAGACATATGCTCAGGAGGCAGTGGGAAGAAGTAGCGGCAGAGGTCAATGCCAGGAGTGTAGCTCCAAGAACATGGATGCAGTGCAGGAGAAGTTTAACGATCCGACACACGTTGTCAAGGTGATGGCATATCCTACCAACTGCACCACTAGCCTCATGCACTGCTCGATTCACTACACCCCTATCACCCACCTATAAACTATCTCTATCAAGCACTCAACCCTTCAATTCACATGCGTTACCTCACCGTCACACACTTAGCACTGTTGCAAGCCTCGCGCCACAACTCGCAGCTAGCACACACTGGCAGCTATTCAACCTTGACAGACACAGGCAATGCTGTCCTTGCCTTGCTTTGTGGCTGCAGCATTTGGCAGATTTCAGTCATGACCTCTTTTTTGTGAAGAGAAGACGTCTCATGCATTGGTCCTCGCTGAAGTTGAGGTAAGAGAATTTCTCCCTGAAGACCGTTGACGGATATGGCCTCCTGCTCCTCTCTCTTCTAGCAGCTTGTCCTGCTCTGTGTTGCCTCTCTCTCTTTCTCCCAGTCATGTTTAATTCCCAGAGGAAGCCCTATCCGACCCCCCATGTCTAGAAGCAACTTGTTTCAGCGCAAGATTTAAAATGACTATCACACTTTTGGTTGGCTATGCTCTGTACATTGCTTATACAGGCATTTTAATTTTTTATTTTTCATTACTCAACCTTTATTTTTAACGGGTATTTTATTATTACTTCCTACAACATTTTCTGTTCCCAAAGTAGTTATATTATCTTTTTAACTCCTTTTGTACTCTGCTCTTATCCCCTCCCTTTTTTATCTTTTTAGGAGGTTATTTTTCCACCTGGCTCTCCCCTCCCCCTTTATTGGTTGAAAGTTTTTCTACTGTCCTATTTATCCTTTCCACAAGGGCCTTGGTCCCAGCCTGGTTCAAGTGCATCCTGTCCCGGTACTGGTGCCAGTGTCCCATGAAAAGGAACCCCTCCTTCCAACAACAATCTTTCAGCCAGACATTTACTTTCTTGATCTGTTTATCCCTACGCCAATTAGCACGTGGCTCGGACAGTAATCCGGAGATTACCACCGTTGAGGTGCTGCTTTTTAATTTAGCGCCTAGCTCCCGATACTCCCTTAGCGGTACCTCCTCCCTGTTCTTTTTTTATGCCGTTGGTTCTGACATGGTTCCCAGTAATTGGTTCTTCCCCTTGGCCTGGAACCGTGTAGGCAACATACCCATCTGGACACGTGATGGTGATTGCAGAGGATACCCTCTATCCCCCTAATTATCAAATCCCCTAAAACTACAACCTTTCTGTTATGCTGTTTCTCTACCCACCAGACTGCCTCCTGCTTCAGTGCCTGGGTTAGCATTCTGGCCATCCTCCTCACAGCCGCCATCCTTATCCCCACAGGTAGTAAGTACATTGTACCTGTTGGACAGGAGCGGTTACTGTGGTTTCTTCTTTCCTGACCACACTAGGTTCCTCCTAACCTACTGACTGTCAGTCACGCACTCCTCTTCCTGTACCTGTATCTCTTGTGGTGTGACTGTGTTCTGGAGTAAATTACCCATATTCCTCCCCCTTCCTTTGTATCCCTGCCCTAACCCTGAACTTGCATCTTTCTCCATTTTCTCTCCTACCTTCCCTCATGCGCTCTCCGAGCTCATCTTGTCCATGAGAACCACCTCCTGCTCCCTCGACCCTAATTCCACTAAACTGCTGACTACCCAACTTCCTTTCCCGGCTCCCATAAAAGAGGCGGGGGGTGTCGCAATATTAATCAAGGAGTCAATTACTGCTGTAAGGAGGGATGATATCTTGGCAGGTTCCTCTACTGAGGCCATATGGGTAGAACTTAAAAACAAAAAGGGGGCAAGCACTTTGCTGGGAGTGTACTATAGGCCCCCAAACAGCCAGTGGGAGATAGAGGAACAGATATGTAGGCAAATCTCAGAGGTGTAGAAATAATAGGGTAATAATAGTCGGGGATTTCAACTTCCCCAATATTAACTGGGATAGTCAGAGTGTGAAAGGCTTAGAGGATGCGGAATTCTTAAAGTGCATCCAGGAGAGCTTTTTGAGCCAACATGTAGAAAGTCCTACAAGAGAGGGGGCGGTACTGGACCAAATTCTAGGGAATGTAGCCGGGCAAGTGGTAGATGTGTCAGTAGGAGAGCATTTTGGTGACAGTGACCATAATTTGGTGAGATTTAAGGTAGTCATGGAAAAGGACAAAGATGGACTGGAAATAAAGGTTCTAAATTGGGGGAAGGCTGATTTTAATATGATAAGGCAGGATCTGGCCAATGTGGACTGGGATCAGCTACTTGTAGAAAAATCCACATCAGAGCAGTGGAAGTCTTTCAGATAGGAAATAGAGAGAGTACAACACCAACGTGTTCCTGTAAAGGTCAAGGGTGGGACCAACAAGCCCAGGGAACCCTGGATGTCAAGGGATATACAAGAATGGATTAGGGAAAAAAAGGGAGGCTTTTGGCAGATACAAAGGACTAAAAACAGTGGAAGCCCTAGAGGAGTATAGAAAGTGCAGGGGGGTACTTAAAAAAGAAATTAGGAGAGCGAAGAGGGGGCATGAAAAATACTGGCGGGCAAAATAAAGGAAAATCCCAAGGTGTTTTATAAATATATTAAGGGCAAGAGGATAACCAGGGAAAGAGTAGGGCCCATTAGGGACCAAAGTGGCAATCTGTGTGTAGCGCTGGAAGATGTGGGTGAGGTTTTAAATGAATATTTTGCACCTGTATTCACTATGGAGAAGGGTGATGTAGGCATAGAAATCAGGCAGGGGGATTGTGATATACTTGAACAAATTAGTATTGAGAGGGAGGAGGTACTAGCAGTTTTAGCGGGCTTAAAAGTGGATAAATCCCCAGGCCCAGACGAGATGTATCCCAGGCTGCTGTGTGAGGCAAGGGAGGAGATTGCAGGGGCTCTGACACAAATTTTCAGAACCTCTCTGGCCACAGGGGAGGTGCTGGAGGACTGGAGGACAGCTAACGTAGTACCATTATTCAAGAAGGGTAGTATGGATAAATCAAGGAATTACAGGCCAGTGAGCCTAACATCAGTGGTAGGGAAATTATTGGAAAAAATTCTGAGGGACAGAATTAGTCTCCACTTGGAGAGGTAAGGATTAATCAAGGATAGTCAGCATAGCTTTGTCAGTGGGAGATCATGTCTAACCAATTTGATTGAATTTTTCAAGGGGGTGACTAGGTGTGTGGATGAGGGTAGTGCAGTTGATGTAGTCTACATGGACTTCAGTAAGGCTTTTGACAAAATCCTGCATGGGAGACTGGTCAAGAAGGTAAGAGTCCATGGGATCCAGGGCAATTTGGCACATTGGATCCAAAATTGGTTTAGTGGTGGGAGGCAGAGGGTGATGGTCGAAGGTTGTTTTTATGACTGGAAGCCTGTGTCCCGTGGTGTACCGCAGGGATCGGTGCTGGGTCCTTTGCTGTTTGTAGTGTACATTAATGATTTAGATATGAATGTAGGAGGTATGATCAGTAAGTTCACAGCTGACACAAAAATTGGTGGAGTGGTAAATAGCGAGGAGTGAAGCCTCAGGCTACAGGACGATATAGACGGGTTGGTCAGATGGGCAGAACAGTGGCAAATGGAATTTAACCCTGAAAAGTGTGAGGTGATGCATTTTGGGAGGACTAACGAGGCAAGGGAATACACTATGAATGGTAGAACCCTAGGAAGGACAGAGGATCAAAGGGACCTTGGTGTGCATGTACATAGATCCCTGAAGGCAGCAGGACAGGTAGATAAGGTGGTTAAAAAGGCATATGGGATGCTTGCCTTCATTAGCCGAGGCATAGAATATAAGAGCAGGGAGGTTATGA
The DNA here is from genome assembly GCF_052327205.1 of Somniosus microcephalus. NCBI lineage: Eukaryota > Metazoa > Chordata > Chondrichthyes > Squaliformes > Somniosidae > Somniosus > Somniosus microcephalus. Next base: position 149,359,341 of record NC_140988.1, read on the forward strand.
TGGAGCTTTACAAAACGCTGGTTAGGCCACAGCTGGAATACTGTGTGCAGTTCTGGTTACCACACTATAGGAAGGATGTGATTGCATTGGAGAGGGTGCAGAGGAGATTCACCAGGATGTTACCTGGGCTGGAGCGCTTCAGCTATGAAGAAAGACTGGACAGGCTGGGGTTGTTTTCCTTAGAGCAGAGAAGGCTGAGAGGGGACCTGATTGAGGTGTACAAAATTATGAGGGGCATAGATAGGGTACATTTTTTTTTTTATTCATTGATGGGATGTGGGCGTCGCTGGCTAGGCCTGCATTTAGTGCCCATCCCTAATTGCCCTTGAGAAGATGGTGGTGAGCCGCCTTCTTGAACCGCCAAAAGACTGAGGTTGAGCGAGTAACAATCAGGCTTTTATTAACTAAAGAATGAAGGTCTTGTCTCGAGTGGTCGACCCGTCCAGAATACTAAGGGACTGGGAGGTAGTCACTTATATACCTGGAATAGTGGGAGGAGTCAGCCGAGGCATGTCCAGACCTGTACCTAGTGGAATACACATACAGACACAGACAGGTATGACAGTGGTTTACCACATTCACCCCTTGTTTAAAAATGAGTCCGGCGGGGTGAAGTGTATTTAAAAGTTCGTGTATTGGAGTCTCTCCGGAGGTCTTGTCTGCCGCTGTGATCGACGTGGCGATGGCAGGGGTGGTGGAGCTTCCGGCGTCCCGTGTAGGCTGGGGCCCTGGAGTGTAGTCCTCGTGGGTGACGGTCCAAGGCGAGCCGGCTGCTGGGGTTGGATATCGGGTCGTGGGGGGGGGGGTGGTAATGGGTAGTGAGTTACAGCGGTCCCCGAGGGTGCGAGGTCTCGTATGGAGACTGTGTCCTCCCGCCCGTCCGGGTATGCAATGTAAGCGTACTGGGGGTTGGCGTGGAGGAGGTCGACCCTCTCGACCAGGGGGTCCGTTTTATTGGCCCTCACGTGTCTTCTCAGTAGTACCGGCCCTGGGGACGTCAGCCATGGCGGTAACGATGTCCCTGATGTGGACTTCCTTGGGAAGACAAACATTTTCTCGTGAGGGGTGGCATTGGTGGCAGTGCAGAGCAGTGACCGAATCGAGTGGAGCGCATCGGGGAGCACCTCCTGCCAGCGGGAGGTCGGAAGGCCCCTAGACTTTAAGGCTAGTAGGGCGGCCTTCCAAACTGTTGCATTCTCTCTTTCCACCTGTCCGTTCCCCCGGGGGTTGTAACTGGTGGTCCTGCTTGTGGCTATACCCCTAGCGAGCAGGTACTGGCGGAGTTCGTCGCTCATAAACGATGAGCCCCGGTCGCTATGGATATAGCTGGGGAAACCGAACAGGGTGAAGAGGCTGTTCAGAGATTTAATGACCGTGGCACTGGTCATGTCCGGGCAGGGGATAGCGAACGGGAACCGGGAGTACTCGTCAATGATGTTGAGGAAGTACACATTGCGGTCGGAGGAGGGGAGAGGCCCTTTGAAATCGACGCTCAGGCGTTCGAAAGGGCGAGTGGCTTTTATCAGGTGGGCTCTGTCTGGTCTATAAAAGTGCGGTTTGCACTCAGCGCAGACTTGGCAGTTCTTGGTCATGGTCCCGACCACCTCGATGGAGATGGGCAGGTTGCGGGCCTTGATGAAGTGGAAGAACCTGGTGACCCCCGGGTGGCAGAGGTCATTGTGGAGGGCCCTCAGCCTATCGATCTGCGCGCTGGCGCAGGTGCCACGCGATAGGGCGTCTGGGGGTTCATTGAGCTTCCCGGGCCGGTACAAGATCTCGTAGTTGTAGGTGGAAAGTTCGATTCTCCACCTCAAGATCTTGTCATTTTTTATTTTGCCCCTCTGCTTGCTGTTGAACATAAAAGCAACTGATCGCTGGTCAGTGAGCAGGGTAAATCGTTTTCCGGCCAGGTAGTGCCTCCAATGACGCACAGCCTCCACGATAGCCTGGGCCTCCTTCTCGACCGCGGAGTGTCTGGTCTCCAGGCCCTGGCGGGTTCGTGAGAAGAATGCCACAGGTCTCCCCGCCTGATTAAGGGTGGCGGCCAGAGCGAAGTCGGACGCATCGCTTTCCACCTGGAAGGGGATGGATTCGTCCACTGCGTGCATGGTGGCTTTGGCAATGTCTTGATACGGTGGAAGGCTAAGTGGGCCTCTGCCGTCACGGGAAAAGAGGTGGACTTGATCAGCGGACGGGCTTTGTCTGCATAGTAGGGGACCCACTGAGCGTAGTAGGAAAAAAACCCTAGGCACCTCTTCAGAGCTTTTAGGCAGTGGGGCAGTGGGAGTTCCATAAGGGGACGCATCCGGTCCGGGTCGGGACCGATGACCCCGTGTTCCACAACACAGCCAAGGATGGCGAGGCGGTCTGTGCGGAATATGCACTTCTCCTTGTTATATGTCAGGTTCAGGAGTTGGGCGGTGCGGAGGAATTTCTCGAGGTTTGCGTCATGGTCCTGCAAGTCATGGCCGCAGATGGTCACATTATCTAGGTAAGGGAAAGTGGCCTGCAGCTCGTTTTGATCGACCATCCGGTCCATCTCCCTTTGGAAGACGGAGACCCCGTTGGTAACGCCGAAGGGAACCCTAAGGAAGTGATAGAGGCAGCCGTTTGCCTCAAAAGCAGTATACTGGCGGTCTTCAGGGCTGATGGGGAGCTGGTGGTACGCTGATTTCAGGTCAATGGTTGAAAAGACGCGGTACTGCGCGATCTGGTTGACCATGTCAGCTATGCGGGGGAGTGGGTAGGCGTCCAGCAGGGTGTAGCGGTTTATTGTTTGGCTGTAGTCGATGACCAGGCGTTGTTTCTCGCCGGTCTTAACGACCACAACCTGGGCTCGCCAGGGGCTGGAGCTGCCCTCAATAATCCCCTCCTTCAGGAGCCGTTCCACTTCGGTTTTGATGAAAACCCTGTCCCCGGCACTGTATCGCCTGCTCTTTGTGGCGATGGGCTTACAGTCGGGGGTGAGGTTAGCAAACAGTGGGGGGGGTGGGACTCTGAGTGTGGAGAGGTTGCATCTGGTGCGCGGCGGGCAATTTGGAGGCTGCTGGCTGCGGACTGTGAGTGGGGGGAGGGGGCCACCGTACGCCATCGTAACGCTTTTGAGGTGGCACTGGAAATCCAACCCCAGTAGAACGGCAGCACAGAGGTCGGGCAGGACCAGGAGTTTAAAATTATTGAACACAGTCCCGTCTACTACTAGTGTCACCACGCAGTAGCCGCCAATGTCCGCTGACTGGGACTCGGAGGCCATAGAAATCCGCTGGTGCGCAGGCAGGACTGGGAGAGAGCAATGCCGCACCGTGTCGGGGTGGATGAAGCTCTCTGTGCTCCCGGAGTCAAAAAGGCAGTTTATTGCATGGCCGTTTACCTTAATGTCCATTTTGGACCGAGCTAGCTGGTGCGGTCTCGTTTGGTCCAGCGTCACAGAGGCCAGCGTAGGGGTCGGTGTGTCGCTGTGAGTATCAGATGGGGGGGGGGTTGGCGGTCTGCTGCGTCCCGGCTGGTGTCCAAGATGGCGGCGTCCATGATTCCCATGTGGCTGGAGTCGTCCAAGATGGCTGCTGCTGCAGTGGTTCGCACATGGCTGGGGAGGCCCAAGATGGCGGCCCACACGCGGCGCTGTTGGGGGCCCAAGATGGCGGCTCGCACGGCCCACACGCGGCGCTGCTGGCGTTCGGGGTGGCTTTGGCCTTGCAGACGCTGGCGTAGTGTCACTTTTTCCCGCAGCCCGAACAGGTCACATTCTTCGCCAGGCAGCGTGCTCTGGGGTGTTTGGCCTGGCCACAGAAGTAGCATTTCTGGCCTTGGGATACTGCTGTCTGGCTTTGGGACACTGCTGCGGTAGTTGGGCCGTTGTTGGGCTGTGGCTGGGGTGGCACGGTGCTATGGGGCTGTCCTACCGTGTCCCAGGTTGTCCCCCGCGGCGTCCGCGGTGCAGAGGAGTAGGCATCCATGCCCCGGAAGGCTGCGTCCAGCGTTAGTGCGATGTCGGAGGCTTTGTCGAGGGTGAGGTCACTCTGCTCCAGCAGTCGCTGTCGGGTGTAGTTGGACCTGTGGCCCGCTACGAAGGCATCCCGGATCAGTTCCTCCGTGTACTTAGTGGGCGTTACCGCCTTACACCCACAGGCCCGGCCAAGCACGGACAGTGCTTGGAGGTATTCCTCAGTCGATTCCCCAGGTTGTTGCTTGCGACTCCCCAGAAGGTGCCTAGCGTATACTTCGTTCACAGGGCGCGTGTACTGGGTCTTGAGGAGCTGGAGGGCGGCTGTGTACGAGGTCGCGTCCCGGATGACTGAGTACACTCGGTGGTTCACCTTGGAGAACAGGACAGACAGTTTGTCCGCATCCGTTTCGACCGCAGTGGAGGCAGTCAGGAATGTCTCGAAGCACGTGAGCCAGTGAGCAAACTTGGTGGAAGCGTCCGCTTCCCGACTGTCCAGGTCCAGGCATGCTGGTGTGAGGATCTTCTCCATTATAAAAAATTTAGTTAATAAAATTGATGCGCCATCAATTACTCAAAAGACTGAGGTTGAGCGAGTAACAATCAGGCTTTTATTAACTAAAGAATGAAGGTCTTGTCTCGAGTGGTCGACCCGTCCAGAATACTAAGGGACTGGGAGGTAGTCACTTATATACCTGGAATAGTGGGAGGAGTCAGCCGAGGCATGTCCAGACCTGTACCTAGTCGAATACACATACAGACACAGACAGGTATGACAGTGGTTTACCACAGGTACATTTTTTTTTTTATTCATTGATGGGATGTGGGCGTCGCTGGCTAGGCCTGCATTTAGTGCCCATCCCTAATTGCCCTTGAGAAGATGGTGGTGAGCCGCCTTCTTGAACCGCTGCAGTCCATATGGTGTAGGTACACCCACAATGCTGTTAGGAAGGGAGTTCCAGGATTTTGGCCCAGCGACAGTGAAGGAACGGCGATACAGGCCCAAGTCAGGATGGTGTGTGGCTTGGAGGGGAACTTGTAGGTGGTGATGTTCCCATGCGTCTGCTGCCCTTGTCCTTCTAAGTGGCAGAGGTTGCGGGTTTGGAAGGTGCTGTTGAAGGAGCTATGGCGTGTTGCTGCAGTGCATCTTGTAGATGGTACACACTGCAGCCACAGTGCGCCGGTGGTGGAGGGAGTGAATGTTGAAGGTGGTGGATGGAGTGCCAATCAAGCGGGCTGCTTTATCCTGAATGGTGTCGAGCTTCTTGAGTGTTGTTGGAGCTGCACTCATCCAGGCAAGTGGAGAGTATTCCATCACACTCCTGACTTGTGCCTTGTAGATGGTGGAAAGGCTTTGGGGAGTCAGGAGGTGAGACAGTCGCCGCAGAATTCCCAGCCTCTGGCCTGCTCTTGTAGCCACAGTATTTATATGGCTGGTCCAGTTCAGTTTCTGATCAATGGTAACCCCCCAGGATGTTGATAGTGGGGGATTCAGCGATGGTAATGCCATTGAATGTCAAGGGGAGATGGTTAGAGTCTTGCTTGTTGCAGATGGTCATTGTCTGGCACTTGTGTGGTGCGAATGTTACTTGCCACTTGTCAGCCCAAGTCTGAATATTGTCCAGGTCTTGCTGCATATGGACACGGACTGCGTCAGTATCTGACGAGTCTCGAATGGTGCTGAACAGTGTGCAATCATCAGCGAACATCCCCACTTCTGACCTTATGATGGAGGGAAGGTCATTGATGAAACAGCTGAAGATGGTTGGGCCTTGGACACTGCCCTGAGGAACTCCTGCAGTGATGTCATGTGATTGAGATGAATGACCTCCAACAACCACAGCCAACTTCCTTTGTGCTAGGTATGATTCCAACCAATGGAGAGTTTCCCCCTTGATTCCCATTGACTTCAGTTTTGCTAGGGCTCCTTGATGCCACACTCGATCAAATGCTGCCTTGATGCCAAGGGCAGTCACTCTCAACTCACCTCTTGAGTTCAGCTCTCTTGTCCATGTTTGGACCAAGGCTGTAATGAGGTCAGGAGCTGAGTGGCCCTGGCGGAACCCAAACTGGGCGTCAGTTAGCAGGTTATTTCTAAGTAAGTGCCGCTTGATAGCACTGTCGACGACACCTTCCATCACTTTGCTGATGATTGAGAGTAGACTGATGGGACGGTAATTGGCCGGGTCGGATTTGTCCTGCTTTTTGTAGACAGGACATACTTGGGCAATTTTCCACATTGCCGGGTAGATGCCAGTGTTGTAGCTGTACTGGAACAGCTTGGCTAGGGGCGCAGCTAGTTCTGGAGCACAAGTCTTCAGTACTATTGCCGGAATGTTGTCAGGGCCCGTAGCCTTTGCAGTATCCAGTGTCTTCAGCCGTTTCTTGACATCACGTGGAGTGAATTGAATGGGCTGAAGACTGGCATCTGTGATGCTGGGGACCTCAGGAGGAGGCCGAGATGGATCATCCACTCGGCACTTCTGGCTGAAGATAGTTGCAAATGCTTCAGCCTTGTCTTTTGCACTCACGTGCTGGGCTCCACCATTGAGGATGGGGATATTTTTGGAGCCTCCTCCTCCTGCTAACTGTTTAATTGTCCACCACCACTCACGACTGGATGTGGCCGGACTGCAGAGCTTTAATTTGATCCCATGGTTGTGAGATCGCTTAGCTTTGTCTATCGCATGTTGCTTCCGTTGTTTGGCATGCAAGTAGTCCTGTGTTGTAGCCTCACCAGGTTGACGCCTCATTTTTCGGTATGCCTGGTGCTGTTCCCGGCATGCTCTCCTGCACTCTTCGTTAAACCAGGGTTGATCTCCTGGCTTGATGGTAATGGTAGAGTGAGGGATGTGCTGGGCCATGAGGTTACAGATTGTGGCTCAATACAATTCTGCTGCTGCTGATGGCCCACAGCGCCTCATGGATGCCTAGTTTTGAGTTGCCAGATCTGTTCGAAATCTGTCCCATTTAGCACGGTGGTAGTGCCACACAACACAGTGGAGGGTATCCTCAACATGAAGATGGGACTTCGTCTCCACAAGGACTGTGCGGTGGTCACTTCCACCAATGCTGTCATGGACAGATGCATCTGCAACAGGTAGATTGGTGAGGACGAGATCAAGTAGGTTTTTCCCTCTTGTTAGTTCCCTCACCACCTGTCGCAGACCCAGTCTGGCAGCTATGTCCTTTAGGACTCTGCCAGCTCGGTCAGTTGTGGTGCTACCGAGCCACTCTTGGTGATGGACATTGAAGTCCCCCACCCAGAGGACATTTTGTGCCCTTGCTACTCTCAGTGCTTCTTCCAATTGGTGTTCAACATGGAGTACTGATTCATCAGCTGAGGGAGGGCAGTAGGTGGTAATTAGCAGGAGGTTTCCTTGCCCATGTTTGACTTGATGCCATGAGACCTCATGGGGTCCTGAGTCAATGTTGAGGACTCCCAGGGCTACTCCCTCCCGACTGTATACCACGGTGCCACCACCTCTGGTGGGTCTGTCCTGCCGGTGGGACAGGACATACCCAGGGATGGTGATGGTGGTGTCTGGGACATTGGTTGTAAGGTATGACTCGGTAATTATGACTGTCAGGCTGTTGCTTGACTAGTCTGTGGGACAGCTCTCCCAATTTTGGCACAAGCCCCCAGATGTTGGTAAGGAGGACTTTGCAGGGTCGACAGGGCTGGGTTTGTCATTGTCGTTTCCGGTGCCGAGGTTGATGCCGGGTGGTCCATCCGGTTTTATTCTTATTGTTTTTCGTAGCGGTTGTTTACAACTGAGTGGCTTGCTAGTCAACCACATTGCTGTGAGTCTGGAGTCGCATGTAGGCCAGACCAGGTAAGGACGGCAGATTTCCTTCCCTAAAGGACATTAGTGAACCAGATGGGTTTTTGCAACAATCGACAATGGTATCATGGTCGCCATTACTAAGACTAACATTTAATTCCAGAATTAAATTGAATTGAATTTAAATTCCACCAGCTGCCGTGGTGGGATTTGAACCCATATCATCAGAGCATTTGACTGCGCCTCTGGCTTACTAGTCTAGTGACATAACCACTATGCCACTGCCTCCCCATAAGGAACTTTACCCCTTGGTAGAGGGGTTAATAACCAGGGGGCATAGTTTCAAGGTAAGGGGCAGGAGGTTTAGAGTGGATTTGAGGAAAAACTTTTTCACCCAGAGGGTGATTGGAATCTGGAACTCACTGCCTGAAAGGGTGGTAGAGGCCGGAACCCTCACAACATTCAAGAAGCATTTAGATGAGCACTTGAAACACCATAGCATACAAGGCTATGGACCAAATGCTAGAAAATGGGATTAGAATAGATAGGGCTTAATGGCCGGCGCGGACACGATGGGCCGAAGTGCCCCTTTCTGTGCTGTATAACTCTGACTCTATTAGCTAAGATTGTTAACCTCCTATACTGTCCCCCTCACCTTCAAATCTGCCCCCATCACCCCTTCGTCAACAAAACAACCCTTGACCTCTCTGTCCTTGCAAACTAAGGCCCCATCTCCAACCTCCCTTTCCTCTCAAGTCCTTGAACTTGCTGTCGCCTCCCAAATTTGTGCCCTTTTCCGGAACTCCATGTTTGAATCCCTCCAATCAGGTTTCCACCCCTGCCAGAGTACCAAAACGGATCTTGTCAAAGTCACAAATGACATCCTATGCGACTGTCCTTCTCGACCTTTCTGTTGCCTTTGACACAGTTGATCACACCATCCTCCTCCATTGCTTCTCCTCCACTGTCATCCAGCTTGGAGGGACTGCACTCACCTGGTTCCATTCTTATCTATCTAATCGTAGCCAAAGCATCACGTGCAATGGCTTCTCTTCCCACTCCTGCACTGGTGTCCCCCAGAGGATTTATCCTTGGCCCCCTCCTATTTCTCATCTACATGCTGCCCCTCGGCAACATCATCCAAAAATATAGCATCAGTTTCCACGTGTACGCTGACGACCCCCAGCTCTACCTCACCACCGCCTCTCTCAACCCGTCCACATTTTACTACGTTAAAGGCGCTCTATAAATTCAAGTTGTTGTTATGATGCTGGAGTGTCCCTACTTCGTGCTCAAACTCATCGACTGAGCCGGAGTGACTCAGGACATAGACATTTCCCACAAGTCTGGTCATCTGGAACTGTCCACAAGTTCCCACATTCTGAAGTCCCGATCCACTGCCTGTGCTGCCATTATCTATCCATCCATATATATATATTTAATTATTTTATCGCAGTGCTGATTCACTTTTATTAATTATGATTATCAGATGGATTTAATTTGGTTTCTATTTGTTACTTCTATTGTTCAGTTTAGTATATTTAGTCTATTACATCTATTTACTTAAAGCTGATAGAATGGTTTTTGTCCTTGCCTCTTATGTATTATTTTTTAAGTTAAGTAGCCCCTTAATCTACTATACAGTTAAATATTAAAGCATGAATAAATAATTGAACACTTAGTTTTTATTCCACAGGCACCGCTGCTGCTTCCTCCATGTTAGCTAAGTCACTTTTCAGATTCTTCACTCCATTTGTTTCAGTGCTGTCACTACTCCTTTTCTCGCACGCTCTTTTTAAATGCTCTCACTGGGCCTTTCCCACGATGCGATGCTCTGTCCAAGAAGTCCATTCAATATATTGATCATTCTTTGTGTAAGAAAAGGTCTTCCTGACATCCGCCTTAAATTTCCTTAGTGCCTGTCCCTGATTGCTGCTTTTAATGGAAGGGATCTCTGCCTCTCGGGGACAGGAGGGAGAGTGGTCTGGTCCATTTGCGGCAGAAATCAGGTAGAAGTTGCAGAGAGGAATGATCCAGTAAAGGGTGAAATGAATGTCAAGGAAGGAGAGAGGGAAGGAGACGGTGGCTGGAAGGGTGAAGCTTTTTGAGGATGGAGTAGGAGGGAAGGAAGAATAGTGGGAGCATGAACTGAGGGCTATAAAGAGTGTCACAACTTGAACGGGTGGGATGTGGGTGTGAGAAGAGTACTACAGTAGATTGCGGGGGTGGGTGGTGATGGAAGAATTATGCCAGGTTGAATGGCAGGGAGAGGGGTTGTAGAAGGCTCGTATGAACTGGGAGGGTTGAAGGAGGCGAAGGTGTCTGAGAGGGTGGAGAGTTGGATGAAGAATGGTATCTCTGAACTTGGGGGTGGGTAGAGTGGGAGAGTGACTTGAGGTAACTTTTGGGCAACAGATGCTCTTGTTGGCTATTTTTAAAAAATTAAAAAAAATCTAAACATCACTGTTTTTCCTGTTTTGAAAATTTAAAATCTAACAATTGTGAGGTATAAATGTGTTTAGAATGAACCAGAATGCATCATTTTTTAAATTCAAAATTTTTGGAGACAGCATTTCCCTATCTCTCCATAGAAATGTATCACCAATTTTGTACTTGCACCATTTGGATTTCCCTCTTCAGGCTTTTATGTATTTTTTCTATTCAATACAAGTAATGTTGGGTACATCTGCAAATACATGTAACTACTTGTTTTTGTATGTCAGAGCTGCTCTTCAGTTGGCAGCTATTTTGAAGTTGCTGGTCAGTTTTTGCTTGATTTCCAGATTGGCATGTATGCTTCTTGGGATCGCTAACTTAGAAATTGGGAGGCGAGCTTGTCCCTCCTCGTGCCTGTGCACAGCAACTTTATGGGCCATTCAGTTGGTGGTGCTGTGCTGAGTTAATTCTGCAGGTTCTAATGATGTTGGGTTCACGTCACTTCTCTGCAAGTAAGTTTTCTCTTTCGTCTTTAAGCAGTGCAAAATTAGGTGCATTTTATAGTATACCTACTACTACAACTGTCACTAAAGAATGTAATACATTCTACTGCAAAATACATAAGTGTTCAAACTGAAAATTTTGTGGGAGTGAGGTATATTCTTGTCCCTGCAAATGCATTGTGCTTTCTCATCTAGTGCAGGAGGTGAGGTTACTCCATACAAGATTAGATGGAAAACTCTTTAATATTGCATGCCTAAGAGCAAAAAGCAAAATGACGAAGGTGATATATTTCCAAGTCAGGATAGTGTGTGACTTGGAGGGGAACTTGTAGGTGGTGATGTTGCCATGCGCCTGCTGCCCTTGTCCTTCTAGGTGGTAGAGGTCACTGGTTTGGGAGGTGCTGTCGAAGAAGCCTTGGCGAGTTGCTGCAGTGCATCTTATAGATGGTAAACATTTAAACATTGCAGCCACGGTGCGCCGGTGGTGGAGGGAGTGAATGTTTAAGGTGGTGGATGGGGTGCCAATCAAGTGGACTGCTTCATCCTGGATGGTGTCGAGCTTCTTGTGTTGTTGCAACTGCACTCATCCAGGCAAGTGGAGAATATTCCATCACACTCCTGACTTGTGCCTTGTAGATGGTGGAAAGGCTTTGGGGAGTCAGGAGGTGAGACACTCGCCGCAGAATACCCAGCCTCTGACTTGCTCTTGTAGCCACAGTATTTATGTGACTGGTCCAGTTCAGTTTCTGGTCAAAGGTGACACACCCCCCCCCCCCCCCCCAGGATGTTGATGGTGGGCGATTCGGCGATGGTAATGCTTTTGAATGTCAAGGGGAGCTGGTTGGACTCTCTCTTGTTGGAGATGGTCATTGTCTGGCACTTGTGTGGTACGAATATTACTTGCCACTTATCAGCCCACGCCTAAATGTCATCCAGGTCTTGCTGCATGCAGGCATGGACTGCATCATTATCTGAGGAGTTGTGAATGGAACTGAACACTGTGCAATCATCAGCAAACATCCCCACTTCTGACCTTTTAATGGAGGGAAGGTCATTGATGAAGCAGCTGAAGATGGTTGGGCCAAGGACACTACCCTGAGGAATTCCTGCAGCGATGCCTTGGGGCTGAGATGATTAGCCTCCCAACAACCACAACCATCTTCCTTTGTGCTAGGTATTACTCCAGCCAGTGGAGAGTTTTCCCCCTGATTCCCATTGACTTTAATTTTACTAGTACTCCTTGATGTCAAGGGCAGTCATTATCACCTCTGGAATTCAGCTCTTTTGTCCATGTTTGGACCAAGGCTGTAATGAGGTCTGGAGCTGAGTGATTCTGGCGGAACCCAAACTGAGCATCAGGAACTTTATCTTCCCACTTATCAAGTGGGAAGATAAAGTTCCTGACACCAAAGTACCTGAGGAAGCTAAGTTGCAATGTCTAATAACTCTTCTCAAACATAGCTGCCTCCAGTGGCTTGGTCATCTATATCAGAGGAAGATGGCATATTCCAAAGGATTTCCTGTATGGTTTTGAAGCATCTGTAAACCAATGGGCTGACTTGGGCTCAAGTTCAAAGACATTTGTAAGAGGGACTTTAAAATATTTAATGGTGATACCTCAAGTATCACAAGAGCAGTGGAGTTATCCCTGGTGTCCTGGCCAATATTTATCCCTCAACCAACATAACAAAAACAGATTATCTGGTCATTATCACATTGCTGTTTGTGGGAGCTTGCTATGTGTAAATTGGCTGCCGTGTTTCCTATATTACAACAGTGACTACACTTCAAAAACAATTACTTCATTGGCTGTAAAGCGCTTTGGGACATCCGGTGGTCATAAAAGGCGCTATATAAATGCAAGTTCTTTCTTACCACAAGTTGGGTAGATCTGGCTAACAACTGACCACACTTGAAGGGCTGTGCTGCATCAAGTAGTCAAAGAGGCTGAAGAGAGGTGGATGAGAGAGGAAAGAGAATAAAATAGAGTAAAGTGCATTGGTTTCAAGAGTTAATACTGCGCAGGCTTCATCATCTGACCTTATGACTCATGCTGCACCATCTGTGGCAAGCACTGTCGCTCAAGAATTGGACTCTTCAGCCACTCACGTAGCAGCATGGCAAAGTAACTGAACTGCTTTGGAAATTACACTATTATATTTTGAGACAAACGGCTGCCATATACCCCTGATGGTGAAGAGTTGTGTATATTTTTATATATGGAGATATCTAACAATGTTATTGCATCTACTGATGCAGTACCAGCAGCATTTGATTTATTACTGTGATTTCAGAACTGTGATTTTTTTTTAAACTGTAAATTCACCTGTCAACTCTTGAATTGGTATGAATAAACTGGAAATACTGGGGCATCTTTTTTAATCACGTTTCCTCCCTTCTCTTTTCTGAAGGCATCCTAGTTGCATTTCCACAGGTGCCAGCATTCCTCCAGTACCTTGTCTAAATAGCCATTTATCATGTTAAAGACTGTGCAAGACACCTTGCCTATGAAATGGAGGACTCCTCTTCATTGGGTCTTGTACCACGTAGCAGCCTGGCTGAGCACTCTCAAAATTATGACTGAGGTTGATATTCAGTCATTAGCCCCTGGTATGAGAATCTAAATTTGTACTGCTGGAGCTGCTATGTTCAGTATTAAAATATTCTAAAGTGTTGGATCTATATAATATGGAACATAGCACTGCTTAGGAATTGCCAGTTTCCTACCAACACAAAGGGACAATATAGACGAAAGATTCCAAGTATTTAGGTGGATAGCTTTTATCTACCTAATATGTGGACCTATGTGTAGCAGTTAATTGCTGATGGTACAATGGCAGAGCTATGACAAGGAAGTTCTCTTTATAAATAATGTTAGAAGTTATCTGAATTTAATGCTGCTATTGTAGCTTTTGTTACCTTGGACTCCAGTGATTGTAGTTTATATTAAAATTGTGCTACCTGGCTCCCTTAGTTTAGTAGTAATTGTACTGAGTTTTACAGACCAGGAAGATGTCATGCTATGGCTCAGTTGGTAGCACTCTCACTTCTGAGTCAGACGGTTGTAGGTTCAAGTCCCAGTCTGGAGACGTGAGCACAAAAGTTTATGCTGATGCTGTCGGAGGTGCTGTCTTTCGGGTGAAACGTTAAACTGAGGCCCTGTCTGCTCTCTCGGGTAGATGTAAAATATCCGATGGCACTATTTCGCAGAAGAGCAGGGGAGTTATCTCCGGGGTCCTGGCTAATATTTAACCCTCAATCACCATCACTAAAACAGATTATCTGGTCATCATCACATTGCTGTTTGTGGGAGCTTGCTGTGTGCAAATTGGCTGCACGTTTGTACAACAGTGACTACACTTCAAATATACTTTGTTGGCTGTAAAGCACTTTGGGACTTCCTAAAGCTGTGAAAGGGGCTATATAAATGCAAGACTTTTTTCTTTTCCGGGTTGATGTCTTGGTTATCCAGAGTTATTTGATCAACTCCAATGTGGTGATAAGGGCATTATGATTGGTATTGATCTCGGGGCTCTTGCTTGCTATCCATTGACCTGTACTGGAGAGTTTATGGCAGTTCGGTGAAGGCAAGATCAGCTATTACAATACAAAATATCAGATTTGGGGAACGCTTCATGTTGAAATAGGAACTTTTCTGGCTATTTCCCAGTTGAACAAATGGATACAGTATATAACTTTCCAAATAGTAATTAAAAATAAAAGTTCCCAGAGGGCAGTCAATATAAAGACTATATCAACTTTGCTCCTCTTTCCCCTGCTGTCCATTCACATTTTTGCTGCAGGCGCTCCTGGATTTCCTCTTTCCACTGCTGCTCTTCAGTTCACCCTCCTTGCTGGTTGCATCATTGGTCCTCCTGGTTGTCTGTTGAAATATGTTTGTGTGGAGGGTAAATGCCGACCTGGACTGGTTGGGCCAAGTGGCTTGTTTCCATGCTGTAACCTCTATGCATTTCTATGTTACTGGTACTTCTTGCTCTTGTCTCTGAGCTGGATTATTATGTAATTCATGGCTACATGCTTTAAAACTTTGTCTTCATCCTGTTCAGTTTTTTTGAAATTTCCAAGCCTGGTAAATTAGAAAAGGAACACCTGTTTTCCACTAGTGCGGTAGCAACTTTTTAGTCTCATCAATTTCAAAAAGACAAACCTGACTGGAACAGACAATATGGATTCAGACTGGGACTTCATGGGCCTCATCCTGAACTCTCAAACCGCCAAATCTGGACTGTGGGCCATAGTTTGGCCAAAATATTTATGTAAAGGATTACAGAATTATTTTTTACAAATTTAACAGACCATAACTGTTATAACTTCCTAGAGATTGGTCAATTACAGGATGGCAGTGAAAAAACTGGGCATTCAGATTTTCAAAATAATATTTTACATTTATAACTAGGCAAAAACCTCAAACCCGTTGCACCGTTTTTACAGCATCAGTTATTACACACTAAATGTCTTATTATTGAACACGTAAGACAGCAGAATGGCAAATTCAGACAAGTGCTGTATGTATTTGTTTTTGTTTTACTAAAGAGAAGCAGCAGAATACACGTCAGCCTGTTGTTGGGTTTTGGAGTTCTGTAAGGATGCTCTCATCTGGCAATGAGGTTAACACTAGGCTATTCAATTGGGATTAGGTTTAAATAAAGCTTTAATTGGGACTAATGCAGAGCAGCTTAATTAAGACTGACTGCAGTTCATTGTAAAGGATGAAAAATAATGTCCTAGTTTTCTATTCAGCATTTGTTGTGTTTTTTTTAATAATTGGTTTTATGGGTGAAATCCTGCATTTGCCAAATTAAAACATAGATTTGCAGTCTGCTGATATAGCTTAATTTATGTAGAACACGGGTGTGTAATAGAGCTGAACCATGTAATAGATGGAGCTAATTGGACTGCATGTGAATATTTTTGAATAATGTTATTGTAACTATTTCCACTGCTTGCCAATCAAAATAAAAATTAATTTGTTGAGAGACTGAGCAGGAAGAGGGAAAAAATCAGGTAACGTAGTGTAACGTCTGGGTTATATGGTGAATTAATACACAGACTACAAGAGTAACTTTAACAGGACTTTACTATTCGAAGGTCAGGGCGAATCTGCCCAATAAATCCTTACACAGCACTTGTATACCGGTGTGGTCACTCCCGGTATTACAGTATACCGCAGCCAAGATAAAGTAGTGCAACACCTAAAATAGTTCTCTTAAAGGTGGACGGTTACATACAATAGTTCTCTTAAAGGTAGAACGGTTACATACACTACAATCCTCCCTTTTTAGCTTACAACATACTTATTCCCCATTAAACATAACATATATCCAACTTCATGTAAAAACAGTTCACAGATTCAGTTTCTGCGGAAACAGTTCACAGATTCAGTCTCTGCGGGAAACAGTTCACAGATTCAGTCTCGGTGTAGTCGGTTCACGTTGCTGGAGTGACTCATCCAATAGTCCTTCACTGGACTTAACAGCTTGAACTTTCGTCACTTCTGAACCAGCATTGTTGACTTTTAAAAGCTTGAGTACCTTGGGAAGTTTTTCTACTTCCAAACTGATTTGGCTCCGTACGGAGAGACCACGTGCGTGACCTGGTAGAGGTGATAATGGTTCAGATGGTCATCATCTTCTGCTTCGTCTTTTCCTTTTCTGCTTCTTGGAGACTCTCTGGGCTCCACTGTCAGCTGCCAGCTGCATGCACCGTTCCTCCTTCTCGTCCTCCTTTTTCCGTAGTAGCGCCACCATCTCCCGATGTTCCTTAGACTTTAGGTGATTCGTCATGGTTTCTGCACTTTGGGAGTTTTCATCACAAGCTGGGCAGAGCAGGTCATCGTAATATTTGGTGTCGTCCAACAGGTCATGGTAATATTCGGTGTCGTCCTGAGCTAGGCCAGCGAGAGGATCTTCTATTTCCTCCATACCCAGCTGGACGTTAGCCAGCTTTTGTTCCAAATCCAGACATCTTTCCTGAAGAGACTTCTTCATGCGTTCAGTTTCATCCAGCTTTTTCTGGGCTTCCTGCAAGTCTTTTACTACTGACCTCATTCGTGATTTCAATACTTCAACTTCAACTTCAACGGGAGATTGATTGTATTATTCAATCCCTCTACTGGAGCAGCTGTTTCAGCATTCTGTTGTTCAACATTGACGTGAGTCAGCATACTTTTGGCATCCAAGGTTTGCTCTGCTGCCATCTTCTCAGTCTGTGTTGCAACCTCAGCTATTCCAATAACTTTTGGGAGCTCCAAACCCCTCTCCTTTGAAGATTTAGACTCATGTCCAAATTGTTCCCATTTCAGAGCCTTGTCCCTCAGCATATAAAGGAGTTGGCTGACCGTTGACTCTTCTGACCTCATCTGTTTCCCAGTAGCTGCAGGGCTGTTTATAACCTTGCCCTGGGGCTCCTTTGCTGTTTCTACTTCGCCATCATCCGCAGCCTCCACCATTCGAATTTCCACAAATGAATCGTCCGGTGATGCTGCACCCAACTTCAGTAGGAGCTCGGAATTCATGGCGACCAACTCAGCCTTTTCTGCCTGCAATCTGCTAACAAGCGCCTTCAGTTGCTGAACATCTTGCTCCACCAGATTAGAGCACGCACCTTCAGAAACCGAATCAGCTTTGATTCGTTTGGCCTCCTTGCGCAGACGGTTTGTGTGCTCCTGCTCCCTTTTCTCCCTCAGCTGTTTCTGTTGTCTTTCCAGATTCTCCCACTCTGTGTCAAAGAACGTTTTCATTGCTTTTATCTCTTGCTCGAGACGGCAACTCAATTGTTCTAATTGCTGTTGTAATTTGAAATGGAGTTGAGTTCGAGCCCGGTGTTCCTCAGACTTGTGCATGTCTGTAAACTGGACAGACTCAGAATTCTCTGCCAAACTATGTTGTTGTTCAGTGGAATTCTGTTCTGAAACTTTGTTCTCCTTTGAAGCATTAGTATTTATGCACTCCTTCGTTTTTCCAACCTTAGTCAGCAAGTCCATTTTAGACTTGACTTTCGCACCTGGGCTGGTCTTGTCGTCATCCGTTTCAGAGTCTGAGCTGATTGTCTTCACCGAGTTCTCACTCGTTATTGCTTTTAGGTAGTGCCATTCCATGTTTATTTCCCTGATCCACTCCTGTCCCAGGAGTGGTGGACCTCCCTCAGGTAGTACATATAAGTCCATTCCTTGGTGTTCTTTGCCCCTGTCTCTCACCTTGACTTGTATCTTTCCCATGGGGTATACTTTATGCCCCGTGTATGTCTGCAATACGATCTTGGTATCTCTCAAGGGTATATGTGAGAATAGCCGGTTGTAATCCCTTCGATTTATGACTGAGGGCTGATCCTGTGTCCAATTCCATTTTCACTTGGACTCCGGCTACTTTTAGTGTGACCCAGATAGTTTGTAGGTCAGCTTCCTTACTCACATTGTGAATTCTCAGACTACCCAGTTCCTGGCCGTTCGGGTCTGAATCCGAATTCTGTTCATCTGAACTCTTCTCAGCCACCTTGTGTACCTTGCTGTACTTTTCCTGCGGTGACTTTTTTCTGTTGTTGGTCTTCTTTCCTGACCGGCATACTTTAGCTATGTGACCAAGCTTGCCACATTTTCTACATTCCTGGTTTTTAAACCAGCATTGGTTCTGGTCGTGTGTTGTCTTCCCACAACGATAACATTTTGTTGTACCCGAAGTCATTTGATCCACGCTGAGTACCGCTGCCTTCAGCTGCATTTCCGCAGTGCCTCTCGCGGCTGCTTCGTGTGATGCTGCAATAAGGACAGCCTTGTCAAGTGTAAGATCGTTCTCTTCGAGCAGTCGCTTTTGTGTTCCTTCCTTCGACAACCCGCACACGAACTTGTCTCTCAATGCCTCTGTCAGATTTTCCCCAAACTGGCAGTATTTCGCTAGTCTACGCAGTTCGACCAAGTATTCTGCGTTGCTTTCCTCTTTCCGTTGCGTTCTCGCATAAAATTTGAATCGTTCCGCCAACATCAGCGGTGTGGGGTTCAAATGATCCTTCAAGACAGCAACAATATCAGCGAAAGTCTGATCCGCCGGTTTAGCTGGTGATAGAAGATGCTTCAATAGCCCGTATGTCTTCGCCCCCATTGCGTTTAATAAGGTGAGAGCTTTATCATCATCTGCTATTTTATTGGCCTCACAATATATCTCGATGTGTTCTACGTACGTGGCCCAATCTTCCACCTCGGAATCGAAGTTGTTGATGTTACCATGCTTGGGCATCTTCACTATCTTTTTGAGAAACCACAACGAATTTGTTCGTTACTTTTTTTTTCCAAAAATGGTGGTTTCCCGCGCTTGTCTTCTTCCCCGCCCACTTTCAAAATGGCGGTTTCCCGCTTCTGTCTTCTCCCCCGCCTACTGGCGGCTTCCCGCGTTTCTTCCCCTGGCGGGAGGGGTAAGCTTTCCTTCGGGCGACGACCGCTGGCTTTCGGAGTTCGCAGCCTGCGCGCCGGCTTCAGTGCGTTCCTTGTTCCCTTTTCTCGGCCGGCAACCGGCGCTGGGGACAACCCGTTTGCGGCGAACAGTTCCAGCCGCTGGGCGGAATCTCGCTCGGTCTCCCTCGCTCGGTCCCGTTCCCCCTTCACTCGGCTCTGTCTCTCCCTCAGCGGCTTCCAATCATGCCTCCCCGCCCTCTCGCAGTCCGGTCCTTTCCTCCCCCGGCTGCGGCTGAGTTCTCCGCGGTTTAATTTATTTTTATATCTTCCCGTGCCTTACGATCCCGGTCGCAGCGCCTCGTGGCCTCGGTAGCTGCCCGGCCTTTTTCGCCGGTCGCGGTCTAGCTGTCTCACGACGCTGTTGCGTCTCCCAGCCCGCTTGTAGCCCGGTCTCTCTCACCGGCTGCGTTCCCGCTTGTAGCCCGGTCTCTCACACCGGCTGCGTTCCCGCTTGTACCGCGGCTTCCGTGCCCTACGCTGCCCCAGTCTCAGCGCCTCTGGGCCCGACTTCTGTCCGGCTCCTTTCCCCCGACCGTGGTCGAGTTCACCGCCCTTATCCTCCGTTTCTTTTTATTTTCCCCCTACTCACAGTCAACGTGGCCGACTTGCTTCTCTTGGCTGATCGGCTCACTCACCGCCGTGGCAGAAGGGACAATAACAGCCTGTTGCTGATGGAAGGCTTCGTGTCTGAATCCTTCCTTCTTCCTTGCTCTGCAGACTCGAGTCTTCTCTCAGCAGAACGACGAGGGCGGGTGCCTCTTCTCGACGCTCGTTAACTGCTTCAGGTGTGTCGCTGCCGCAGGGTAAGATCGAACCCGTCGCCACTGTAAAGTCTGTGGGTTATATGGTGAATTAATACACAGACTACAAGAGTAACTTTAACAGGACTTTACTATTCGAAGGTCAGGGCGAATCTGCCCAATAAATCCTTACACAGCGCTTATATACCGGTGTGGTCACTCCCGGTATTACAGTATACCGCAGCCAAGATAAAGTAGTGCAACACCTAAAATAGTTCTCTTAAAGGTGGACGGTTACATACACTACACGTAGTACTAGACTGAGGGCATATGTGTACTTAACTGCAGTACTATCAATGAGTGGCAAATGTTTGTGTATGTCTCAGTACGTATCTATACTTCTAATACAGTGTTCTTGATTGTTGGGGCAGAGTGGAGGGAACGGGGTGACTGAAATAGGGATGTGTTAAGTTACGCCAGCTCTAACATCATCATTTGCCTTGATGACCGCCCCTCCACCCAAGAAAATCACCAAAAATGTAAACATTATGTCCAAACACAATTGTGTTATCGTGCAAACATGTAAGGTTACAATAGTACAATATTCATGTGGTATTTCTATGGGAATACTTTCAAATTCCCTTTTGCAGCATTTCAATATAATTCTTGTGTCTGTGTTGTTACTGCAAACTGTAATAGTGAATTTGCACAAGGATGCCTCATATACTGCCTAGAACAGGGTTGTCAATTTGTTAGCCACTAGCTACATGTAGCGAATTGGGAATCCAAATACAGCTAATTGCATTTTTAAATAAAAAATGAGTAATAGACACCATTGTTGGGCATATGATCTCAATACTCTCATTTGCATAGTGTATGCATGTGTACTTCAACCTTTTTTGTGCATTTGTTGGTAAAATGTTAAGCAGAACATGCAAGTTTGGAAACACCAGCAACATTGCATGGAGAGGGGAGCTGTCATTGTGGTCAGCTTGACCAATCAGTATAACCCCTCCAGGCCAGCAGAAGAAAGCAAACCCAGTCAACAACTTTGGTAGGAAAAATAGAAAAGCAGAGTACTTGCATTTTATAACACAATTCATGTACTTTTGAGTTGCAGTCACTGTTGTAATGTAGACAAACCCAGCAACAAATTGCAATGAGCGAAATGGCCATTTAATGGAGTAGATTTCAACCGTCAGGTTAGAATAGTATAGTGGTTATGTTACTGGACGAGTAAATCCAGAGGCTGTGCTAATAACCCAGAGAACATGAGCTCAGATGGCAGTTTAATAATTGAAATTCAGTTTAAACAATACTGGAATTTAAAAAGAACTGAGATAAGTGACCATTAATCTATCTGAGTTTCATTAAAAACAAGTTCACCAATATTTTGGGAAGGATATCTGCCATCCTTACCTGGTCTGGCCTGCGTATAGCTACAGTCCTTCATGAGTGATGGTGAATGTTATGTTACCTGTCTCTGAAGTGTCCAGTAAGTTACTCAATTGTATCAAACAGCTACATCAGCGGTTCAAAAGGAAGGACCGCCAGCAGCTTCTTAGGGCAACTGGAGTGGGCAATTAATGGGGCCTTACCAGTGCCACCCACAGCCCGAGTGGATGGGGAAAACTTGTATTTTTTAAATGGTGAATGTTGGTGTTCAGAGGGACCTGGGTGTCCTTGTACACAAATCACTGAAAGTTAACATGTAGATAGAGCAAGCAATTAGGAAAGCAAATGGTATGTTGGCCTTTATTAGAAGAGGATTTGAGTACAAGAATAAAGACGTCTTACTGCAATTATATAAGGCCCTGGTGAGACCACACCTGGAGTATTGTGTACAGTTTTAGTCTCTTTACCTAAGGAAGGATATACTTTCCATAGAGGGAGTGCAACAAAGGTTCACCAGACCGATTCCTGGGACGGGGGGGGGATTGTCCTATGAGGAGAGATTGAGTAGACTAGGCCCATATTTTCTAGAGTTTAGAAGAATAAGAGGTGATCTCATTGAAACATACAAAATTCTTACAGGGCTTGACAGGGTAGATGCATGGAAGATGTTTCCCCTGGCTGGGGAGTCTAGAACCAGAGGTCACAGTCTCAGAATAAGGGGTTGGCCATTTAGGACTGAGATGAGGAGAAATTTCTTCACTCAGAGGGTGGTGAATCTTTGGAATTCTGTTTGGATTGAGAATTGGTTAGCAGACAGAAAACAAAGAGATGGGATAAACGGGTCTTTTTCAGGATAGCAGGCTGTGACTATTGGGGTACCGCAAGGATCGGTGCTTGGGCCCCAGCTATTCGCAATCTATATCAATGATTTGGATGAGGGGACTAAATGTAACATTTCCAAATTTGCTGCTGATACAAAGCTAGGTGGCAGTGTCAATTGTGAAGATCATGTGAAGAGGCTTCAAGCTTCAAGGGGATCGCGACAGGCTCAGTGAGTGGGCGAGAACATGGCAGATGGAATATATGTGGATAAATGTGAAGTTATCCACTTTGGTAGAAAAAACAGAAAGGCAAAGTATTTCCTAAATGGTGAAAGATTGGGGAATGCAGATGCTCAAAGGGACCTGGGTGTCCTTGTACATGAGTCACTGAAAGTGAATGTGCAGATGCAGCAAGCCATTAGGAAGGCAAATGGTATGCTGGCCTTCATTACAAGAGAATTTCAGTACAGGAGTAAAGAAGTCTTACTCCAATTATATAGGGCCTTGGTAAGACCACACCTGGAGTACTGCATACAATTTTGGTCTCCTTACCTAAGGAAGGCTATCCTTGCCATAGAAGAAGTGCAAAGAAGGTTCACGAGATGGATTCCTGGGCGGGACTGTCATATGAGAAGAGATTGAGTAAACTAGGCCTGTATTTTCTTGAATTCAGAAGAATGAGAGGGGATCTCATTGAAGCATACAAAATTATTACAGGGCTTGATAGAATGGATGCTGGGAGAATGTTTCCCTTGGCTGGGGAGTCTAGAACCAGGGGCCACGGCCTCAAGATAAAAGGTAGGCCATTTAGGACTGAGATGAGAAGAAATTTCTTCAGAGGGTGGTGAATCTTTGGAATTCTGTACCCCCGAGGGCTGTGGAGGCTCAGTCATTGGGTATATTCAAAACAGAAGTCGATAGATTTCTGACTAGTAAGGGCATCAAGGGATATGGCGATAGGGCCGGTGAATGGAGTTGAGGCAGAAGATCAGCCATGATCTCATTGAATGGCGGAGCAGGCTCGAAGGGCCGAATGGCCTACTCCTGCTCCTATTTCTTATGTGCTTATGTTCTTAACAACGAGCAGCTACAACAGGGCACGTCATGGCAAAGGCCAAGCAGCATCCAATTGCATTTTGGATGGCGAGCAGGGGTGGGTCTGGCACGCCTTGTTGTGAGTCAGCATTTATACAAGTTCTTTCTCTTCTTAATGTCGTCATCATCATGGAGCACCTCTCTCATCCATCGCCAGATGATGTAGTTTATTACTACAGGATATCCCACAGCGTTCTCAGTCAATGATGAATTTTTCAAGTGTAATCACTGTTGCAATGTAGGAAAACATGGCAGCCAATGTATGTACAGCAAGGTCCCACAAACAACAATGAGATAAATGACAATGTATTTTACTGACACACTGTACACACAGTGACTGATTCCCAGCTACCTCTATTTGCGTGTTTTTAAAAATTTGTTCCTGGGATGTGGGCGTCGCTGACGAGGCCAGCATTTATTGCCCATGTCTAATTGCCCTTGAGAAGGTGGTGGTGAGCCACCGCCTTGAACCACTGCAGTCTGCATGGTGAAGGTACTCCCATAGTGCTGTTGGGGAGGGATTTCCAGGATTTTGACCCAGTGATGATGAAGGAACGCTGCTATATTTCCAAGTCGGGATGGTGTGTGTCTTGGAGGTGATGGTGTTCTCATGTGCCTGCTGCCCTTGTCCTTCTAGGTGGTAGAGGTTGTGGGTTTGGGTAATGCTGTCGAAGAAACCTTGGCGAGTTGCTGCAGTGCATCTTGTAGATCATAGAATGGTTACAGTACAGAAGGAGGCCATTCAGCCCATCGAGCCTGTGCCGGCTCTCTGGAAGAGCACTTCATCTAGTCCCACTCCCCTGCATTTCCCTGTGGCCCTGAAATTTTTTTTTCCTTCAGGTACGTATCCAATTAGGTGGTACACACTGCAGCTGCGGTGAGTTGGTGGTGGAGGGAGTGAATGTTTACGGCGGTGTATGGTGTACCAATCAACAGGCTGCTTTGTCCTGGATGGTGTCAAGTTTCTTGAGTCTTGTTTGGAGCTGCACTCATCCAGGCAAGTGGAGAGTATTCCATCATACTCCTGACTTGTGCCTTGTAGATGGTGGAAAGGCTTTGGGGAGTCAGGAGGTGAGACACTCCCTGCAGAGTACCCAGCCTCTGACCTGCTCTTGTAGCCACAGTATTTGTGTGGCTGGTCCAGTGAAGTTTCTGATCAACATCCCCCCCAGGATGTTGATGTTGGGGGGATTCGGCGATGGTAATGCTGTTGAATGTGAAGGGGCGGTGGTTAGATGCTCTTTTTTTGGAGATAGTGATTGCCTGGCACTTGTGTATTGCGAATGTTCCTTGCCGCTTATCAGCCCAAGCCTGAATATCGTACAATTTTTGTTGCATGCGGGCATAGACTGCTTCATTATCTGAGGAGTTGTGAATGGAATCGCTGATGACTGTGCAATCATCAGCGAACATTCCCACTTCTGACCTTATGATGGAGGGAAGGTCATTGATAAAATAGTTGAAGATGGTTGGGCCAAGGACACTGCCCTGAGGAACTCCTGCAGCAACGTCCTGGGGCTGAGATGCTTGGCCTCCAACAACCACAACAATCTTCCTTTGTGCTAGGTATGACTATAGCCGGTAGAGAGTCTTTCTCCCTGATTCCCATTGACTTCAATTTAACTCTGTCTCCTTGATGCCACACTGTCAAATGCTGCCTTGATGTCAAGAGCAGTCACTCTCACCTCACCTCTGGAATTCAACTCTTTTTTTTGTTGTCCATGTTTGGACCAAGCTGTAATGAGGTCTGGAGCGGAGTGGTCCCGGCGGAACCCAAACTGAGCAGCGGTGAGCAGGTTATTGGTGAGTAAGTGCTGCTTGATATAACTGTCGACGACCGCTTCCATCAGTTTGCTGAGAGTAGACTGTTGGGACGATAATTGACCGGATTGGATTTGTCCTACTTTTTGTAGACAGGACATACCTGGGCAGTTTTTCACATTGTCGGGTAGATGCCAGTGTTGTAGCTGTGCTGGAACAGCTTGGCTAGTGGCACGGCTAGTTCTGAAGCACAAGTCTTCAGCACTACAGCTGGGATGTTGGGGCCCACAGCTTTTGCACTCTTGCTATGCTCCGCCATCATTGAGGATGCCTTCTCCTTCCATTAGTTGTTTAATTGTCCACCACCATTCACGACTGGAGGTGGCAGGACTGCAGAGCTTTACTCTGATCCGTTGGTTGTGGGATCACTTAGCTCTGTCTATAGCATGCTGATTCCACTGTTTAAAATGCATGTAGTCCTGTGTTGTAGCTTCACCAGGTTGGTACCACATTTTTAGTTATGCCTGGTGCTGCTCCTGGCATGCTCTTCTACACTCCTCATTGAACCAGGGTTGGTCTCCTGGCTTGATGGTAATGGTAGAGTGAGGGATATAGTGAATGCATTGACTTTGACCTTCCAAAATTCCCAGGCCCATAGTCTTGCTGTATCCAGTGCACTCAGCCATTTCTTGAAATCCTGTGGAGTGAATCGAATTGGCTGAAGACTGGCTTCTGTGATGGTGGGGACTCGGGAGGAGGCCAAGATGGATTATCCACTCGGCACTCTGGCTGAAGCTGGTTGCAAACGCTTCAGCCTTGTCTTTTGCACTTGCGTGCTGGGCTCCCCCATCACTGAGGATGGGGGATGTTAATGGAGCCTCCTCTTCCCATCAGTTGTTTAATGGTCTACCACCATTCACGACTGGATCTGGCAGGACTGCAGAGCTTTGATCTGATCCATTGGTTGTGGAATCGCTTAGCTCTGTTTATAGCATGCTACTTCTGCTGTTTAGCATGCATGTAGTCCTGTGTTGCAACATCCCCAAGTTGGCACATCATTTTTAGGTACGCCTGGTGCTGCTCCTGGCATGCTCTTCTACACTCTTCATTGAACCAGGGTTTGTCTTCTGGCTTGATGGCAATGGTAGAGTGAGGGGTATGCCAGGCTGTGAGGTTACAGATTGTGGTGGAATACAATTCTGCTGCTGCTGATGCCCCACAGTGCCTCATGGATACCCAGTTTTGAGCTGCTAGATCTGTTCTGAATCTATCCCATTTAGCACGGTGGTAGTGCCACACAACACGATGGAGGGAGCCCTCAGTGTGAAGACGGGACTTCGTCTCCACAAGGACTATGCGATGGTCACTGCTACCAGTACGATCATGGATAGATGCAGCTGCGACAGGTAGATTGGTGAGGATAAGGTCAAGTAGGTTTTTCCCTCGTGTTGGTTCTCTCACCACCTGCCGCAGGTCCAGTCTGGCAGTTATGTCCTTCAGGACTCGGCCATCTCGGTCAGTAGTGGTGCTACCGAGCCACTCTTGGTGATGGACATTGAAGTCCCCCACCCAGAGTACATTCTGTGCCCTTGCTACCCTCAGTGCTTCTTCCAAGTGGTGTTCAACATGGAGGAATACTGATTCATCAGCTGAGGGAGGGCAGTAGGTGGTAATCAGCAGGCGGTTTCCTTGCCCATGCTTGACCTGAAGCCACGAGACTTCGTGGGGTCCAGAGTCAATGTTGAGAACTCCCAGGGCTACTCCCTCCAAACTGTATACCACTGTGCCACCACCTCTGGTGGGACAGGACATACCCAGGGATGGTGATGGAGGAATCTGGGACGTTGGTTGAAAGGTATGATTCTGTGAGTATGACTATGTCGGGCTGTTACTTGACTAGTTTGTGTGACAGCTCTCCCAATTTTGGCACAAGTCCCCAGATGTTAGTGAGGAGCACTTTGCAGGGTCGACTGGGCTGGGTGTGCCTTTGTCATGTCCGAAGCCGGGTGGTCCGTCCGGTTTTATTCTTCTTCTTGTTTTCTTAGCGGTTTGGTGCAACTGAGTGGCTTGCTGGGCCATTTTGGAAGGCAGTTTAGAGTCAATCACATTGCTGTGGGTCTGGAGTCACGTATAGGCTAGATGACAGATTTCCTTCCCTAAAGGACATTTGTAAACTAGATAGGTTTTTATGACAATCCAGTAGTTTCATGGTCCCTATTACTGAGATTAGCTTTTTATTCCAGATTTATTTAATTAACTGAATTTAAATTCCACAGCTACCGTGGTGGGATTTGAACTCGGGTCTCCGGATGATTAGTCTCGTAACATAGCCACTATGCTGCTGTTCCCAATATCCTTTGCCCCTTCTACAATGGTGTTTTTATCATTTGCTACCTCATGGTATCTTCATTCCCTTCTGATATTTTTTCTCTATTTCTGCTAAGCCTTCTGCTTCTATTCCAAGAACATTAATGGACTGGATTTTGTGACCCCTATGGGTGCGTCTGAGGTGTGTACGCACCCATAGGGGCCACGCAAGTGCCGGGTTTAGGCATGCAAAGCACATGCGCTAAAACCTGGCACTTGCGATCTGTCAAGAATCCTCTGCGGGCAGAGAGTTGCGCTTTCTGCACAACTTCCGCCTGCTGAAAGCCTTTAAAAATATTACACCTGGTAAAAGCATGCATAAGAGTTTAAAAAAAAAAAAAAAATTCACTCATTTATAGTTTAAAAATTCTTTAAAAAAAAGTAAGTTTATTTTTAGCCCCGTTGTTTAAAATATTTAATTTAATATAATTAACTAATTTTAAATGTGATTTAAAATAAAATTGGTTTAATGTTTAACTTTTTTTTAAGTGATCCCCATTCATACTTTTGACAGATCTGTGCGTACAGACCTGTCAAAAGTGTGATGGGGGATTCCCTTCTTTGATTGGTTCCCCATGGCCCACGTGATCCCAGGGACGCTTGCGAACCATATGCGCCCCTGGGATACCTGGGCCTCTGCGCATTTTGTAGTGGAGATGCCCAGGATCAGAAGTGTCTGGACCTATGGAGTCAGCAGGTAAGTGCGTGGATTTTTTCTGATCGGAGGCACCTGCCCGCAGGAAGTCTCCAATTGGAAATTGAGGCCCATTAATTTAGCTCTTCCTTTCAGGTCTCCAAACCAGATTTTTACCATCCCCTGCCATATTAGTTTAAATGTTTCTTCACTGCTCTGTTTACCCTCTTCAACAACAACAACAACTTGTATTTATATAGCGCCTTTAATGTAGTAAATGTCCCAAGGAGCTGCACAGGAGTATTTTAAGACAAAAGAATTTGACACCGATCCACATAAGGATAAATTAGGGCAGGTGACCAAAAGCTTGGACAAAGAGGTAGGTATTAAGGAGCGTCTTAAAGCAGGAAAGAGAGGTAGTGAGGCGGACCGGTTTAGGCAGGGAGTTCCAGAGCTTAGGGCCTAGGCAACAGAAGGCACGGCCACCAAAGGTTGAACGATTATAATCGGGGATCCTCAAGGGCAGAATTAGAGGGGCGCAGATATCTGCGGGGGGCAGAGTTGTGGGGCTGAAGGAGATTAGAGATAGGGAGGGGCGAGGCCATGGAGGGATTTGAAAACAAGGATGAGAATTTTGAAATCGAGGCGCTGCTTAGCCAATGTAGGTCAGCGAGCACGTGGGTGATGGGCGAACGGGACTTGGTGCGAGTTAGGACACGGGCAGTCGAGTTTTGGATGACCTCAAGTTTACGTAGGGTGGAATATGGGAGGCCAGCCAGGAGTGCATTGGAATAGTCAAGTCCAGAGGTAACAAAGGCATGGATGAGGGTTTCAGCAGTGGATGAGCTGAGGCAAGGGCGGAGACGGGCGATGTTACGGAGGTGGAAGTAGGCGGTCTTGGATATGTGGTCAGAAGCTCATTTCCGGGTCAAATATGACACCAAGGTTGCAAACAGTGTGGTTCAGCCTCAGACCGATGTTAGGGAGAGGGATGGAGTCAGTGGCTAGGGAACGGAGTTTGTGACGGGGACCGAAAACAATGGCTTCGGTTTTCACAATATTTAATTGGAGAAAATTTTTGCTCATCTGGAATTGTGTCGGACAAGCAGTCTGACAATTTAGACACCGTGGAGGGGTCGAGAGAAGAAGTAGTAAGGTAGAGCTGGGTGTCGTCAGCGTACATGTGGAAACTGATGCTGTGTTTTCGGATGATGTCGCCAAGGGGCAACACGTAGATGAGAAATAGGAGGGGGCCAAGGATAGATCCCTGGGGGACATCGGAGGTAACGATGCGCGAGCAGGAAGAGAAGCCGTTGCAGATGATTCTCCGGTTACGATTCACAAGGATCGGGTGAAAGTCATCCCTTTGATATAGCTTTCCCTTATTCCACAATTCACTACAAGAATGTGAACCCTTCCATTCTGCACCAGCCTTGCACCCATGCATTAACTTTCCTAATCTTCCTCTCCTTTACCTTGTGCTTTGCTCTCAGATCATTATAGTCTCTGGCTGTTTTTTTCCAAATGCTCTCATGGCTACACCACACAAGAAATGCAAATCGTGCCGGATAGACCAATCTCCAAGTGGTCTCCAAGATTTGAACGATTCTGAATTGTTTTACATGCTATTTAAAAAAAATTTAAAAAATAAATAAATAATAATAATTGATTCCTTGTACAATACATTGTCAGTTAATTTATTTGCTTTTGTGATCTAGGAGATTGATGTCGATGATAGAGCAGGGCTGGAAGTTGATGGCGATCCAGACTTGAAACCTGATTCAGATATTCCTGATGCTCCATCCTCAAATGACACCACTCCAGAAGTATTCAATAAGGCCCTATCAGGGTTATCTTCAAGGTATCATTTTAGATTGTAGTGTATGAAATGTATTAATATTTATTTAACCCCCCCCCCCCACCCCTGTGGAGAGCCACCAAACTTGATTGCCTCCTCCTAACAATGTGGCAGAAATCGGGAATTCAGAAGGTGGGGGATTGAACAAATAACCTCAAAACTATTCCATGCGTTAAGTTTGTAATCCTCTCCATTGGAATTGTTATGACTAGGTTATTCCATGCATCAATAGAGGGAAAATTGAACAGGTCTCTCTGAGCTGTCTTGTGCACATCCTAGTAGCAGGAGCAATTGGCCTGTCGCCCTGCCCCCCTCCCAGTTAGAGAATTGCAGTGTGATATAAGGAACATAGGGAATAAAATGTGAAAAATAAAAGTAGATTTCATAGCTCAGTAATTTAGCATAATATTCTTTCACCAGCTATTGTGATGAAAGTTTTTTTTGATGGTGATTGTAAGCAAAACTCTTTGGGCACTAACTAATCCTTTTTCATCTGTTGATATTTTTAGCCTCACTATCTCCTCCAACCTCCATTATTAAAGCTACCTCCAAATGTTTGTGGCAAACATTTCTGCTATTCCCCAAGTATCTCCCAACTCTCCCTGAAGTCAAAGTCTATCCAGAATTTGAATACTGCTCCCATATCTTGAAAAGCTCTTCGAACATCTGCTTTGTACCCTGGAACAAGAAAAAGCTTGTCATCTGATAGGCAATTCCTCTCTTGCCTCTAGTCTCCAACCTCTGTTTCTCCATCCAACCTTTCTTTTCTTGATACTGCTATGATCAGTGCTTCTCTGAACTTGACCATTTTCCCCTTTAAAGCTGCAAATGTTGCTGTTATGTTCTTCCTCCCTACAACCAAGTGTGTAGAAATCAACATTTATTTCATAGTATCCTACGCTAACTTATTCTTTACCAGACTCTTCACTTCCTTTAATCTTTACTTCCTCTTATAATCATCAGGCTTTTAAAGCTAAAGCTTGGCATTACCTAATCGCTGTTTCCTGATTTACCCTCTGTGGTGTCCTACAATGGCCTTGGCCGTTCACCTTTTTTTTTCTCAACTAAAAAAAAAAGTATAGAGCAATTGCAACCTATATTCTAATAGATGCTACCCACAGCAAAAAAAATAAACTGCTTGTAAATTAATAAATACCAACTCTTACTTGGGGAAGTCATAAGTATGGTTGGTGTGGGGAAATGGAAAAGTTTCATACTGATGCAATAGGGGATGCTCTTCTGAAGTTATAGTTAATGGATGCTGTTGAGACAAGGTAGAGGGGCCCTTAATCAACAAGGTATACCTTTTCTGGGTATGGTTAATGCTGGCAATGGTGGTGTAATTTTCCCATTTCACAATTCCAGTAGAAAGCCTCGCCTGTCTGCAGCACATATTGGAAATTCAAGTGCACATGAATTTTCTGACCATTTGGTCAGGAGATTGTGTGCAACATGCACCTTGCGTTCCAGTTTGTGCTTCTGGCAGATGAAGCTCCCTGCCAGTACCACAAAGTTGGAAACTGACAACTTTATTGCCCAAAGTGGAAGTTCCATTGTTTTCACTGACCTCTTTCACCTTGAGCACAAAAATTCACCAGAAAAAGAATGGTGCAACTATGGTATTTTTGTTTGCTGAAATAGGTAGCACATTTCAACTTTAGGACCTGGATTTAAATCCATAATCCGTTTTTAATTGGGGATTTAACCCATAAATAACATGGTTGATGTGGCAGTTGCTCTGATACTGTAGAGATATTCTTCTTCTGAAGTTGAATTAAGGTACATTGAAAAATAAAGGTCGTTTTATTTTGCCGATAATCTGTCTTGTACTTCATTTAGTATATTTTTTAGTTGACACTGGATGGAAAAATATCCCATCCTCAGCATTGAGTGTGATAGATGCAAGAGCTTGCATTATTTTCTATACAGTTATTGTTGAAAGGGAAGCAGCCATTTCACCATTAAACTTCAAAATGGAAGACCGGAGATGATCAGTCACCAAGAATGGGGGCAATGCCCTTTTGTTGAAAAATCAATTACAATGTTGTGGTGATTATTCTTGTTTTATAAGAAGCATTGTAATTGGTTGCCTGTTTTCCTGCCTTGAGATATATGCTGTAAACTTATTGGTTAGTTGATTCCATGTGACCTGTGGTAGCCATCTTAAATTCAGTTTTCTACAGTTTGGTTGAGACTGGGTGCTTAACATGTACTGCTGGTTTTTTTAAGGTTAATAAAGCCTAGCTTTTGAAAGGCAAGTTACTCTTTATTTCAATTTATTAACCTTTTGCTATAATGGAACGATATCTTCGACCGGAACGATTTAATGCTGACCCTAATTCTGCAAGAGTGGATGATCAATGGAAACATTGGTATCGTACATTTAAAAACTTTTTGGGCGTGTTGGATCAGCAATCTCTGAATAAGTTGGATACACTAATCAACTACATTGCTCCGGATGTGTATAAGTATATTTTGGACTGTGAAACTTATGAATTGGCTATTGCTACGTTGGAAAAAAAATTTGTTAAACCCAAAAATGAGGTATTTGCACGTCACCTTTTATCTGCCCGTAGGCAGCAGGCGGGAGAATCCTTGGATGCTTATTTACAAGCACTCCGGCGCCTTGGTGCTAACTGTAATTATAAGGCCATGTCTGCAGAAGAACATAAGGAAGAGTCGGTACGGGATGCATTTATTAATGGATTACTGTCTAGATCAATTCGTCAGCGGATATTAGAAAATAAGACCTTGGATCTTAGTGCTTTTGAACAAGCCTCTACATTGGATTTGGCTCAGAGAAGTTCGGATTCTTATGCTCTTTTTGATCGGCCTGCGACTGTGGTTTCGGCAGTTCCGGATGAAAGGGAGTCACGTGGATTTAATAGGAGTGGTTTACCAGATTCCGAAACAGTTTCTACTTCGGCAGCTGTTGCCTCTAGGATTCAGAAGTGTTATTTTTGCGGGAACGCCCGGCACCCCCGTCTGAAGTGCCCTGCCCGGGAGGCTGTGTGTAGTAAATGCGGCAAGGGAGGTCATTATGCACGTGTTTGCAAATCGGTTGCCTCCTCTACGACCATTCAGCCTTTAGATAGGGCGTTTATTGCATCAGTTTCTGCCGCCTTTTCCCATGGCCTAAACAAAGCTATAGTTATGGCCCAAGTTAATGGGTTAGAAGTGAAGGCCCTTATAGATACGGGCAGCACTGAGAGCTTTATAAGTCTTCAGTTTGTGAGGGAGAAGCGTTTGAAAATTTCGCCTGTTTCCTATCAGGTGTGTATGGCTCAGACGACTCTCACCTCACAAGTAGCTGGTTGTTGCCTTGTGGAATTAATTCTCCTAGGTAATACGTATACTGATATACGCCTATCTGTTCTGCCTAATCTCTGTGCGGACATTTTGATTGGTCATGATGTGCTTCAATTACATGAGTCCCTCAGTCTTTCTTTCGGAGGAACTAAGCCACCTTTGTCTATTTGTGGATTAACTTCTTTATTCATTTCTCCATTATCACTTTTTTCCAATTTGATGCCGGACTGTAAGCCAATTGCTACCAAGTCAAGAAGGTATAGCAGTCAGGATAAAGAATTTATTAATTCTGAAGTTCAACGTCTTTTATCGGAAGGAATCATTGAACCTAGTTTTTCGCCCTGGCGGGCACAGGTAGTTGTCACCACTAATGAGAGACATAAGAAGCGAATGGTGATAGACTACTCTCAAACTATTAACAGGTATACTCAATTAGATGCGTACCCCCTGCCTAAGATTGATGAGCTTATCAATAAAGTATCTCAATATAAGGTTTTTAGCACTATTGACCTAAAGAGTGCTTATCATCAGATTCCTATCGCTAAGAGGGACAAACCATATACGGCCTTTGAAGCTGGCGGAAAGCTGTACCAGTTTTGCCGAGTACCATTTGGTGTTACTAACGGTGTCGCCTGTTTTCAACGGGCAATGGATGCTTTTATAAGTGATAACTCTCTCTCTGACACCTTCTCATATTTAGATGACATCACGGTGTGTGGCAAATCAAGGGTGGAGCACGATTTTAATCTAGAAAGATTCCTTCAAGTTGCGGAAAAAGTTGGCTTAACTTTCAATAAAGAGAAGTGTATCTTTTCGACCACCGAGGTAAATTTACTGGGGTATATTATCTCGGGAAACAAGATTAAACCAGATCCAGAACGGCTGCGACCACTGATTGAGTTACCTTGCCCTACTAATTCTAAGGCCTTGCAACGAGTTGTTGGACTGTTTTCTTATTATTCTAATTGGATTGCAAACTTCTCGCAGAAGATCCGGCCCCTTATTCGGGTTATGACATATCCTCTATCATGGGAGGCCAGGATGTGTTTTGATAATCTTAAAAAGGATATCCTTGGAGCAGTTTTGCATTCTATTGATGAGCAGGTTCCCTTTGTGATTGAGACGGACGCTTCCGATTTTGCAATTGGGGCTACCCTGAACCAAAATGGAAGACCTGTGGCCTTTTTCTCACGTACTCTGAGCAATAGTGAGCAGAGACATTCGTCAATAGAGAAAGAGGCGTACGCAATAGTAGAAGCACTGCGTAAATGGAGACATTATTTATCTGGGCGACATTTTACGTTAGTAACTGACCAAAAATCTGTGTCCTTCATGTTTGATGTCAAACATTTCGGAAAGATTAAGAATGATAAAATAATGAGGTGGAGGATCGAGTTGGCATGCTATCATTTCGATATAGTCTATCGTCCGGGGAAGGATGATGTTGCCGCTGATGCGCTGTCGAGGGCTTATTGCTCTGTGCTTCACAGAGATACGCTTATTAATCTTCATAATGCTTTGTGCCATCCTGGTGTTACGAGGATGATACACTTCGTACGCAGTAAGAATTTGCCTTTTTCAGTTGAAGACGTCAAGTGGATGACTTCGTCATGCTCTGTCTGCGCCCGGTGTAAACCGAATTTCTTTAAGCCTCAACGAGCTCATCTTATAAAGGCTACTTCTCCCTTTGAATGCCTGAGCGTTGATTTTAAGGGGCCTCTTCCTTCAACGACTCAGAATCGATATATATTTACTGTTGTGGATGAGTTTTCAAGGTTCCCTTTTGCTTTTCCTTGTGCAGATGTATCAGCTGCTACAGTTATTAAATGTCTGACTCAACTTTTTGTCATCTTTGGGATGCCTGCGTATATCCATTCGGATCAGGGAAGTTCTTTTATGTCTTCCCAGTTGAAGGAATACCTTCAGAGTCGGGGAATTTCTACTAGCAGAACTACCCCGTATAATCCCCAGGGTAATGGACAGTGCGAACGATACAATGGGGTGATCTGGAAGGCAGTTATGTTGGCTTTGACATCCCGGAACCTTAAGAATACACAGTGGGAAATGGTACTGCCTGATGCCCTGCATTCCATTAGATCATTGCTTTCAACGGCTACTAATGTGACCCCCCATGAAAGGCTCTTCAACTATCCGCAGAGATCCTCTACGGGATATTCGGCACCTTCATGGCTTACTATGCAGGGACCTGTGCTGCTCCGACGCCATGTTAGACTGTCAAAGTATGATCCTTTAGTGGAGGAGGTGGAGCTATTGGAGGCAAATTCCCAATATGCTCATATTCGATTCCAAGATGGGAAAGAAAGTACGGTTTCAGTTAAAGACTTAGCTCCTTGTGGTGGCCAGCCCTCTCCTGAGGACATTAACAATAGCCATAATTCAGATAATGTTGATGTCGTCACAGATACTACGAACATTTCCAATCCTATTGCAGACACTTACAATTCTCTCAGTCTGCCCCCGATGGATGTTCATGACCCTCCCAGTCTACCTTCTAATGGGACTTCCAATCCGGAAACCGTTGATAATCGGGATATTGATAGCCTCCCCGCAGAAGATATTTCTGTGTCTCCTGCTGTGGGAGGGCAAGGAACTCCACCAAGGCTAAGAAGGTCGACACGAACAAGATATCCGGTCGACCGATTAAAAATGGATTTTTAAAATAATTAATAATTTAATAGTAAAATTTTAAAATTGTTGAAGGCATTATACATGTATTGCACTAGTCATAAATAACTAATTGTAAACTGTAAAGGCTACCTAGGTTGAAGTATATTTTAAAAGGAGGGGTGAATGTGGTGATGATTCTTGTTTTATAAGAAGCATTGTAATTGGTTGCCTGTTTTCCTGCCTTGAGATATATGCTGTAAACTTATTGGTTAGTTGATTCCATGTGACCTGTGGTGGCCATCTTAAATTCAGTTTTCTACAGTTTGGTTGGGACTGGGTGCTTAACATGTACTGCTGGTTTTTTAAGGTTAATAAAGCCTAGCTTTTGAAAGGCAAGTTACTCTTTATTTCAAATGTATAATACAAAATAAAAACTGGAAATACTTAGCAGGTCAGGCAGCATCTGTGGAGAAAGTTAATGTTTCTGGTCGATGACCTTTCGTCAGAATTGGAAAAAGTTAGTGATGTAACGGGTTTTAAGTAAGTACAGAGGCAGGGGGAGAGGAGGGGAAAAGAACAAAAGGGAAAGTCTGTGATAGTGTGGAAGGCAGGAGAGATTAAATGACAAAAGGGATGACCGTGCAAGGCAAAAGGAGATGGTAATGGGTCAAGTAAAACAAAACATGGGTCTAGAAGAGCTGTAAATTGGAATAGCAAAATCATTACCAACAGCTGCTGTCTGAGGAAAAAATGGGGCCAGAGGTTATGATCTCTAAATGTTGAGTCCAGAAGGCTGTAAAATGTCTAATCGAAAGATGAGGTGCTGTTCCTTGAGTTTACGTTGAGCTTCATTGGAACAGTGTAGGAGGCTGAGGTCAGAGTGGGAGTAGGGCGAGAATTAAAGTGACAGATAACCAGAAGCCCGGGGTCACGCTTGTGGACTGAACAGTGGTGTTCAGCAAAGCGGTCACCCAATCTGTGTTTGACCTCCCCATGTAGAGGTGACTGCTTCGTGAGCAGCGAAAACTTTATTACGATATATACTTTGAATACAGTATTAAGATAAATACTTTGGCTAAAGAATGCAGATGGTAAATGTAATTTCTATTTGCTATCAGATGTCAAAAAAAGCAGAGTATTCTGTATCTGGATGTCAACAGTTTAAAGCCATTATTCCTTGATCTGCTAACGTAAAGACATACTTACAATCCAATGATCTTTAGTTTCTATTCACTGTGCCTCTAGGACTCTAGGGAATAATCATGCACATTTATCAGACAGTTTCTAAAAATGTGTGAGGAGCTGCAAGATTCGCAAATGCTGTCTTTGTTTTAAATAATTAACCCAGTTTGTATATAGTGTAAAATTGGTTAGTATGTTAATATCATGCCTAGATTTCTGTTTGTGTATCATTTATTAATAATTTTGGCTGCATATAGTAACATCACTATTCCCGGTCAGAATGGAGATGATTGGGTAATTACTCTGCACGCCTGGAGACCACACTGCTATAAGTGACTAGGATTGGTTTTACACACATAATTTGTATGTAGCAATCCTCCATTCACTTTACTTCAATTTTCTAAAAAAAATCACCCTGCTTTTATCGAGAGACGTTCTGTTTGCTGTAGTTCGTAGTGACTCTTTTTAAATAGACTCTCGTCATAATTTCCACCCACCTGCAACTCATTGGCTGGCACAGACACTTGCTAAAAGTCAGGCTTTTCCCGTGCCCCTCTCCAAAAACCTGTTCTCGTGTGTATGGCTTAACAAGTTTCTATATGCAGTTTCTTATTAACTGAAATCCATGCCTTTAATCTTTTCTGTTTATGGATTAGCAAAGCCCAGGTATAATTATTAAAGAATCTTAATAAATTGCTTAATGGAGAATATGTGGGATGCTCACCACATTCTCCCATCTCCTCAGAAGACAGATAAATACCACACTACTAGGCTGCATACAGGCTAAAATTATTGGCAGTGTTTATTGCCACTGCCCAGTGTAATTAACAAAGATTTTGTATTGGCACCGCCAGGAAGTGACAGGACAATAATCACCCAACACTTAGCTTGGAATGTGTAATTTGATCCAGTCAAGCTGTAGACTCTCCGCACTTTATTGATGTACTCTACATGGCTAGGTTCAATGTGTAATTTGATCCAGTCATTGTCAGGCAGGCTACAGAGTTCAGGCGACGCACGGCGCTGACCCTCTTGAGTGCTAATATTGGAGGTGGTAACATGCAGTGCTCACGGGCCGTGTTTGGCTTTTGAACTGCATCGAGTTTCGGAAGTCCCGCCGCAGATACCTGCATTGTGCTTGGCTCTTGGGTCACGGAGGCTTTTGAACGGCAGTGAGAGTCCCGTGCTTGCACATCAGGCCCTCTGTAGTGTGCATGCATGGCAGTGGTGTCACTATTCAGTGTAAAAGTATTTAACTCCACCCAATTGTGGGTGAAGACAGTTTTACTTGCTCTTCATGCCTGCCACCTTCAGAAAACGCACCTATTATTGTTACCGAGACTGAAACACGTTAAATATGTAAGAGTTACAAAACCAGTTTTGCGCCGGCAAATTCCTCCACAGTTACTTGTCTGGTAATGTTTGATTTGACAGGGAAGTTTTGGTGTATAGTTGTACTGGACAGTGGCCAATGTAGTACCCATTTTTAAAAAGGGAGACCGAGGCAAACCAGGTAGTTACAGGCCAGTTAGCTTAACCTCTGTGGTAGGGGAAATGTTGGGGTCTTAAGAATGAAATTACCACATATCTTGATAAAGAAAAAAATAGAAGTAGCCTGCAGGGATTTCAAAAGGAGTGATCATGCTTGACAAACCTCAGAGTTTTTTTGTGGTATAATTAATTCTTTAGAAGACCAAAGGAATCTGCAAAACAATATTGATGAGATGAGGGAATGGGCTAAAAAGTGGCAGATTTAATTCAGTTTGAGTGATACATTTTGGTAAAAAAAACATTAATTATACTCTGAATGGAAATAGGTTCCTTGTTGTGAAAGAGCAAAGCAATTTGGGGATAGAGGTACACAGGTCATTAAAGGCATCACTTTGGTTCACAAGGCTGTAAAAAAAAAAAAAAAAGCTGATGGAATTTTAGGTTTTATCATAAGAGGTATAGAATATAGTGAGTTGATTTTGAAACCTGCGAGCTCATTTAGAGAACAGTGTGCAGTATTAGGCTCTACACTATAGGAAGGATATTTAGGCTTTAGAGAGGGAACAACCCAGATTCATTAGGATGCTGCCTGGTATGAGGAAATACAAATATGAAGAAAGGCTTTAAAAAATTGCGTATTTTTCATTAGACCAATGCCGATTAAGGGATGATGTGATAGTGTTTTAAATTTTGAAAGGATGGGACAGATTAGATGGAAGCAGACTGTTTCCAGTAGTTAAGGGGTCAAGAATGAGGTGCCAAGGACACAAGATAATTTAGAAAAGAGGGAAGGAGAAACTTCTTTACGCAATAAATTGTGTGTTTGTGGAATTCATTTCCAGGATTAGAGGTTGAGGTAGAAACTGTCAAAATTCAAAATTAGATTCGATAGGTGGATGAAGGAAAAGAAGTTGAAAGGATATGGGAACAGGGTGGATAAATACGATAAACTATTTGGTCACGCGGAGGGTAAACACCTACATGAACTTGTTGTCTGAATGAACTGTTTCTGTGTTGTAACTTCTGTGTATTTCTATGTATATTTTATCCATTTCCTGAAAATCTAGCCGTTACTGAGACTGCATACTTTGCTGTTTCATTGTCCCAAGTAATGTTTCTCAGACCTCTACTATGAACGGAAGCTGTAGTACTGCACGTGGAAGACGATTTAAGATTTTCTTTCAGATTTTTTTGTTGTAAATTCAAAAGGATAATTTTCACTTTGTTTTTGCGATACTACGAATGCTCCATAGCTTGAATAGTTAATGGTTTTTATGACTTTATGCTTTACAGATTTTGTACAGAGACATACTTTACTATAAAGTGGGAACTTGCAAGAATATTTTGAAGTTTTGTTTTACTTGTGTTAAAACTCCGCTTTCTTTTTCAATTCAATTAGTGAAAAGTGGTCTTTTAATCATGCTTTGTTTTGCAG
This sequence comes from Somniosus microcephalus, assembly GCF_052327205.1. Classification (NCBI taxonomy): domain Eukaryota; kingdom Metazoa; phylum Chordata; class Chondrichthyes; order Squaliformes; family Somniosidae; genus Somniosus; species Somniosus microcephalus. Next base: position 149,399,188 of record NC_140988.1, read on the forward strand.
ATGGAAGAACTGGTGGATTCGTGGGATCTTCTCACTCGCCATGATTTCATTTTTCTTTCTAATTATCTACCTGGGACCCATAGTACTCATGCTTGTGGTTAGTAAATTAACGTTAGTGGAAAGATTTTATTTTTCCAACTTAATAAAAATGCATTAAAAAAAAATCTTTACTTGCAGCAAAGCATTGCGCTCCTGTATTGCAGGCCTAAATTTGAATTCCAGTCTTGATTATCATTTAACCTCAACTCAACTGCTATCAGTAGGTTAATTTTTGTAGTTCTCAGCCAGATGAATAGAATGCAAGTTGTAAGCCATAAACAATTATACCCAACCAAGAGGAGCCTTAGTAAATTGTATCTGGTGAGGCTCTTTGAAAGGCTTAATGTGACAATCAAGATTGTAGTGGAAATTAAAAATTGGTGAGGGAGGGAGAGATGTGAACAAGATAATAGGCAATAAAATTATAAATAATATTTCATTTTCTACAAGTGTTACTGCTAATTGAGTATCAGTTGCAAATGGTGGTGGAGGGACAACGCTCACATTTATCCTATTGTTACATTCCACTGCCTTCCCATAATCCCATGATTGACCCTTTCCAGCCACTCCTTGAGGTGGGTGGGGGTGGAATCTGTTCCCCAGTTTCCTCACAAAACTTCAACCACACTTTCCCACTTCTCTGGCCTTCCACCTTTTATGACACATCTGTTGTTGTCGATTTACCCAACTGTCCCTCGCCTCTGCTTTCAAGGCCCTTGTCCTGACTAAATCGCTCACAATCTCCAACTCCTGCCATTGTGTTGTTGCAGGTCTCCTCTTCACTCTCAAGCCTGAGCATTGCAAACTTGAGCACACCTGGCGTAAAACTAGCCTTATCATTGTTTGCCAGATCTAGCTCTTCCAGATTAAGTTTACCTTGCATCACTTTCCTCAGTCAAAGCCAAATTCCTGGAGGATTTCCATTTATGAACTGTCCCCTCCACCTTCGTTGCTGATTTCTGCTGAGACTGCATTTTCTCACCACTCTGCTGGCATACTGGATTCACTGTTTCACACCACTAGCACCTGACACTACTACACACTTCTGCTGGACCCCTGGATTGACCTCTACTGACTCATGATCGACTCTCCATTTCTCCTCCTTTGGCTCAGCTTGCCCGCCCAATCCCCATATCCTGTGATTCACCTAGAGTCCAAAAATCAATCTCTCTCAGCCTTGAATATACTCAACGACTCTGCATCCACAGCCCTTTGGGGTAGAGAATTCCAAAGATCCACAACCCTCTCTCTGAGTGAAGAAATTCCTCCTCATCTGTCTTAAATGGCCGACCCCTTATCCTGAGACTAGACTCTCCAGCCTGGGGAAACAACCTCTCGGCATCTACCCTGTCGATTCCCCTCAGAATCTTATATGTTTCAATGAGATCACCTCTCATTCTTCTAAACTCCAGACCGTATAGGCCCAACCTGCTCAATCTCTCCTCATAGGACAACCCTCTCATCCCAGGGATCAATCTAGTGAATCTTCGTTGTACCGCCTCTAAGGCAATTATGCCCTTCCTCAGATAAAGAGACCAAAAGTGTGCACAGTACTCCAGGTGTGGTCTTGCCAAAGCCATGTACAATGGCTTCCTTACTCTTGTATTCCAACCCCCTTGCAATAAAGACCAACATGCAATTTGTCTTCCTAATTGCTTGCTATACCTGCATGCTAACTTTCTGCGTATCCTGTACGAGGACACCTAAATCTCTCTGAACACCAACATTTAAAAGTTTCTCACCATTTAAAAAAAAAAAAAAAAAAAAATGTTTTTTCTATTCTTCCTACCAATGTGAATAACCTCACATTTCCCCACATTATACTCCATCTGCCACCTTATTGCCCACTCACTTAACCTGTCTATATCCCTTTGCAGGCTCTTTGTGTATCCTCACAGCTTACTTTCCCACCTAGCTTTGTATCGTCAGCAAACTTGGATACATTGCATCCGGTCCCTTCATCTAAGTCATTAATATAGATTGCAAGTCGCTGGGGCCCAAGCACTGATCATTGAGTTATAGCCTGCCAACCTGAAAATGACCCATTTATCCCTACTCTCTGTTTTCTGTCTATTAACCGATCCTCTATCCATGCCAATATATTACCCCCATGAGCTCTTATCTTGTGTCGCAACCTTTTATGTGGCACCTTATCGAATGCCTTTTGGAAATCCAAATATACTACATCCACTGGTTCCCCTTTATCTACACTGTTAGTTACATCCTCAAAAATCTCTAATAAATTTGTTAACACAATTTCCCTTTCATAAAACCATGTTGACTCTGCCTAATCATGGTATGATTTCTTAAGCGCCCTGTTACCACTTCCTTAATGGATTCCAGCATTTTCCTTAGGAATGATGTCAGGCTAACTGGCCTGTAGTTCCCTGTTTTGTTTCTCCTCCTATTCTTGAATAGCGGGGTTACATTAGCTACCTTCCAACCCGCTGGGATGTTCCAAAATCTAGGGAATTTTGGAAGATCACAACCAATACATTCACCATTTCCGCAACCACCTCTTTTTAGTACACTAGGATGTAGGCCATCGGGTCCAGGGAATTTGTCGGCTTTTAGTCCCATTAGTTTCTCAAGTACTTTTTCTCTACTGATCTTAATTATTTTAAGTTCCTCACTCTCATTAGCCCTTTGGTTCCCCACTATTTTTTGTATGATTTTTGTGTCTTCTACTGTGATGACAGAAAATATTTGTTTAAAGTCACTGCCATTTCCTTATTCCCCATTATAATTTCTCCTGTCTCAGCCTCTAAGGGACCAATGCTTATTTTTGCTACATTCTTCCTTTTTACATACTTGTAGAAGCTCTTACAATCTGTTTAAATATTTTTTGCTAGTTTACTCTCATTCTATTTTCTCCCCTTTTATCAATTTTTTGGTCATCCTTTGCTGGTTTCTAAAGTTCTCCCAATACTCAGGCTTACTACTCTTCTTCGCAACAATACACTTGGCTGCCTGTAGCAAGATTTTATTTGCTAGTGCAAGTCTGCGGCCTGAAGTTGACAGACTGATGAAAGCCTATTTGTGTCCAGGAAACTTTGTTATATCCGGCACCGACGGGACCGAGCTGTTGCCGATCTATCAAAACTGCCGGACATACAAAGTTAATGTTGAAGCATACGAAGGTTTTCATCTCCGTATCTGACAACAAACACTGTTGCTTAGCAACAGCTTGTAAACAGTCGGCCCGTACCTTGGAAGTATCTCTGTAGCTTAGCAACAGCTTCAGAGAGACTTTCCAGAGCCCGACTGTTGAAAACAAAGCCACGAGAAGAAAAAAAACCTAACAAAATGGCTCCTGATTTCTGCTGGTAGATCGAGGTTTCCGGACATACAACCTCCGGATAAACCAGAGTTTCCTGTAATGACTTTGTCATTGTCATTGTGTTGACTCTGCCTGTTGTAATGGAGCTGACCCATGTCAGTGTACCCTCAGCCCCCCTGCTTTTCAGGGTTCTATTTTGTAGCTCCACTGGGTGTTATATTGTCAATCTGATGCTGAATTGATGTTGATACACTGTCAGTTTGGTGCTGAATTTGTAATAACAGCAACAGACAAGTTCTAGTATCAACAGATCGATCTTTCCTTCATTTCCCCCCCCCCCCCCCCCCCCCCCAGTTGAAGATTAAGATTTTCTAATTGAAGGCAAGGATTTTGTGCCTATTTTCTCTGTTGTAAATTGCTTTTTGGAACAGAAGAGACTCTTAGTTTTATATTCTATTTTGATCAGTAAACACATTTTTCATATTCTCTTTCTAGGTTCTCTATGTTCAAATCAAGTGTTTTCACGAGATCATCACTATCGGTTACAGAGTGTATCGTTCTTATGAACTACCTTGGTTCAGAACCTTGAGCTGGTGAGTGGACCAAAACAGATGAAGTGTTTTTTTAATTAAATGGGGAAGAGCGAGAGAGAGGTGAAAGGGAGCATCATTATTTAAACATTCTCCATAAACCATAGGAGAAAGCCTAGCTTGATTGATTCTAAGGAAGCCATGAACTTAGCACTCCTATGAAGATATTATCATAACATCACAGATAAGCAGTGCCACTTATGGCTTCTTCTGTGTTCCTTACACCATTTGTGCAGTTCATTTTTTTTCTACTAAAGAGATTGTGTTCTCTGCTTCTTGCATCGCAGCTCTCATTGGATTGGGATAAATTCTCAGTTTATCCACAAGTTAGATTAGAAAGATATGGTAATTTTCACAGTAAGCATTTTTTGTTTCCAAAACTATTCAGTCTGTATTCTCGTCTTTTCAAGTTTCATTCCAAGATTTGGAGCCTTTGTTGGTGAATCTCCAGAACATGCATCAGAAAAATGGTGTTGTCTGTATTAAGACATGCATAAAAATAAAAACTGGTTCATGCTGTTGCCAGATCATATAGCAGCTATAAACCAATCACATACTCTCCAGATGACCATTGAGAAAGCCATGAGTAGTAAAAATACTGATACCAGTCAGCACCTTGGCCTTTCAGCTTATACAGGGATATTCTACATATGGTGCAAAGCCAAATACAAATATCACTCCAAGGAAGAGATTGGAACAGGCTGCCAAAACCATAACTGTTACAGAAAGTACTTCTTTAAAAAAAAGATACAATTCAGTACTCCAAATGTCTGAAGTGAGGAATGGATAATGCAGGATGAGCTACATAGGAATGGACCCCATTGTCACTGTTGACTGTCAGTGTCTCCCTTGGAAACATCAATAGACTCCTTCCTAGATTTGAGGATGACGATGCCCAACTAGTATATTTCTTGGGGCAATATGCATTGGTTTCTAACACAGATCTCTGAGGAATCCAGGTATTGTTGGATTCCTATATGAAGGATAATCAAATTTCTAGTATAAAACAGCTGTGTTTTGGATGAAGGTTTTGATTGTCTTGATAAATACTTTCATACTTTTGATTCAGTGGGAGCTATGTTTTGTGCAGCAGAGGGGATGGCTGGAACTCCTCTTGAGTTCATCTAAAAACCTCCCTAACATTTTGCAGGTAAATGGGAAAAAGATTCCTTTTTGAGAGAGAGAGAGAAAGATAATGTGAACTGCCTAAGGGTAGTTTGCTGTTCCAAATTTACAGAGGCTTTCAATATGCAGTTTTCTCAAAGCCTTAATCTACTTGTTCCAGGGATCCCAGCCCTAGTGTAGAACCCGTATTTCAGCTCTTTGACTACAACCAACAGCTTTTTGTGGTGTTCTTTGTGCTCATTTCCCCGTGGACTGTGGTCAGCGATCTCGGCTGACATGTAAAATGATCAGATCCTGTCCCCAATATAAATTGGGATAGTCAGAGTGTGAAAGGCTTAGAGGGTGCAGAATTCTTAAAGTGCATCCAGGAGAGCTTTTTGAGCCAACATGTAGAAAGTCCTACAAGAGAGGGGGCGGTACTGGACCTAATTCTAGGGAATGGAGCCGGGCAGGTGGTGGAAGTGTCTGTAGGAGAGCATTTTGGCAATAGTGACCATAATTCGGTGAGATTTAAGGTGGTCATGGAAAAAGACAAAGACGGCCCGGAAATAAGGGTTCTAAATTGGGGGAAGGCCGATTTTAATAAGATAAGACAGGATCTGGCCAAAGTGGACTGGGAGCAGCTACTTATAGGAAAATCCACATCAAAACAGTGGGAGGCTTTCAGAAGGGAAATAGAGAGAGTACAACACCAACATGTTCCTGTAAAGGTCAAGGGTGGGACCAACAAGCAAAGGGAACCTTGGATGACAAGGGATATACAAAAATGCATTAGGAAAAAAAGGGGGGCTTTTGGCAGTTACAAAAGACAAAAGACGGAGGAAGCCCTAGAGGAGTATAAAAGGTGCAGGGGCATACTTAAAAAGGAAATTAGGAGGGCGAGGAGGGGCCATGAAATAACACTGGCGAGCAAAATAAAGGAAAATCCTAAGATGTTTTATAAGTATATTAAGGGCAAGAGGATAACCAGGGAAAGGGTAGGGCCCATTAGGGACCAAAGTGGCAAGCTGTGTGTAGAGCCAGATGAAGTAGGTGGGGTTTTAAATGAATTTTTTGCCTCTGTGTTCACTATGGAGAAAGACGATGTAGACATAGAAGTCGGGCAAGGGGACTGTGACATATTTGAACATATTAGCATCGAGAGGGAGGAGGTACTAGCGGTTTTAGCAGGCCAAAAAGTGGATAAATCCCCAGGCCCGGACGAGATGTATCCCAGGCTGTTGTGTGAGGCAAAGGAGGAGATTGCAGGGGCTCTGACACAAATTTTCAGAACCTCTCTGGCCACAGGGGATGTACCAGAGGACTGGAGAACAGCTAACGTAGTACCATTATTCAAGAAGGGTAGCAGGGATAAACCAGGGAATTACAGGCCAGTGAGCCTAACATCTGTGGTAGGGAAATTATTGGAAAAAATTCTGAGGGACAAAATTAGTCTCCACTTGGAGAGGCAAGGATTAATCTGGGATAGTCAGCATGGCTTTGTCAAGGGTAAATCATGTCTGACCAATCTGATTGAATTTTTCGAGGGGGTGACTAGGTGTGTGGATGAGGGAAATGCTGTGGATGTGGTTTACATGGACTTCAGTAAAGCTTTTGACAAAGTCCCGCATAGGAGACTGGTCAAGAAGGTAAGAGCCCATGGGATCCAGGGGGCCTTGGCGCGTTGGATCCTAAACTGGCTGAGTGGCAGGAGGCAGAGGGTGATGGTCGAAGGTTGCTTTTGTGACTGGAAGCCTGTGTCCAGTGGGGTACCTCGGGGATCGGTGCTGGGTCCCTTGCTGTTTGTGATCTACATTAATGATTTGGATGAGAATGTAAAGGGTATGATCAGTAAGTTCGCGGATGACACGAAAATTGGTGGGGTGGTAAATTGCGAGGAGGAAAGCCTCAGGCTACAGGACGATATTAACGGGTTGGTCAGATGGGCGGAAAAGTGGCAAATGGAATTTAACCCGGAAAAGTGCGAGGTGATGCATTTTGGACGGACAAATAAGGCAAGGGAATACACAATGAGTGGCAGGACCCTAGGAAGTACAGAGGGTCAGAGGGACCTTGGTGTACATGTACATAGATCCCTGAAGGCAGCGGAACAGGTAGATAAGGTGGTTAAAAAGGCATATGGGATACTTGCCTTCATTAGCAGAGGCATAGAATATAAGAGCAGGGAGGTTATGATGGAGCTGTACAAAACGCTGGTGAGGCCACAGCTGGAGTACTGTGTGCCGTTCTGGTCGCCTCACTATAGGAAGGATGTGATTGCTTTGGAGAGGGTGCAGAGAAGATTCACCAGGATGTTACCTGGGATGGAGCGCCTCAGCTATGAAGAAAGACTCAACAGGCTGGGGTTGTTTTCCTTGGAGCAAAGGAGGCTGAGGGGGGACCTGATTGAGGTGTACAAAATGATGAGGGGCATAGATAGGGTAGATAAAGAGGAACTTTTCCCCTTAGTAGGGGGGTCAATAACAAGGGGGCATAGATTCAGGGTAAGGGGCAGGAGATTTAGGGGGGATTTGAGGAGGAACTTTTTCACCCAGAGGGTGGTTGGAAGCTGGAACTCACTGCCTGAAAGGGTGGTAGAGGCAGGAACCCTCACAACATTCAAGAAGCATTTGGATGGGCACTTGAAATGCCATTGCATACAAGGCTATGGACCAAATGCTGGAAAATGGGATTAGACTGGACAGGGATTGATGGACGGCGCAGACACGATGGGCCGAAGGGCCTCTTTCTGCGCTGTAAAACTCTATGACTCTATGACCTGAGACTGAGCGTGCAAGATCGAACCGACGTTAGCGGAACCCTTTGAATAGTACCCCATTCGCGGAGTTGGCTACTCTCCAGTCCCATGGCATAATTTGCATATCTGACTATTGAACAATCTTGGCCAGAACCTCTGCTATCTCCTGTCTGATTTCTTTGAACAGCTTCGGGAAAATGAGGAAATGTCATTCCAGATGCATAGGTCTTGGGGACTGTTGCGGAGATATTTTCTGTTTCACAAGCACTATTCCAAAGTTTATTGGCTAATTCAATCAAATCATTTACAGCATTCTAGCTGAGATTGACAAATTTCTGGCATTAGATTTCAACAGATTCACTCTGAGCAGGAGAGAACAGGCTTCTACTCTGGGTATTTCTTTTTCCCCAAAAGACACTGAAAACGCTGCCCAATACTAGACAAGAATATAAAACCAGCCCCTCAAGCAGGAAAAGTTCAAATTGTTTACACTGTCTCAGAACATTCAGGTAGTACCGCAAGAGTTCTGGTTTGCAGCCGAGACCTAAAAGATGCGAGAGGATTCGAGTACAGGAGCAAGGATGTCTTTGCTGCAGTTGTACAGGGCCTTGGTGAGACCACACCTTGAGTATTGTGTGCAGTTTTGGTCGCCTTATCTGAGGAAGGATGTTCTTGCCATGGAGGGAGTGCAGCGAAGATTCACCAGACTGATCGCTGGGATGGCAGGAATGACGTATGAAGAGAGATTGGGTCGATTAGGCTTATACAGGAAACTTTGTGATATGTGGGACCGGCGTGTTGCCGATCTATCAAAACTGCCGGACATACAAAGTTAATGTTGAAGCATACGGAGGTTTTCATCTCCGTATCTGACAACAAACACTGTTGCTTAGCAACAGCTTCTAAAGAGGCAGCTGCAAGCGTCTCTAGCTGAAGCTGTTGCTACAGCTACAGACCTTGCAGCGCCTCACTGGGGGGGAAAAAAAAAGAATGAGAACTAAAAAAAACTTATAGAAAACGGCTCCTGATTTTTGCCGTTAGATCGAGTATTCCGGACATACAACCTCCGGATAAACCAAAGTTTCCTGTACTTGCTAGAGCTTAGAAGAATGAGAGGGGATCTCATTGAAACTTATAAAATTCTAACAGGGCTAGACAGACTAGATGCAGGAAGGCTGTCCCCGATGACAGGGGAGTCCAGAACCAGGGGTCACGGTCTAAGGATAAGGGGTAAGCCATTTAGGACTGAGTTGAGGAGGAATTTCTTCACCCAGAGAGTGGTGAACCTGTGGAATTCTCTACCACAAAAGACAGTTGAGGCCAATTCATTAAATATTTTCAAGAAAGAGTTGGATATATTTCTTGAGGCTAAAGGGATCAAGGGATATGGGGAGAAAGCAGGGACAGGGTACTGAATTTGGATGGTCAGCCATGATCGCATTGAATGGCGGAGTAGGCTCGAGGGGCCGAATGCCTACTCCTGCTCCTATCTTCTATGTTTCTATGCGTACTTCCATATCCCGGTACAAGAATATCCCCAAAGGTTTCTCTGGTACATTTTAAAAGGGACAGGTTACGTGCCTTACTTAGCACCTTGAGTGTTTAACAAATGTCTGTCTGTGGTTGCAGGCAGTGCATCTCAGCATCATGTCTTTCTACATCTGAACAACTAGTTCATCAGACTCCTTGGGGTTGACTTCAAATCCCCCAGCCGGGGGGAGAGGGGGCAGTTACAATGGAGCAGAGGACTTACCTACTCCTATCTCCTTAGTTAGCTGACAATTTCATGAAACCCTCGTGTCACCCCCTACTGAAAGTGACTTTTGAACTGGGCTCCTCAGAAACCATTCTAACCTCTTTTCCTCATCTAGATGTGGCCAAGGAAGAAAAAGGACCAGGCTTCTCTGCATCTGGTCTTACAAGTGCATCAGAGCATATGCTGTCACTCAGTCTTTCCCTCTCAAACACTAGCCCAAGACACACAGGTTCTGAGTGAACTAGAGAGAGTACTGGGTGAAACATGAACAACGGAGGATGAGGAGGAAGATGTCACTTTTTGAAGAGAGCGCAACCATCTCGGGTGATGTGCCTGCTTTGAAGGGAGCTTTTTTTTATTCGTTCATGGGATGTGGGCGTCGCTGACAAGGCCAGCATTTATTGCCCATCCCTAATTGCCCTTGAGAAGGGCATCGGATATATGTGCAGGTGCTGGGAAGCATGTCATTGTTCTGCAAATGGCAAAATGAGTGGAAGAGTCCACTAACCACATGTGCAGTACTGTGATGGATAGCTTTGCAGTCTGGAGCATGTGGCAACTCTGGACTGATCAGCAGCAGAGGCCCTGATGACCGGGTTCTAAGGGCCGTCTCTGCTTTGCCAGTGGTTGTACTGTTGCCATACAGATATGCGGTGCCAGGAGTGGGATGGTACTCCTGGCCTCCAAATGATTCAGAATATTTTTCAGCTTCACTGATCTCATTGGTACCATTGGGTCTGTTTTCCTTCAGATTAGTGGCCATACAAAGCCAGTGCCCTGTGCTACTGGCATGGCAGGAATGGGTACAGATGCTGCACACACTCAGGATTGCAGTATCGCGAGGCCTTCGAGCCAGCCTCCTCCAATGCCTGTACATGTGGCTGAAAGGGTGTAGGAATTGGCTGTCTATGCAGATGCATAAGTGCAGCCTGCAGCAAGTCTATCTGGTGATTTAGCTGCTGTGAAATGAGGGCCATCTCAGTTGCAAGAGACTTGTACAGGAACACAACACCCAGCCTCATGGAATCCTGCCACTTGGTTAACACCTAGAAGCAGCACACATACCTTGGGACTTACCTGGATTTTGTGCCAAAAAAAGGTGGCTGGGGGGATGGTCGGCGATTATTCCATGTCTTAAATGGATTTTAATTGGTACTATTTGCAAAGCTGCCACATGGAGCAAGCATTAGTTTGACTACTACACGCAATATCTTTGGCATCCATCTGGCAGCTAGTGTTCGGCTCTTCTGCAGAAGCCTCCCCATCCCCCTCCTGAATTGTGCTACTTTAGTATTCTACAATATGTAGTGGATGTTTAAATGAAGAAGGAAGATAAATGGCATACCGTGTAGGATCATCTAAGCTAAGGATTCATAGCTTATAAACAAAATTGGGGGAAAAAAAACTAGAAGTCTTTAATAGACTTGATGCCCAAAATGTCCAACCAGTGCAGAACAGCAATCAATAAATCCATTAGAATTTTGAATTACTTAGCCAAAACATAAAATTCAAATTGGAGGAAGTCAAGATGAAGCTGTACACTGCTCTGGTCAGACCACAGCTTGAGTACTGTGTTCAGTCCTAGTCACCGAGAAACAAAGGAGACATTCAGGTGTTCGAGCTAGTGCTGAGAAGAGCCACAAGGCTGATCCCTAGTCTTGCAAGTCTGAAATATGACGAATGATTGGCAAAACTTGGGCTTTTCAGCTTTAAAAGGAGGCATCTGAGAAGCATATAAGATTGTAAACAGTATGGAAAAAGTAAATCCAGAAAATTGTTTTAAATTGAGAGTAGGACAAATGACCACCGGTTCCAACTAGTTAAAGATAAATTAGGGCTGAATTCAGGAAGCTCTTCACACAGAGTGATCAATACCTGGAATGGAATGCCAGATGGATTAGTGGAGGTGAAAACCTTGAAATCATTTCAGAACCAATTTGATATTGCAGTAGGGGGACTTGAGGGTCATTCTGGATAGATGAAATAAAATGGGTCAAATGGACTTCCACATCTGTAATTAGCTAGTGATCATTCTTCAAATTATATGCATCCTTCAAACCTCATGATCCCACCCATTCATGCCTTCAGGCCCTGTGTGCGTGAAGAGTTTTTTGGGGTTTAGTCGTGTTAAGTTTCCGTTAATCTTTAGGTCAAAACAAACTAGCTCAGTGATGCAGATCGTAGGCTTTATAGGATGTGGGAGTAGAAATCCCTGTGGAATCATGTATCTATGTCATGTTTTTGTGTGTGCTAAGTACTCAGTACATGATTTCCTTAGAATCAAGTTAGGCTTTACTCCCATGATGTGTGGAGAATGCCTTTTCATAGAAGAATGAAAAAAATCCTTCAAGGTAGGTAATCTGATCTTTCTTAGCTGGGCAGGTTGTAAAATGATCAGATTAGCATTCTGTAAAAGAGGTCTCTGAAACTTCTTAATAGGCTATTTAAATGTTCAGAACCTGCAGACAGTAAAGGTATTCTTTTATAATGCCTCATTCTAAAAAAAATATTTAGTTTATGGGGGAACATCTATGACTTTGAGGGGACCCAATTCAATATTTTCATATAGTAATAACAAAAGCAGTTTTGTATGCTGCCAAATTTATATCTCTGGGTACCAATCGTGTTGCCAGCTGTCTGGATTTACTACTTGGTGTCCTGGGTCTTCATAAATTGCATAATTATATTTTGGAGTTGAATCAGTTGGAGCTAACAATTCTAACTAATGCCTGGTCGTAAACAATTCAGAAGAGATCATAAAATTTACAAATTTTTCAGTGATTTCTGAACATGATGTCAATCAAGTTGAAATCATGGAACCAGTGATGCACATGAATAGGAATGAAACATCACAGTCTGGACTGGCAAAATCGTACTCCAGTTCAAGGCTGTTACTGTATCATTGAAATTGAACAACATGTTCTGTACTTAATTTAAAGAATTCAGTAATATTTCAACTCTATACCCAAAAATTGATTTTCTTTCCTCAATGTAAACCTCTAAGGAGGTGTAATCTTTGACTGTATTAAATCTTTCCTACTGAATTTAGCTATGTAATTAGCTATAAATTTAGTAAACTGATGCATAGTTTATTAGTGTACAGCTAAGCTCATAGTGTAATATTTGAGAGCAAGTCTCCATAAGGCTTGCAGGGATGTAGGCAAGTCTCCTACATCCCTAAACCAACTATTTATTGCCAATTGCCTTCAAATTTAGATCCACAATTTTCATGACCAAGGAATGGTGTTTAACCTGGGAAAATTGAAAAAGTTGGGAGAATTTTTTTAAAAAAGGAACAAAATTGCTATAAACAGAAGAGACATTCTGTAAAATGTCTAGCTATATTGGGTGCAAATTACTGCAGCTTGCGTTCCACCTGTTAAATTGGTACACTGGTTTAGCTAATTGAATTGCATCCTACAAAAAAATTTGCTTCTATAATAAGTGAAACTGAAAGCTCAAAAACTGACATTTAATAAGCATCAAGGGAATAAATCTGTTGTAAAATACCTTAAGTTTGGATTATATTCTTCATGTGTCTTCGGTATTAGTTTTTCTGAACTAGAATTACATAGAATATACAGCACAGAAACAGGCCATTCGGCCCAACTAGCCTATGCTAGTGTTTACATACTCCACATGAGTCTCCTCCCATTCCATCTGCCTCATCTCAGCCTTTCAGCATATCTTTCTATTCCCTTTTCTCCCAATTTCCTTTTGAAAGCATCTAAGCTATTTGCCTCAACCACTTCCTGTGGTAGCGAGTACCACACTCTAACCACTCTGAGTAAACAAATTTCTCCTTGTTTCCCTACTGGATTTATTAGTAATCACCTTGTATTTATAGACCTTAGTTTTGGATTCTCCCACAAGTGGAAACATTCGCTCAACATCTACCCTGTTAGCCCAGGATAATTTTAAAGACCTCTATCAGGACTCCTCCAAGTCTTCTCTTTTCTAAAAGAAAAAAGCCCTAACTTGTTCATTTTTTCCCAATAGCGGTAATCTCTCAGTTCTGGTACCATCCTTGTACTGGCCTCGCTAGACGTGCTCCTATCTAGTTATCCAGCAAGTTAAACACTTATTCAAATAATTCCTCGTGGAGCCGGTTTGCTGTTTTGAAGCTTTGAACAAATTTGTGAAACTGTAAACAAAGACACAGTATGTTTTGTACATAAAACTGAGTACTATACATTAGATATTACATAAGATATAAACATATTTACAACAGTAGAATAGACTAATTGTATAACTAACTAACATTTGGACTAACTTCTGTAACTACCAAATATTAACCTTTTATAAACAAAAGTATTGTCAAATACGACACTGACACATACTACACTGACAAAGTTGCTATCATGCTAACAAATAAAGATACTCACAGATATTGCGTCTGGCCTAACATATGAGATCAGATTACACTGGATTGCGAATCCCTCATGGAATTCTCCATTACTCTGCCAGGTTCTTTCTGGGAAAACTACTTCCGGAGTCAAACAGGAAGAAAGGTCAACTGACCTCTGCTGTATACAAACACTGCTAACACAATAACCACCACCAGAGGGTGCTATCTGCATGTAAAAAGTCCATAAGTCCAGAACAATCCTTGTAAATCTTTTCTACACTTTCTCTCCAGTGTTTCTATGTCCTTTTTATAGTATGCACAGTACTTGAGTGCAGCCTGACCAGGGTCCTGTACAAGTTTAACATAACTTCAGTACTTTTGAATTCTATACCTCTAGAAATAAATCCCAGTGCTTTGTTAGCATTTTGAATTGCTTTGCTGACCTGAGATGCTGCTTTTAATGATTTGTTCACCTGTATCCCTATCATCACTTTGCTCTTATATCCCATTCAGTTTCTTATTTTATAAGGTGTAGGTTATGTTTCTATTTTTCTTACCAAAGTGCATCACCTCACATTTACCTATGTTAAGTTCATCTGCAAGTTTTCTAATGCCGCCTTTGTCCTATTGCATTCTTCCTCAGTGTTTGCTATAGCCCCCAGATTGGTATAATCTGCAAATTCTGATATTCTGTTACTTGTTCCTAAGTTCAAATCATTAATGGCCCAGAAATTCGGGCAGCATGGTGGCATAGTGGTTAGCACTGTTGCCTCACAGCGCCAGGGACCCGGGTTCGAATCCGGCCTCGGGTGACTGTCTCTGTGGAGTTTGCACATTCTCCCCGTGTTTGCGTGGGTTTCCTCCGGGTGCTCCGGTTTCCTCCCACAGTCCAAAGATGTGCGGGTTAGGTTGATTGGCTATGATAAAAAAAATTGACCCTTAGTGTTAGGGGGATTAAATATGTGGGGTTACGGGGATAGGGTGGGATATGTGTTGGTGTAGGGGTTACGGGGATCGGGTAGGATATGTGTCGGTGCAGGCTCGATGGGCCGAAATGGCCTCTGTCTGCACTGTGGGGTTTCTGTGATTCTGTGAAATTCGGGTCTCCACGGGTGAATACGCACGGGGCGCTCACCCGTAGGCCCAATGGAAGTGCTGGTTTCCTGCATGCACTGCGCATGCGTGGGAAACTGGCACTTCTGTTCCTCTGAATGAAGGGGTTCAGAGGTCGAACGCGTGCGCGGGGGAGGCTGCGCGTGCGCATCGAACTTCGGTCTTTTTTACAGGTTTTCCCTGGAACGTAAGCCTGCAGAATTTAGAAATGTGAAAAGCAGGCGTAAGTCCTGCTTTTTACAAGGTAAGTGGTGAATTAATTAAAATTAAAACATTTTTTCCACAAGTTTATTATTTTTAAATACTTTAAAGC
This sequence comes from Somniosus microcephalus, assembly GCF_052327205.1. Lineage (NCBI taxonomy): Eukaryota > Metazoa > Chordata > Chondrichthyes > Squaliformes > Somniosidae > Somniosus > Somniosus microcephalus. Next base: position 149,414,489 of record NC_140988.1, read on the forward strand.
AAGGTAAGTTTATTTTTAGCCCCGTTAGAAAATAAAAAAAAATTTCAAAAATTTAAATTATTGTTTAAAATAGTTATTTCATCTAATTTATAGTTTATTTAAAAAATGTGATGTTTTTGTAAAATTTATTTGAAGATTTAGTGCTATTTTGGGGCCGTAGTATTTATAAGTCTTGACAGCACTTCCTGTCAGACTTATGAATGGAGCATTCCCTGCTCCGATTGGCTCCCCATGGCCCATGTGATCCCAGGGGACGCATCGAACTAACTGCGCCCCTGGGATATGCAAGCACTGCACGCCGGCAGCTGGACCAGGCCCCGGATCGGAATTCCCCGCGGGCCCACAGCTCAGCGGGCTAGGTAAGTGCAGGTCGGGGGCTTGCACCCGCAGGAAGCCCCCGACCCGAATTTCTGGGCCAATGTTATAAATTCTGAATAACAGTGGTCCCAGCACTGATCCTTGTGGAACACCGCTTTCTACCTTACTCCAATCTGAATAACTACCCTTAACTCCTACTCTTAGCTTTCTTTTTTGTTAGCCAATTTGCTCTCCATTCAGCTATATGTCCCCTGTCGCCACATGCCCTAACCTTTGTCATGAGCCTACCGTGTGGTACCTTTATCAAATGCCTATTGAAAATCTGCTGTGACATCTACTGCATTACCCTTGTCTACTCTTGCCTCTTCAAAGAATTCTATCCGGTGAGTTAAGCATGACTTAGCCATTTGGAATCCATGCTCCATTTTTTAAAATTATATTTTCTGTCTCTCTAGATGCTTTTCTATCAGTTCTTTTAGTATGGATTTCAGTATCTTCTCTATCACTGACATTAAGATGACTTAGTCTATAGTTCCCAGGTTTTGTTCCATCTCCCTTTTGTATATAGGGACAACATTAGCTGTCTGCCAGTCAATGTTCCCTGTAATTTTTTTCGGGCTGCGAGGCCCATTCAAAATACTGTGCATGCGTGGTTTTCCTATTGAAAAGCTGGCAAACTGGCTGCGCGGGATCCCTGGAGCGCCGCGCAGCCGTGCAACTTACAGGGTGCATTGCTGCCAGACCTCTGGCACTATCCCCTCTTTCGTGCCTTGCTGTCGCCTCCCTAGTTTCCTTGAGTATGTGTAGGTGCTTACAATCTGGACCTGGGGTCTTGTACTCTATTAGTTTTGCTAGTTTTTCAATTATTTTCTCCCTTTCTACCGCAACTGTATTAATCTTTTTAAGCTCATCCTCTAGTGGAGTGATTATTTTGTTATACTCTTCAGTAAAAATTGAGGCAGAACAGGTGGACATGACAACGGGTGATATTAGAAATGAGATAACTGCATTTAAAATAAAGAGGAGAAATATTAAATAAACTAATCAAACTCAGGATAAAAACCACTGGTCCAGACGAATTACATCCGCGCATTTTAAAAGAATCTAGAAGAGATAGCAGAGGTATTACTACACATATTTAATAATTCATTCGAACAAGGTGTAGTGCCAGAGGACTGCCGGATAGCTAACATACCTATATTTAAGAGAGATAGAACATGTCCAGCGAACTATAGACCAGTCAGCTGAACATCAGTGGTCGAAAAAATAATGAAATCCCTACTGATGGAGAAAATAGAACATCTAGAAACCAAAAATATATAATAATGAATAGACAGCATGGATTTCAAAAGAGAAAGTCTTGCTTGAACAACCTCATAGAATTTTTTGAACAGGTAACAGAGAGCGTAGACAAGGGTAATGCAGTAGATGTAATTTATCTAGATTTTCAAAAGGCCTTCAATAAGGCACCACACAATAAACTAATGAATAAGGTCAGAGCATGTGGAGTCGGGGAACAAGTAGCAGAATAGATAACTAGCTGGCTTTAAGACAGAAATCAGAGAGTTAGGGATAAAGGGTAGCAATTCTGAGTGGCAGAAGGTGGGATGTGGTGTTCCACAAGGATCAGTGCTGGGACCACTGTTGTTCACAATTTATATCAACGATTTAGACTTTGGAATCAAAAACACAATTTCTAAATTTGCAGCTGACACCAAATTTGGGGGGATGGTCAATACTGAGGAGTACTGCAACAAATTACAAAAAGACATTAATAAACTTGAATAATTGACAATTGAAATTCAACACATAAATGTGAGGTATTACATTTTGGTAAGAAAAATAGGGAGGTCACATATGACTTGGGAAATACAAATCTAAGTGGGGTAGAAGAGCAAAGGGATCAGGAGTACAAATACATAAATCACTGAAAGTAGCGACACCGGTTAACAAGGCCATAAAAAAGCAAACCAAGCACTAGGGTTTATTTCCTGAGTGATTGAATTGAAAAATAGAGAAGTTATGCTAAATTTGTATCGAACCTTGGTTAGACCACACTTGGAGTACTGTGTACAATTCTGGTCGCCATATTATAAAAAGGATATAGAGGCACTGGAGAGGGTGCAAAAAAGATTTATAAGGATGATGCCAGAAATACAAGGTTATACTTATCAGGAAAGGATGAACAGGCTGGCTTTCTCTTTTTCTTGAAAGGAGAAGGCTGAGGGGTGACCTAATAGAGGTCTTTAAAATTATGAAAGGTTTTGATAGAGTAGACACAGAGAGAGTGTTTGCACTTGTGGGGAAGAGCAAAATTAGAGGCCATCAATATAAGAAATCAAATAGGGAATTCAGAAGGAACTTCTTTACCCAGAGAGTGGTGAGAATGTGAAGCTTGCTACTACAGGGAGTGGTTGAAGCGAATAGTATAGATGCATTTAAGGGGAGGCTAGATAAGCATATGAGGGAGAAGGAAATAGAGGGTTATGCTGATAGTTAGATGAGAGGCTTGCGTGGAGCATAAACTGTCATGGACTGGTTGGGCCGAATGGCCTGTTTCTGTGCTCTATATCCTATGTAATCCTATGAAGTAGTTCAATAAGAACATAAGAAATAGGAGCAGGAATAGGCCACTTGGCCCTTCGAGCCTGCTCCGCCATTCAATAAGATCATGGCTGATCTTGGGCTCAAAGCCACTTCCCTGCCTGCTCCCCATAACCCTTCACTCCCTTATCTTGCAAATACTTCTGTCATTACCTAGAGTTTATCTTGCTCATCCTTTAGTGGACCTATTCCTACTTTTAATTTTCCTTTTGATATTTATGTATCTGAAGAACACTTGATTTCTTTTTATATTCCTTGATACAGGAAACTTGGTGCTATCTGGAGGTGAGCTATCCGGCAATCTGGAGCCACCGGCAAAAATCAGCAGCCGTTTTTAATTCTTTTTGGTTTTTTTTTGCTTTGTTTGAACAGTCAAGCTGTGCAAGGTCTGTAGCTATAGCAACAGCTTCAGCTACAGAGCTTTAGGGCCACACCCGAGTGTTTAGAAGCTGTTGCTAAGCAACAGTGTTTGTTGTCAAATACGGAGATAAGAATATCCGTATCTCTCAACATTAACTCTGGAGAGTACGGCACTTTTTAGGCAACGGCAGCAGTTCGGTCCCGTGGGTGCCGGATAGCACAAAGTTTCCTTTGATTTTGTAATTTCTCTTTGCTTCCCTGATTTTTATTTTAGCTTCTCTCCTAAGTTCCTTGTATTCCATTTTATCCTCTTAATATCTAAATACTTCTTTGTATGTCTTTTTATTTAGAATCACTTTTCCATTTAGTTATTTATTCATCCACAGTGCACTGTAATTAGCTTGCTTGTTTCTGTCCTTTAGGAGAATATATTTCTCTTGAGCTCTATTGATTACCCTTTTAAAGCTTGCCTACTGTTTTTCTGTCTTTGTTTTTCAAGATTTTCTCCGAGTTTACCGTTTTTAGTTCCACCTTCATTTCCTCATAATTTGCTCTTTTCCAATCTATTACCTTAGCCTTTGTCCTACTTATGTCACTCTCAATCCTAATCTTGAACCATACTATGTTATGATCACTGCTACTAAGATGCTCTCCTACTCTTACTTCTCCTATCTGTTCTGTTTCATTACCCATTTCAAGATCCAGCAGTGATATTTTTCTTGTTGGATTGCTTGTGTACAGCGTGGGAAAGGAGTCCTGTATACATTGTAAAAACTCGATTACCTTTTTGCTTCTTTTTGCCATTTTATTTGAGGATAGTTGAAATCTCCCATGATTATTATTCTATGCCTGCTACTCACCTCACAGATTTGCCTACATTATTTCTTCCCCCAATTCCCTTCCACTATTTAGTGGTCTATAGTATACCCCTATTAGGGCGATGGATCCTGTATCTATCTTGCTGCTAGTTTCATCCTTTTCCACTGCCATTATGTTATCTGTAATGAGTACAGCTATTCCATCTCCCCACCCCCCCCCCCCCCTTTCCTAAATGTGTTATATTCGGCAATATTTAGTTGCCAATCCTGTCCTCTCCAGATCCTCTCTACAAATGATTGGCTCCAGGTCATCCATTTTGTTTTGAATACTACATACATTGCTGCACTAACAGTTTAAATTGTGCCTTGATCAGAGACATTTCTTGAAGATGTGGCAGTCTGGAACAGTTTCATTGTCCACAAACTCCCACATACTACAATCCTGACACACTGCCTGCACTGCCATGTCTTAACTAACAAATAAATAAGTTAGTTAATTAATTATCTGCAGTTTATTTCTTGAACTAATTGGTCACTTGAGGCGTAGATTTATTAAAAAGTTGGATTTAGCTTGTTAAATTAGTTATTGTGATTAATTACTTAGCTATTTATCAGTTATTAGCGTCTTTAAATGCAGTTAGAATTTAATCACTTAGCTCGTTTTCCTTTGACTTGCACTAGTATTAAATCCTTACTAATTCAAGCTTAACACTAACCATGAAAGATACTAAACACACAAACCGATATCTAGATGCTTATCTATAGAATTGGCTTCATTTCCTCGTGTTCTGCCACTCCTCTCTGTGTTGACTATGACATCTGGTGCAATTATTTATTTATTTACTGTTGTCCCTTGGTTTAAAGTACTTAATACCTCCTTCAGTGTCAGCTGTGGCTCAGTGGGTAGCACACTCTCCTCGGAGTCAGAAGGCTGTGGTTTCAAGTCCCACCCCAGGGACTTGAGTACTAAAAATGACATGCTAAGGATGTGATACTATTCAAAACGGAGACACTATTTGAACTCATTTGACTATTGATAGTTACCAGTCCTGGCCTATTGTTTCCTGGTAGACTGACCTATCATACCTTCATCTTGAGGTTTGTCAGTCGGCTTAATTGGTATCACTTTTGCGTAACTCAGGTGGAGCACTGTTGCCTCAGTCAGTAGGTTATGGATTCAACCACCATTCCAGGTTTTTAAAGATGTCTGGGTCCATAAAATATCCTTAATAAACATCTGACTTATACTGCTTTTATATTGAGTTTAGTGGGATGCTAGGGCTTCCAGCTTTGTTGCACAGGTCTTGTGTAGCCAGTAGGAAATGCTAGACTAAAATTGCTGAATTTGCTAAGGCTAGTGACTGAGAAGACCCGGTAAAAATGCATCTTCCTGGTGGCCAGTCTTTGCAAGTCTGGCAAATTATTACAGGGTTTCTGCTGGCAGTGCGAGACATGCATGCCAGTGTTACCCACAAAGTATCAGACTTATTGGGCCAGAATTTACTGTAGCCGATGAAAGAATGGCACCTGCCGTTTGTTAAACTTGCCTTTGCTCATTTAATTTCTACGACCTTTTGCACGGCAAGCTGCTGTAAGTTAGCGATCCAAACCGCGCAGCATCCTCTACAGGGCATCTGGGACCTGTGTGAACAGGGAAAGCAACTGTGTGTCTCCTTAACCAATCAGATTGAAGTACTGTTGATGCACAGCAGAGTCTGAACCAGAAAGTGTAAGTTAGAATAGTGAATTCAATGTCCAATCAGGTACAGAAAGCAAAATCAAGAGAGAGAAAGATTGGATTAAGAGGAGAGATAAAAGAGACAAAAATTGTTCCAAAAAAATTAGATTTTATTTAATCTCCTACAACAATTAAAATCTGAAGGAATGAGCCTCAATACTTGTAAAAGTTAATTTTCAGTGCCAGAGAGGTTGTTTGGCAGTAATTAAGACTCATCTCGCCATTAAAAAGGGTACTTAGACTGAAATGGACAAGTCCTAACTTTCTGTGGCGAGTTTACGACGTAAGTACATGATCTTCATGCTGTTCAATATATTTAAATGGGGAGCCAGACAGCAAGATGCCGTTTTCATGCAGCTTACAGAGGAGTGCCGCTTCTTGGATGTCAACTTCTGGATCTGTGTGTTTATCTGCGCATAAATAACGGTGTGCACCGTTAACCTCACCACTATTTTTACGGTAAATTCTGGCCCATTAAGATTTTTCTTTTCAATAATTTTTCATATCATGTTACTTTGTTTAAGTTTTTTATTTCTGATTCTGAGTGGAATATCAATTGTACTACTTTGCACGTGCGATATTACCAGATCATGTTTGACAATGAATGATGGGGAAATGCACGATAAGCATGTGTCAGCCAAGGACCAGTTGGATGTGAGTGCCCAGCTCACTGTTCCTTGGCCAGCCTCCCCACTGTATGCAGATCCTGGGCATCTCTGCTGCCTCTTGGCTTTAATATCCAAAACTCTAGGGCCCCCAGTTTCTCTCTCTTGTCTGCATGTGTTGTAGTAGCAACTGAATGTACTAGTACCGAACAGCTCAGGGTCATTGCTCTAAAACCAGTGAGCCATAAAAGAAAAACAATCCAAAGGTACATCCTGACCTTGCACTTCCTCCCAGACTTCTTGCTTCCTTCTGTCTCCTATTCCCTGTCTTGTCCCATAACTGAGAGTAGCATGTACAGAAAGAGAGAGTCACATAGAGGTGTAGAGAGAGAGAGAGAGAGAGCAACATGTAGAAAGAGATAATACAAAGGTACAGTGACCATCAGACCATGTGAGAACCTTAGAGCGCAAAATAAAATGAGACGCATACAGAAAGAGTGGGAGATGAGCAGAGGTGCTGTTGCAAGGAGAAACACACACAGTTTTGATGGAGCAGTGCTATAGGAGATCAACTAGCATATCTTTAAACATCATCTTGTGATGGTAAAAGAAAATTTAGGAAAATAAATATTGAAAGTTTAGTTAAAGTTGTAATGTATGCAACTACTGCAGCCAATTTGCACACACACAGGTCCACAAACAGCAGTGAGATAAATGACCAGATAAATGTTGGCCAGGATAGCGGGAGAACTCCTGCTCCTCTTTGAATAGTGCCATGGGATCTTTAAGTCCACCTAAGTAGGCATACAGGGGCCTTGGTTTTATGTGTCATCCACAACAGGCATCTATGATGGTGCAGGATTGTGGGTGTGCCGCACTGAAATTCAACTGCTATTATATGCGAAATAAATAGATTAATTTTAAGCACTCCGTTCAATTACATTACAAAATACCTCATTAAATAATAAATCAGAAAAGCTTCACAAAATGTCTGAATAAATGTTTAAAGTTCAAGTAGGTAACAGTGATGGTAGTATGTGATAATTGAAAAAAGGTTAGTTGAGAATATACAAACCATAAAAATGTGGTATATCGGTAACAAAAGCTGAAAATGCAGCAATCTAAGGAAAACAGCAAGAATATGTGTATGGCACAATGAAGTGCTGAGGTTATAGTAGTACAGTGTCATAGCTGAAAATTAACACAATTTTTGCGCATATACTAGTATGAGCATTACTGACATCAAAGCATAGTGCTGTCACAGTCTCAAACACCGGACCGTCTCGGCCGCCATCTTGACTGTTATGCACCTCTGGAGCTCTGATCTTGAACAAATTGGTGAATCATTTGTGATTTCATTGGACAATTCCTATGAAAAGCTCTGGTACTGTGCACTTCTAAACAAGTTGTCATTGTGTAGTTGTCTTCTAAAGCTTTGTTCATGGCTATCTAATTTCTTCTCATCATTATTATTTCGCATTTATTACCTCATCCTGTTACGTGTTTCCCAAAGTGTGTATCCTCATCTAGCCCTATCCACACATCCTGATTATTCCACTTTACTTGAGATTGCGGTTTTCAGCCCAAAATACAAATCACTGTGAATCTGATAGAAGCCAAACAATACATGCAGCTTAATTTTTACACACATTAATGCATGAAATTATAGAAAATTCAAGTTGAAAATATTGCCTAACAAAATAACCAAACATCATTTTGATTTTTAGATAATCGCATTTTTGTAAATTTATTGCCTAATTGAAATTCTTTCTGGTAGGTACATTCTTCTGTGTGTAAATTATTTCTTTTATGGAGAAACAGTTGCTGATTACTTTGGTGGTCTGGTGCGAAGGGAAGTGCCACTTCAGTTCCTAGTCCGTTATCATCGCTTCATCTCTTTTGCTATGTACCTAGCAGGTGAGTATAAGTTTAGTATATATTCATAAAGTGTTGTAGGTCTTTGAATTACTTCAGATCTTTTTACTGCAAGCAATAAATCTGAATTTGTTCCTTGTGAAGCAAGACTTGGGTAAACTACTTCCTACAGTTGTCACCATTCATTTATCTTAGATAAAAGCAAGCATATTGGATTATTCAGTTTCCACTTGCAGCAGTGTGTACTGAAGGCAAAGTATGGATAAGTACACAGACATTGTTTAGCAATTCTGAGTCTTTTATTTTGATTTATATTAATATTGGACTATGTCAGTAGTGGTCTGCAATAAATCAGAGAATGTTTGAATACACGGCAGGTCAATCAGCATATATAAAGAGAAAAGACAGGTTATGATTTCTTGAGTGTGTAGCCTTTATCAAAACTCGAGGTCTGCAAACTTATTTTTTTAAAGATCATTCTGCCATGGACTTTGCTCCTTTCCCCTCCAATCAAGAGTTTATCCTTGGAGTAGTTCAGCCATACAGATCAGGAATTAACTAGGTTTTATGCCTAGTTAGCTGGTCTTTGCAGCAATGGCAACAGGAGATCCCTGGGTTAAAGAAGGGAAAATTGGTCAGGATTTTTGGTCTTTTGAAAATAATTAATTATTCATAGAACCATAGATATTTACAGCACAGAAGGAGGCCACGAGGCCTATTGTGTCTGTCATGGATCTTTGCTACAGCAGTGCAGAACTAATTCCACTGTGCTGTCTTCCACCACCCCCACCCCAACACCAATCTCTGTATCTTCCCCCTCCTTCAAATAGTTATCCATTTATCCCTTAAAAGATGCAGTGGTCTATCACAAAGTATTCCATGCTGCAACAACTGTATTTAAACTCCTAACCCCTCTCTCCAGGAATGATGAACCTCCTCCTGTGTTGGATGAATAGCATATTCCTACATGCTCAGAATATTTTAATTATGGTGTTCTTTAATTTTTACATTACTATTTTGTGAAAAATGAAATATAGTCCAGATGAGCAGTAAAAGTCTTGCATCGCCACTTGCTATTTGACCATTCTAAAGATTTTGGAAGGTGAAAACTGGTTACTGAAAACAGATGACAGATTAGTAATTATGATTTTGCAACTGTCTTTCATTAGATTTAAAGAAAATCATAGGTTTGTATTTTGGGACAGGATACCTCTCCAATTCCTGGTAGCTTAGCTGTTTTGCCAAGACTTTTGCAAAGCATATATATATGGTTTGAAGATGTGACCCCTGAAACAAGCTTATTGCTCGTAACAATATGCAGGAATAAAAAGTTCTTGCTAAAGAAAGTAGTTGTCACCAGCATATCTGATCTGGAATTAGGAGTGCATAATTGGCACTGTCTATGAACTAATATTTCAGGCTTTATGTTTGCTTATTTCTGGACCAATTCAGCCTTGAGTAAGTTCAATCTCGAGTAAAACCAATCAACAGAAATTGAAGTTCATCTAACCTCCAAACCTCTAATGTGTGTGCATGACAGCTGTATATCAAGTTAATGCATTTAAATGTTCAGTATTATACATTAGTAGTCTGAAATTTAGTAATCTGATAAATGGGGTTATAAATAAATCTGAGCCACACTTTTCATTTGTATTGGAGCTAGTGTGCACATGCATTGTGATTGGAAAGTTTGTTTGAATTTCAACACTGAGGTGTCAACATTTTGAGTTGCAGTTTACATTAACCCTCTATAAAACTCTGATATAATGTACATTAGTTGTAATACAGAAAGCATTTAAAACTCTGGAACACAATCGCTAAAGTAATTATACAGCATGTACATTTTCCAGAGGGCAGATATTGGAGTAAATGCGGCAGAGTATCGCTTGCAAACAGTATAGATTCACAAGATCATGAGGATGACAGGGAGCCTTCCGCCAATTTGATTTCTTCCTTCCAGAATACCAACCCATCTCAGTTTATTTGGGATCAGTTTTTCTCTTGTTTGTTTATCATTATTGGCTATTCCATTAGATTGTTTTTATTTTATATTTTTTTAATGAGGTTTTATTTTAAAATTCAACACTTCAAAATACTTAAACACCTCTTATGGAAAACTGTATAAAAAATGAACATCAGATAGTGATTGGCGAGATGCAGTTTAATTTGAAGGTAGTAAGTGATTGTCCTAAATTCTGAGACTGAAACTTAATGGGTTTATAACGTTTCTCTGAACTCCAGTATTCAATTCAGGACTCAAAAGTGCACCTCAGAATCTTTCAATGTAATCTGCTAATTTTACAAGTGTTAAATGATTTCTCCACTTGCATTTCCTTTGGTCTCCTTGTATTGTGGACAGAAAAATAATCTGCACCTGTGCATCTGCCAGTACTTATCTGAAACTGGTGCCCTGCACAACTGGGCAGATGGGTGAGCAGCTTCCAGTGGTGCTTTGGAGTTGGTGTGTGAAAGCAGACCCGGGTGACTCCTTTTCACTTTACAGTTTGTTTCTTTTCCTCTATCCTACCTCCTTCCCCATAGAGAAAGCACCAAGCCCCTGATGAGCATTTTCATTTTCACATGAAGGCACAACTGAGATTGCAAATTTGCATTGTGTAGAATTATAGGCATAAACTCTTGTGCTAAAATTTCATTCCATGGAATATTGGTGTTTAAATGGGTTTATAAAATTCAGTTTTGGTTCCATTTTTTGCCTATGGTGTTCACGTTGCTGGATTAACAATTTGTGGTGTAATTGCTGCAAATAATTAAGAAATAATAGAATTTGACCGTAGAATTTCCAGGAGGAGCAAGGAGAGAGAGAGATTTCCATTGTTAGCTATGATCATAAATGAACAGAAATCAATTTCTTCCTCCTAGACATTCTAAGGGGGTCAGTATGTATTATACTGCTATATGTTTTACAAATTAAATAGTGTTACTAAAATTTTAATTACTAAATTATTTAACTTTTATTATGAAGACTTTCCAAGCAGTGAGCTGCCTTATTAGTTAGGTACTAGTTTAAGGGTGACCAATAATAACTAGTAGTAAAGTTATGGAATTTGCATGTACCTGAGAGGGTTGCATGAGGTGGTGCATTAGAATGGCTTTCACCATAACTTGTGTATGTATTTTTGTTGCGTATTGAGAAGGCTAATATACTTCCTGCTGTCACTTTTCAGGCTTCTGCATGTTTGTACTGAGTTTAGTGAAGAAACATTACCGACTGCAGTTTTACATGGTGTGTATCCAATATTTCTTTGTAGTTATTAACATAAGTGTGGAAACTCCATATTGCTACAAGTTTTTAAAAATGTTTTCTGCAGTAAATGACCAACCAGGCTTAGATTATTTAATTTGGGACTAGTGGTACAGAGCAAGTCTAGCACCTTAGTTTAAGACTAGCACAGAAAAGTCTCTTTATGCCAACACTAAGAATCCTAAGTGAAATAAGTTTGAACAATCAATCCCGGTTCCTGACAGATGCAGGCTCACAGCACAAAATTACTGATGATTTGGCACAAGTTAGTTCTAAGTTGGGAGTCTTATTCAGAGGCTGTAAGGATGAATCTTGTGGAAAGTGGAAAAGTTCACATTGGTGCAGTGCTGTCAGGATGCTGTTATGAGGTTGAAGCTAAAGCGTATTGTTGAAGAAGGCAGAGACAATTTGATTGTGTTATAGATGCTGCGGCTGCTATCTCTCCCATTTTAGACCAGGTTAATTGGAAATCTTTCAAATTTAAATCAGACTTCAAAAGTCACTTGTTAAAAAGAAGTCTGTTTTCTCCATTTCTGTGTCTTATAACATGGAAGCATTGGTTTAAGGTTTTCAATTAAATTTCACAACAAAGAATGCATGAGAATTCAAACCATGATCCCACCTCCTGACCCACTTGTATCCTGTCTCTACTCAGTTGTCAACTTGGCAAAAGTTCTCTACCTGCCCTGTGAACGCTTTGTTCTGACACTATGGTCAGATTTGAGAAGTATTCCATTTCATAGTACTGACATCCTTAATCACAATGAGCACAGAAAATAGCAAAATAATTTTTTTTTTTAATTAGTTCCCTATATTATAACACAACTTTTCAGAAATTAGAGACACATAGCCTTGTTTGATTTAAGGTGGTGGGAGGAGTTCAGTCCTTCTCCTATATCAATCTTCTGTTGTGCAGGTAAAAAATTGGTTTAAACACCATCCAAGCAACTAGATCACTAAAAATCACCAAATACATACTTGATTTCCATTGTGTTGCCTGTTCGAACACGAGAACCTGTCTAGCCAGTTTATGACTCAATTTACAGTTGACAGATATTTTGTGACCTTGTATGTTTCAGTAAATTATCAGGTCCTTTATGCATATCGTGGTTGAATCCTGAAAGAATATTACTAGTTTGGCAATACGGATCATGATAACTCATTTGAACCAGTCAGCACTACTATCTGAAAAAGGCAACACCTATTTAAAAATAGTATATTTTGCATAAAATGCATGTGTTCTTTAAATTTGACCCTGCAGGGTCTGATTTCATATGTTGAGATTCACAAACCAAATGCATTTAAATATGCTAGTGTGGCTGCCACACTGGGGAAACACTGTATGTAGATAAACCTGTATAATCCCCTTTTTAACTGCTGTATTCCCTTCCCCCCGCAAGACAGTTGCAAGTCTAGAGGAATAAGGCACGTTCAGACTTGCCTGCTGCTGAGAGAAGGAAAACCAATCAGGTTCCAGCAGGTGACCAATCCGTGAGTCATCACAGGTTCGCGGGCTTCACGAATTCAGTACTGTATTGTGAGAGTTGGAGTAAAGACCTATTTCTTGTAGCTAGCTGTGTTGCCTATTTCTTTACGCGGGAGACCGTAGTCCCCCACATTGGTGACCCCGAATGTCGGCGGCCGAAGCCCCCGACTCACGCAGCCCTACAGAGGCCAGCAACGACCCGATGGCAACCAGCAGCAGCCTGATGTCGGCCGGCGCCGCGTCCTTGAAGCTCCCCACCTTCTGGGAACACCAAGCACCAGCTTGGTTCGCGCACTCGGAGGCCCAATTCACCCTTCGCAGGGTTCAAGACGATGAAGAAAGGTACCTCCACGTAGTCTCAGCACTAGCAAGCTCTACCGCCGCCGAAGTTCTCAACCTGCTGGGGAACCCACCACAGACCGGCAAGTACTCAACCATTAAGGGCCGCTTGCTGCAGGCTTACGGCCTGTCCAGGGAGGAGAGGGCCCGCAGGCTTCTCTCACTACCAGGCCTCGGCGATTCTACCCCGACCCAGTTGATGAGCCGGATGCTTGCGCTCCTGGGCTCTGAACCGCAGTGCTTCTTGTTTCGGGCCTGCTTCCTCAGCAGGTACAGACTGCCCTCACGGGGTCCCCGATCACGGACTGCGTACAACTGGCAGCCGCCGCGGACAAAGTCTTCGCCGTTGCCCAACTCGGCTGTGCAGCCGCGAGGCTCCCCGACACCACCGAGTGCGCGCCGCCACGCCAGGCCGCAGAACTATGCTACTACCACGCGCGTTTCGGCCACGAGGCCCAACGCTGCAGAGCACCCTGCTCTTTCGATCAAACCAAGATGGCCGCCCGGCCCAACACACCAGCCCCGCGCCGCCGCCTAGGCCCGCTCGACCGCCGCCACGATGGCCATCGGCACCGCAGGTAAACTGCTGTACATAACCGACTCTCTTTCAGGGTGCAGATTCCTTTGCGACACCGGAGCCCAATGTAGCATAATTCCTGCCTCCCAGCTCGACATCCAGGCAGGCCGCAGCGGCCCACCCCTCATGGCGGCAAATGGCGCAGCCATCGCTACTTTCGGAAAGCGACGAGCCGAGGTTTGTTTCAATGGCCAGCGATTTACGTGGGATTTCGTGGCGGCCTCGGTGGCACATCCCTTGCTGGGCGCCGATTTTCTTTGCGCCCACGGACTCCTGGTTGACGTCCGCGACAGGCGCCTGATCGACGCAGCAACTTTCGCTTCACTGGCCTGCCAGCAGAGCAACAGCCCGGCCCTCGTCGGGTCCTGCTCCGCCCCGGCGCATGACGACTACGCCCGCCTACTCGCAGATTTCCCGAGGCTCACACAACCGACCTTCTCGGCCGCGGCAGCCAAGCATGGGGTCGAGCACCACATCGCCACTACGGGACCACCAGTGTTCGCTCGAGCCAGACGCCTGGACCCAGCCAAGATGGCGGTGGCCAAGGAAGAATTCGCCACGATGGAAAAACTGGGCATCATCCACCGCTCGAACAGCCCTTGGTCGTCCCCCCTCCACATTGTGCCCAAGCCGGGCGGTGGCTGGCGCCCCTGCGGCGACTGTAGACGGCTCAACGACGCCACCACGCCCGATAGATACCCCATTCCGCACATCCAAGACTTTTCAGCACACCTAGCAGGAAAGTCCGTCTTTTCCAAGGTCGACCTGATTCGCGGCTACCATCAGGTCCCCGTCCACCACGCAGACGTCCAGAAGACGGCGGTCATCATCCCCTTCGGACTGTCCGAGTTCCTGCGCATGCCCTTCGGGCTTAAGAACGCCGCACAGGCCTTCCAACGGCTCATGGACTCCGTCCTACGGGACCTGAGCTTCCTGTTCGTCTATCTGGATGATATCCTCGTGGCCAGCACCAGCAAGGCCGAGCACATCGCGCATTTGCGTTCCCTTTTCCAGCGCCTCAGCCAACACGGGCTAATCATCAACCCGGCCAAATGCCAGTTTGGAGCAGCCCAAATTGACTTTCTCGGACACAGAATCTCGCCAAGGGGAGCCATTCCCCTACCTTCCAAGGTGCAGGCGGTGGCGGACTTTCCCCAGCCCACCTCGGTCAAGGCGCTGCAGGAATTTTTGGGGATGGTCAATTTCTATCACCGGTTCGTGCCCAAGGCCGCCGCACTCATGCGCCCCCTCTACGAAGCCACCAGGGGCAAAACGGGCAAAGAGCAACTCACCTGGTCCAGCGAGATGGCGACAACCTTCCACCAGACCAAAAGCGCCTTGGCCAACGCCACACTACTGGCCCATCCCATCCCGGGCGCCAAGACCGCCCTCACCACGGACGCCTCGGATTACGCCATCGGCGCCGTCCAGCAACAGTGGGTCGAAGGCGCATGGCAGCCACTGGCATTTTTCAGCCGACAGCTGCGCAAGAATGAGCAGGCCTACAGCACGTTCGATAGAGCTCCTGGCCCTGTTCCTGGCAATCCGGCACTTCCGTTTCCTCCTGGAAGGCCGGCTGTTCACCGCATTCGTGGACCACAAGCCGCTCACTTTCGCCATGGCCAAAGTAACCGAACCCTGGTCCGCGTGCCAACAGCGCCAACTCAACTTCATCTCAGAGTTCACCACGGACATCCGCCACGTCGCCGGCAAGGACAATTTGGTGGCCGACTGCCTCTCAAGACCCTCGCTCCACGCAGTGCACCTGGGCATCGACTACGCCAGCATGGCGAGAGACCAGGCCGCCGACGCGGAGATCCCGGCCCTCAGGACGTCAACTACCAGCCTCACCCTGGCCGACATCCACTTCCACGCAGCCGGCACAACCCTCCTGTGCGACGTCTCAGTCCCCTCGCCTAGGCCGGTCGTCCTATCCGCCTGGCGCAAGCGAGTTTTCGACATCATCCACGGCCTCTCGCATCCAGGGATGCATGCGTCTCAGAAACTTATGTCCGCCAAGTTTGTCTGGCCTGGACTCCACAAGGATGTGAGAGACTGGACCAACACATGCGTGGCGTGTCAGCGTGCTAAGGTCCAGCAGCACACCAAGGCGCCATTGGAGTGTTTCCCGGTGCCCGAGAGGCTTTTCGACCACGTCCACGTCGATCTGGTAGGCCCCTTGCTGCCGTCGCACGGTTTTACACACCTCACGATCGTCGACCGCACCACCAGATGGCCCGAGGTGGTTCCCCTCGCCTCCACCACCACGACCGACGTCGCGCGAGCATTTGTCTCGACATGGGTGGCCCGGTTCAGCGTGCCGACCGACATATCCTCGGACAGAGGCCCCCAGTTCACCTCCCACTTGTGGAATGCCATCACCGCCAGCCTCGGCACCAAGTTGCACAGGACAACAGCCTACCACCCGCAGGCCAACGGGCTCTGCGAGCGCTTTCATCGTTCTTTGAAAGCCTCCCTCCGCGCCAGCCTGGCCGACACCAGCTGGATCGACAAACTACCCTGGGTTCTCCTGGGATTGCGCACCGCGCCCAAAGAGGGCCTCCGCGGCCAAGATGGTCTACAGCCAACCGCTCAGAGTACCAGGCGACTTCCTCCCCCTGACAACGGAGCCGTGGTCGGCCGCCAGACAGCTTTCCCTGCACCAGGACGCGGCCCAGCAATTCCGTCCAGTGCCCACTTCGCAACACGGCCCGCAGCCGTCCTACGTGCCTCGAGACTTACGACATGCGGAGTTCGTCTTTGTGCGCGTCCCGGCGCACGGAGGCCCGCTGCAGGCACCATACACCAGCCCCTTCCCAGTATTGGAGACGGGGGACAAAGCTTTTCTTATCGACGTCGGCGGGAAGCCGGACCTTATTTCAGTAGACCGCCTCAAACCGGCGCACCTGGACCTCAGCTTCCCGTTTCGGCCGGCTCTTTTCCCCCCCCCCCCCCCCCCCCCACGGCAGGGCAGACCTCCCGTGTTGGCGGCGGCCCCACAAGAGGACCAAGACACGCCAGAACCTTACTTCCCGGCCGCCGCCCCACCTTCGCCGGCAGCCCGTCCAGCCAGACCAGCCGACGAACCAACCGGCCGACCTCCCAGACAGCCCTCCTCTCGCGCCAGACGACTACTACGGCCGCTTGGTCAAACCTCCGCAGAGACTGACTTTTACAGTTAACGAGGATTCTGGGGGGGGCGTATGTTGCCACATTGGGGAAACACTGTGTGTATGTAGATAAACCTGTATAATCCCCTTTTAACTGCTGTATTCCCCTCCCCCCGCAAGACAGTTGCAAGCTGAGAGGAATAAGGCATGTTCAGACTTGCCTGCTGCTGAGAGAAGGAAAACCAATCAGGTTCCAGCAGGTGACCAATCCGTGAGTCATCACAGGTTCGCGGGCTTCACGAATTCAGTACTGTATTGTGAGAGTTGGAGTGAAGACCTATTTCTTGTAGCTCGCTGTGTTGCCTATTTCTTTACGCGGGAGACCGTAGTCCCCCACACTAGATTTGGATTTGTACACAATGGGAGATTGATATGTGGATCGGGCATGCATAGATATTTGAATATTATAAATATGTTGCATTGATGCTACATAAGCTGTTTTGAGAACACTTTATTTCTCTTCTAGGTTCTCTATCTAATTTTCTTCTCTAATCCCTTCTCTTAAAGGTGGTAACTCATGTTGGTACTTTATTCCACTGTTACCAAACTGAAGTGACTTCTTTCATGTGTGAAGTTAATGATAATTGCAGGCATACGATTTGCTCCTGAGGCATCACCGCAGAGGCTATGATCATCCTCATCTGACACTCATGCATGCATTTTTGTTCCAATTTTTTTTTCTCTAACCCTACTCTTCTGAAGGCGATGATTGATGGGTACAATTTAATGATACCAACAGTCAGCCTGGTATGTCATCCAGTCAGCAGTTCTCAAAATGTAAGCTTGGATAGCATATGCTTGCAGTTTGTTCACCCATTACAACCTGGTTGACCACATTCTCATCCTCTGCCTATACACATGTACGTCCATCGGATATGATCAAGATTGAGCACCTAAACAATTTCATTTGTTCCAGCCCTAAACTCATGGATGCTGACCCAATGGTAGCTGCATCACCACTGCTCATAGTTGAATTTATCAAAACCTGGAAAAAACAAACAATCCAGTTCTATAATTTGTGTTTTTAAATCTAAGGTTTACAAACATTTGTGCAATTTTTTTTGTGTAGCAGATATTTTTAACTATGCCCCCCCCCCCCCCCCAACCTAGCAATACTACCAGCTCAATAACACATTTCAAAATGTTACGCAGAGGAGATTGCTCCTCCTTCTCCCCTCCCCCCCCCCCCCCCCCCCCCCCAAACCCCCCAACCCAATTACACATCTGAGTGCAGTCTCAGCACTTGCTGGGAAACCATTGTTAAAGAATGTTCACTGTTGTTTTGCCATTATCATATACAAGAGACACTCCCAGCATCTACAATCAATACCGTGTGTGAAGGATTTTTCTTGGTGCCCATTTTATACTTCTGAAAACAATCTCGGCAAATAACAGTCTCCGCTCAATGCAAAAATCATAATATGGAGTACTGAATCACATTCCACTTTAGATGCACTATTTCAGCCAGATCTCATTAAAGGTGGTTGTCAGATGCTAGAATAATACTGTGTTGGCTGCAGTGAAATCCAAATTGCACAACAAATTGAAGTTATCGCAACAGTGCCTGGCGGTAATGAGTAAAACGAATCAGATGTTAGGATGTATTAAAAGATTATTATTGAGCCAAAATAGTGAGGTATTCTTGCCACTTTCTAAATCACTGGTGCGACTGCACTTCGAATACTGTGTACAGTTCTGGTCACTGTAGTGCAGAAAGGATATTGCAGCTATTTAAAAGATACAGAAGAGAGAAACCAGAATGATTGAGGGATGGTATTACGAGGAGTGATTATGTTCTCACTGGAAAAGAAGAGAGATGATATGATTGCTGTTTTTAGGATCAAGAGACTAATGTAGACCATGACAAGCTGGTTAACCTTGTCCAGAACAGTAGAACGAGAGGGCACGGCCTGCGCTTGAAGGGGGGTAAATTCAAAACTAATCTGCGGAAATATTATTTCAGTGAGCGAGTGGTAAATCTGTGGAACAGGCTCCCTAGGGAGACGGTGGAAGCAGATAGTATTAATTCATTCAAATGCAAATTAGATAGAAAATAATATATTGGGATACAGTATGAGAGTAATTTGAGGCATGACATATGATAAGTATAGCATGCTTGGGAGGAACAGGTGGCTTTGGACCTATAGCTCCCACAGCTTTTCGCAACTGGGGGATTTCCTCGCCTCGCGCCTGGGTCTGTTGTAGACTAATTGATTATTGATTGATTACCAAGTTTAGTCAACAACTCCATTATTGTATCATGCAACTACCAGGGTGGTAGAAGGCGAACTAAGTGGTCTGTGGTCTTTTTTTGTCTAGCAACTCCTATGGTCCTATCACATTATGACATGCATTAAAGCTAATCTGCAAGCATAACTCTGACCCCTTTGGCTGGTATGTTGGCGTACCTGGCAGTAAATATTAAAAGCGACTGTCCTACTGGAGTGCTTTTATCCTGTAGGTCAAAATAGACAAATGAGCTTGCATGTAAGTTCATTCAACAAGAGTGAGTGGTTGTGCCATTATTCACAATGTATATTTCAGATTGTTAGTTAAATGTTTGAGAAATTTGTCATTTCTATATTTTAGTTTTTATGTTTCTTCATTTTTATATTAATCAAACCCTATTTGTATAATTTAAAATGTTTGCATTAATTGACCTGCAGTATGTACAGTGGTTGCTTCTTCAAGAGAAAAATTAATGTAAACAAATAGGTCAGAAAATAAAATCACAAATTTCAGCACAGAAAGAGGCTATTACACCCACCGTGCCTGTGCTGGTGCTATAACAAAGCTATCTACTCTAATTTCATTTTCAGTTTTTCCCCTACCCTTTACATATATTTCCTCATATTTTTCTAATTTTCTTTAATGTTGCGATTGACTTGGTTTCAGTAGCCACTTGTGGTAATGTATTTCATGTTTTAATAACCCTTTCTATGAGGGGGGAAAAAGCATTCTAGCTTCCTTTCATATTTTTCTAATAATCCAAAATTTATACCACTTGTTACTGATCCATTGATCATCATAGAAAGTTACAGCACGGAAGGAGGCCATTTCAGCCCATCGTGTCCGCACCGGCCAACAAAGAGCTATCCAGCCTAATCCCACTTCCCAGCTCTTGGCCCGTAGCCCTGCAGGTTAGAGCATCCCAACTGCACATCCAAGTACTTTTTTAATGTGGTTAGGGTCCTTGCCTCTACCACCCTTTCAGGCAGTGATTTGCAGACCCCCACAACCCTCTGGGTGAAGACATTTCCCCTCAAACCCCTTCTAAACCTTCCACCGATTACTTTAAATCTGTGCCCCCTGGTTTTTGACCCCTCTGCTGAGGGAAATAGGTCCTTTCTATCCACTTTATGTATGCCCCTCATAATTTTATACACCTCAATAAGGTCTCCCCTCAGCCTCTGTTCCAAGGAAAACAGACCCAGCCTATCCAGTCTTTCCTCATAGCTAAGATTCTCTACTCCCGGCAACATCTAAAGATAATCATTCATTATTTACCCTGTCAAACCTTTCATAATTTTGGACACTTCTATTGGATTCTCCTTGGCCCACTGTGCTTCAGTGAAAACAGCCCTGGTTTTTCAAGTTTCTTGTTAGAACTATATTTTCTCAACCTTTCTATCATCCTACTGATTCTATATTGCACCTTTTTCATGGCTCCAATATCCTTCCTTACAACTGTTACCTGACCAATGTCTTGTGCAGGTTCATTATCACTCCTGGATTTGTATTCAATGTCCTTTTTACACATCCAAAGCTGCTTTTAGAAAACTGACAATCTTTACCCCTAGTTCTCTCTGTTCCTTCACTGAGAATTTTATTGTTTAGGACAGATATGCTCAAACATTTTGTCTTTATGGGTTGTGTCGTTGTTTACAAACATACAAAAATGATGAACAGGAAAAGACTAGCTGATCTATTGAGCCTGTCCCATACAGTCATGTTGCAGTTAAGCATCATGACCCCAATGCTCCCAACCATCAGCAGCTGTGTAATTGCCTGGCAGAGGTGGGGAAAAAAACTCGATTTTTCAGGGAAAAATATATTTGGGAAATTCCTTTCTGACCCCCCAAAGGTGATCAAAATGAATTCAGGAGGCTACAGTGACCATTAGGTATATCACCTAACAATACACGTATCTTTTCTACACAGTGATATGCGTGTCAGTCGGAAACTTATCCAGCTCCCTTTTGAATGTTTGCTGCCAACCTGCACTCGCTGCACAGCCCGGCAACTTGTTCCTGAGGTCACTGACCCTCTATGAAAAGAAAAACCTTCTGACATCTAACCTAGTTCTGTGCTTACATATCTTTTACTCATGTTCCCTGTTCTTTCCTGACTAATTTAATTCAAATAGTTTATCCACAGTCTAACCCCTTCCCTTAAGTATTTTAAATACCTCAATCAAGTCTCACCAAAGTCTGTGCTTTTCTAGAGTCAATAAACCCAGCTTTCTAAGATTATTGTGATAACTAAGGACTTTTAAACTAGATATCAATATAGTGAACCTCCTTTGAACCTTTTCCAGGGCTTTTATATCTCTCATCATGTGAGGGGTCCAAAACTGGACACCGTATTCTAGGCAGATCTGACAAAGGCCGTCTGCAAAGCTATTATAGTGCTTTTTGTTTTATATTGGATCGTCCTAGCAATACATCCCAGTATTTTATTAGCCTTTATTAAGAAGCCTTATGGGTCACATATAAATATAAATCAATGTTCACATTAATTTGAAGTAATATTTAAAAGTATATGGGAAAGGGCTGTGGAATGGGACTAAATGGATACCTCTTTTGGAGAGCCAGCAGAGGCATGCTGTGCCGAATCGCCTCCTTAGGAACACAGGAATGTATAGGATGAGAAAACGACAACAAATTGTATTTATTTAGTGCCTTTACTGTAGCAAAATATCCCTAGGTGCTTCATGGGAGTGTAAGGATGACAAGTTAAAGAAGAGATTGTGATTGGGGTTTAGAGAGGTATTTCCAGAGATTGGGATCTAGGCAGCTGAAGACGCAGCCACCCATGTTAGGATGAAAGATAAAGATGTTGGCACAAGAGGCTGGTGAATGGAGAGTTATTTTTGGGAGGGGTTGTAGGGCTGGAGAAAGATAGAAAGGAGTGAGGTCAAGCACCGATTTAAACTAGAGGACAAGAACTTTAAATTTGAGGTATTGGAGGACCAGGTACCAATGTAGGACGGGAGTGGGATAGTGATGGGTGCAGTCTTGGAAATGAGCAGCAGAGTTTTGGATGAGCTAGCGTTCACGGAGGGTGGAAGACTAGCACAGAGAATATTGGAGCAATTGTGTCTGGAGGTGACAAAGGCACATATAAAGGTTTTATCAGCAAAGTAAGGGTGATCTGTGCAATGCTAGAGATGGAGGTTGATGGTCTTCGTGATGGCGAGGATATGGGATTGGGAACTCTGCTCGATCAAACAGAATGTTGAGGTTGCAAACATTTTGGTCCAGCTTGAGACAGTGGCTGGGGAAGGAGATGGAATCAGTGGCAAGAGAGTGGAGTTTGTAGCGGGGGGGTGGGGGGTCAACAATGATGGCTTCCCAACTTTTAGCTGGAGGAAGTTTTAAGTCTATCTCCATTTTCTGTTCTTTTTCCTAAAATATACATTTTTTCCATTTATCTACATCTAACTGCACTTATCACACAGTTGCCCACTCTCCTAACCTGTTTATATTCTCCAGCAGTCTCCTGCATTCTTCATTTTTCCATGCCCCCAACAATTTTGGTGATATTCCCTGATGCTTATGTCCAAATCAAATATGTATGTGGAGAATGAGAGGGCACATCACAGGGCTTACAGAATCAAAAACAAGAAAGTAAATGCAATGGTACTTCAATAGAGATAAATAGCTTCCCGAACTATGAACTAAAACGTACCTAGATTGTATAGTAACATAATTTTGACCAGGGTTTTATTGCCTTGCGCATGAATCTACATATAGATTGGGCTAACCAAATTAGTTATACTGTGGAGGACGAATTCCAGGAGTGTATACAGGATGGTTTCCTGGACCAATATGTTGAGGAACCAACTAGAGATCAGGCCATCTTAGACTGTGTATTATGTAATGAGAAAGGATTAATTAGCAATCTTGCTGTGCAAGGCCCCTTGGGTCAGAGTGATCATATGATAGAATTCTTCATTAAGATGGAGAGTGAAGTAGTTCACTCAGAGACTAGGGTCCTGAATTTAAATAAAGGAAACTACGATGGTATGAGTCGCGAGTTGGGTAGGATTCATTGGGGAATGTCACTCAAAGGGTTGACGGTGGATAGGCAATGGCAAACATTCAAAGATCGCATGGATGAACTACAGAATTTGTTCATCCCAGATGGCATAAAAATAAAACAAAAACGGTGACTCAACCGTGGCTGACAAGGGAAATTAGGGATAGCATAAGATCCAAGGAGAGGACATATAAATTGGCCAGAAAAAGCAGTAAACCTGAGGATTGGGAGCAGTTTAAGATTCAGCAAAGGAGGACAAAGGGATTAATTAAGAGGGGGAAAATAGAGTATGAGAGTAAGCTTGCAGGGAACATAAAAACTGACTGTAAAAGCAGTGACATGGATTTACAAAAGGTAAATCGTGCTTGACTAATCTGGAATTTTTTGAGGATGTAACTGGTAAAATAGATAAGGGAGAACCAGTGGATGTGGTGTATTTGGGCTTTCGATAAGGTCCCGCATAAGAGATTAGCGTGTAAAGTTAAAGCACATGGGATTGGGGGCAAGGTATTGACTTGGATAGAGAACTAATTGGCAGACAGAAAGCAGAGTTGGAATAAACGGGTCTTTTTCTGAGTGGCAGGCAGTGACTAGTGGGGTACCGCAAGGATCGGTCCTAGGACCCCAGCTATTCACTATATATATTAATGATCTAGACGAGGGAACTAGATGTAATATCTCCAAGTTTGCAGACGACACAAAGCTGGGGTGGGCGTGTGTGCTGTGAGGAGGATGCCGAGAAACTCCAGTATGATTTGGACAGGTTGGGTGATTGGGCAGAAGCATGGCAGATGCAATATAATGTGGATAAATGCGAGGTTATCCACTTTGGTGTCAAAAACAGGAAGGCAGATTATTATCTGGCAATAGATCGGGAGAAGGGGAAGTGCAACGAGACCTGGGTGTCCTTGTGCACCAGTCACTGAAGGTAAGCATGCAGGTGCAGCAGGCGGTTAAGAAGGCAAATGGTATGTTGACCTTTGTAGCGAGAGGGTTCGAGTACAGGAACAAGGATGTCTTGCTGCAGTTGTACAGGGCCTTGGTGAGACCACACCTTGAGTATTGTGTGCAGTTTTGGTCGCCTTATCTGAGGAAGGATGTTCTTGCCATGGAGGGAGTGCAGCGAAGATTCACCAGGCTGATACCTGGGATGGCAGGAATGACGTATGAGGAGAGATTGGGTCGATTGGGCTTATACTCGCTGGAGTTTAGAAGAATGAGAGGGGATCTCATTGAAACTTATAAAATTCTAACAGGACTAGACAGACTAGATGCAGGAAGGATGTTCCCGATGGCGGGGGAGTCCAGAACCAGGGGTCACAGTCTAAGGGTAAGGGGTAAGCCATTTAGGACAGAGATGAGGAGGAATTTCTTCACCCAGAGAGTGGTGAACCTGTGGAATTCTCTACCACAGAAGGCAGTAGAGGCCAATTCATTAAATATATTCGAGAAGGAGTTAGATATATTCCTTAAGGCTAAAGGGATCAAGGGATATGGAGAGAAGGCAGGGACAGGGTACTGAATTTGGATGATCAGCCATGATCTCATTGAATGGCGGAGCAGGCTCGAGGGGCTGAATGGCCTACTCCTGCTCCTATCTTCTATGTTTCTATGAATCTGCTTAATCAATCTAGTAGGATGCTAATGTTGTGAAATGTGAGAGATTATGTTTTAATCACAAAGGTATATTTTACAAAACAAGTAATTTTGGTTTGATTGTACTGTATTTACAGTTTGGCTGGACTCATGTAACACTGCTAATTATTGTTACTCAGTCTCATCTGGTGATCCAAAATTTATTTGAAGGCATGATCTGGTAAGTTAATTGTGATCATTCTCCTTGCATGTTTTTGTTTTCCTAAAGTAAGTGTGCATTAATTTTTATCTTGGTTTCTGTCTCAACTCCTCCTCTTCCTTCCCTTCCCTTCCCTTCCCTTCCCTTTCCCCCCCCCCCCCCCCCCCCCCCCACTTCAAGAAAGTACCCTGAATTGACACTGTCTGGCAGGACAGCCTCATCCACTTTTACTATGTTTTCCCAACTCTTGATCAGTGTCTCGGATTGCTACTTATAGTTGATCAATTTCGGAAGCATGGTTTTAGCTATGTAAACGTGGAAATCTGGCACATGGACATTGCTCTCCCACATCATAAACAAGGATATTGCACAATTTAGTTTATGGTAGATGTCACTGTATTCAGTAGAAAATGAATAAGAGAACAAAATGTTAAGATTTTAAGCTGCTTTTCATTCAATAAATTTTCTTCAACATATTTTATTTCAGGTTTATTGTTCCAATCTCAATTGTAATTTGCAATGATATAATGGCATACCTATTTGGTTTTTTCTTTGGAAGAACTCCATTAATTAAGGTAAGTCATCCTGTGGAAAATGGCTTGCCAATGTTGCAATTTAACCTGCACCTTAGACTAAAAAGTAATAGCAAACCTTATACAAGTCTATATGGTTCAAACAACTTAGTGTTGGATGGGTGGGGGGTGGGGGGGGGGAGGAGCTATCCCTAATAGTTGTTTTAAAAAATTAAAAAAAATCAAACATCTATGTTTCTTTGAAATAGACTTTTTAAAATTGGGGTTTGAGGTCGAATGAAATACTATGAGACCACAGATTTTTTTGCAGTTAAGATGGTATGAGATTAAACTTTTGTAATTTCTTTGTTTCTGTGGAACATCTATTTTGATGACAACGATATGTCACACTTCATTGTGATTCAAAATTTATTGCACAATAGGTTAACTATTTTGTTTTGAGATTTATGACTATGTTGCCACTGAGGAAACTTGGTGTAATTGTTTTAATGTTACTATTGAGCTAAATTTAGATCTTGAACTTCACTTCATAGGACAGCAATCCTTGGATATTCATACAGGATGTCTGGGACAATGTGCTGTGGACAGTGAAATATAGTTCAACATTCTAGTGATCATTCATACTTATTACTCCTGTAACAACTCTCTTCATTCAAACTCAGCAGAGTCATTGCCAAGTTAGGCTGGTGAATTTCGCTTTTGGGTAGGAGGAGATGGGGGGGGGGTAATTGACTTAAAAACTGACACTGGAATTTGTGGAGGAAAACGAGAGACTGCAGGAAGAGGGCTGAAGGCCAAAATGCAGGATTTCGGTATCCTAACTGAAAGTAAACTAACCCTGAAAATACAAGCAAGACGGTCCACCGGTATGGAATAGTGTGGCAAATTCATTGTTTTTTAAATATATAGGCAGTGACGTGAAGCTGAGTGAAATAAGTGAATTTTGATTACAACTGGTACTTGGTATATGTTCATATACTGTGAAATAAAACAACCTAATCATTCGCATCTGGCCTTGTGTCACCAAATGTTTGCTCGGTCTACCTTCAGAGGGATCGAAGATGTATGCATGCGAAAGACACAAGTAGATATAACTAATCTAGACTAAGATATGGCAGAGCAGGTTGTGTGGGGGAGTTTGTGGACAGCGAGACTGTCCTGAGCGAGCACATCTGCAGTAGATGTCTCTGTTTCGAATCTCTCCGGCTCAGAGTCATTTGAGCTGGCTTGCGAGTTGGAGACCTCCGACACATTAGGGAGGGGGAGCAGTAGTTCGACAGTTTGCTCCAGGCTTTTGTCACACCTCCGAGAGAGGTGCAGGTTCAGAACGGGGTTAGTGTGACCGATAGTGTTCAGAGTAAGGGGAACCCAGGTGAGATAGAGAATGAGGATCCACAGAAACTGATCCTATTCAACAGGTACAATGTACTTGCTACCTGTGAGGATAAAGATAAAGGACGAGAAATTCGGTACCTGAGCACCTCCAGTTAACGCTCGGCTGGGGCGCTGAGGCAGTAGTGCCGCAGCGAGGCGAATCCAGCAACATACGCCAAATCCGGTCCCCCCCTTAGCGTTGCCGCTAACAGTTAGCGCTGGGGACTTCAACGCCAGTGAGCGTGCAACACTCGCTGGGTGCCCGATCTGCCAAATTGATTATCGCACCCTGCCTTAGCTCCTCGCGCCAACAGCGACAGGGAGAGGAGGCATGACCCAGTCAGGAGCCGGCTTGTAGGGCGCTACTTAAAGGGATCATGAGTAATGAGTCGCAGCTGTCAGGTTAGTGCTGCTTCACTGCTTCCTTGTCAGTTTCACATTGAATTCAACTGTTGCACAGTCATTTAAAGGTTGCTTAGTGATATTTTTATTTTCACAACATTTCAAAGTGCTACACTTCGTTGCATTAATGGCGACTGTACTGGCAATCGACCTCTCCTTCCAGGATCTATGGCGGAGGGAGCGCAGGCAGCGAGAAAGATTGGAGGAGGAGGAGGGCCATCAAGAAGCTTTACCTTGCTAAGGTATTCAGACAGCACATCTCCTACCTCCAATTAAGCGAGGAGCAGTGTATTAGAAGGCTCCGCTTCACCAAGCAGGTGGTCACAGAACTCTGCCACCTCCTGCAACCAGACCTCGAGCCTCTGATCGGAAAGAAAGACTTGCATTTATATAGCGCCTTTCATGACCACCGGATGTCTCAAAGCACTTTACAGACAATGAAGTACTCTTGAAGTGTAGTCACTGTTGTAATGTGGGAAACGCGGTAGCCAATTTGCGCACAGCAAGCTCCCACAAACAGCAATGTGGTCATGACCAGCTAATCTGTTTTTGTTATGTTGAATGAGGGATACATATTGACCAGGACACCGGGGATAACTCCCCTGCTCTTCGAAATAGTGCCATGGGATCTTTTACGTCCATGGCAACCATGGCTCTCCCAGTGGCAGTCAAGGTCACCGTCGCCCTCAATTTCTTCACCAGCAGATCCTTCCAGTCTGCAACAGGAGATATAGCTAACATCTCGCAGTTCGCCATCCATCGCTGCATCCAGGAGGCCACAGAGGTTCAACAGTAGGAGAAGGGACTTCCCCATCACCAGAGAGAAGCAGGATGAACGTGCATGTGGCTTTGTCAGGATAGCGGGCTTCCCCATGGTGCAGGGCGCCACTGACTGCACCCATGTGGCTTTGCGGGCACCGCATAACAACCCTGAGATTTTCAGTAACCGCAAAGGCTACCACTCACTTAATGTGCAGTTGGTGTGCAACCACAGACAGCGAAACCTCAATGTGAATGCACACTATCCTGGCAGCAGCCACGATGCCTTCATCCTGTGCCAAACTGGTGTGCCAGCACATCAAACTCACAGCTGGCTGGTCGGAGACGAGGGGTATCCGCTCTCGACCTGGCTCGTGACTCCCCTCTGCAACCCCAACACACCTGGCCAGCATTCATACAATGAGAGCCATGCCACCACCAGAAACATTATCGAGCAGACCATCGAGGTGCTCAATCACCGGTTCTGCTGCCTTGACCGCTCAGGAGGAGCCCTCTGGAAGCTACTGGAAGCGCCCCGCATTCTTCTTGGGGCACTGAGAGTCAATATTGCGGTGTTATGTGCCGCAGCGCCACATGCTGCGGCACGTCACGCTACGGTATTGCAGGCCTTCCTCCCCTTAAAGGGGAGGGGCCTTGTGCAGCGTGACCTGCTGGGCCCCCGGGGATCGGGAGTGCAGGTAAAAGAGCCCGGCACTCAAGAAAAGTGCCGGGCTCTTGGAGCACAGCCAGCACTCCGCGGGGGGGGGGGGGGGCGTTTCACGAGGTCTGGGACGGGAGCGCAGGCAGGTGCTGGCAGGTGGCCAACAACAAAAATGGCCGCCCCGCACCTCGCCTTTAAATTGTGCCTCCCCGGCTGCAGGTACGCCCATAGCGTCTGGCGGTAAGTCAGGGGGCGCTCCCGAAGATCGTGGCTGGGGCGTGAGCGGGGCGCTGCGCACGCCAATGACTTCATCGCCAGTGCCACAGGGTGCTACCGGTTAGCGCCATGACTAACCTCCCGCTGAATTTTGCGGGAGGCGTGGGCAGTGCCGCGCCCAGGCGCTAGTTGGTTTGTGTCCCATTAGCACCCTCTTCAGACGCTAACGGGACGCGCAACCAACTGAATTTTTCTCCCATAGAAACATAGACGATAGGAGCAGGTGTAGGCCATTCGGCCCCTCGAGCCTGCTCCGCCATTTAATGAGATCATGGCTGATCATTCAAACTCAGTACCCTGTCCCTGCCTTCTCCCCATATCCCTTGATCCCTTTAGCCATAAGAAATGTATCTAACTCCTTCTTGAATATATTTAATGAATTAGCCTCAACTGCCTTCTGTGGTAGAGAATTCCACAGGTTCACCACTCTCTGGGTGAAGAAATTCCTCCTCATCCCTGTCCTAAATGGCTTACCCCTTATCTTTAGACTGTGACCCCTGGTTCTGGACTCCCCTGCCATCGGGAACATCCTTCCTGCATCTAGTCTGTCTAGTCCTGTTAGAATTTTATAAGTTTCAATGAGATCCCCTCTCATTCTTCTAAACTCCAGCGAGTATAAGCCCAATCGACCCAATCTCTCATCATACGTCATTTCTGCCATCCCAGGTATCAGTCTGGTGAATCTTCGCTGCACTCCCTCCATGGCAAGAACATCCTTCCTCAGATAAGGTGACCAAAACTGCACACAATACTCAAGGTGTGGTCTCACCAAGGCCCTGTACAACTGCAGCAAGACATCCTTGTTCCTATACTTGAATCCTCTTGCTACGAAGGCCAACATATCATTTGCCGCCTTAATCGCCTGCTGCACCTGCATACTTACCTTCAGCGACTGGTGCACAAGGACGCCCAGGTCTCGTTGCACTTCCCCTTCTCCCAATCTATTGCCATTCAGATAATAATCTGCCTTCCTGTTTTTGCCACCAAAGTGGATAACCTCGCATTTATCTACATTATGCTGCATCTGCCATACATCTGCCCAATCACCCAACCTGTCCAAATCATACTGAAGTTTCTCGGCATCCTCCTCACAGCACACACGCCCACCCAGCTTTGTGTCGTCTGCAAACTTGGAGATATTACATCTAGTTCCCTCGTCTAGATCATGAATATATATTGTGACTAGCTGGGGTCCTAGCACTGATCCCTGCGGTCCCCCACTAGTCACTGCCTGCCACTCGGAAAAAGACCTGTTTATTCCAACTCTTTGCTTCCTGTCTGCCAGCCAGTTCTCTATCCAAGTCAGTACCTTGCACCCAATCCCATGTGCTTTAACTTTACACGCTAATCTCTTATGCGGGACCTTACCAAAAGCCTTCTGAAAGTCCAAATACACCACATCCACTGGTTCTCCCTTATCTATTCTACCAGTTACATCCTCAAAAAATTCCAGTAGATTAGTCAAGTGCGATTTACCTTTTGTAAATCCATGTTGACTTTATCTGATCCTGTCACTGTTTTCCAAGTGCTCTGCTATTACATCTTTTATAATGGACTCTAGCATTTTCCCCACTACCGATGTCAGGCTAACCGGTCTATAATTCCCCGTTTTCTCTCTACCACCTTTTTTGAATAGTGGGGTAACATTAGCTACCCTCCAATCCATGGGAACTGTTCCAGAATCTATAGAATTTTGGAAGATGACCAGCAATGCATCTCCTATTTCTAGGGCCACTTCCTTAAGTACCCTAGGATGTAGATTATAAGAACATAAGAAATAGGAGCAGGAGTAGGCCAATCGGCCCCTCGAGCCTGCTCCACCATTCAATAAGATCATGGCTGATCTGATCCTAACCGCCAATCTACTATCACTGAACCATCTCCTGAATCTAACAGAATTAGACACACGAAATAGGAGCAGGATCAGGCTACATGGCCCCTGGGCCCGCTCCGCTACCCACAGGGCCATGACCGATCCGAACCTAGATTCTCGTCCAAATTCCTGCCCGTTCCCCATAACCCTTAATTCCCTTTACTTCTAGGAAACTGTCTATTTCTGTTTTAAATTTATGTAATGATGTAGCTTCTACAGCTTTTTGGGGCAGCATATTCCATGGACCTACCACCCTCTGAGTGAAGTAGTTCCTCCTCATCTCAGTTTTGAAAGAGCAGCCCTTATTCTAAGACTATGCCCCCTAGTTCTAGTTTCACCCATCATCGGGAACATCCTCCCCGCATCCACCCGATCCAACCCCTTCACAATCTTATATGTTTCAATAAGATCGCCTCTCATTCTTCTGAACTCCAATGAGTAGAGTCCCAATCTACTCAACCTCTCCTCATATGTCCATCCCCTCATCCCCGGGATTAACCGAGTGAACCTTCTTTGTACTGACTCGAGAGCAAGTATGTCTTTTCTTAAGTATGGACACCAAAACTGTATGCAGTATTCCAGGTGCGGTCTCACCAATACCTTGTACAACTGAAGCAATACCTCCCTATTTTTATATTCTATCCCCTTAGCAATGAAAGCCAACATTCCATTGGCCTTCTTAATCACTTGCTGCACCTGCATACTAACCTTTTGAGTTTCGTGCACCAGGACCCCCAGATCCCTTTGTACTTCAGTACTTTCCAGTTTCTTGCCACTAAGATAATAACTTGCTCTACGATTTTTCCTGCCAAAGTGCATAACCTCACACTTTCCAGTATTGTATTCCATCTGCCAAATCTCTGCCCACTTACTTAACCTGTCTATGTCCCCTTGCAGGTTTTTTATGTCCTCCTCACTCACTACTTTCCCTCCCATCTTAGTATCATCTGCAAACTTTGATATGTTACACTCGGTCCCCTCCTCCAAATCGTTAATATAGATTGTAAAGAGTTGGGGACCCAGCACTGACCCCTGTGGAACACCACTAGTTACTGATTGCCAGTCCGAGAATGAACAATTTATCCCAACTCTCTGCTTTCTGTTAGATAGGCAATCTTCTATCCATGCCAGAATATTACCCCCAATCCCGTGATTTTTTATCTTAAGCAATAATCTTTTGTGTGGCACCTTGTCAAATGCCTTTTGGAAGTCTAAATACACTACGTCCACTGGTTCCCCTTTATCCACCCTATATGTTACTTCCTCAAAGAACTCCAGCAAATTTGTCAAACATGACTTCCCCTTCATAAAACCACGCTGACTTTGCCCTATTAAATTATGATTATCCAAATGTCCTGTTACTGTCTCCTTAATAATGGACTCCAATATTTTACCTACCACAGATGTTAGGCTAACCGGTCTATAGTTTCCAGCCTTCTGTCTACTGCCCTTTTTAAATAAGGGCGTTACATTAGCAGTTTTCCAGTCTGCCGGGACCTTTGCCAATTCCAGGGAGTTTTGGAAAATTATTACCAATGCATCCACAATCCCTACCGCCACTTCCCTCAAGACCCTAGGATGTAGGCCATCAGGTCCAGGTGATTTATCCGCCTTGAGTCCCATTATTTTACCGAGTACCACTTCCTTAGTGATTTTGATCATGTTTAGCTCCTACCCCCCTATAGCCCCCTGTTTGTCCAGTGTTGGGATATTCTTAGTGTCTTCTACTGTAAAGACTGATACAAAATATTCATTCAGTGTTTTTGCCATCTCCATATTTTCCACCACTTAATTTCCCGGTCTCATCCTCTAAGGGACCAACATTTACTTTAGCCACCCTTTTTCTTTTTATATAACTATAAAAACTCTTACTATCTGTTTTTATATTTTTTGCTAATTTACTTTCATAATCTATCTTCCCTTTCTTAATCAATCTTTTTGTTACTTTTTGCTGTCTTTTAAAGTTTTCCCAATCCTCTATCCTCCCACTAGATTTGGCTACCTTATATGCCCTTGTTTTTAGTCGAATACTATCCTTAATTTCTTTACTTAGCCACGGATGGCTGTCTTTTCTTTTACACCCTTTTCTTAGTGGAATATCTATTTTTTGGAAGTTGTAAAATAACTCCTTAAATGTACACCACTGATCATGTATCTTCTTACCCTTTAATCTATTTTCCCAATCCACTCTACTCAATTCCGCTCTCATACCTTCATAGTCTCCTTTATTCAAGCTTAGCACGCTTGTTTGAGATCCAACCTTCTCACCCTCTAATTGAATATGGAATTCAACCATGTTATGGTCACTCATTCCAAGGGGATCCTTTACTAGGACATTTTTAATTAATCCTGTCTCGTTACACAGGACCAGATCTAAGGTTGCTTGCCCCCTGGTCGGTTCAGTTACATACTGCTCAAGAAACCCATCCCTAATACACTCAATGAACTCATCCTCAAGGCAGCCCTGCCCAATTTGATTTGTCCAATTAATATGATAGTTAAAATCCCCCATAATTATAGATGTTCCCTTATTACAAGCCTCAACTATTTCCTGATTGATACTCCGTCCAACAGAGTTGCAACTGTTCGGAGGCCTATAGACTACGCCCACTAGTGTTTTTTTCCCCTTATTATTCCTTACCTCCACCCAAACTGTTTAATTATCCTGCTCTTTTAACCCAATATCATTTCTCTGTATTACAGTGATTCCTTCCTTTATTAACATAGCCACCCCACCTCCCCTTCCTTCCTGCCTGTCCTTCCTGATCGTTAAATAACCTGGTATGTTTAATTCCCAGGCATTGTCACCCTGCAGCCATGTTTCTGTAATGGCCACAAGATCATACCCATATGTAGTTATCAGGCCCTGGGGATTTATCGGCCTTCAATCCCGTCAGTTTTCTTAACACCATTTCCCTACAAATACTGATTTCATTCAGTTCCTCCCTCTCATTGGACCCTATGTTCCCTGACATCTCTGGGAGGTTATTTGTGTCCTCCTTTGTGAAGACAGAACCAAAGTATGTATTTAATTGGTCAGCCATTTCTTTGTTCCCCATTATAAATTCCCTAGATTCTGACTGCAAGGGACCTACACTTGACTTCACCAATCTTTTTCTCTTCACATATCTATAGAAGCTTTCACAGTCAGTTTTTATGTTCCGTGCAAGCTTACTCTCATACTCTAGTTTCCCCCTCTTAATTAATCCCTTTGTCCTCCTTTGCTGAATCCTAAACTGCTCCCAATCCTCAGGTTTACTGCTTTTTCTGGCCAATTTATATGTCCTCTCCTTGGATTATGCTATCCCTAATTTCCCTTGTTAGCCACGGTTGAGTCACCTTTTTTTGTTTTATTTTTATGCCAAACAGGGATGAACAAATTCTGTAGTTCATCCATGCGATCTTTAAATGTTTGCCATTGCTTATCCACCGGGAACCCTTTGAGTATCGTTCCCCAATCCATCCTACCCAACTCACGCCTCATCCCATCGTAGATTCCTTTATTTAAATTCAGGACCCTAGTCTCGGAGTCAAATACTTCACTCTCCATCTTAATGAAGAATTCGATCATATTATAATCACTCTGCCCCAAGAGGCCTCGCACAACAAGATTGCTAATTAATCCTTTCTCGTTACATAATACCCAGTCTAAGATGGCTTGATCTCTAGTTGGTTCCTCGACATATTGGTCCAGGAAACCACCCCGTTAGCACTCCAGGAATTCCTCCTCCACAGTATTGTTACTAATTTGGTTAGCCCAATCTATGTGTAGATTAAAGTCACCCATGATAACTGCTGTGTCCTTATTGCACGCGTCTCTAATTTCCCGTTTAATGCCATCCCCAACCTCGGCATTACTGTTTGGGGGTCTGTATACAACTCCCATTAACGTTTTCTGCCACTTGGTGTTTCTCAGCTCTGCCCATACAGATTCCACATCATCAGAGCTAATATCCTTCCTTACTATTGTGTTAATCTCCTCTTTAACCAGCAATGCTACCCCACCTCCTTTTCCTTTTTGCCTGTCTTTCCTGAATATTGAATACTCTTGGATGTTGAGTTCCCAGCCTTCGTCACCCTGGAGCCCTGTTTCCATAATCCCAATCATATCATATCCATTTACATCTATTTGCGCAGCTAATTCATCCACCTTATTACGAATGCTCCTCCCATTAAGACACAATGCCTTCAGGCTTGTTTTTTTAACACTCTTAGACCTTTTAGAACTTATTTACTGTGGCCATGTTTGATTTAAACCCTTGATTTCTCTGCCTGCCACTTTTGCTTTTCTTCTTCCTGTCTTTTGCTTCTATCCTAGTTTCCCATTCCTCTGTCTCCCTGCACAGGTTCCCAACCCCCTGCCATTTTAGTTTAAACCCTCTCCAACAACACTAGCAAACACTCCCCCTAGGATATCGGTCCCGGTCATGTCCAGGTGCAAACCGTCCAGTTTGTACTGGTCCCACCTCCCCCAGAACCGGTTCCAATGTCCCAGGAATTTGAATCCCTCCCCCTTGTACCATTCCTCTAGCCACGTATTCATCTGAAATATCCTATTTCTACTCTAGCACGTGGCACTGGTAGCAATCCTGAGATTCTTTGAGGTCCTATTTTTTAATTTACCTCCTAACTCCCTATATTCAGCTTTTAGGACCTCGTCCCGGTTTTTACCTATATCATTGGTACCTATATGCACCACGACAACTGTCTGTTTACCCTCCCCCTCCAGAATGCTCTGCAGCCGCTCCGAGACATCCTTGACCCTTGCACCAGGGAGGCAACATACCATCCTGGAGTCTAGTTTGAGGCCGCAGAAACGCCTATCTATTCCCCTTACAATAGAATCCCCTATTACTATAGCTCTCCCACTCTCTTCCTCCTGTCCTGTGCAGCAGATCCACCCACGGTGCCAGGAAGTTGGCTGTTGCTGTCTTCCCCCCGATAAGCCATCCCCCCCCAACAATACCCAAAGCGGTATATCTGTTTGAGAGGGGGATGGCCATGGGGGACCCCTGCACTACCTGCCTGCGCCTACTACTCTGCCTGACGGGCACCCATTCCCTTCCTGCTTGTGCAGCCTTTACCAGCGGTGTGACCAGCTCCCTAAACGTGCTATCCATGACGTCCTCAGCATCACAAATACTCCAGTATGTATCCATTCGCTGCTCCCAGTGCCGCAGTATGGTCTGCCAGTAGCTGCAGCTGGATACACTTCCCGCACACATGATCGTCAGAGACACAGGAAGTGTCCCTGATTTCCCACATAGTGCCGGAGGAGCATACCACGGCACCGAGCTGTTCTGCCATGGCTTACCCTTCAATTAATTTAAATTAACTTAAATCAAATCAATACCACCAATTACACTACAATTAAATGATATACTCAAGGGCCCTTGGTTACTAGCACTAGAAACTATAACCACAAAAAAATTAAGACCTTCTAAACTTTATAAACTATGAACCTTAACTGTCAAACTATAGAGTAGTAATATAAATACTCCCTAAATAACAACAGAAAATACTGCAAAAACGCAGCAGGCCAGGCAACATCCGTGGAGAGAAAATAGAGTCAACGTTTCATGTCAAACCCTTTGTCGAGGCCTGCTGAGTTTTTTCCAGCATTTTCTGTTATTTCGGATTTCCAGCATCTGCAGTATTTTGCTATAAATACTCCCTGGCCGTACTCACCCAGTCAGCTGCTCCCTCCTGCCCGCGTCATGTTTTGAATCATGACGTGGCTCTGGAATGCCGCCGCCGGCCTGAGATTGGTAAGAAGGCCTGCGAAAGTGAGTTTAAATACTCACTGGGTCTCCGGTCTCACTGCTCCTGACACCAGCCTCTGCAAAGAAAGCCCGCGAAAGGGAAATCCTGTTTGACAAACCTATTGGAGTTCTTTGAGGATGTAACTAGTGGAGTAGACAAAGGGGAACCGGTAGATGTGTACAGGAAACTTTGGTTTATCCGGAGGTTATATGTCTGGAATACTCGATCTAACGGCAAAAATCAGGAGCCGTTTTCTATAAGTTTTTTTTTAGTTCTCGTTGCTTTTTTTTCCCCCCAGTCAGGCACTGCAAGGTCTGTAGCTATAGCAACAGCTTCAGCTAGAGATGCTTGCAGCTGCTGCCGACTGCTTAGAAGCTATTGCTAAGCAACAGTGTTTGTTGTCAGATACGGAGATGAAAACCTCCGTATGCTTCAACATTAACTTTGTATGTCCGGCAGTTTTGATAGATCGGCAACAGCTCGGTCCCGTTGTTACCGGATATCACAAAGTTTCCTGTATTTGGATTTTCAGGAGGCCTTTAATAAGGCCCCACACAAGAGGTTGGTGAGCAAAGTTAGGGCACATGGAATTGGGGGTAATATACTAAAATGGATTGAGAATTGGTTAACAGACAGAAAACAAAGGCCTAGAAATTCGGTGGCCTGCGCCACCAGTTAGCGCCCAAAGAGGGCACTTAGTGGGTTTAGCGCCACTGGCCACGCCTCCCGTGAAATTTAGCGGGGCGCTAATGGTGCTAGCCGTTAGCACTGCGCCGCCACTGATGACGTCATCGGTGTGCGCAGCGCCCCGCTACCACCCGATCGCGAAATTTGGTAGCGCCCCCTGCTGTAACGCCGGTCGCAATTTGCGACCGGTTCAAGGGGGCCTACCTGCGGCGGTAGAGGCGCTGAGGTGCGGGGCAGCCATTTTTTTTTGCTGGGCACCTGCCAGCACCTCCTCGCGCAGCCGTCCCAGGCCTCCTGAGCGCGCCCCCCCCCCCCCCCCCCCCCGGCGTTGTGCCGGCTGTCTCCCAAGAGCCCGGCACTTCTCCTCGGTGCCGGGCTCTTTTGCCAGCACTCGCGATCGCTGATCGCGCTGCAGCAGGCCCCTCCCCTTTTAAGAAGGGGAGGAAGGCCTGCAGTACCGCAGCGTGCCGTGCCGCAGTGCCTGTTGCGCTGCGAACTTCAGTTGCAGCGCCCCAAGACGGATGTGGGGCGCCTCGAGTAGCACCGCGTTTCTGTTTGGGGCGCTCAGACTGAATTTCCGGCGGGCGCTCGCGACTCCTTCCGGGGTGGTACTTCCGGCGCGGGCGCCACCGAATTTCGAGGCCAAAGAGTAGGGATAAACGGGTCTTTTTTAGGCTGGCAGGCTGTGACTAGTGGGGTACTGCAAGGATCAGTGCTTGGGCCCCAG
The DNA here is from genome assembly GCF_052327205.1 of Somniosus microcephalus. Classification (NCBI taxonomy): domain Eukaryota; kingdom Metazoa; phylum Chordata; class Chondrichthyes; order Squaliformes; family Somniosidae; genus Somniosus; species Somniosus microcephalus. Next base: position 149,452,752 of record NC_140988.1, read on the forward strand.
CTATTCACAATCTATATCAATGATTTGGATGAGGGGACTAAATGTAACATTTCCAAATTTGCTGATGATACAAAGCTAGGTGGCAGTGTCAGTTGTGAAGATTATGTGAAGAGGCTTCAAGGGGATCTCGACAGGCTCAGTGAGTGGGCGAGAACATGGCAGATGGAATATAATGTGGATAAATGTGAAGTTATCCACTTTGGTAGAAAAAACAGAAAGGCAAAGTATTTCCTAAATGGTGAAAGATTGGGGAATGCAGATGCTCAAAGGGACCTGGGTGTCCTTGTACATGAATCACTGAAAGTGAATGTGCAGGTGCAGCAAGTCATTAGGAAGACAAATGGTATGCTGGCCTTCATTACAAGAGGATTTGAGTACAGGAGTAAAGAAGTCTTGCTCCAGTTATATAGGGCCTTGGTGAGACCACACCTGGAGTACTGTGTACAATTTCGGTCTCCTTACCTAAAGAAGGATATACTTGCCATAGAGGGAGTGCAACAAAGGTTTGCGAGATTAATTCCTGGGATGGCGGGACTGTCGTATGAGAAGAGATTGAGTAAACTAAGCCTGTATTCTCTTGAATTCAGAAGAATGAGAGGGGATCTCATTGAAGCATACAAAATTATTACAGGGCTTGATAGGGTGGATGCTGGGAGAATGTTTCCCTTAGCTGGGGAGTCTAGAACCAGGGGCCACAGCCTCAGGATAAAGGGTAAGCTATTCAGGACTGAGATGAGAAGAAATTTCTTCACACAGGGGGTGGTGAATCTTTGGAATTCTCTACCCCAGAGGGCCATGGAGGCTCAGAGCCTTGGGTTTATTCAAAACAGAAGTCGATAGATTTCTGACTAGTAAGGACATCAAGGGATATGGCGATAGGACCGGTGAATGGAGTTGAGGCAGAAGATCAGCCATGATCTCATTGAATGGCGGAGCAGGCTCGAATGGCCTACTCCTGCTCCTCGTTCTTATGTTCTTATGTTATGGTCCATGTTGGGACCAACAACATAGGGGAAGAGTAGGCAAGAGGTCCTGTTGGGGAGTACCAGGAACTAGGAGCTAAATTAAAGAACAGGACCTCAAGGGTTATAATCTCTAGATTATTACCTGAGCCATGTGCAAATTGGTGTGGGGATAAGCAGATTAGGGAGGTGAACCCGTGGCTGAAGTTGTGGGAAAGAGGGGTTCCATTTCATGGGACATTGGCACCAGTATTGGGACAGGAAGGAACTGTACTGTTGGAACGGGCTCCACCTGAAAGGAAAAATATGGTGGTCACAAGGACTTCTAGTAATTGGTGTGGGGGAGGGCTCAGGTGGAAAATGTAGTACAGGTAGACTATCCTTTATCCGCACTTCCGAAAACCTCTAAAAACCGAAAGTTTTTTCGTGGAGCGTAAGTCGTGCGCACGACATGACCTGAGTGGCGCCAAACATGACAGGAGTGGTCCGGGAGCTCTGCCTTTCCCTGTGAGCAGGGCAGAGGGTCACAGAGTTCTCTCCTGGGTAGGAGATTGCAGGCCGAGCCGGGCAGTGTGAAGGAGGTACCGGGAGAGTGAACCCAACAATGCAGCGGCCCGTCCGATAGTCTTTTCTTTCCCCCCCCCCCCCCCCCCCCCCCCGATTTGCGGGCCAGCTTAGTGTAGGAGTCAGCCGATATCCGGCTTTCCCACAACTGGCGGTGGCAGTCGAGCCCCAGACCCCCGCTAAGTCAAGGAATTCAGATACGGAGCAGGGGGAGCCGGAAACCTCGATCTAACGGCAGAAATCAGCAGCCGTTTTGGTTTTTTTTTTCTTCCCCTAGCATTTTTTTTAAACAGTCAGGCTGTGGAAAGAGTCTCTGTAGCTTAGCAACAGCTTCAGAGACGCTTCCAAGGCAGGGCCCGAGTGTTTACAAGACAGTGTTTGTTGTCAGAAAACCTTCTGAAATCCGAAAAATTCCGAAAACCGAAACACAGCTGTGGTCCCAAGGTTTTCGGATAAAGGATAGTCTACCTGTATAAATAATAGTTCTAAAAGAAACTAAAGGGAAGAGAGTAGAGTAACAGTCAGAAATTGTGCTTTAGGCACTATAGGTAAAGAGAAAACTAAAAGATTTAAAGTGATTAAACCAGGAAAAAGAAATAAGAAACATGTGAGTAAAACATTAGAGCTGAAGAATGTGGCCCAAATAAGCGTTCTTTATACAAACACAGAGTATAAGGAATAAATTGAATGAACTGCAGGCACAAATTCAACTTGGAGGGTATGACATGGTAGCCATTACTGAGACATGGCTGCAAGATGGTCAGGACTGGAAACTAAATATACCAGGTTATAAGGTCTACAGGAAGGATAGGGAAAATGGTAGAGGGGGAGGAGTAGCCTCAGTGATTAAGGATGAAATCACTTCAATGATAAGAGAGGATGTAATGAGAGGTAAGCAGGCAGTAGAGACTTTACGGGTAGAATTAAGAAATAGGAAAGGATTTAAGACTGTAGTGGGAGTTGTGTATAGGCCCGCTGGTAGCAGCTGTGAAGTGCTAGATTGTATAAATGCAGAGATTAGACAAGTGTGTATTAAAGGCAGAGTGGTTTAAATAGGGGATTTTAACCTTCATATAGATTGGGTTAAGAAGACCAGCACATGTCAGAAAGGTAGTGAATTTCTTGCGTCTGTCTATGATCGTTTTCTGCAACAATATGTCCTAGAACCAACAAGGGGCCATGCCATATTAGATTTAGTAATGACCCAGATTTATTTAACAGGCTATTGGTGCGTGAGCATTTATCTAATAGCGATCATAACATGATCGAGTTCAACATAATGTTTAAAAGGGAGAGAAGCGAAACAACTACTAAGATTCTAGATTTAGGTAAGGCTGACTTCAATGTGATGAGACAGAGACTGTCCACAGTAAACTGGGCAAATCTGTTAATGGGTAAAACAACAGGTCATCAGTGGGAGGTGTTCAAAAAAGAATTTAACGTGATACAGAACCAGTTTATACCCCTAAGGGGCAAGACCTCTACTTGCCAAAGAAAAAGCAGCCATGGACGACTCAAGGTAGAAGACAACATAAAACTAAAAGAAAAAACAAATACAAATAATAACACAGATCTTGGTGAATGGGAAAGATACAAAGAGCAGCAAAGGGTGACAAAACAGATATTAAGAGCTACAAAAAGGGAGTATGAAAAGAAACTAGCAAGGGATCTCAAAATCAACACATTTTTTGCAATTATATTAGGAAAAAGAGGGTGGTCAGGAGCAAAGTTAGCCCCTTGAAAACTGATAATGGTGATAATGTCAATGATAAGGAAATGGCGGGCGTGTTGAATAATTACTTTGCGTCAGTATTTACAGTAGAGGAAGAGGATAGCATGCCAGAAATCCCAAGGAAACTAATATTAAAACAGGGACTCAATAAAATTAATGTAAGTAAAATAACAGTAATGAAGAAAATAATAGCACTAAAGAGTGATAAATCCCCAGGACCAGATGGTTTCCATCCCAGGGTTTTAAAGGAAGTAGGTGAGCACATTTCAGATGCCCTAACTATAATCTTCCAAAGTTCTCTCGATTCAGGAACCATTGCTTTAAATTGGGAAAAATGCACATGTCACTCCGCTATCTAAGAATGGTGAGTGGGAAATCAGGGAATTATAGACCAGTTAGCCTAACATCTGTTGTCGGGGAAATTACTAGAGTCTATAATTAAGGATAGGTGACTGAACACCTTGAAAATTTTCAGTTGATCAGAGAGAGCCAGCATGGATTTGTAAAAGGTAGGTCAGGCCTGACGAAACTGATTGAATTTTTTGAAGAGATAAGAGATGACTAAGTAGTGGACAGTAGTCTCTGGATGTTATTTATATGGACTTCCAGAAAGCAGTTGATAAAGTCTCTCAAGAAACTGTTAACTAAGGTTGAAGCCCATGGAATTGAAGGCAAAATATTGGCCTGGTTAGGAAATTGGCTGAGCGGCAAGAGAGAGAGAGAGTAGGGATAATGGACAGGTACTTTAATTGGCAGGATGTGACTAGTAATTGGTAGAAGAATTAGAGGAGAGTTGAGGAGAAATGTTTTCACCCAGAGGGCAGTGGGGTTCTGGAATTCACTGCCTGAAAGGGATCTGTATTGGGGCCTCAACTATTCACCCTATTTATTAACAACTTAGATGATGGGATAGAAAGCCACGTATCCAAATTTGCCGATGACGCAGTTAGGCGGCATTATAGGCAGTGTAGATGAAAGCATAAAATTATGAAGACATGTTGATAGATTAAGTGAATGGGCAAAACTGTGGCAAATGGATTTCAATGTAGGCAAATGTGAGGTCCTGTACTTTGGACCTAAAAGGGATAGAACAGGGTACTTTCTAAATGGTGAAAAGATAAAAACAGTGGCGGTCCAAAGAGACTTGGGGGTCCAGGTACATAGATCATTAAAATGTCATGAACAGGTACAGAAAATAATCATAGACTCAGAATAGTTACAGCACAAAAGGAGGCCATTAGGCCCGTCGAGCCCATGCTGGCTCTTTGCAAGAGCACTTCAGCTAGTCTCATTCCCCCGCCCTTTCCCCGTAGCCCTGCAATTTTTTTTGTCCTTCAGGTACTTATCCAATTCCCTTTTGAAAGCCATGATTGAGTCTGCCTCCACCACCTTTTCTGGCAGTGCATTCCAGATCCTAACTACTCGCTGCGTAAAAAATGTTTTTCCTCATGTCGCCTTTGGTTCTTTTGCCAATCATCTTTAATCCTCTGGTTCTTAACCCCTCCACCAATGGGAACAGTTTCTCTCTATTTACTCTGTAGACCCCTCATGATTTTGAACACCTGTATCAAATCTCCTCTCAACCTTCTCTGCTCCTAAGGAGAACAACCCCAGCTTCTCCAGTCTATCCACATAACTGGTTCCAGGGATGAGGGACTTCATTCTCTCAAATCTTTTCTGCACCCTCTGAGGCCTCCACATCCTCCCTAAAGTGTGGTGCCCAGAATTGGACACAATACTCCAGTTGAGGCCAAACTAGTGTTTTATAAATGTTTATCATAACTTCCTTGCTTTTGTACTCTGCCTCTATTAAGCCCAGAATCCCATCTGCTTTTTTAACCGCTTTCTCAACCTGCCCTGCTACCTTCAACGATTTGTACACATATACCCCCAGGTCTCTCTGTTCATGCACACCTTTTAGCTTATATTGCCTCTCCTCGTTCTTCCTACGTTAAATTTTCTGCGTTAAATTTCATCTGCCATGTGTCCGCCCATTTCACCAGCCTGTCTGTCTTCTTGAAGTCTATCACTATTCTCCTTACTGTTCACTGTACAGTACTTCCAAGTTTTGTGTCCTCTGCAAAATTTGAAATTGTGCCTGTACATCCAAGTCATTAATATATATCAAAAAAAGCAGTGGTCCTAGTACTGACCCCTGGGGAACACCACTGTATACTTTCCTCCAGTCCGAAAAACAACAGGTTCACCATTACTCTGTTTCCTGTCATTTAGCCAATTTTGTATCCATGCTGCCACTGTCCCTTTTATTCTATGGGTTTCAACTTTGCTGGCAAGCCTATATGTGGCACTTATCAAAAGCCTTTCGGAAGTCCATATACACCACATCAACCGCATTGCCCTCATCAACCCTCTCTGTTACCTCATCAAAAAACTCAATCAAGTTAGTTAAACACAATTTGTCTTTAAGAAATCCGTGCTGGCTTTCCTTAATTAATCCGCACTTGCCCAAGTGATAATTTTGTCCCTGATTATCGTCTCTAAAAGCTTCCCCACTACCGAGGTTAAACTGACTGGCCTGTAGTTGCAGGGTTTAACCTTGCACCCTTTTTTGAACAAGGGTGTAACATTTGCAATTCTTCAGTCCTCTGGCACCACCCCTGTATCTAAGGAGGATTGGAAGATTATGGCCAGTACCTCTGCAATTTCCACCTTTACTTCCCTTACCGTCCTAGGATGCATTATCTACTTTAAGTACAGCCAGCCTTGCTAGTACTTCCTCTTTATCAATTTTTATCCCATCTAGTATCTCAACTACCTCCTCTTTCACTATCACTTTGGCAGCATGTTCTTCCTTGGTAAAGACAGGTGCAAAGTACTCATTTAGTACCTTAGCCATGCCCTCTGCCTCCATGCATAGGCCTCCTTTTTGGTCCCAAATCGGCCCCACCCCCCCTCTTACTGCCCATTTAATATTTATATGCCAATGGAAGACTCTTGAATTCTCTCTTGTTAGCTACCAAACTATTCTCATACTCTCTCTTTGCCCCTCTTATTTTTCTTTTTCACTTCCCCTCTGATCTTTCTATATTCAGCCTGATTCTCACTTGTATTCTCAACCTGTGATTCTCACTTTGTATAATCAAAAAGGCAAATGGAATGCTGGCCTTTATATCTAGAGGACTAAAATACAAGGGGGCAGAAGTTATGCTACAGCTATGCAAAACTTTGGTTAGACCATACCTGGAGTACTGTGAGTAGTTCTGGGCACCACACCTTAGGCAGGATATATTGGCCTTGGAGGGAGTGCATCGTAGATTTACCAGAATGATACCTGGACTCCAAGAGTTAAATTACGAGGAGAGATTACACAAACTAGGGTTATATTCCCTGGAATTTAGAAGGTTATGGGATGATTTGATCAAAGTTTTCAAGATATTAAGGGAACAGATAGGGTAGATAGAGAGAAACTCTGTCCATTGGTTGGGGAGTCTAGGACTAGGGGACATAGTTTAAAAATTAGAGCCAGACCTTTCAGGAGTGAAATTTGGAAACACTTCTACAAACAAAGGGTGGTAGAGTTTGGAACTCTCTTCTGCAAATGGCAATTGATGCTAGATCAATTGTTAATTTTAAATCTGAGATTGATAGATTTGTGTTAACCAAAGGCATTAAGGGATATGGGGCAAAGGTGGGTATATAGAGTTAGGCTGCAGATCAGCCATGATCTCATTGAATGGCAGAACAGGCTAGAGGGGCTAAATGGCCTATTCCTGTTCCTATGAGTATCCGGTTTAGGTCACAACAGGATACTATTTTTAACTTTCACCTGGGTTATGCTATCATGCAAATATGAGTTACCTCCCATAAATGTAAGACACTCAGACCATTTATGGGCACGCCTGATGCTCCTGAACCCAAAAAGGTATACCTGAACTCGTAATAACATTATACAGAGGTTTAACTCTTCTGAGTTCTGCTATATTGTGGCTCTCTATGAGCCATGAGTAAGTAAGAGATGCCCCTCACAGTGAATGTATTCAATGAGTAGCTGAGCCATGCAGATCAAGAACATTGTAGGTTTGATCCCTCATTGGTGCTGATTTTGGTCAGGGTAGTAGTGCAGTTGCTACATTTCGCCTCCATTTTCCTGTTTTAAGGAGGGAAATATACAGTGATGCATGTTGGAAGAGTTTTAGTGTGGACAAGGCAGGTTCATGTCTCGTATGGTCGAATCACTTGCTGATGCATCCATACCAAGCCTGACATGTGAATAATGGCCACTTGAGTTACTGAAATGTGTTGATGTCTTCAGGAGCACGGGGAGAAATTTGGTGAGGAACTAAAATCACATCGCTTGCAATTTATTCATGGAATTTAATAATCGCAGTAGCCAATTGGGAGCTTTTTTAAAATCTTGAATCACAGAACAAAACTTTTATACTAGTTCTGTGATTTGATGATGAATGAATTATCATTTGCGATTGAGATAGGTTCAGGAATTTAAAACTCCATTCCCAGTCACAGATTTGTCAAGATGACAGTCAATTACAAATGGACAATGACAGCCAGCCTGACATATTGAGGATTATTAAAGTTTTGCGTACTGTTGTAATTTTCATTAATACTCGGCCACCGGGTGTTACTAAACTGGAAGGAACAGTGAATGGTAAACCAGAAATGCTGGAAGCGAGAGCAGAAATCGAATCGACATGAAGTCTGCTATGCAGGCACTTTGTAGACACTTTAAATGAAATGATACATTTGTAGCAGATGGTCTAACATGTTTAACTTGTACTGCTTTACAGTTGTCTCCAAAGAAGACCTGGGAAGGTTTCATAGGTGGTTTCTTTGCAACTGTTGTGTTTGGTTTTCTGGTATGTTAATTGCATTTAGTTAATTTCTTGTAGCAAGTGTGAGATGGGTGATTCACCTTATTACTATCAGCTGGTTTGTCCGTGAACACTAGCTTGTTGCCTCACTAAGTCTAAAAATTCTTCAATGATTGATATGTGGCACACCAGCATTCTGTCACATGCTTGACCACTGATTGGCAAAACCATTGAGTTCGGTGTGTGAATCCCCACATGGTCAGTTTTTGATCTTGCCTAGTTTATTGGGAACCATGAGGAAAAGCCCAGCCAGGTTACTCAAGTACACCATCTGGCAGCTTTGCATAGCTGCTTTGGCAGCAGCTTGATCACCAAATGTCTGCCCATCTTTTCAGCTGAGCAATAGTGTGGATCTCGCTCTCAATAATTTGTTTTCCATTAACTGTAGGCTGCATGATCTAAAAAATAAAATTGTAGAGGAGTCCCAATTGTTCTTTGGTAGTTTTATCTAAATGGAATTAATGTTAAACTATTCTGACTCAAATGTGCATTAACATAATACAGCTGGACTAGATTAGAGGAATTGGTGTTTATTCAGCCACCTTTGAAGTTAATTGATTTCCTCAATCTGTACTGTCCAAGCCTTGGTCCCAGTAAATAATATTTTCTTTCTTCCATTGGCTATGTGATCAGATCTGGTTTGTTTCCTCTTTATTCAGCAGAAGCATGTCTGTACGATCTGCTTTGAATAAATAACATGGTCAGTGTTTCATAGAAGCAAGAGAGGCTCAGAGGTTTGGTGACTTGGGTCAGTCTCCTGATTGATGTTTTATAAGTCACCAGCACATTATACATAAACAGAAGGTGCCTTTGCCTTTGTTCCTATGTATCCAAGTTAAGCATATATTGCTGTCTGGCATAATATGTAATATTCCTGTTACATAGAAACATATAAGATAGGAGCAGGTGTAGGCCATTCGGCCCTTCGGGGCTGCTCCGCCATTCAATGAGATCATGGCTGATCATCCAAACTCAGTACCCTGTCCCTGCCTTCTCCCCATATCCCTTGATCCCTTTAGCCTTAAGAAATATATCTAACTCCTCCTTGAATGTATTTAATGAATTCGCCTCAACTGCCTTCTGTGGTAGAGAATTCCACAGGTTCACCACTCTCTGGGTGAAGAAATTCCTCCTCATCTCTGTCCTAAATGGCTTACCCCTTATCTTTAGACTGTGACCCCTGGTTCTGGACTCCCCCGCCATCGGGAACATCCTTCTTGCATCTAGTCTGCCTAGCCCTGTTAGAATTTTATAAGTTTCAATGAGATCCCCTCTCATTCTTCTAAACTCCAGCAAGTAGAAGCCCAATCGACCCAATCTCTCCTCGTATGTCATTCCTGCCATCCCAGGTATCAGTCAGGTGAATCTTCGCTGCACTCCCTCCATGGCAAGAACATCCTTCCTCAGATAAGGCGACCAAAACTGCACACAATACTCAAGGTGTGGTCTCACCAAGGCCCTGTACAACTGCAGCAAGACATCCTTGTTCCTGTACTCGAACCCTCTCGCTACGAAGGCCAACATACCATTTGCCTTCTTAACCGCCTGCTGCACCTGCATGCTTACCTTCAGCGACTGGTGCACAAGGACACCCAGGTCTCGTTGCACTTCCCCTTCTCCCAATCTATTGCCGTTCAGATAATAATCTGCCTTCCTGTTTTTGCCACCAAAGTGGATAACCTCGCATTTACCCACATTGGGCAGATGCAGTATAATCACCCAACCTGTCCAAATCATACTGGAGTTTCTCGGCATCCTCCTCACAGCACACACTCCCACTCGTCTGCAAACTTGAGATATTACATCTAGTTCAATCGTCTAGATCATTAATATATATTGTGAATAGCTGGGGTCCAAGGACCGATCCCTGCCGTACCCCACTAGTCACTGCCTGCTACTCGGAAAAAGACCCGTTTATTCCAACTCTTTGCTTCCTGTCTGCCAACCATTTCTCTATCCAAGTCAGTATCTTGCCCCCAATCCCATGTGTCTTAACTTTACATGCTAATCTCTTATGCGGGACCTTATCAAAAGCCTTCTGAAAGTCCAAATACACCACATCCACTGGTTCTCCCTTATCTATTCTACCAGTTACATCCTCAAAAAATTCCGTAGATTAGTCAAGCACAATTTACCTTTTGTAAATCCATGTTGACTTTGTCCGATCCTGTCACTGCTTTCCAAGTGCTCTGCTATTACATCTTTTTACAATGGACTCTAGCATTTTCCCCACTACCGATGTCAGGCTTACCGGTCTATAATTCCCCGTTTCCTCTCTACCATCTTTTTTGAATAGTGGGGTAACATTAGCTACCCTCCAATCCATGGGAACTGTTCCAGAATCTATAGAATTTTGGAAGATGACCAGCAATGCATCTCCTATTTCTAGGGCCACTTCCTTAAGTACCCTAGGATGTAGATTATCAGGCCCTGGGGATTTATCGGCCTTCAATCACGTCAATTTCCCGAACACCATTTCCCTACAAATACTGATTTCATTCAGTTCCTCCATCTCATTAGACCCTATGTTCCCCGACATCTCTGGGAGGTTATTTGTGTCCTCCTTTGTGAAGACAGAACCAAAGTATGTATTTAATTGGTCAGCCATTTCTTTGTTCCCCATTATAAATTCCCTAGATTCTGACTGCAAGGGACCTACGCTTGACTTCACCAATCTTTTTCTCTTCACATATCTGTAGAAGCTTTTACAATCAGTTTTTATGTTCCCTGCAAGCTTACTCTCATACTCTATTTTCCCCCTCTTAATTAATCCCTTTGTCCTCCTTTGCTGAATCCTAAACTGCTCCCAATCCTCAGGTTTACTGCTTTTTCTGGCCAATTTATATGTCCTCTCCTTGGATCTTATGCTATCCCTAATTTCTCTTGTTAGCCAATGTTGAGTCACCTTTTTTGTTTTATTTTTATGCCTAACGGGGATGAGCAAATTCTGTAGTTCATCCATGCGATATTTAAATGTTTGCCATTGCCTATCCACCGTCAACCCTTTGAGTAACATTCCCCAATCAATCCTACCCAACTCGTGCCTCATACCATCGTAGTTTCCTTTATTTAAATTCAGGACCCTAGTCTCGGAGTCAAATACTTCACTCTCCATCTTAATGAAGAATTCGATCATATTATGATCGTTCCCCCCCAGGGGCCTCGCAGAACAAGATTGCTAAATAATCCTTTCTCATTACATAATACCCAGTCTAAGATGGCTTGATCTCTAGTTGGTTCCTTGATATATTGGTCCAAGAAACCATCCCGTATACACTCCAGGAATTCCTCCTCCACAGTATTGTTACTAATTTGGTTAGCCCAATCTATATGTAGATTAAAGTCACCCATGATAACTGCTGTGCCCTTATTGCACGCGTCTCTAATTTCCCGTTTAATTCCATCCCCAACCTCCGCATTACTGTTTGGGGGTCTGTATACAACTCCCACTAACGTTTTCTGCCCCATGGTATTTCTCAGCTCTACCCATACAGATTCCACATCATCAGAGCTAATATCCTTCCATAAAATTGTGTTAATCTCCTCTTTTTAACCAGCAATGCTACCCCACCTCCTTTTCCTTTTTGCCTGTCTTTCCTGAATATTGAATACCCCTGGATGTTGAGTTCCCAGCCTTGGTCACCCTGGAGCCATGTTTCCGTAATCCCAATCATATCATATATATCCGTTTACATCTATTTGCGCAGCTAATTCATCCACCTTATTACGAATGCTCCTCGCATTAAGACACAAAGCCTTCAGGCTTGTTTTTTTAACACACTTAGGGGGGGAAATTTAGTTGGTTGCGCCACCCGTTGGCACCTTAGGGCGCTAAGTGGGGCGCAAACCAACTAGCGCCTGGGCGTGGCACTGCCCAAGCCTCCCGCCAAATTCAGCTGGAGGTTAGTGGTGGCGCTAACCGGTAGCGCTGCGCTGCTGGCGATGACGTCATCAGTGTGCGCAGCGCCCCGTTCACGCCCCGGCCGTGAACTTTGGGAGCGCACCCTGATTTACCGCCGGACGCTATGTCCGACGGGGTCAGGGTGGCGTACCTACGGCCGGGGAGGCGCAAATTAAAGGCGAGGTGCGGGGCAGCCATTTTTGTTGGCCGCCTGCCAGCACCTGCCTGCGCTCCCGTCCCCGGCCTCCGGAACACCCCCCCCCCCCCCCAATGGCGTGCCGGCTGCGCTCCAAGAGCCCGGCACTTCTCTTGAGTGCCGGGCTCTTTTGCCTGCACTCCCGATCCCTGGGGGCCCAGCTGGGCCCCAGATCACGCTGCACAAGGCCCCTCCCCTTTAAGGGGGAGGAAGGCCTGCAATACTGCAGCGCGACGTGGCGCTGCGACGTGTAGCACCACGATATTCACTCGCAGCGCCCCAAGAGGGAGGCGGAGCTCCTCCAGTAGCACCCCGCTTCCCTTTGGGGTGCAACCGACCAATTTCCGGCGCGGGGGCGCTAATTTTTCCATGGCCCTACTTTTAGCGCCCCGGCGAAGTTAGCGCCCCAAATGAGGCTATACTGGATTTCTCCCCCTTGGACCTTTTAGAATTATTATTTACTATGGCCATGTTTGATTTTAAACCCTTGATTTCTCTGACTGACACTTTTGCTTTTCTCCTTCCTGTCTTTTGCTTCTATCCTTGTTTCCCTTTCCTCTGTCTCCCCGCACAGGTTCCCAACCCCCTGCCATATTAGTTTAAACCCTCCCCCACAGCACCCGCAAACACTCCCCCTAGGACATCGGTCCCGGTCCTGCCCAGGTGCAAACCGTCCAGTTTGTACTGGTCCCACCTCCCCCAGAACCAGTTCCAGTGTCCCAGGAATTTGAATCCCTTCCCCTTGTACCATTCCTCTAGCCACGTATTCATCTGAAATATCCTTCTATTTCTACTCTGACTAGCACGCGGCACTGGTAGCAATCCTGAGATTATTACCTTTTGAGGTCCTATTTTTTAATTTACCTCCTAACTCCCTATATTCAGCTTTTAGGACCTCATCCCGGTTTTTACCTATATCGTTGGTACCTATATGCACCACGACAACTGGCTGTCCACCCTCCCCTTCCAAAATGCTCTGCAGCCGCTCCGAGACACCTTTGACCCTTGCACCAGGGAGGCAACATACCATCCTGGTGTCTCTGTTCTAGCTCTTGGGGCAAGTTTGGGTTTTCCTTTTCTGTTTTGATGCAGCTATGATACTTGTTGATGCATGTTAGATTGTTTTTGTTTTTCTCTCTTGTATGTCTTTATAAACTCTATGTGTGAGATTCTATATAACTACACACAAGTACAGTTTATAGCATGATTATTTCAGGGATAATTTGATTTCCCATGTTGAATCTTTAAAAATAATTCTAAAGGGAAAATTTTCATAAATCTAAGTGTATTAAAACAATCATGAGTTTATATTTGAATGATACACACGGTTTTTAGAAGAAAAGCAATTTTCATGCACTTTTTAAAGAGTAATAGTTCTTTCATGAAAAATATTTGGATCAGTTTTTATTGATTCTCATTTATCTTTTTCTAGTTTGCCTATGCATTGTCAAGCTACAATTACTTTGTCTGTCCAGTGGATTACAGCAGTGAAACCAACAGCTTTATTGTTGACTGCGAACCTTCACTCCTGTTCCATCTACAGGAATACACACTTCCATCTCTACTGCAATCTGTCCTTGGATGGGTGAGGAGTGTTTTTTTTTTTAAGTTTACAACTGTTTCTAGCAACAACTTAAATTTATATAGTTCTCTTCATAAAACAATAATGCCCGAGTGCTTTTTAAGGAGGAGATGTGAATACTGTGCATTAAAGGAAGAATTGAAGGGGAGATCAAGGGCACTATTAAAACAGCAGTGAGCAAGGTAGGGGTGTAAGTGCGCAATGTTCGAAAGATGGTCAAAGTCAATCTTGGCTACAGATCATATGTGGATAAAAAGCTAATCTCGGTTAAACAGATTGTCAAGCTTATGCTGCCACTGAATTTATCTTGACCATGCAGTCTGGGAGTTTGATGAAATGGAGTCCAGAGGCACACATTATGCAGGAATCAAACAGGATAATTTTGTTTTGTTAACATTGAGCTGGAAGAAATGTTGCCTTATCCAAGATTTGATGTTGAAAAGCCAATTGAATATTGCAGCTTTGCATTCTTTGTAATGCAGAGAGACAGAGTTGCGTGTTGTTAGCATATATGTGGAAGCTGACGTGTGCTTGCGACTCATGTCGCTAAAAGGTACCATGTCAATGATGAATAAGAGGGGATCAAGGATGGTGCTCTGGAGTACACTGAAAGTGACGGCACAGGAGGAAGAGATATTTGAGGATATGTAGTGATTATGGTGGAACAATGAGAGAACCGTGTGCAGAGATGGACTATGGCGAAGAATGGAATAGTCGTTAATGTCAAAGGAGGTAAACCGGATGAGGAGAGATGATGAGCTGCTGGTCACAGTGAAAACTAATGATCATTGAATCTCAGTGTTTTGGATGGATCAGAAATCAAATTGGATGAACTCCAACAGGGATTAGTGAGAGAGAGAAATATATATATGTAGCTGGAAGGCAGTGATATATTCATGAACCTTGGAGCGGATGGGTAGGCTAGACATAAGATAGCAGTTTCAGAAAATAAATGATGCAAATATGGGCATTTAATAAGATGGATGTTGGTTTTCAATTGGGTGGGAACAGTGACTGAAGAGGGAAAGATCGATGGCATTGGCAAACCTAGTTGGGAATTGGGAGCTAGGTAAGTAGGGAGCTTTGAGTTTGGTATGAGCTTCAGAGTGTGAGAGTGGGAGCGGAGTTGGGAGTACTAGGATGGATGTTGGAATTTTAGAAACAAAGTAGTCTGTATTTAATTGGAGCTAAAGATGGAGGGTGCACGGAAGGAAGGTCAAAAGGAGGCAGTTTGTGAAAGGGAGTTTGAGGTTGTTCAGTGCTCTTTAGGAATGACCCTGGAGTAATCAGAGGATTTGACTGCAGAGGGGAAGTGTTGGTGTTGCTTGAGGTGATCAAGCTAGTTTTAGCAATAGATATTCAGGCTGATCAAACCTCATGAGTGCTGTAGTCTGTGGCTCAGAGTTAAGTCTGTGGAGATGACTGCTGTACTGGGAGAATGGCGTGATTTAGAGAACATGACATCTATAAATCAACACAAAGCTGCATTAGAAAAGTTGGGGGAAATCTATGTATATTCAGATATGTTGATGATTACCTTTTTTCCCATTACCATTTTATATATAAGTGTATACAGTATGTTGCAACAATACAATAGTCATGCGCTATCTTGCCATTTAGTGTAAATGTCATTGTTCCCAATGGTGCATAAGTTACACAATTAGTTTCATGAGTTTTTTTAAAAAGCTTAGATGAAGGTGACTGATGCAGTGGAGTTTGAAATCTGAAAACCGTCTTTCAAAACATTTTTTCAACCTTCTGTGTTTGTTTAGTCAAAATGTTCTACTTTTAAAATTCTGTTGTTTTATCATGCATAACTATTTAATTTGACACTAGTTGGCATTAAACTTGAAATCTTACTTCCAGAGTAAGGGTACTTGCTTGGCACCTCGGATACATTGTAGATTCAGGCCTCCATGAACCATTTTTTGGGGCACCCAGCATTGGAATATTGGCTCCATTGTATACACATTGCAATACATTGTAATTTGGCACTTGTGTTAATTTATACTGTGTTTAACTTAAGTTGGGGTTTGAGGATATTCTTTTTTTAAGAGCGAGTTAGGTAAGTTTCCCCCTTTTTTTAAATATCCCTTTTTCCCATTTGCATTAATGGTTCTTGGTGAAGGTGAGTACGCAGCAGACTTCTAGGCCACCACCAGTGCCTCCTGTAGCTGGCTACTGAGTGACTTCTTTGGCATAACTGAGTCTTCTGATTTCCCTCCCCTGGATTTGAAGGTGACCCAAATTAGAGTGGTGCTCAAATCTGCTTTAGTTCCCAGAGATGTTTTTAATGGATTGTTAACCTTTCCTTGCCAGTTCAGTTGGTTGAGTCACTGTATGCATTTCCAGTTAATTTCTAGTACACAGTTGTGGGTGATATTGACACAAATGTCTATTGCTGGCAGTAGACCAGTAATGGAAACCAGAACTCGGGGGGTGGGGGGGAACCTTTATTCTTAACATGTCTTCCATGGAGCCTTAATTCCTATTATTTGGGTGAATGGTTTTACTACCTGTGCCATCTGCCTGTACAAATGGAATTATAGTGGCCCTGGAGATACAGCGGAATCCTATTCATCACCTAAGCATGCCCAGAAATCCAAGCCTACAGGCAAAAGTGTACTATGGCAGACCCCATACACTCCCATGTGACCTTGATAAATCCAACACAGGCAAACCTGCCTGTTTGGTCATTTTAAATCTGAGACCGACAAGTTCACGTTTTATTTTTCTAATTGTCCTGATTTTTTTCCACACAGAAAACAGTGCACCTATACCCATTTCAGATACACAGCATTGCTCTTTCCACATTTGCATCCTTAATTGGGCCTTTTGGAGGCTTTTTCGCTAGTGGATTCAAACGAGCTTTCAAAATCAAAGTAAGTATCACAATTGGATTAGTTGTATATTTGTAGCCCAGCTATAATGCACAATATTTTAAGACTAATGATTTTAAAGGAAGAGCCTGATTAAAGGATCAACTGTTCTAAGTTATTTGTACATGCATTCAAAGCATTACAAATCATTCTGCTTTGAAGATTACGGTGGCATAGTGGTTAGCACTGTTGCCTCACAGCGCCAGGGACCCGGGTTCGAATCCGGCTTCGGGTGAATGTCTGTGTGGAGTTTGCACATTCTCCCCATGTTTGCATGGGTTTCCTCCGGGTGCTCCGGTTTCCTCCCACAGTCCAAAGATGTGCGGGTTAGGATGATTGGCTATGATAAATTGACCCTTAGTGTTAGGGGGATTAAATACGTGGCGTTACGGGGATAGGGTGGGATATGTGTTGGTGTAGGGGTTACGGGGATCGGGTGGGATATGTGTCGGTGCAGGCTCGATGGGCCGAAATGGCCTCTATCTGCACTGTGGGGTTTCTGTGATTACAGTAGTTCGGTTAAGCATTTGTGCATATTTTCTGACATTGGGAAGATATCTAAAGTGCTATTGTCTAAAAGATACTTTCTCATTTCAGCAATTCTTATCTATGCAATACCAGACTTTATAATGTTATGTGGCTGTCAGCAGTAAAACCTTTCCTAGTCAAAATTCTGTCTAAAGTAGAATTAAGCTATATATGTATTTGACTGAGCTGTGTAAGATTTTTTTTTTTGTTTCCTCAAAGATTTTTAAGTTTGTGATTTGACTCGTGTTTAAAATATTTTTTCAAAAATCTATATACAGTACTCACCAAAGTTAGGTTTACATATTCAATAATGACCGTGCCTTGGTCGTGGGGTGTCTTCATATACCAATGAAGTGCAGAATTAAAACTATGAACCAGTGTCTCATGAATTTCCAATTAGCTGGCTGCCATGATTGAAGAAGCTGAGTTAAAGCACAATGTTTCCCTGAACGGGAAGCAAAGGAACACTTTTTGAGGTCAGATTTTAAGCAGTATTGGCAGAAGCTCTAGCAGCTACCCTCAGCATGTTGCATGGCATGGGGGGGGCGGGGAGGAGTTGGGAGAGATAAGAGAGAAGAGGAGCCTGATGGGTACATATAAAGAGTTGTTTAAAAAGTTAGCATAGAATCTTAGCAAATGACTGTATAGAAAGAAGTACAGGAAACTTTCGTTTAACCGGAGGTTAAATGTCCGGAAAGCTCTATCTACCGGCAAAATTCAGGAGCCGTTTCCTATAAGTTTTTTTACTTCTCGTTGCTTTTTTTTTTCCAGTCAGGCTCTGCAAGGTCTAGCTGAAGCTGTTGCTTAGCTACAGAGACGTTTTGAAGCTGTTGCTAAGCAACAGGGTTTGTTGATTCACACGGCGCTCAAAAGCTCCGTATGTTTTAACATTAGCGCTGGTTTCTACGGCAATTTTGATGGTACGGCACCAGCTCGGTCCCGTCAGTGCCGGATACCAGAAAGTTTCCTGTAGTAAGGAAAATTTCGACTGTTCTGACAAACTTGTTAACATTTCATTTTAATAAGTTATTATGTGTGAAACATTTACTATTTTCTGTCAGATAAGTGTGACTGTTGTATTTTCATTAGGATTTTGCTGACACTATTCCAGGACATGGTGGGATTATGGACCGCTTTGATTGTCAATATCTGATGGCTACCTTTGTTCATGTTTACATCACCAGTTTTATCAGGTAAATCTGCTTTAGTTCCACTCTGTCTTATGTGTAGTTATCTACACTTACAAAATATAAGAACATTAAGAAGTAGGAGCAGGAGTAGGCCATACGGCCCCTCGGGCCTGCTCCGCCATTCAATAGGATCATGGCTGATCCGAACCTAGACTCACGTCTGTTGAATCCATAAATCTTAAAGTATGGTGTTCTTCAATAACTAGACGGAGGCTGCAGATTAACAATCAACAGGTGTTTACTGGAGGAGGGTAGTCTAAAGACTAACAGTACAGATGCCTGCTCAAGGCTTATATACCGGTGTGGTCACTGCCGGTACTACAGTATACAGGAGCTGTAAAAGTAGTTCTCTCTTAAAGGTACATACACTACAATTCCTCCCCTTTTAGATTAACAGTACCCATAACATTCAAATAACAGTTAACACTTTAACATGCACATTTAACTGAAATAGTCCATTTATAGATTCAGTCTTTGGGGCGGCTTCCTGATCCTTTCTGGATAGCACCTTTCCTGAGTGTCTTGTTCTTGGTGCGGAGGCGATTCTGGCCCCCCTTTCGTCGGTTAGTTCATCAGTTTCCGCTGCAACTGTTTCTGGGGTATGTCGGGTTCATCCCCAGGTACGCGAGACATGGGGTTGACTCGTTCCTGTGACGCTAGGATCTGGTCGACGTGGCGTCTCACAATGTTCTCCCCGACATCCACTGTGTACATTAGTGGCCCCTGCCGTGTGCATATCGTTCCGGGTTGCCATTTCTCTGTTCGGTAGTCGTGGGCCAAGACTGGTTGTCCTACATTGAAGCTCCTTGTCGGCTTCTCATTGATGTGCTGGAATTGCTTATCCTCAACATTTCTTCGCACATTTGGTCTGAGCAAATCCAGACGAGATCTCAACCTTCGGTTAAAGAACATCATGGCCGGGGTCTGGTTGGTGACTGCATGTGTCGCATTTCTGTAGGCTAACAGGAAATTGTCCACCTTATGCTGTAGTGGAATGTCATCATCGCACATGGCCCTTATTGCCTTTTTAAAGGTTTGTGCGAACCTCTCAGCCAATCCATTTGTGGCTGGATGATACGGGGCGGATGTGTAATGCCTTACCCCATTCCTTCTCATAAATTTCCGGAACTCTTCGGACACAAACTGTGGTCCGTTATCAGAGCAAATCTGCTCTGGCAAGCCGTTCCTGGCAAATATGGTCCGTAGGACTGCAATCGTTTTCTCCATAGTGGTGGAGGACATTTTGATCATCAGGCCATTTCGAGTGCGCATCCACTGCTATTAAGAACATTGAGTCCATGAATGGACCAGCAAAATCAATATGCACCTGTTGCCATGGAGAGGAGGGCCACTCCCATGGGTGTAGAGGGGCATGTGGTGGTGTATTTTGGACCTTCTGGCATCCTGAGCAGCTCTTTGTCAGGTCCTCGATTTGTTGATCGATCCCCGGCCACCACACAAGCCCCAGCAAGGCTTTTCATTTTCACCCCTCCCAGATGGCCTTCGTGAAGCTCATTGAGCACTCTCTCCCTTAACTTGGGTGGAATTACCTCTCGGGATCCACACATCACTATCCCCTGACATACTGACAGCTGTTCTCTTCTGGATGAGAATGCTGGCAACAGTGAGTCGCCATGTGTTGGCCATCCCTTCACCGTCAAATCATATACCCGAGACAGTGTCGGATCATTTCGGGTCTCCTTCTCTATATCCGCGTTAGTTACTGGCAAGCGTTCAATTATGGACGAATAAAATATTTCGATAGGGTCCACTGCTGGTGCTTCCTCCACAGTAGGCAGTGGCAGGTGTGATAGCCCATCAGCGTTTCCATGCTGTTTCGTGCCCTTATACTCTATTTCATATTGGTTCGCCCCTAGAAAAAGGGATCATCTTTGTAGCCGTTGTGTAGTCATCACCGGAACGCCCTTCTTTGGATTACAGATGGAGACAAGTGGTTGGTGGTCAGTCAGCAAGGTGAACTTCTGCCCATGCAGATAGTGGTTGAATTTTTTTACTCCCCATACTAGGCTGAGGGCCTCCCTGTCAATCTGGGCGTAGTTGCGCTCGGCTGAGGTTAGTGACCGAGACGCAAAGGCTACTGGCCTCTCCAACCCGTCTGGGAATTTGTGCGACAGCACCACTCCAATACCATAGGGTGATGCATCACACGCCAACCGAATTGGTAGTGCTGGGTTGAAATGGGCCAACACCTCTTTTGATGTGATCAATTCTTTGCACTTCTGGAAAGCTCGTTTACATTCGTCATTCCACTTCCATGGTACCCCCGTTTGTAGTAGGGTGTTCAGTGGGTGTAATACTGTAGACAAATTTTGGTAAGAACTTATGGTAGTAGTTCACCAGCCCGAGGAACGACCTCAGTTGTGACACATTTTCCGGTGCTGGAGCCTTGACTACTGCCTCAATCTTTTCAGGGGACTTATGTAACCCCTCTTCATCAATAACGTGGCCACCATACGAGATCTGCTTCTGGAAAAACTCGCACTTGTGGCGATTAGCTCGTAGCCCATATTCCTTCAATCTAGTGAGCACCTTCTCCCAGTTGGCAAGGTGATCACTGTCATTTTCGCCCGTGGCCAGGATGTCGTCCAAATAACACTGGGTCCCTGGAATCCCTTGCAGGACTTGATCCATTGCCCTTTGCCAAATAGCCGGAGCTGATGCTACCCCGAACACCAACCGGTTGTATTGGTAGAGACCTTTGAGTGTTGATCGTGAGGTATTGTTTTGAGGCTTCTTCTATCTCCATTTGCAGGTACGCCTGGGCCAGATCAATCTTAGTGAAGCGTTTACCTCCAGATAGCGAGGCGAAAATATCCTCAATCCGTGGAAGCGGATATTGTACCGTGTGAAGGACTGTGTTCACTGTCACCTTAAAATCCCCACAGATGCGGACCACCTTTGGTTCCCCAGGCGTATTACTCAACGACCTCTTCATTACAGGAACGATGTGTATAGCCCACTCGCTCCAGTCCACTTTGGACAGTACCCCTGAACGTTCCAAACCTTCCAGCTCTGCTTCGACGGCTGGTCGGATCGCATAAGGCCCCGGTCTGGCCTTAAAAAAAATAATAAATAAATAAATAAATAAAAAACCTTTGGGCTTGCATTTTCCTCTATTTTAATCGTCGCTGTTATGCCTTTTAGTGTTCCGAGTCCCTCCTGGAACACTTCTTGTGCGTCAGTTAGCATTTTTGACAGTCGTCCAGGTGTGACGTCGTCATCCTTTTTGGCCTCAACCTTCAGTGCCTGTATGGAATGCCAATCTAATTATATCTTCCGGATCCATTCACGTCCTAGTAGTGGTGGTCCTCCATCTGGCAATACATATAGGTCCATTTTTGGTATTTCCTGGCCTTTGTATATCACGTTCACCCTTATTTTTCCTTTGGGGTAGACTTTTTGCCCCGTGTACGTCTTCAAGACAATCTCTGTAGCTTTCAAGGGTATATGTGAGAATAGCCCCTTGTAGTCCCTTCGGTTTATGACTGTTAGGGCTGATCCTGTGTCCAATTCCATTTTCACTTGGACTCCGTCTATCTTGAGCGTGACCCAGATAGTCTGGTGAGCCTCCATTTTGATTACCTTATGTAGTTTCAGACAACCCAGCTCCTTGCTTCCGGAGTCTGTATCACTTTTCTGTTCGTCTGAACTACTGTCCATCACCTTATGTACCTTTTTGTACTTCTCCTGTGGAGATTTCTTGCTGCTGGTTTTCTTCCCTGACCTGCAGACTCTTGCTATGTGTCCTGCTTTTCCACACTGTCTGCACACTTGGTCCTTCAACCAACAATCCTTCTGGTCGTGTGTTCTGCCGCAGCGATAACACTTCCCTGCTCCATATGACATTTCATTGGTGCCATATTCTTGCGGTCTCCGTTGTATCTCTGCAGCGCCCCGTGCGGCTGCTTCGTGTGATACTGCCATGCTGAAAGCCTTGTCCAGCGTAAAATCCTTTTCTGATAGAAGCCATTTCTGGGTTCCTTCACTTTGAAGCCCACACACAAACTTGTCCCTTAACGTATCTGCTAGTCCCATTCCAAACTGGCAGTGTTTCGATAGCTTGCGCAGTTCCGTTAAATACTCAGCATTACTTTCGTCTTTATGCTGGTTCCTTTTGTGGAACTTAAATCTTTCTGCTATCAGCAGCGGTGTGGGGTTTAAGTGGTCCTGTAGGATTTCCACTATGCTTTCGAAATCCTTATCCACTGGCTTCTCTGGGGTTATTAGGTTTCGCAGTAAGCCATACGTTTTTGCACCCATGGAATTCAACAAAACCCAGTGCTTTCTTGGCATCTGGCACTTCATTCGCCTTGCAGTACACCTCAATGCGTTCCACATATGTCGCCCAATCTTCGACTTCATTGTCGAACGCAGTGACACTGCCACTCTTCGGCATCCCTGGGTGTGGTTAGACTTTCTAAAATGGCGTCTCCCGCGCTCTCCCTTCTCCGCTGGCTAAAAATGGCGTCTCCCGCGCTTTCCTTTCTTCCCGCACTCGCCCTTCTCCGCTGCGGCTTCAAAAATGGCGTCTCCCGCGCTCTCCCTTCTCTGCGGCTCAAATGGCGTCTCCCACGCTCCCTTTCTTTCCCAGCGGACGCTGCTCAGCCCTTGAGCCCTGGCTGCGCTCTGCGCGTTCTCCTGTGCGCCTCTCTCGTTGCCGCCGCTCGGTCCTGAACCCCGGCTGTGCTTTACCCTCTCTCTTTTTGTTTTCAACCCCCGGCTGCGCCCTGTGCGCTCTACCCTCTCTCTTACCCCGTCGACGTTGCTCAGCCTTTTCTGTGCCGTCGGTCGGCTCCAGCCACCGCTGCCCGGGAAGGGTCTGCGCTGTACCTGTTGCCAGTCTGTTGCTGGATCGTCGTGGCTGGAGAACCAAGCCCAGCTCTAAACAGCCTCCCCTGCGATGTTCACTCTCTGCCGGATGACTGGGCTGTTGCTCGTGGTCGACGCCCGTGCTTCTGGCCTCGACCTTCTTCCACCGTCCTCCCGGAGCGAATCCTTGGAAGGAAATGCAGAGTTGCAGGTGGATTCGAATCGACCTCGTCGCCACTGTTGAATCCGTAAATCTTAAAGTATGGTGTTCTTCAATAACTAGACAGAGGCTGCAGATTAACAATCAACAGGTGTTTACTGGAGGAGGGTAGTCTAAAGACTAACTGTACAGATGCCTGCTCAAGGCTTATATACAGGTGTGGTCACTGCCGGTACTACAGTATACAGGAGCTGTAAAAGTAGTTCTCTCTTAAAGGTACATATACTACAACGTCCACTTCCCTGCCCGCTCCCCGTAACCCCGAATTCCCTTATCAGCTAGGAAACTGTCTATCTCCGTTTTAAATTTATTTAATGTTGCAGCTTCCACAGCTCTCTGAGGTAGCAAATTCCATAGATTTACTACCCTCTGAGTGAAGAAGTTTCCTCTCATCTCAGTTTTGAAACGGCAGCCCCTTATTCTAAGATCATGCCCCCTAGTTCTAGTCTCACCCATCAGTGGAAACATCCACCCGATCAAGCCCCCTCACAATCTTATATGTTTCGATAAGATCGCCTCTCATTCTTCTGAATTCCAATGAGTAGAGGCCCAACCTACTCAACCTTTCCTCATAAGTCAACCCCCTCATCTCCGGAATCAACCAAGTGAACCTTCTCTGAACTGCCTCGAGAGCAAGTATATCTTTTCTTAAATATGTAAACCAAAACTGTACGCAATATTCCAGGTGTGGCCTCACTAGTACCCTGTACAACTGAAGCAAGACTTCCCTGCTTTTATACTCCATCCCCTTTGCAATAAAAGCCAAGATTCCATTGGCCTTCCTGATCACCTGCTATACCTGCATACTAACCTTCTGTGTTTCATGCACGAGGACCCCCAGATCCCTTTGTACTGTAACACTTTGCAGTTTCTCTCCATTTAGATAATAACTTGCTCTTTGATTTTTTTCTGCCAAAGTGCATAACCTCACACTTTCCAACATTATATTCCATCTGCCAAACTTCTGCCCACTCACCTAGCCTGTCTATGTCCTTTTGCAGGTTTTTTATGTCCTCCTCACTCACTGCTTTCCCTCCCATCTTTGTATCGTCGGCAAACTTGGATACGTTGCACTTGGTCCCCTCCTTCAAGTCGTTAATATAGATTGTAAAGAGTTGGGGTCCCAGCACTGACTCCTGCGGAACACCACTAGTTACTGATTGCCAACCTGAGAATGAACCATTTATCCCACTCTGTTTTCTGCTGGATAGCCAATCTTCCACCCATGCCAGTGTATTACTCCCAATCCCATGATATGTTCAAGGTAATCACGTGTTTTAAAGATTTATGAATGGCACTAATATATAAATACCACTTCACCACTCTTCTGTTTAATTATACAGTTATAGTCCAGCCAGTTTGTTTTGACTTCAAGTTAAATCTGACGTACGACTACTCCCCTAACGCAAAAGCATACACGCCAGAAGAGACCGATGAATAGAGGGATGGCAGTAGTGTGTGGAAATGCTTATCATTAGAATGAAGTATACCCTACAATATATGCGATCTATCTATCTTCACCATCTGAATATCCTGCAAACAATGTAGGAGTATACAAGAGTAGTACAGTTTAGGAGGGGGAGGACCCTGCCGAAAAGCTGAGACTAGATTCCAGGACAGGCCGGTTGAGAATATTATCATTTGCAGTGGTTACAACTAAACAATAATCTACCTATGTGTCCAGTATTCAGTACTGAATATTGGTGAGGATGATGGTTCCTCTGGGGAGGACAGCCAGAGCCAAGTCCACAGCACCACGGGTGGCTCAGGTGTGTGGGGAAGAGGAGGAAGATCGGGAAAGCAATAGTGATAGGGGATTCGATAGTATGGGAAACAGACAGGCGTTTCTGCAGCTGCAAACATGATTCCAGGATGGTATGTTGCCTCCCTGGTGCCAGGATCAAGGATGTCACTGAGCAGCTGTAGGACATTCTGAAGGGGGGGGAGGGAGAACAGCCAGAGATAGAGGTCCATATCGGTATCAACGACATAGGTACAAAGAGGAATGAGGTCCTGCAGGCAGATTTCAGGGAGCTAGGAAAGAAATTAAAAAGCAGGACCTCAAAGGTAGTAATCTCCGGATTACTCCCAGTGCCACAGCTAATGAGTATTGAAATAGGAGGATGGAGCAGATGAATGCGTGGCTGGAGAGATGGTGCAGGAGGGAGGGTTTTAGATTCCTGGGACATTGTGACCGGTTCTGGGGGAGGTGGGACCTGTCCAGGCTGGACGGGTTGCACCTCAACAGAGCCAGGACTAATATCCTCACGGGGAGCTTTGCTAGTGCTGTTGGGGAGGGTTTAAACTAATTTGGCAGGGGGAGGGGCACCAGGATGTAGCATTAGAAAGGAGAAACAAGGTGCACAAAGGATTGGGAGAGACAGATAGAACTAGAGTAAGAAATAGTATGGTATTAGGTGGGCTCAGAGTAGGAAAGTCTAAGATAGGTTTACAGTGCATGTGTGTAAACGCACAAAACGCTCTGAAAGAAGGGAGCGGTAAAGAGCTTGTTGAAAGGTAAAACCAGAAATACAATGGCGTTGGCTTATCACCGGGAACAGTTGATAGCCTGAAGGAAGTAAAGCATAAAGTGCAGGAGAGAGGGAGAGATAAAGAAGGAAAAAGATCTAATTTGCAGGCTAACTAATCTGAAAACTCAGATTAGTTAGCCTGCAAAAAAGGGAAAAAACAGGGATTTGGAAAGCCAGGAAAAGCTGCTGAGACACCAATATAAAAAGAGGGAAAAAAAAGAGAAACTTAAAGTTTTACCGACAGGGAAGTTACTAACGTCTGTGCCGAGACAAATAAAACACAAGATTGCTGAGTGAAAGGAACCTTTAAAAAAAAATGCTGGAATTTCAGTTTGTGTGAAAGTGTGTGTTAAAGTGTGAAAGTTTTCCTGACTATGAATGTTTAAGAAGTTACAGTATTTCTTTTGTCTGAAAGTCCGTCTTTAAAAGAAAGATTCTGTTATGTGTGTTTTAGCTCCACCCACTTCTCTGTTAAAAGCGTTAAAATCTTTTGTCTTGTCTTGGATTTTGGAAGTTTTAAGAGTGTGCGAATAAGATTGTGCCCCCAGAATTGAAAAAAACTACTACAATTTAAGTTAAGCTGGTGTGTAAAAACTAGGAAGAGCAACAAAAAGTTTGTTTAACAAAAGATTAAGTTTCAGTCTAAGATTTAACCTTGGAGTCGCAGTTGCTATGGTGAAATCTTCTAAAGCAGTTTGATTTGATTTGTTTAAATGTGAAAAACTAATTTTTTTCCAGTTATATTCAATGTTTTTACAGTATTTTGGAAAGACATCTGAAGAAAGGACAATAAGAAATATGGCGCAATTTACTGTTTTCTGCAAGAATGTGCTATTTTGTTTTGTTTTATCTGTTCTGTTCGTGTTTAGTTAAAGTGTGAAAACACAACTGTCTTTTTCAATCGGGAAAGTTTTTTTTAATTTACGTGCGCCTGATAATGTTTTGCTCCACCTTCTTTAAAAACCTGCAAAGGAGTTAACCCTTCCCACTGACAGCTGTTTAAGTTCACCAAGCAACAACTTTAGTATGAAATTTAAAGATATTGGACATTATTAAATTTAAGACCACAGGCTCACACACAGATTACCCAACAGGACTTTAGAAGTTGTAAGGCTTTTATTAAAGAGCTACAGTTTTAAAGCATAATCAGATATTACATATGGTTTAAGCCGAGTATAATAGACATACAACCCGTGACAGTAGGAGTGATCTACGACTCCCGAATCGGAATGCCACAACCGGACAGATGAGGCAGTACGGTGGTCTCGGATTGGGTGGATTCCTGCAGTCTGCTGCAGCGGTCACTTCCATTGGGTCATCTCTCAAGCTGCTGGAGGTGTTAGGCCATCAGCCACCTCAGAGGCTAAACTTGACCAAGGTGTTAGGCCGTAGCCACCTTGGGGAAGCCTTTGCCCTTGACTGCCTGATTTCCTCTCTCGGTCGTCTATATTTATAGTTATTTCGGTGGGCTGGTAATCACCTGGTGTCAATCATTTGATCCCCCATCCTATTGTCCAATTGTGAAGCGGGAAGGCAACCCTTGCCGTCCCTTTCTGCATGACTGACAAGGCCTCCCTCTTCTCTTTCTAGAGGAATGTTTTGTTATGTTTCTTTAAGGACATTTATGGCTTCGTGGCTCCTTGTTATCTAGCAGGTGCTATCCTCCCTGTTTCCTTGCATTTTACGATTCCCTTATCACTTCTATTTGTCTTTTGATGCTTGATATTCGACCTTGCTGGCATTTATGCTATCTGTTCCCGGTTGCATGTTGTCAGTCTCTGTTCTAAGAATTAAAACCCATCTTTGAATCTAACAGCTATTTCTTACAAGGTGCAAATAGCCACATAGGAATATGATGTTGTGGCGATAACGGAGACCTGGCTCAAAAAAGGGCAGGATTGGGTACTAAATATTCCTGGATATAAGGTGTTCAGGAAAGATAGGGAATGAAAGAAAGGAGGTAGGGTGGCAGTATTGATAAAGGAGAATGTTACAGTGCTGGAGAGAGAGGATGTCTCGGCGGGTTCAAGGACAGAATCTATTTGGTTAGAGTTGAGAAACAATAGAGGTGCCATTACACTACTAGGTGTATTCTATAGGCCACCAAGTAGTGGGAAGGATAGAGAGGAGCAAATTTGCAGGGAAATTACAGAGAGGTGCAAGAACTATAGAGTAGTGATAATTGGGGACTTCAACTATCCTAATATAGACTGGGATAGTAATATTGTGAAGGGTAGAGAAGGGGAAGAATTTCTGAAGTGTGTTCAGGAGGACTTTCTTGATCAGTATGTTTCCGGCCCAATGAGGAAGGAAGCATTGCTGGATCTGGTTCTGGGGAATGAGGTTGGTCAAGTGGAGCAAGTGTCTGTAGGGACACATTTAGGGAACAGTGATCACAGTATCATAAGGTTTAGATTAGCTATGGAAAAGGACAGTGAGCAATCTGGAGTAAAACTACTTAATTGGAGGAAGGCCAATTTCAGTGGGTTGAGAATGGATCTGGCCCGGGTAAATTGGAATCAAAGATTGGCAGGCAAAACTGTAATCGAACAATCGGTTGCCAGTAAAGAGATGTTTCGGGTACAGTCGAGGTACATTCCCACAAGAGGGAAAGGTAGGGCAACCAAAGTCAGAGCTCCCTGGATGACGAAAGCGATAGAGAGTAAGATGAAGCAGAAAAAGGGGGCATATGACATATGTCAGGTTGAAAGTACAAGTGAGAACCAGGCTGAATATAGAAAGTTCAAAGGGGAAGTGAAAAAGGAAATAGGGGCAAAGAGAGAGTGTGAGAATAGATTGGCAGCTAACATAAAAGGAAATCCAAAAGTCTTCTATAGGCATATAAATAGTAAACTGTAGTAAGAAGAGGGGTGGGGCCGACTAGGGACCAAAAAGGAGACCTACGCATGGAGGCAGAAGGCATGGCTGAAGAACTAAATGAGTACTTTGCATCTGTCTTTACCAAGGAAGACGATGCTGCCAAAGTGATAGTGAAAGAGGAGGTAGTTGAGATAATGGATGAGATAAAAATTGATAGAGGAAGTACTAGAAAGGCTGGCTGTACTTAAAGTAGATAAGTCACCAGAACCAGATGGGATGCATCCTAGGATGCTAAGGGAAGTAAAAGTGGAAATTGCGGCGGTATTGGCCATAATCTTCCAATCCTCCTTGGATACGGGGGTGGTGCCAGAGGACTGGAGAATTGTAAATGTTCAAAAAAGGGTGTAAGGATAAACCCAGCAATTACAGGCCAGTCAGTTTAACCTTGGTAGTGGAACCTTTTAGGAATGATAATCCAGGACATAATTAACAATCACTTGGACAAGTGTGAATTAATTAAGGAAAGCCAGCACGGATTTCTTAATGGCAAATCGTGTTTAACTAACTTGATTGAGATTTTTGATGAGATAATCGAGAAGGTTGATGTTGTGGACATGGACTTCCAAAAGTCATTTGATAATAGGCTTGCCAGCAAAGTTGAAGCCTATGGAATAAAAGGGACAGTGGCAGCATGGATACGAAATTGGCTAAGTGACAGGAAACGGAGAGTAGTGGTGAACGGTTGTTTTTTGGACTGGAGGAAGGCACACACCCCAGGGGTCGGTACTAGGACCACTGCTTTTCTTGATATATATTAATGACTTGGTTTTGGGTGTACAGGGCACAATTTCAAAATTTGCAGATGACACAAAACTTGGAAGTATAGTGAGGAGAGGATAGTGATAGACTTCAAGAGGACATAGACAGGCTGGTGGATTGGGCGGACACATGGCAGATGAAATTTAACGCAGAAAAGTGCGAAGTGACACATTTTGGTAGTGTAGTGTCCGTGTGTAGATAAAGACACTGAAGACAGGAGTTGGTTCATAGGTATTTACTAAGCAAGTCTGGGGGGGGTTTCTAAAGGATATACACAATACACAGGCTTATATAGCCCAAGTGGCAATTACCGGCATTACGCACACCTGTGGCTCTTAAAGGCACATACACCACAATTCCTCCCCTTCTAGCTAACTAGTACATCATATTTTAAGTAATTATTAATTACATGTTATATGCAAAATAATATACATTGCTGTATTAATTAATTATAAGTTAGTCTCTCAGGAGGCTTCCTGACTCGGTCCGGATAACGCCTCGGGGGTGTAGTAGTTTCTGGTGGTGTAGTAGGTTCTTCTGGCAAGGCTGATTCGGCTTGAAGGCCAGTGTCGGGTTCATCGGGCTCCAGTATCACCGGATCGGAGGTAGATATGGGTATCTCTACTTCATCGTTAGATGTATAGCGTGGTGGTGTAGGTTGTCCCTTTTCGGATGACTTGATGATTTGGTCAGCATGGCGCCTTATTATGCTGTCTCCGATGTCCACGGTATACATCAGTGGTCCTAATCGTGTGCAGATAGTTCCAGGCTGCCATTTCTCGGTACGGTAGTCCCGGGCCAAAACCGGTTGGCCTATCTGGAAGGCCCTAGTTGGCCTTTCATTCATGCCCTGAAACTGCCGGTTCTCCACGTCCCTTCGTATGTTGGGCTTGACCAAATCCAGCCGGCATCTTAGGTTTCTATTGTAGAACATCATGGCGGGAGTTTGGTTAGTAACCATATGCGTTGCATTCCTATATGCAAATAAGAAGTTATCCACCTTGTGCTGAAGTTTTATGTCTTCATTACCCATGGCCTTGATGGCCTTCTTGAAGGTCTGGACAAACCTTTCAGCCAATCCATTGGTGGCGGGATGGTATGGGGCGGACGTGTAGTGCTTTACCCCATTGTTCTTTAAGAACTTTCTGAATTCTTCGGACACAAATTGCGGTCCATTATCAGAACATATCTGTTCCGGCAGCCCATTCCTGGCAAATATGGTCCTTAATACTGTGATGGTTTTTTCCGTGGTGGTGGAGGACATCTTTATTACCTCTGGCCACTTGGAGTGTGCATCAACTGTGATTAAGAACATTGAGTCCATAAATGGACCAGCAAAGTCGATGTGCACCCTTTGCCAGGGAGATGAGGGCCACTCCCATGGATGTAGAGGGGCCTGTGGCGGAGCATTTTGGACCTTCTGGCATCCTAGGCAGCTCTTGGTCATGTCTTCGATGTCTCCATCGATACCTGGCCACCATACAAACGCCCTAGCTAGGTTCTTCATTTTCACTCCACCCAGATGCCCCTCGTGAAGCTCCTTTAGCACTTTATCCTGGAGTTTGGGTGGAATCACCACTCTGGATCCACACATCAAGGTTCCTCGGCACACTGACAGCTGTTCTCTTCTTTGCGAGAATGCTGGCAACAGTGGTTCGCCATGTGCTGGCCATCCCTTCATTGTTAAATCGTAGACCCGTGAGAGAGTAGGGTCATTTCTTGTTTCCCTTTCAATGGCAGAATTTGTCACCGGTAGACATTCCACTATGGTAGAGTGGAATACCTCTACTGGGTCTACTGTAGGTGCCTCTTCTATCATTGGCAACGGCAGGCGCGATAAACCGTCAGCATTCCTATGCTGTTTTGACCCTTTGTATTCAATGTTGTATTGGTGTGCCCCTAGAAAAAGGGACCACCTCTGTAGTCTTTGTGCCGTCATAATGGGGACACCTTTTTTAGGGTTGAATATGGAGATGAGGGGTTGATGGTCAGTCAGCAAGGTAAATTTTTGTCCGTGTAGGTAATGGTTGAATTTCTTCACTCCCCATACCAGGCTGAGTGCTTCCCTGTCTATCTGGGCATAGTTACGCTCAGCTGAGTTCAATGAGCGTGACGCAAAAGCTATCGGCCGTTCCGAGCCATCAGGGAATCTATGGGACAATACCGCTCCTATGCCGTAAGGGGATGCATCGCACGCCAGTCTGATTGGTAGTGATGGGTTATAATGAGCCAAAACTTTCTCGGATGTGATTAAGTCTTTACATTTATGGAAGGCACGTTTACAGTCTTCGTTCCATTTCCAAATCACTCCTGTCTGTAGAAGATCATTAAGAGGGTGTAGAATAGTTGATAAGTTCGGTAAAAATTTATGATAGTAATTTATTAATCCCAGGAATGACCTTAATTGTGAAACATTTTCAGGTGCTGGGGCTTTTATAACTGCTTCAATTTTTTCAGGTGACTTATGCAACCCTTCCTTATTAATTATGTGGCCACAATATGATATCTGATTTTGGAAAAATTCGCACTTGGGGCGATTTGCTCGTAGGCCCCGTTCTTTCAGCCTAGTGAGCACCTGCTCCAAATTGGCAAGGTGCTCGTTGTCGTTTTCTCCTGTTATAAGGATGTCGTCTAGGTAGCATTGAGTCCCCGGAATCCCTTGCAGGACTTGCTCCATAGCTCTTTGCCAGATAGCTGGAGCTGATGCTATTCCAAAAACCAGTCGATTGTACTGGTACAGGCCTTTGTGTGTGTTTATTGTGAGATACTTTTTAGAGGTCTCCTCAACCTCCATCTGTAGATATGCCTGTGCAAGTCAATTTTTGTGAAACGTTTCCCTCCGGATAGTGAGGCGAAAATATCTTCTATCCTCGGAAGAGGATACTGTACCGTGTGAAGGACCGGGTTTACAGTCACCTTAAAGTCCCCACAGATGCGAATTTTTTTCTGTTCCTCAGAGTTATTTTTCAATGTTTTTTTCATGACTGGAACGGTGGGTGTTGCCCATTCGCTCCAATCTATTTTGGATAATACGCCTGCCTTTTCCAAATTCTCCAGCTCTGCCTCGACTGCCGGACGTATTGCGTATGGCACTGGTCTTGCCTTAAAAAATTTTGGAATTGCTGTATCTTCCACTTTTATTGAGGCGGTGATGCCTTTCAAGGTTCCTAGTTTCTCTTGAAACACTTCTTTGGCGTTGGCCAAGATGTCTTTTAATCGTTCAGGTATGATGTCATCATTGTTTTTTTCCTTACTGGTCACCGTCAGTGCCTGAATGGAGTGCCAGTCTAAACGTATCTTCCTCATCCATTCACGTCCCAACAACGGTGGACCACCATCTTGTAGAATGTATAAATACAACTTTTGTATTTCTTTGCCGTTGTATACCACAGGCACCCTTATTTTTCCTTTGGGGTAGACTTTCTGCCCCGTATATGTTTTTAAGATAATGGATGTGTCTTTTAGAGGTATATGCGAAAATAGCCTCTCGTAATCTCGTCGATTTATTACGGTTAGAGCTGATCCTGTATCTAGCTCCATTTTAACTGGGGACCCTGCTATTGTGAGGGTAACCCAAATGGTTTGGTAATCCTCTTTGGCAAGTACATTATGTAATTTGAGACAGCTTAGTCTCTTGTTTCCGGAGTCGCTATCGCTATTCTGGTCTTCGGAGCTATTGTCCGTCATCATTTGTACCTTCCTGTACTTTATTGATTTTTTTGTTTTCTGTCAGTGGATTTATTTTGTCCAGATTGGCATACCCGTGCAATGTGTCCAATCTTACCACATTGCCTGCATGCTTTGCCCTTGAACCAGCAGTCCCTCTGGTTATGGGTGGATCTGCCGCAGCGATAACATCTTCCGAACTCCTGTGTCATTTTATGGGTGCCGAAGTCCTGTGTCTCTTGTTGTATCTCTGCAGCTCCTTTTGCTGCTGCTTTGTATGATACAGCCATACTGAAAGCTTTGTCCAATGTTAAATCTTTTTCAGAAAGCAGTCTTTTTTGTGTTCCTTCACTTAAGAGACCGCAAACAAATTTGTCTCGAAGATAATCCGATAGTCCTGCTCCGAATTGGCAGTACTTTGATAGCTTTCTTAATTCGGTTAGGTAATCAGCATTACTTTCATTCTTGTGTTGATTTCTCTTGAAGAACTTGAATCGTTCCACTATCAGCAGCGGTGTTGGGTTTAAATGCTCCTGCAGGGTATCAACAATTTCTTTAAAAGTCTTGTCCTTTGGTTTGGCTGGAGTGATTAAATTTCGTAACAGCCCGTATGTCTTCGCGCCCATTAAGTTCAGAAGTACTGAAGCTTTTTTTTCATCTACTATTCCATTTGCAGTGCAATAAACCTCTACTCTTTCCACGTATGTGGTCCAATCTTCTATTTTGCCATCAAAAGCCTCAATATTACCAGATTTAGGCATTTCAGAAAAGAAATCTCTGTAGCAACGATATGGCGCTTCCCGCGCTTTCCCGCTGCTGCTACCGATAACGCTGTTTTACTGTGGTTTCCGTTTATTCACTGTTGGAGACTCGTTCCCGACGGAGGTCTAAACGCTGAACTGCTTGCCGCGCCGGCCGTCTCTCGAGTGCACCCTCCCAGTCCGTTATTGCTTGCCTCTGATTTCGCTGCCTGTCTCAGCTGTAGAGCCCGCCGCTGGAGCTCCAGCCTGACGCCCAGGAAGGATTAGCGCAGTACCTGTCACCAGCTTGGCCAGCTGGTGAAACCACAGTTTCTCTTACTTCCTTGAGTCTTCTGGACGCTGGAGGAATCGATGTCCTTGAGGTGCTGCCGAATTGCAGGTAAGTCCGTTTCCACTTCGTCGCCACTGTAGTGTCCGTGTGTAGATAAAGACACTGAAGACAGGAGTTGGTTCATAGGTATTTACTAAGCAAGTCTGGGGGGGGTTTCTAAAGGATATACACAATACACAGGCTTATATAGCCCAAGTGGCAATTACCGGCATTACGCACACCTGTGGCTCTTAAAGGCACATACACCACAGGTAGGAAGAACGGGGAAAGGCAATATAAACTATAGAGTACAATTCTAAAGGAAGTGCATGAACCTGGGGTATATGTGCACAAATCATTGAAGGTGGCAGGGCAGGTTGAGGAAAGCGGTTAAAAAAGCATACGGGATCCTGGGCTTCATAAATAGAGGCATAGAGTACAAAAGCAAGGAAGTTATGATGAACCTTTATAAAACACTGGTTCAGCCTCAACTGGAGTATTGTGTCCAATTCTGAGCACCGCACTTTAGGAAGGATGTGAAGGCCTTCGAGAGGGTGCAGAAAAGATTTACAAGAATCGCTCCAGGGATGAGGGACTTCAGTTACTTGGATAGACTGGAGAAGCTGGGGTTGTTCTCCTTTAGAGCAGAGAAGGTTGAGAGGGATTTGATAGAGGTGTTCAAAATCATGAGGGGTCTAGACAGAGTAGATAGAGAGAAACTGTTCCCATTAGCAGAGGAGTCGAGAACCAGAGGAGACAGATTTATGGTGATTGGCAGAGGAACCAAACATTTTTACGCAGCGAGTGGATCTGGAATGCACTGCTTGAAAGTATGGTGGAGGCAGATTCAATCGTGGCTTTCAAAAGGGAATTGGATAAGTACCTGAAGGAAAAAAATTTGCAGGGCTACAGGAGGAGGGCAGGAGAGTGGTACTAGTTGAAGTGCTCTTACAGAGAGACAGCTCAGGCTCGACAGGCCAAATGGCGGCCTCCTGTGTTGTAACCATTCTATGATTTAGAAGTCTTGTATCTTTGGTGTCTAGTGCATATTCATTGGGTGTGGGGAACTATGTCACAAAACCAAAGCTGTCTGTCACATTTTTAAAGTATTGGACATGAAAGGGGCCCTTGCAAAACTAAGATCAATAAAGGTCAAAGGGAAAACCTTCCAGTGACAAGAGGCATATCTGACGCAAAGAAAGATGATTGTGGTTGTCAGAGACAAATCATCGAGTGCCCTGGACGTTACTGCAGGAGCTCCTTGGGGAAATGTCAGGGTCCAGCCATCTTCAGATGCTTCATCTTGCTTCCATTATAAGTGGAGCTGTTTGCTGACGATTCCACTGTGCTCAGTTCCATTTACAACTGTTCCAATAATGAAGCAGCGCAATCAGTTTACAGTAGGACCTGAATAACGTCCAAGTATGGGCTGACAAGTGGCAGGTAACATTCATGCCACCCAAGTGCCAGTTTTGAGTACATAATCCAGACTTGCAATTCAGTACAGTACTGAGGGAGTGCTGTACTGTTGGAGGTGCTGTCTTTCAGATGAGACGTTAAACTGAGGTCCCGTCATCCCTTGGGTGGGCAATAAAGATCCCATGGCACTATTTCGAAGAATAGCAGTGGAGTTTTCCTTGGTGTCCTGGCCAATATTTATCCCTCACCCAACATTCCTAAAACAGATTATCTGGTCATTTATCTCATTGCTATTTATAGAATTTTGTTGTGTGCAAATTGGCTGCTGTGTTTCCTACACTACAATAGTAACTGCACTTCAAAAGTACTTCATTGGCTGTAAAGTGCTTTGGGACATCCAATAGCACACTATAAATGCAAGTCTTTTTAGAGGCACTAATATTAGAATGGAGTGACATGATGCTGTAGCCTTAAAGGTAACTTGGCTTTAGCTGGGACAAGATTAGCAACTAAATATTCCTAGCTATAAATTTTTCAAGAGAGATAAGTGCCTTCTTAATGACACGATTACAGCCATGAAAAGGAAAGTGTTAATGGCTGTGCTTAGACAGAGTGTGAGTTGAGTTAAGAGATAATATAGGATATGTTGAATAAAGAAGCAATGTTAAACTTGTATAGAACCTTGGTTAGACCACATTTGCAGTACTGTGCACAGTTCTGGTCTCTATTATCAAAAGGATACAGAGGTGCTAGAGAAGGTTCAAAAAAGATTTGCAGTGATGATGCTAGAACTGAGAGGTTATACCTATCAGGAAAGACTAAACAGGCTGGGGTGCTTTTCTCTAGAAAAGAGAAGATTGAGGGGTGACCTTAAAGAGGTCTTTTAAGATTATGTAGGGGTTTAATAGGGTAGACATGGAGAAGATGTTTCTACTCAGGAGGGAGACCAAAACTTGGGGCCATAAATATAAATAGAAGGTTATGCTGATGGGATTAGATAAGAGGGATGGGAGGAGGCTCATGTGGAGCATAAATACCTGCATGGACCAGTAGGGTCATATGGCCTGTTTCTGTGCTGTACATTCTATGTAATTCAATGCAAGTGCTGGTAATGACCATCTTGAACAAGCCTAGCCATTTTCCATTGACCTTGAGCACCACCGTTGCCAAATCTTGCACCAGCAACATCTTGAGGTTCACTACTGATCATTTGCCTGGATGAGTGCAGCTCCAACCACACTCAAGTGGCTCGACACCAGCCAAGACAAAGCAGCCCACTTGATCGGCACCCCATCCACCACCTTAAACACTCACTCCCTCCACCACCGGTGTACCGTGGCTGCAGTGTGTACCATCTACAAGATGCACTGCAGCAACTCGCCAAGGCTTCTTCGACAGCACCTCCTAAATCTGCGACCTCTACCACCTAGAGGGACAAGGACAGCAGACACATGGGAACACCACCACCAAGTTCCCCTTCAAGTCACACACCATCCTGACTTGGAAATATATTGCCGTTCCTTCATCATCGCTAGGTCAAAATCCTGGAACTCCCTACCTAACATCACTGTAGGAGCACCTTCACCTCACGAACTGCAGCGGTTTAAAAAGGAGGCTCTCCACCACCACCTCAAGGGCAACTAGGGTTGTGCAATAAATGCTGGCCTTGCCAGTGATGCCCACATCCTGCGAATGAATTTTAAAAAAAAAACTTAACTGGAATAGTCATATCAACGCCATGCTACAAGAGTAGGACAGAGGCTGGGTAGTCTGCGATGAATGGCTATCTCCTCATAAGAACAAGGAGCAGGACTAGGCCAAACCTCTATATAAACGATCCCATTGCACTAAACGCAGGGCAGTTCTGGCCAAGATTTATCCTTCAACCAACATTACTAAAACAGATATCTGGTCAATTATCTCATTACTGTTTATGGGACCTTGCTGTGCACAATTTGGCTGCCATGTTTTCTTACATTACAACAGTGACTACATTTCTAAAATAATTCATTGGCTGTGAAGCACTTTGGGATATCCTGAGGTTTTTAAGGTGCTGCAGGAAACTTTGGTATCCAGGACCGGCGTGTTGCCGGTTGATCAAAAATTCCAGATGACGGAGAGGGTTATCTACCGAGGCTATTTTTAACAAAGAAAAATTTAAAACATCAAGAAATGTGCAGTATACAGTAATTGGGTACTCACCTACAGAATCACAGAAACCCCACAGTGCAGATAGAGGCCATTTCGGCCCATCGAGCCTGCACCGACACATATCCCACCCGATCCCGTAACCCCTACACCAACACATATCCCACCCTATCCCCGTAACCCCACATATTTAATCCCCTAACACTAAGGGTCAATTTATCATAGCCAATCAACCTAACCCGCACATCTTTGGACTGTGGGAGGAAACCGGAACACCCGGAGGAAACCCACGCAAACACGGGGAGAATGTCTGTGTGGAGTTTGCACAGTCACCCGAGGCCGGATTCGAACCCGGGTCCCTGGCGCTGTGAGGCAACAGTGCTAACCACTATGCCACCGTGCTCCCCAGAATGTTGTGTTAAATGGATGATGGAAGATGCTTGATTAAGTACAGTACTGCCAGTTGAGGGTAATGCAAAGCAGTGACTACCAGCAGCGTGGGAGATGCACAGTACCCCTGTAAAATGGCGGATCAGAAGAGACTACCAGCAGCGCGGGGAGTCCGACTCCTGTTGCAGGGGTATTGAGGTGTTCCGACTTCCGACAGCGCCAAGAAGCCGAGTCGTGGCAGTTTGGAGAACTACCCCCACTGACTAACTCGGCCACCGCAGGAAACTCGGACTCTGCAACATTGCCGGTTATTGAGGTGTTGTTTTCGGAGTGAGAATTTTGACGGTTAATAGAGAATTCCGGATATTTAGGTGCCGTTTAAACGCATTTCCTGTATATAAATGCAAGTCTGCTCTTTCCTTCCTCATCTCTGCCTCCTCAGTATAAAAGGGGATGGGCAATAAATGTGGTCTTTATCATTTCGCCCACATCCCGAGGATAAAAAAATTTTTTAAACTGTCCATCACGATTGCATGTGTCCATGGACTAAAAATTCTTCAATAGAATATCATGCTCAGAAAACATTAAAAACCTATTAACTTAGGCATATTTAAAGCTGATTGCTTTAAATATGCCTAAACAACTCCACACCCCCTCCAAAATAAAGTAGGCATAAAAAATGTATACGCATCACACATTATTCTTGAGGAAATAATTAAACAGGCTTTAAATTGCCTATTTTATCTTGGTAATGCCTGCAACTTTCTTTCCCGTATGCTGCATCTTGTGTTCTACTCCATTTCCAGTGCTTGCCTTCTTTACCTTGGATTTCCTACTGTTATTTCCCAGTCAGAGGCATGCTTAACTTTATTTGGTAGTTTGCAGCTTAATACAATTAGGAGACTGTCATTTTACATCTAGCAAAATATCTCACTTTCTGATGCAGAAAGAAAAGTAAGGGAAATAATTTTTTAAAATCAGGAATTCTTGCTGCCCAAGTTTATTTCTGGAATCCCTGCTGCTGAAAGAAAAAGTCAAGCTGTACAAAGGCCTGACTTTATTTCAGCAACGCTGCCTCCTGTAGCACAACTCGGAAGCGGAGGGGGGCAGAAAGGGAATAGACACCACAATCCCTCATCCTCCTTCCTCCCCTTCCCTGTCCTGAGTAATCCCAAGTAGTATTTTGAAAACAAAATTATAATGCAGTTTTATATATATATATATATATATATATATATAGTAATGTCTGTGTCTAATGGTCTTTTGTTTCATTCTGGTCTTTTGCAGAGGACCAAATCCCAGCAAAGTCTTACAGCAACTGTTAGTACTTCAACCAGAACAGCAGCTACATATCTACAACATCCTGAAAGCTCATTTAATAGAGAAAGGGACGCTTCAGCCAGCAATAAGTGGACAGTAGCACTCCGGCACCTTTTCACCTTTTTGCTGAGTCCAAGTCGGGAGTCGTTTGGAATTTCTGAAGCACACAGTTTAAGGTTGTTCATGCTGGTCACGATGCCCAGCATTTCTGTGGCTCAGACTACTTATACTCTGTAATGCTTTAAGCTGCCAGTGACAATGCAGGTACGGAGTCATATGATTGGCAGTCTTTAGATTTAAATATACACAGTAATATAATTTAAATGAAATATCCTGCTATTAAATTAAATATCTTGGATCCAAACTAAATTCTTCATTGTTAAAGTAACATGTTAGCAATTTATAATCTTTACAATTTTGACAGTTGGGGCTGAACTTGAATGTATTATGCAGGGACTAATCCTAATTTCAGTATCCGTACTATAGTATCAAGAGTACATGATACAGATATTTTCACTCCTTTTGAGCATGAACTCTATTGGGAAGTTGTAGACACTTCTTCCATGGTCTAGTAATGTAACTGCACCAGAATTTATACTTGTAGCAATGGTATTAATATCGGGTAGCTTTAGAATTCATTTTAATGGCTGCAAAATAGAGTATTGGTCAATCTCTAGTCAGATCTACTGCAAAATGTGAGGGAAATTCAACTGCAGTTTGTGTTTTGGAATGAGACTTACAGTACAACTTTTATATATAAAAAAAGCTTGAATGTTTTTGCAACATGGCACTAAGTGTATATAAACTGTAAGTATATATAAATGTAGTTGCAAGTATGTAACAATTTGTAATCATTTATAAACTTGAATGTATTTACGAAATTGAAGAACAATTTAAATTTGGATTGTGCTGTAAAGATGAGAAGATTTTTAATTTTATATAGCATGTATAAATTTGCCAAGTAATCGATGCAGGTGAATATTCACAATGTGAAACTGGAATGTATAAAATAAGGAATGTTTCTGCGAGCCAGTGCTTCCAGGGGCGAAACCGTGCTCACAGGGTGCATGAGTTGCAGATATGCCTACAACATTATAGCCCTGATTCTCTGACCCGCGACTTCCCGCTGGTAGCATGGAACCACGGAGTCACCCTATAGTGAATTACTGAAGTAGTGTGCCTTTCTAAAAGCATTTTTTTGCTGACTCTACTAAAATATATTGTAGAGTAGTCTGTGAAATGTATATTTGGGCCACCATTGACTGTTTTTATTTGGTTTATAGTACTTTAACAAGGCAGTATACCTTCATTCATCTACCTAGGCTGCATTATAAAAGTATGCAAAATGTGTTTACTGTATAATGCATCGCTGTTCAATTCT
This sequence comes from Somniosus microcephalus, assembly GCF_052327205.1. Taxonomy (NCBI): domain Eukaryota; kingdom Metazoa; phylum Chordata; class Chondrichthyes; order Squaliformes; family Somniosidae; genus Somniosus; species Somniosus microcephalus. The sequence continues at coordinate 149,493,751 of NC_140988.1, forward strand.
CTGTTAATTATTAATCCTGTTTGAATTATGAAGGAAACTCTGGTTCAATTGTTTTTGAAAGTTCCCTTCCTTAGTTTTATTGATAGTGTTATATCATTGCAGAATTTCTTAATTGTTTGGTTTTTCTCTGAAGTCTGTTCACATTATGCAGGTTTTAAATATTAAGTGCACAGTAAAAGGTGATGTACTGCTGCAAACAGAAATATAAATTGCTGCCATTCAGTAGGCATTTAGCTTGAACCCCACTACATGAAACTCGAAAGCACTATTGCAAATTGCATGTTTTTATATCTCGATTTAAAAATAAAGTAGAGATCAGTTATTCTTGTATAAATAGTGTATGTAATTGTCTAAAATAATTTAAGAAATTTTGCAAGTTGTCTTAAAAAGCTGAGATACTTTAAATCAGGGCTGAGAGACTTTGCTTAATGGTAATGATCTAACAAATGAGGTGAGCATTTCCACCAGAGTGGATTAACAGGCTTCCGTTACACTTTTAGGAATGTAGGCCATTCAGCCCCTTGAGCCTGTTCCACCATCCAGTTAGATCATGGCTGATCAGTCTCTTAACTCCACCTACTCGCCTTGGTTCCTTAACCCTTAATACCCATATGTAACAAAAATCTAGCCTCAACAGCTTTTTGCGGGAGAGAGTTCCAGATCTCCACTACCCTTTGTGTGAAGAAGTGCTTCCTGACATCACCCCTGAATGGCCTGGCTCTAATTTTAAGGTTATATCCCCTTGTTCTGGCCTCCCCCACCAGAGGAAATAGTTTTGCTCTATCTATCCTATCGACTCCTTTGATCATCTTAAACATCTCATTTAGATCACCTCTTAATCTTCAATATTCAAGGGAAATCTAGCACAATTTTTAAAACCTGGTTTTTCTCCCCCAAAGATGTGAACCCTGCAACAGCTTCTGGGGAGTTTGTCCACTTCTGGAACTTAATGGCAATGTAAACATTTTTTTTTCTTCTGGGGATTAAGTTTTTTTTTAATTGGACCTTGTGAGAATGCTAACAAATCAATCGGTCTATATTTAATTTTTGATCCCTTTAAGCACCGAAAGAGAAACTACAACTTTATGGTTTATTTTATATACCCTTATCAAGGCAGCTTATATATTACTTTATTGAAGCCAGTTAACAATGATTGTGACTTTTTGAGGTGGAAAAAAAGCAACAAATGGAATTCGGAAGTAAAAACAGGAACTGCTGGACATACACGCCACTGAAAAGAGAAAATATATATTAACATTTTGGTTAGAGAACATTCATCGGTATTTTCGATTGTAAACAAAAATGGAAACTGATGAGAGTTTGTGTAAAGGCACCAATAGAAGGCCAAGTTAACTTGTTGGCTCATTTGTTAAAGGTATCATGAAAGCAATAAGAATCCTATAGTTGGCTTTGGTTTCACTGGCTCACAGGTGAAGAATAGCCATTTGAATTGGGGTACCAGAGGAGGCTTGGTGCCTGTAGCACCTTGGGAGAACAGGACAAGAAAATTTAGCCAAAAAGCTAGTTAATGTGTAGAAAGAAGCTCTTTGTGCATGTGTGATTGCTCATTTGGGAATGTCATCCACCTTTTAGGGAGATTTTAGACATGCACAGTTCTTGAAACCGCCTTTTCCAGGTATTCTGTTTTGTGCCACTACGTTGGTTTATAGGGATGTTCACAATCTTCTTTTGGATGAGATATTAACCCAAGTGTGCACCCTCCGGTGGATGCAAAAGAAGAGCAGGGGACTTTTCCTGGTGTCTTGACCAACATTTATTGCTCAGCTAACCCTGCTAAAACAGATTATCTGGTCATTTATCTCAGTGATACTTTGCTGTGTGCATTGGCTGTGAAGAGATTTGGGAAATCTTGATGATGAAAAGGTGCTATATAAATGTCTCCAATGCAATAGATGAGATAGCTGTGTAATATAATTTTTTGCAGTTAAGTTTTGCAGAACCATGTTAATTTTTGTACAGTAATTTCCGGTGACTCTTGACAAAATATTAGTAAGTACCTCGGAGGTAATGACAGGGAGCCTTACCTGGTGGGAGCACATACTAGAAATTTGGGTGTGCACAATGCATAATTTTTCAATATATGCTGCCAGTGGGTGAGGTTCCCCAGCAAAGTTGGAAAATTAGCCCCCTGATATACACATATGCACAAGAGGCTGAATCTGAAGTGACTTGTTCAAGGACCATCTTTTCAGACCTAACAGCAATTCCACCTAATTGCTTAGAAAAAGTTCCAGTTCCAGCAACTCAGTGCAGGGACTTGTGAATTGAGGCCTGTAGCAGCATGTTTGCTGAGGATTACAGACAAGGGGAAGTGTTGGATTGTGTTATGAATACCACCACTGTGTACAAACACCAATAAAAAGAATGACCAAGTATTTTGTAGCCAATTAGCCCTTTAAAGTTTTAAACATGGCACCAAAATGGCAAATATTTCACTGTGTAAAATATAAATTTTGCATAGTGACTAAAATAACGCAATTTAAATTTACCAAAGAAAAATATAACGTATCCCTAGTGCAAAATTTAAAAATAGATTCTTGCACCCATTAAAACCCATATCTGTAGCTCAGCTATTCTCAGTCAGTTCTATTACAATTGCCTATTTGTGTTGTCCAGATTGGTGAACCTGCATTTGATTTTAAGTTTTTCTGTATGCATGTTTCTAAATGCAGTTTAAAAAAAAAAAAAAAATTCTGTTTAAAACTTTATGGAAATTATTCTTTGGATACATTTTGCTTGTTTTTTTTGGGTGAGGATTGCCTGCACTTTTAACATTTATATGTTTGGGTGCACCATGTTCAAATTCTATTATAACTTTTGTGCCCTACATAAGACTTCTTCTATTCTGCTGTAACAATATCCTGTTTCTAGACTTTTTGAAGGAATTTGCACATATGTACTGTTGGGACACTGGCTATCCAGTTGGAAAGTGCATTTGAACAGGATCAGGCTCAGTTGTGAAAACTATCATTAAAGAGCTGTTAAAAAGTACATAGAATTATATAGAAATTAAAGCACAGGAACAGGCCATTCCCATCCTACTTCATCTAACCCCATCAGCATAACCTCTGTTCCTTTCTCCCTCCATGTACTTAATCTAGTTTCCCCCTTAAATGTATCCATGCTATTTGCCTTGTCATAGCAAGTTCTACATTATAACCACTTTTCTGGGTAAAGAAGTTTCTCCTAGAATTCCTTATTGGATTTATTAGGTTCTATCTTGTATTTATAACCCCTAGTTTTGAACTTCCCCACAAGTGGAAACGTCTTTCTACGACTACCCTATCAAACCCCTTCATAATTTTAAAGACCTCTATTACGTCTTCCCTCAGCCTCTTCTAGAGAAAAGAGCCCCAACCTGTTCAGACCTTCCTGATGGTTATAACCTCCCAGTTCTGGTATCATCCTTGTAGATCTTTTTTGCACTTTCTCCAGTGCCTCTATATCCTTTTTGTAATTGGGAGACTAGAACTGTGCCCAGTACTGTACTCAGTGTGGTCTAACCAAAGTTCTCTATCATTTTAACACAACTTCTCTGCTTTTCAATTCCATTCCTCAAGATTTCAATTCCTTAAAAGAACTATGAAGGTTTTTTTTATATATTTTCTGTTTAAGCTGCTCTAGTTGAGGGATATTGGTCCCGTCAACTAATCTGATATCAATGCAATGTAACTAGGGACCAGTCAGACCTCCGAATCATCTCTTGCGTCATTTCTATTTGATCATTTTTGTGACTAAACCAACTGCATTAAGCAACTCTATATATTTTTTTTAAAGGGTTGCAGGAAGGCTCCTCTTCTGCCCTGGTATATACCTCTTAAAAAATAAAATTTATAACCTATAATCTTGGCTCCATCAATTCCATCCCATTTCCTTATAGCACAACCCCCTCCACCAGGTGCCTTAGCATCCTGGACTCCAGAACCCACCTCCCCCAGTGCCTCCCTCCCACTTCACGATCTCCACTTGGGCAACTGATTGCCAATGCTCAGAGGCTCAAAATACGCCCGTTTGTCTTCAATATTAAACACTACATTCCCCAGCGTCACATGTCCTGGGTTCTAATGCATGCACAACAGCGGAGGCTGTTTTCTTCAAATAACCAATGTCCCCCTCAGTATGTGTATAAACAGGAATGAATCTGCAGTGAATGAACTCTTGATTTTATTACTGACTCATGGTCACAGTCCCTAATCTCACTGCTTCTCGGCTACACCCTTGACCTCGCTGCCTCTTCAATCCCCAGCCCTCGGGAACAGGCTGGTCTGACCTATGCCTCAGCCCTTCCTGAACAGCAATAATGATGCAATTATTTTACAGACAATTCACAGCAGTAGTAAATCCAGGTAAAAGTCCATCCTACTACTGATGAAATAGAATTGTGAAACTAAGCACAGCAATATGTAATAAATAAAACTGCTGTACAATAAATACAGCACAGAGCAATGATAATACACTCAGAGCTGAATCCCATGCATTTCTACCTTCAGTCTCTGTTTCTGGTGCCCTATGTGGAATGACATAGATGTTGCAACATTGAAATAGCCCATTTGGGCCAACCAATCAGTGTTCAAGTTTATTCTCCACATGACCTGTAGTCCCAATCCCATGAGCCTGCCCTGTTCCCATATCCTTTTATTCGCTGTTTCCTTCAGCTGCCTATCTAACCTATTGCTACGCTCTCCCAACCTAGACCCTGATCATGAGCTCCCTCTTGCAAATGCAACAGACAACACCAGCATCAATCCCACCAGTACCAGACAAGGTCATTTCTGTTGTTGTCAGAGGTTTGGAGCTCCGAGTCTGCCTCCAGATCTCTGGTAGGTGAGAGGAGAAGAGTTATGAAAAATACAGAAAAACAGGGAGGCAGCAGTGACGAGAGAAAGTGTGTGGAATGCAGAGTATTAAGTGTACAGAAGGCGATGCAGAGCAAAAGACCAAATCTGTGAGAAGGTAGACAAATAGAGCATAAGATGTCAGAAGAGAAGCTATACAGGCAAGGAGAGACTTGCACAAAGGGAGAGAAAGAGTGAAGGGCAAATAGAGTTGGAAATAAATAGAGGGGGGTTGTAAGATCCCAGAGGGACCCTGATTCCGAAAGTTGACAGTGATTAAACTTTATTCAGCACAAGCAAGACTTAATACATTACAGTATTCGAGCAGCCATTTACAGAGTATAATTGAGACACATATCACCCTGTTATGCTCTGGGTAGAAGTCACAACTGTACGTAGGCTGCACCCTGTGTCTCCTTGTCTCTCATCTCTGGCATCTCCTTGATTCTTCCTGACATCTTCAACCCTTTCTGAAATCTTCTACACTTTGTGGATGTTGAAATCCACCCCCCCCCCCCCTTTATACCCTTATCTCATTCAAAATCTATGGAGTCTTACTGAACATATCATTGGCTTACACCCAATTACCCAAAATCCAATCATAAAGATGCCACATGATTGTTCAGGTTCTAGTCTTATGACCCCCTTACATCATCTGTTTTTGACCATCAAGACTCCTATAATATGGGGTAGTTATGGCAACACAAAAGAACATGTCTCCATACTGTAGAGATATAGGGGAAAGATTCAGTTGGTTGCTGTTGTGTCCGTGTATAATAAGACACAGACTGCAGGAGAAACGGTACAACAGGTGTTTACTAAACGTGGCTCACACTGGAACTGCCTGTACAGATTACTACTCAGTGCTATATACAGGTGTGGTCACTGCTGGTACTACAGTATACATGAGCTGTAAAAAGTAGTTCCCCCCCCCCCCTTAAAGGTATATACATTACAGTTGCGCCTCCCGTTAGCACCTTAAGAGGGTGCAAGTGGGGCGCAAAGCAACTAGAGGCCAGGCGCGGCGATGTTCATGCCACTCGCGAAATTAACTAGACATTTTGCGGCGGCGCTAAACACTACCGCCACGATCTCCTGCGCCGGCAGATTGTGATGTCGTTCGAGTGCACAATGCCCCGTTAGCGCCCCGGACCCGATATTTGTGGTGTATGTGCCTTTAAGAGCAATTGTGGTGTATGTGCCTTTAAGAGCCCCAGGTGTGCGTAATGCCGGTAATTGCCACTTGGGCTATATAAGCCTGTGTATTGTGTATATCCTTTAGAACTCCCCCCCCCCCCCCCCCCCCCCCCCCAGACTTGCTTAGTAAATACCTATGAACCAACTCCTGTCTTCAGTGTCTATCTACACACACACACTACAGTGGCGACGAAGTGGAAACGGACTTACCTGCAATTCGGCAGCACCTCAAGGACATCGATTCCTCCAGCGTCCAGAAGACTCAAGGAAGTAATAGAAACTGTGGTTTCACCAGCTGGCCAAGCTGGTGGCAGGTACTGCGCTAATCCTTCCTGGGCGTCAGGCTGGGGCTCCAGCGGCGGGCTCTACAGCTGAGACAGGCAGCGAAATCAGAGGCAAGCAATAACGGACTGGGAGGGTGCACTCGGGAGACGGCCGGCGCGGCAAGCAGGTCAGCGTTTAGACCTCCGTCGGGAACGAATCTCCAACAGTGAATAAACGGAAACCACAGTAAAAGAGCGTTGTTATCGGTAGCAGCGGCGGGAAAGCGCGGGAAGCGCCATTTTTTTTTGAAATGACTAAGTCTGGCAATATTCATGCTTTTGATAACAAAACAGAGCCTAACTTTGGCAATATTGATGTTTTTGATAAGATAGAGGATTGGACCACATATGTAGAAAGAGTGGAGGTGTTTTGCACCGCAAATGGAATAGAAGATGAAAAAAAAGCTTCAGTGCTTCTGGATCTAATGGGCGCAGAAATATACAAGCTGTTACGCAACTTAATCACTCCAGCCGAACCGATGGACAAGAATTTTGAGGAGATTGTCGATACCCTACACTGCCAATTCGAGGCAGGACTGGCAGATTCTCTGCAAGACAAATTCATCTGCGATCCCCTAAGTGCAGAAACACAAAAAAAGGTATATTCTGGAAAAGATTTAACACTGGACAAGGCTTTCAGTGCAATAGGAGTGGCAAAGATACAGCAAAGGCCACAGGACTTCAACACCCATGAAATGACATGGGGTTTCAAGAGATGTTATCGCTGCGGCAGACCCAACCATGACCAGAGGGATTGCTGGTTCAAAGAAAAAGCATGCAGGCGATGCGGAAAGATGGGGCACATTCCACGTGTATGCCGATCTGAAAATAAAAAATCCACTAACGGGAAAAGAATCAATAAGGAAAAGCACAGAAAGGTACAAATGATGACGGACAGTAGCTCCGAAGACCAGAAGAGCGATAGCGACTCCGGGAACAAGAGACTAAGCTCTCTCAAATTACATAATGTAATGGCCAATGAAGATTACCAGACCATTTGGGTTACCCTCATAATAGCAGGGTCCCCAGTTAAAATGGAGCTAGATACAGGATCAGCTCTAACCGTAATAAATCGACGAGATTACGAGAGGCTATTTTCGCATATACCTCTAAAAGACACATCCATTATCTTAAAAACATATACGGGGCAGAAAGTATACCCCAAAGGAAAAATAAAGGTGCCTGTGGTATACAACGGCAAAGAAATACAAAAGTTGTATTTATACATTCTACAAGATGGTGGTCCACCGTTGTTGGGACGTGAATGGATAAGGAAGATACGTTTAGACTGGCACTCCATTCAGGCACTGACGGTGACCAGTAAGGAAAAAAACAATGATGACATCATACCTGAACGATTAAAAGACATCTTGGCCAACGCCAAAGAAGTGTTTCAAGAGAAACTAGGAACCTTGAAAGGCATCACCGCCTCAATAAAAGTAGAAGATGCAGCAATTCCAAAAAATTTTAAGGCAAGACCGGTGCCATACGCAATACGTCCGGCAGTCGAGGCAGCGCTGGAGAATTTGGAAAAGGCAGGAGTATTATCCAAAATAGATTGGAGCGAATGGGCAACACCCATCGTTCCAGTCATGAAAAAAGCATTGAAAAATAACTCTGAGGAACAGAGAAAAATTCGCATCTGTGGGGACTTTAAGGTGACTGTAAACCCGGTCCTTCACACGGTACAGTATCCTCTTCCAAGGATAGAAGATATTTTCGCCTCACTATCCGGAGGAAAACGTTTCACAAAAATTGACTTGGCACAGGCATATCTACAGATGGAGGTTGAGGAGACCTCTAAAAAGTATCTCACAATAAACACACACAAAGGCCTGTACCAGTACAATCGACTGGTTTTTGGAGTAGCATCAGCTCCAGCTATCTGGCAAAGAGCTATGGAGCAAGTCCTGCAAGGGATTCCGGGGACTCAGTGCTACCTAGACGACATCCTTGTAACAGGAGAAAACGACAACGAGCACCTTGCCAATTTGGAGCAGGTGCTCACTAGGCTGAAAGAACGGGGCCTACGAGCAAATCGCCCCAAGTGCGAATTTTTCCAAAATCAGATATCATATTGTGGCCACATAATTAATAAGGAAGGGTTGCATAAGTCACCTGAAAAAATTGAAGCAGTTATAAAAGCCCCAGCACCTGAAAATGTTTCACAATTGAGGTCATTCCTGGGATTAATAAATTACTATCATAAATTTTTGCCGAACTTATCAACTATTCTACACCCTCTTAATGATCTTCTACAGACAGGAGTGATTTGGAAATGGAACGAAGACTGTAAACGTGCCTTCCATAAATGTAAAGACTTAATCACATCTGAGAAAGTTTTGGCTCATTATAACCCATCACTACCAATCAGACTGGCGTGCGATGCATCCCCTTACGGCATAGGAGCGGTATTGTCCCATAGATTCCCTGATGGCTCGGAACGGCCGATAGCTTTTGCGTCACGCTCATTGAACTCAGCTGAGCGTAACTATGCCCAGATAGACAGGGAAGCACTCAGCCTGGTATGGGGAGTGAAGAAATTCAACCATTACCTACACGGACAAAAATTTACCTTGCTGACTGACCATCAACCCCTCATCTCCATATTCAACCCTAAAAAAGGTGTCCCCATTATGACGGCACAAAGACTACAGAGGTGGTCCCTTTTTCTAGGGGCACACCAATACAACATTGAATACAAAGGGTCAAAACAGCATAGGAATGCTGACGGTTTATCGCGCCTGCCGTTGCCAATGATAGAAGAGGCACCTACAGTAGACCCAGTAGAGGTATTCCACTCTACCATAGTGGAATGTCTACCGGTGACAAATTCTGCCATTGAAAGGGAAACAAGAAATGACCCTACTCTCTCTCGGGTCTACGATTTAACAATGAAGGGATGGCCAGCACATGGCGAACCACTGTTGCCAGCATTCTCGCAAAGAAGAGAACAGCTGTCAGTGTGCCGAGGAACCTTGATGTGTGGATCCAGAGTGGTGATTCCACCCAAACTCCAGGATAAAGTGCTAAAGGAGCTTCACGAGGGGCATCTGGGTGGAGTGAAAATGAAGAACCTAGCTAGGGCGTTTGTATGGTGGCCAGGTATCGATGGAGACATCGAAGACATGACCAAGAGCTGCCTAGGATGCCAGAAGGTCCAAAATGCTCCGCCACAGGCCCCTCTACATCCATGGGAGTGGCCCTCATCTCCCTGGCAAAGGGTGCACATCGACTTTGCTGGTCCATTTATGGACTCAATGTTCTTAATCACAGTTGATGCACACTCCAAGTGGCCAGAGGTAATAAAGATGTCCTCCACCACCACGGAAAGAACCATCACAGTATTAAGGACCATATTTGCCAGGAATGGGCTGCCGGAACAGATATGTTCTGATAATGGACCGCAATTTGTGTCCGAAGAATTCAGAAAGTTCTTAAAGAACAATGGGGTAAAGCACTACACGTCCGCCCCATACCATCCCGCCACCAATGGATTGGCTGAAAGGTTTGTCCAAACCTTCAAGAAGGCCATCAAGGCCATGGGTAATGAAGACATAAAACTTCAGCACAAAGTGGATAACTTCTTATTTGCATATAGGAATGCAACGCATATGGTTACTAACCAAACTCCCGCCATGATGTTCTACAATAGAAACCTAAGATGCCGGCTGGATTTGGTCAAGCCCAACATCCGAAGGGACGTGGAGAACCGGCAGTTTCAGGGCATGAATGAAAGGCCAACTAGGGCCTTCCAGATAGGCCAACCGGTTTTGGCCCGGGACTACCGTACTGAGAAATGGCAGCCTGGAACTATCTGCACACGATTAGGACCACTGATGTATACCGTGGACATCGGAGAAAGCATAATAAGGCGCCATGCTGACCAAATCATCAAGTCATCCGAAAAGGGACAACCTACACCACCACGCTATACATCTAACGATGAAGTAGAGATACCCATATCTACCTCCGATCCGGTGATACTGGAACCCGATGAACCCGACACTGGCCTTCAAGCCGAATCAGCCTTGCCAGAAGAACCTACTACACCACCAGAAACTACTACACCCCCGAGGCGTTATCCGGACCGAGTCAGGAAGCCTCCTGAGAGACTAACTTATAATTAATTAATACAGCAATGTATATTATTTTGCATATAACATGTAAATTAATAATTACTTAAAATATGATGTACTAGTTAGCTAGAAGGGGAGGAATTGTGGTGTATGTGCCTTTAAGAGCCCCAGGTGTGCGTAATGCCGGTAATTGCCACTTGGGCTATATAAGCCTGTGTATTGTGTATATCCTTTAGAACCCCACCCCCCCAGACTTGCTTAGTAAATACCTATGAACCAACTCCTGTCTTCAGTGTCTTTATCTACACACTGGCACTACAATATTGAGTGGCACCCCCCTGCCTTACCGCCTGCCGCTAGCAACGACAGGTTGAGGGGATCGTTATGCTGTCAGAAAGGGACGAGGGGAGCGCTATTTAAAGGCGACCGCTTCCTGCCTTTTTTTGTCGGTGACATTTTTGCACCACGCATTCTGAGAGAGACACTTCTAGAGAGATTCAACGCTGTGTGAAGGACTTTTGAGTACTGAGCAGAATTTTGCAGGTTTATTTGGATTTGCCCTTCCTTGCTTCGCCAGCGCTCTGAGGTAGCGCCTCGCTCCTCGGCCTTTGCGCCTTAAGACAGGTGTGAAGCACCTGACTTGGCGCTCCAATCACCTCCGGGGGCGATAAAAGCCAAGTTTGCTGTCGGAGGTGATAATTAGCGCCAGGCGCTAAACTTTGTGCACCGCCAATGGCGCCCCAAATGGGGCGATACCAAATTTTTCCTCCATAGTGCCCTTGATGGTCCTGAGAGAAGCCTCTGTTTTTAGCTCACTGCCAGACATCATAACATTCCAACACGGCTGGAACCACAACTGACCTTGGTTACCACAGCTAGCTCCACTCTATGCCTCATCCTTACTGTTGGCTAATATCCAACTTTCATTAATTCACCCAACAGCTTCACTATTCAACTATAGCAGTCCTCTTTCTTATCCCATGCTGTCTGGGTTACACCAGACTTTTAATTATAAGCAAAAGGGTTACATGTCATATATAATTCAGGTTATCATTGCATGCAATTGATGATTACAGACTTCTACATTTAATTCATACACACAATTATAAATCCATTACTGATGATTATAAGATAATAAAACAAAACAAGTATATTAGAAACCAACTAATCCATGATAATCTTACTGGGTAGATGAGCAGCACCAGTTCGAGGATAATTAAAAATATATATATATAATGCCGGAGTAGACTTCTTGTTTTTGATCATGCAATATCATGTTTTTGCGATGCAAGTTGAACAACAAAAAAATTGTTTCAGATGCTTAAGGTTTTAGCTCTCTGCCTTAGCTCAGAGGTAGCACTCTTGAATCTGAGTCAGAAGGTTGTGGGTTCAAGTCTCATTCCAGAGACTTGAGCACATAATCTAGGCTGACACTTAAATACAGTACTGAGGGAGCGCTGCACTGTTAGAGGTGCCGTCTTTCAGATGAAACATTAAACTGATTCCCCATCTGCCCTCTCAGGTGAATATAAAAGATCCCATTGGCAGTATTCAAAGATGAACAAGAGTTCTCCCTGATGTTCTGGCCAATATTTATACTTCAAACAACATCACTAAAACAGATTCTTTGGCCATTATCTCATTACTGTTTGTGGGACCTTGCTGTGCCATATTTTCTACATTACAATGACTATTTAATTGGCATACAAAGTGCTTTGGGATGTCCCAAGGCCGTGAAAGGCGCTTTATATAAATGCAAGTTCTTTCTCTCTGCAGTCAAATATGTTCAATCATATTTTGAAATTTGAACACAAATTGATAGAGCTGTACTTTTAGCAATAATCAGTAATGGCAGCTGAAAAATATTCACAATAATCAGTTGGGAAATTGGATCTTGTTCAAGTAATTTTAAACTGTTAACTGCAGCACAGTGACTTCATAGGAAACCTTTGTTAAATTGACATTTCCGTACTATCTCATGCAAATGATTGTAAGGAACACAAAATGGTCTTCAGAGCTTACATTTTAATTTATTTTATGATCAAGTATACATTCAGCACCAAAAATAAGACCAGGCATCACAGGGCGGAGGTTGGGGATGGCATTAAAAGGGAAATTAAAGAAGCGTGCAATAAGGGCACAGCAGTCATCATGGGTGACTTTAATCTACATATAGATTGGGCCAACCAAATTAGCAACAATACTGTGGAGGAGGAATTCCTGGAGTGTTTACGGGATGGTTTTCTGGACCAATTATGTCGAGGAACCAACCAGAGATCAGGCCATCTTTGACTGGGTATTATGTAACGAGAAAGGATTAATTAGCAATCTTGTTGTACGAGGCCCCTTGGGTCGGAGCGATCATAATAATATGATCGAATTCTTCATTAAGATGGAGAATGAAGTAGTTGACTCGGAGACTAGGGTCCTCAATTTAAATAAAGGAAACTACGATGGTCTGAGGAGCGAGTTGGGTAGGATTGATTGGGGAATGGCACTCAAAGGGTTGACGGTGGATAGGCAATGGCAAACATTCAAAGACCGAATGGATGAGCTACAGAATTTGTTCATCCCAGTTTGGCATAAAAATAAAACAAAAAAGGTGACTCAACTGTGGTAAATTAGGGATAGCATAAGATCCAAGGAGAGGACATATAAATTGGCCAGAAAAAGCAATAATCCTGAGGATTGGGAGCAGTTTAGGATTCAACAAAGGAGGACAAAGGGATTAATTAAGAAAGGGAAAATAGAATATGAGAGTAAGCTTGCAGGAAACATAAAAACTGACTGTAAAAGCTTTTATAGATATGTGAAGAGAATAAGATTGGTGAAGTCAAGTGTAGGTCCCTTGCAGTCAGAATCAGGGGAATTTATAATGGGGAACAAAGAAATGGTAAATCATGCTTGACTAATCTACTGGAATTTTTTGAGGATGTAACTGGTAAAATAGATAAGGGAGAACCAGTGGATGTGGTGTATTTGGACTTTCAGAAGGCTTTCGATAAGGTCCCGCATAAGAGATTAGCGTGCAAAATTAAGGCACATGGGATTGGGGGCAAGGTATTGACTTGGATAGAGAACTGGTTGGCGGACAGAAAGCAAAGAGTTGGAATAAACGGGTTGTTTTCCGAGTGGCAGGCAGTGACTAGTGGGGTACCGCAAGGATCGTTCCTAGGACCCCAGCTGTTCACAATATATATTAATGATCTGGACGAGGGAATTGGATGTAATATCTCCAAATTTGCAGACGACACAAAGCTGGGTGGGAGGGTATGCTGTGAGGAGGATGTCGTGAAACTCCAGTACGATTTGGACAGGTTGGGTGATTGGGCAGAAACATGGCAAATGCACTATAATGTGGATAAATGCGAGGTTATCCACTTTGGTGGCAAAAACAGGAAGGCAGATTATTATTTGAATGGCAATAGATTGGGAGAAGGGGAAGTGTAAAGAGACCTGGGTGTTCTTGTGCACCAGTCGCTGAAGGTAAGCATGCAGGTGCAGCAGACGGTTAAGAAGGCAAATGGTATGTTGGCCTTCGTAGCAAGAGGGTTCGAGTACAGGAACAAGGATGTCTTGCTACAGTTGTACAGGGCCTTGGTGAGACCGCACCTTGAGTATTGTGTGCAGTTTTGGTCGCCTTACATGAGGAAGGACGTTCTTGCCATGGAAGGAGTGCAGCAAAGATTCACCAGGCTGATACCTGGGCTGGCAGGAATGACGTATGAGGAGAGATTGTGTCGATTGGGCTTATACTCACTGGAGTTTAGAAGATTGAGAGGGGATCTCATCGAAACCTATAAAATTCTGTCAGGCCTGGACAGACTAGATGCAGGCAGGATGTTTCTGATTGCCGGGTAGTCCAGAACCAGGGGTCATAGTCTAAGGATAAGGGGTAAGCCATTTAGGACTGAAATGAGGAGGAATTTCTTCACCCAGAGAGTGGTGAACCTGTGGAATTCTCTGCCACAGAGGGCGGTGGAGGCCAGTTCATTAAATATATTCAAGAAAGAGTTGGATATATTTCTTAAGGCTAAAGGGATCAAGGGATATGGGGAGAAGGCAGGGACAGGGTACTGAATTTGGATGATCAGCCATGATCTCATTGAATGGCAGAGCAGGCTCGAAGGGCTGAATGGCCTACTCCTGCTCCTATCTTCTATGTTTCTATGGCCCATCCATCTACCTCATTTCCACTGAGCAACAAGCCCAGGCTGCTGTTTTCTGACTTGTAGAATATCGTAGATACACAGGCCTTTTGATTTTTAGGTGTTAAGTCTGTGTGTTCCAGTTGTATTAAGATTAATTACTGACACAGACTACAAGAATAAAGTTCAACAGGTCTTTACTAGTTGGAGGTCAGGACTATACTAAATACAATATCACTACACAGTACTTATATACCGGTGGTCACCACCGGTATTACGTATACAGCAGCCAGAGAAAGTAGTACATCTCTTAAGGTGGAACAGGCTTAAGTTCTCAAGGTGGAACAGGTTACATACACCACAATCCTCCCTTTTTAGCTTAACAGTCATATCCCCATTTAACATAACATCATAACATATATACATATATAACTTCAGGTATAAACAGTTCAAAGGTTCAGTCTCTCAGGAGGCCTTCTGATTCGGTTTGGATAACGCCTTTCAGTGGTCTCTGATTCTTGTTGCTGAGGTGACTCTTCTTGTTGGTTTCCTATGTATTGGACGTCATCATCAGGTACAGTCCCTGCCGAGGTAGATGCTTCAGGTTCATTAACCTTGCTCTTGATTCTACCAGTTGATCCGCATGACGCCTTATCACATTGTTACCAATATCTACTGTGTACATCAGAGGTCCTTGTCTGGCCCGAATTGTTCCAGACTGCCATTTTTCGTTTCCATAGCCCCTTGCCAACACTGGTTGTCCTACGTCGAAACTTCGAGTGGACTTGTTATTAATATGCCGGAACTGTTTGTTTTCCACTTCCCTCCGCACATTTGGTTTTAACAAGTCCAACCTGGACCGCAACCTCCTGTTATAAAACATCATGGCAGGACTTTGGTTAGTCACTGCATGAGCGGCGTTTCGATATGCCATTAGGAAATTGTCCACCTTGTGTTGTAACGGAATCTGATCATCGTTCATGGCCTTTATTGCCTTTTTGAATGTTTGGACAAATCTCTCGGCCAACCCGTTTGTCGCCGGATGATATGGGGCAGAGGTATAATGTTTCACCCCATTCTTCTTTAAGAATTTTTGGAATTCTTCCGACACGAACTGTGGTCCGTTGTCCGAACATACCTGTTCTGGCAATCCGTTCCTTGCGAATATTGTTCTTAACACCGCAATTGTCTTTTCTGAAGTAGTGGTATTCATCTTGATCACTTCTGGCCATTTGGAATGTGCGTCCACCGCAATTAGGAACATGGAGTCCATGAATGGACCAGCAAAGTCAATATGTACGCATTGCCATGGGGCTGAAGGCCATTCCCATGGGTGTAGCGGTGCGATCGGAGGTGCATTTTGCACTTTTTGGCACCCAGCGCAGCTTTTTGTCAACTCCTCTATCTGTTGGTCAATGCCCGGCAACCATACATAAGCCCTAGCAAGACTTTTCATCTTAACTCCCCCCAGATGACCTTCATGCAGTTCCTTTAGAACTCTTTCCCGTAACTTGGGAGGAATAATCACTCTTGTCCCGTACATTAAAGTACCATGGCAGACGGACAGCTGGTCTCGCCTTGCCGAGAATGCCGGTAACCGAGGATCACCGTGTGTTGGCCATCCCTTCACTGTCACCTCGTAAACTCGGGACAGTGTCGGGTCGTTCCTGGTTTCTCTTTCAGTACTTGCATTGGTGACTGGTAAACACTCGATGGTCGAATGAAATAACTCAACAGGGTCAACTTTCGTCGTCTCTTCTGCTTCAGGTAGTGGCAGGCGCGACAGCCCATCAGCATTGCCATGCTGCTTTGTACCTTTGAATTCTATTTGATATTGATGTGCCCCTAGGAAAAGGGACCATCTCTGGAGTCGCTGTGCTGTCATCACCGAAACACCCTTCTTAGGGTTAAAAATGGATACCAACGGCTGATGGTCTGTCAGAAGTGTGAATTTTTGGCCCTGCAGGTAATGATTAAACTTCTTCACTCCCCATACAAGGCTGAGAGCCTCCCTATAGATCTGCGCATAGTTGCGCTCAGCGAAGGTCAATGATCTGGATGCAAACGCGACTGGCCTTTCCGTGCCATTTGGCAACTTGTGTGAGAGTACTGCCCCAATACCATATGGAGAAGCATCACAAGCCAACCGAATAGGCAGTGTCGGGTTGAAGTGAGCCAACACTTCCTCTGAGGTGATCAATTCTTTGCTTTTGCGAAATGCCTTCTTACAGTTTTCGCTCCATTCCCATGGTACCCCCTTCTGCAAAAGAGCGTTCAGCGGGTGCAGTACCATGGATAGATTCGGTAGAAACTTATGGTAATAGTTAATCAATCCCAGAAACGATCTCAACTGAGAGACGTTATCCGGAGCGGGAGCCTTTACAACTGCCTCTATCTTGTCAGGAGACTTATGAAGCCCCTCCCGGTCAATGACATGACCACAGTACGAGATCCGCTTCTGAAAGAACTCACATTTCTGCCGATTAACTCTAAGTCCATACTCTTTCAGTCTGTTGAGCACCAGTTCCAAGTTTGCGAGGTGTTCTTCATCACCATCACCTGTAATCAGAATATCGTCCAGGTAACATTGTGTGCCTGGAATTCCCTGTAATACCTGCTCCATGGCCCTCTGCCAAATTGCCGGAGCCGATGCCACTCCAAAAACCAGCCTATTATACCGGTACAAACTTCTATGCGTGTTGATCGTGAGGTACTGGCGTGACTCTTCTTCAACCTCCATCTGCAAGTACGCCTGCGCCAGGTCTATCTTGGTGAAGTGTTTCCCGCCAGACAACGAAGCAAAAATATCCTCAATCCGCGGAAGCGGATACTGCACCGTGTGAAGCACCGGATTAACGGTGATCTTGAAATCTCCACAGATGCGAACCTTCCCTGGTTCTCCTGGCTTGTTGCTCGAAGGACGTTTCATAACGGGAACAATGGGCGTAGCCCACTCACTCCAATCTACCTTAGACAGTACACCTGAACGTTCTAGCGCTTCCAGTTCCGCTTCTACAGTAGGTCGTATTGCATAGGGTACCGGTCTGGCTTTGAAAAATTTTGGTTGTGCATGTTCATCAATCTTGATGTTTGTCGTAATTCCTTTCAGTGTTCCCAGCCCTTGCTGGCACACCTCTTTAGCATCATCCAATATTTTGGACAATCGTTTAGGTTTGACATCTGTTTCCCCGGAATCTACCGTTAGTGCTTTTAAGGAGTGCCAGTCCATATTCATTTTCCTAATCCACTCCCGTCGCAGTAGTGGTGGACCTCCTTCAGGTAGCACATATAAGTCCATTACTTGGCTTTCTTCGCCCTTGTGGACCACTTTTACCTCTATCTTTCCGATGGGGTACACTCTTTGCCCCGTGTATGTTTTCAATATAATCTCCGTATCCCGTAGGGGAATATGTTGGAATAACCTTTTGTAATCTTTCTTATTCATGACCGTCAATGCCGATCCAGTGTCCAATTCCATCTTTACTTGGACTCCTGCTATCTGAAGAGTGACCCAAATTGTCTGGAGATCTGCATCCTTACCAACGTTGTGTACTCTTAAGCTACCCAGTTCATTACTGCTAGCGTCTGAATCTGACTTCTGTTCATTCGAACTGGTCTTTGTCACCTTGTGCACCTTTATGTATTTTCCTTGCGGTGACTTTTTGTTGCTGGTCTTCTTTCCTGACCGGCATACTTTAGCTATGTGGCCAAGCCTGCCACACGTTCTGCATTCTTGGTTTTTAAACCAACACTGGTTCTGATCGTGTGTTGTCTTTCCACAACGATAACATTTTACAGTACTCAAACCCAGTTTATTTGTACTGTGTTCCGGTGACCGTAGCTGCATTACTGCCATGCCTCTCGCTGCGGCTTCGTGTGCTGCTGCTATAGTTGTTGTGTATGTAATATGTGTGCTACTTTGAACCTATGGACAGGACTGCACTACTTGTTGGGCGTAGTGATACGCAGTACCACTCCTGGCCATAGGGGTATAAATAGCACTGTGGGTACTGATCCCCCTCAGTTCCCGCCTGTGGGCATGAAGTAAAGACCTATGTGCAGTCCCTACCTCCAACCAGTAAAGGCCTGTTTGAGTTATACGTTTAAGTCTTTGTGTTAATTGTTCAATACAATACACATACTTAACACTGGCGACGAGTCAGGCTCTTACCCTGCGGCAGTTATTCCAGGCGGCTTCGTCCAAAGACAGGACGTTGAAGAGAGGTTTCAATCCTCAACACCCCACTCAAAACTGAAGGGCAGCAGAAATCCTGACAGCTGCCAGCGACTGGAAGTCACAGGCATTAGGACCCTGAAGCCTCCATCAGCTTGTGAACCGGAGTAAAGACAGGACTGGGGAAGAGAGAGAGGTAGGGCGATAGCGATCGGCAGATAAGGGCCGGGCCGCTTTGAAGTGAGGGGCGCAGCCGGGCCAGCGATCGGGACCAAAGATAAGAGCCGCACTCGGACTGAAAGGCGCGGCGGCTGCAGAAGCTCAAGGTGCGAGAGTCGCGGTGCACAGCGCGGGCTATCGATCGCGGCGAAGATAAGGGCCGCACTCGAGGGCTGAAGGGAGACGGCGTCGGGGGACGGGTGAAGACCGCCAAGCGCGGGAAAACCGCCATTTTGTGGGCGGAGGACGACGGCAAGAGCGGGAAGCCGCCATCTTTGATAACAAGTAAAGAAAATAAAATCTGAGAAATTGCAAATCTACAATGCCTAAACACGGGAATATTAGCACCTTTGATAGTGACCTCGAAGATTGGGCCATATATGTTGAAAGAGTAAAAAATTATTGTAAGGCCAATAAAATTCGTGACCAAGATAAAGCTCTAACATTATTAAATTTAATGGGTGCGAAGACGTACGGGCAATTGAAACACCTGTTATCACCAGATGAACCGGCGGATAAGACGTTCGATGAGATTGTTACTGTCCTGAAAGATCATCTAAACCCCACGCCGCTGATGCTAGCGGAACGATTTAAATTTTACGACAGAAGGCAGCTACAGCATGAAAGCAATGCTGAATATTTGCTGGAATTGCGTAAATTAGCGAAATATTGCCAGTTTGGAACGGGATTGACAGATGCACTACGAGACAAATTTGTGTGTGGTTTATTTAAACAGGATACACAAAAGCGACTGCTCGAGGAGAATGAGCTGACGCTTGAGAAGGCGGTCACTATGGCAGCAGCACACGAAGCCGCAGCGAGAGGCACGGCAGTAATGCAGCTACGGTCACCGGAGCTCAGTGCACAAAATTGGGTGTGAGTTCTGGCAAATGTTATCGTTGTGGAAAGACAACGCATGATCAGAACCAGTGTTGGTTTAAAAACCAAGAATGTAGAACTTGTGGTAGGCTTGGACATATAGCTAGAGTATGCAGGTCAGGGAAGAAGACCAGCAACAAGAAGTCACCGCAAGGAAAATACGCAAAGGTACACAAGGTGACCGAACAGGAGTCCGATTCAGACGCTAGCAGTAATGAACTGGCTAGCTTAAGCTGTAATGAACTGGCTAGCTTAAGAGTACTCAACGCTGGTAAGGGTGCAGACCTCCAGACAATTTGGGTCACTCTTCAGATAGAAGGAGTCCAAGTAAAACTGGAATTGGACACTGGATCGGCATTGACGGTCATAAATAAGAAAGATTACGGAAAGTTATTCCAACATATTCCCCTACAGGATACGGGGATTATATTGAAAACATACACGGGGCAAAGAGTGTACCCCATCGGGAAAATAGAGGTTGCAGTGGCCCACAAGGGCGAAGACAGTCAAATAATGGACTTATATGTGATATCTGAAGGAGGTCCTCCACTACTAGGACGGGAGTGGATTAGGAAAATGAATATGGACTGGCATTTCCTACAAACAATAACGAGTGAGAACTCGGTGAAGATAGTCGGCCCAGACTCTGGAACGGATGATGGTAAGCCCAACTCAGGTGCAAAAGACAAAGTTTCAGCACAGAATTCCACTGAGCAACAACAACATAGTTTAACTGTGGATTCTGAGTCTGGCAAGTCTACTGATGTGCCCATTTCTGAGGGACACCGGGCTCGAACTCAACTCCATTTCAAACTACAACAGCAATTAGAACAAATGCTTCGCCGTTTTGAGCAAGAGTTGAATGCAACGAAAGAGTTCTTTGATATAGAGTTGGAGAATCTGGAAAGACAACAGAAGCAGCTGATGGAGAAAATGGAGCAGGAGCACACAAAACGTCTGATGTCAGAGGAGTTAACGGTCAGCCAACTCCTGCATATGCTGAAGGACAGGACTCTGAAATGGGAAAAACTTGAACATGAACTTCAATATTCAAACGAAAGGGGTTCGGAGCTCTCAAAGGTTATTGGAAGAGCTGAGGTGGCAACACAGACTGAGATGACTGCAACAGAGCAGCCCTTGGATGCCAAAAGTACGCTGACTCACGTCAACGTAGAACAACAGACCGCTGAAACAGCTGCTCCGGTAGAGGGATTGCATAGTCCGATCAATCAATCTCCAAAGGAAGTTGAAGTATTAAAATCACAAATGAGGTCACTAGTAAACGACTTGCTGAAAGCCCAGAAAAAGCTGGATGCAGAGGTACACATGAAGAAGTCTCTTCAGGAAAGATGTCTGGATTTGGAACAAGAGCTGGCTAACGTCCAGCTAGGTATGGAGGAAATAGACGACCCTCTCACTGGTCTAGCTCAGGACGACACCGAATATTACGATGTCCTGTCCTGCCCAGCTTGTAACTTCGACTCCCAAAGTGCAGAAATCATGGAGGAGCACCAAAAGTCTACGGAACATCGGGAGAAGCTGGCTCTACGACGGAAACAGGAGGAAGAGAAGGAGGAACTGCGCATGCAGCTGGCAGCTGTGGCAGCTGACAATGGAGCCCAGAGAGTCTCCAAGAAGCAGAAAAGGAAAAGTAAAAACAGAAGATGACCCATCTGAACCATTATCACCTCTACCAGATCACACACGTGGTCCCTCCGAACGGAGCCAATTCAGTTCGGAAGTTCAAACTGTTAAATCCATGGAAGGACTATTGAATGAGTCACTCTAGCAACGTGAACCGACTACACCACAGAGATTGAATCTGTGAACTGTTTTCCGCAGAGACTGAATCTGTGATCTGTTTTTGACATGAAGTTATCTATGTATCTATGTTATTCTGTTATGTAAACCTGAAGTTATATATGTATATATGTTATTACGTTATGTTAAATGGGGAGATGACTGTAAAGCTAGGAAGGGAGGAATGTTGTGTATGTAATATGTGTGCTACTTTGAACCTATGGACAGGACTGCACTACTTGTTGGGCGTAGTGATACGCAGTACCACTCCTGGCCATAGGGGTATAAATAGCACTGTGGGTACTGATCCCCCTCAGTTCCCGCCTGTGGGCATGAAGTAAAGACCTATGTGCAGTCCCTACCTCCAACCAGTAAAGGCCTGTTTGAGTTATACGTTTAAGTCTTTGTGTTAATTGTTCAATACAATACACATACTTAACAATAGTGACCGCTTTCTCAAGCGTCAGCTCATTCTCCTTGAGCAGTCGCTTTTGTGTATCTTCTTTTAATAATCCACACACAAATTTATCTCTTAGCGCGTCTGTTAGTCCCGTTCCAAACTGACAGAACTTTGCTAGCTTACGCAATTCCATTAAATATTCAGCATTGCTTTCATCCTTCAGCTGCCTTCTGCTGTAAAATTTAAATCGTTCCGCTAGCATCAGTGGCGTGGGGTTTAGGTGATTTTTCAGGACAGTAACAATCTCCTCGAACGTCTTATCCGCCGGTTCATCTGATGATAAAAGGTGTTTCAATTGCCCGTATGTCTTCGCACCCATTAAGTTCAATAACGTTAGTGCTTTCTCTGCATCTGGGATTTTATTTGCTTTACAATAATTTTGTATGCGTTCTACATACATGGCCCAATCTTCGATGTCACCATCAAAGGTATCAATGTTCCCATGTTTAGGCATCGTTGCAATTTATTTTATCCCAAGATGGCGGCTTCCCGCTCTTGTCTTCGTCCTCCGCCTACAAAATGGCGGTTTTCCAGCACTTGGCGGTCTTCACCCACTGGCTGCAATGGCGTTTGGCGTGCCGCTGCTGCTCCCCTTTCCCAGCGGTTAGTAACTCCCCCGACGCTGTCTCCGCTTCACCGCGGCTCCCTCGGGCATTCGCGCTTCCCCGATGTCGCGCCTCGCAGCCCTTCTTGCAGCCCGGTTATTAGCACCGGCTGCGTTCGCCTTCACCGCGGCTCTCGCGCCTTCAGTCGCCCCAGACGCTGCGCCTTATCTCCGGTCACGATCGATCTCACCGCCCTTATTCCTCCGTCTTCCTCCCCCCGTCTGTACAGCCAACGCGGCCGACTTTCTGCTCGCGTCGCTGACCGGCTTACCCACCACCGAGGTAGAAAGAAGATAGCTGACTGCCGCTGATGGAGGCTTCGAGTTCAGGATGTCTTCTGCACTCTGGGTTCTCGATGCCTGCCGCGCGACGTGTCTTCCAGCAGGGTGATGAGGGTGGATGCCTCTCTTCGACGCCCGTTCTGTGGACGAAGCCGCCGTGGATATAAACTGCCGCAGGGTAAGAATCGGACTCGTCGCCACTGTTAAGTCTGTGTTCCAGTTGTATTAAGATTAATTACTGACACAGACTACAAGAATAAAGTTCAACAGGTCTTTACTAGTTGGAGGTCAGGACTATACTAAATACAATATCACTACACAGTACTTATATACCAGTGGTCACCACCGGTATTACGTATACAGCAGCCAGAGAAAGTAGTACATCTCTTAAGGTGGAACAGGCTTAAGTTCTCTTAAGGTGGAACAGGTTACATACACCACATTAGGTCTAATTTTTTTCTTGAGTATAGGTCAAAGAAGCTTGCAAATGTATGGTTGATCAGGTTAGAAGTAAGGAAATATTTATAATTAGTTGGGAATTCAGCAAATGGGAAAAACAACTGCACACAACAGCAGACACTGGACTGAATCAATGAGTGAGAATCTTGTAATAACAACAGAAAATGCTGGAAAAACTCAGCAAGTCAGGCAACATCCGTGGAGAGAAATTTGAGTTGACGTTTCGGGTTTGACCCTTCTTCAAAACCGAAGAAGGGTCAAACCCGAAACGTCAACTCAAATTTCTCTCCACGGATGTTGCCTGACTTGCTGAGTTTTTCCAGCATTTTCTGTTGTTATTTCGGATTTCCAACATCTGCAGTATTTTGCTATCGTACTAGTGAGAATCTTGTGTTTGAATGGGAAAGATATGGCATGAGCTATCTTATTTGTTTATGGCAAGGAAGGGACAGTGTGTCTATCTCAGGATTTTGTTCAGCATGAAGATCTATTTGAATTTTACTGGGTTTCACCACATTAATGTTTTTATGATTAGATGCTTGTTCTGCTTGAATCAAATTCTTGAGAGGGTTTCTTGCAAAATGCTATAGGAAACTTGCTTGGTTTGATTTAACTGAACTTCCTTGACTGGCTGCTCTCTGAGTAAATTACATAATGTGATATAACGATACTTAAATGTCATAGAACCTGGGATCATGTGGATCTGAAAATCAAGCTCTTGATAGTATGGACCATTTAATGTATATTTTGAAACAATAATGTGTTTCAATTTAGGACTGTCCTGTTAGGAATGATTGCAAATCATTGAAAGCAGCAACAATAAGCAATATTAGAACTGAATGAGATCTCCAGGGATTAACCAAATCTCAGAAGGATTACATCAATAGCATCCAGGAATTAGGATGCCTGATGTTTAAAGTTTTATCCTATCTATTTTTAGCACTAGTCATCTGCTCTTGTAAGCCTGGTAGTGTTGAATACACTTCAATTATGCAGTAAGAAAGCTTTGTCTATAAAATTGTCACGACACTTTATTGTCTATTGGTGATGTATGTTGCATTTTTTTTAACTGATCAAAAATTGAGAGAAAATAGTAACTCCGTACATGATCATTCTACCTTTTTTAAATATTAGAATAAACTTCAAGAATATGATACCATTTTTTCTTGGTCAGAGTATGCTGCTAATGTAAAATGTATGTCCTGAATATACTGCATAATTACAGAGCATGTTCTTTTGAGATACGATGTTGTAATATAGATTATGTATTTAAGGAAATGGTCAATTCAGAAACTCTCCTATATGCAGTAAGGTTCTTGCCCACCACCCCCACCCCCCCTCCATACCACCACCAAAAAACTCTATCTCCATTCAAATGCACAAAGTAGCCCTGAAGTTGAAAGTTCTGCCCAGTGTGTTGACCTTGCATTCAGTTCAACATATTGGTGTGATACCATCATGCTTTGGAATACGTAGCAAACTACACCATTCTGTAAATTGCTGCACTAGGTTGGTTGTTGTTCTGTTAGGATGAAATGAAGTAAGGTGGGAGGAGACTCATGTGGAGTATAAACCCAGGCAAAGACCTGTTGGGCCAAATTATGTAATTGTAATCATTGGCTTGGACTTCCAAATCTAGGTTTTCCACTGGCTGCTGCCTCATTTTTGTGATGCTAATCAGATGCTCAGCAGCAGGAAATGTACTGGAGATTCAGTACTTCAGCATCCACCCCATTTTCCACAATTATTTCCAGCAGCCGGTATAAATGCCTGCCCTCTTGGCTAGGTGCATACAAAAGAAGCAGTAATGACGTGGTGACATCATACCTGCCTATTTTCTGTCACTTCTGCCTCATTTACATTCATTCATATTCCTACCTATAAAATACAAGCGTCCAGGGTCGGTGGAAGAAAATTTAAAGGGCCTCGATCCAACATTAACAGCTGCAGTTACTTTTGAGTCTTGATTTCTTTACTGTTGCCAACTACTTTGTCATCTGTCTTTGTGCTATTTGCTGAGGGGCTTACATTCTCTTTCCCCCTCCCCCAATACAGATGGAACACAATAATTTTCCTTTGAGAATTCCCCTCTCTCTTTGCTTCTTGGGATGCCAGGCTAATGTGGCTGCCTCTGGGGACATCTGCAACATTACTCAAACAGCGGTGCACAGATGTACTAAGCATAGCTGCATTGCTCTCTTTGAGCTGGTGATTTCATCTTCTCATTCCACTACCAGCAACGTAGGATTCTTCAATGTCCATGGAGTGTTAGATTGCACCAATTTGGCCTTATATACACCTTGCTCTGCGCTGATATCTACGTCAACAGGAAAGGATTCCACTTTCTCAATATGCAGCTTGTTTGTGACCAGCAGTATGCCATAATGCAAATGAGCTGGGAGCTGCTCCAATGCCTTCATTTTATGGCAGTTCACATTGCTAGTGCTCTGACCCAGAAAGGGAAATCTTTGGGTGACTTCTGGCTGATCAAAGCTATCCTCTACAGCTGTGCTTGATGACACCTGCGTACATTTCCAGGACACTAGCTGAGCATTACTTATAATGAGGCCCATTTGTGCACCATGAGGATTGTAATAGTGTGCTGTATGATGCCCAACTCTGCCTTAAAAAGACTGGACTAAGATTAATTAGTGGTAAGGGAATCGGGCAGAGGAGAGGCAGCCTGAGGGGGATAGGATAGAAGTTTCAGGCTGCACAAGATATTCATGCCAGAGATACAGGAGTCCTTCTCTTGACTACCCTGTCTGGCCATTGAATTATTCATCCTGCATACACCTTCCTCCTTTCCATCACAGATATGCCATTGACTGCAGCCCCATCTCTGCCCATCAACAGCAAAAACTTGTATTTATATAGCACCTTTAACATGGTAAACCGTCCCAAGGCATTTCACAGGAGTATTATAAGACGAAAGAATTTGACACGGAGCCACATAAGGATAAATTAGGGCAGGTGACCAAAAGCTTGGTCAAAGAGGTAGGTTTTAAGGAGCATCTTAAAGGAGGAAAGAGAGGTGGAGAGGTTTAGGGAAGGAATTCCAGAGCTTAGGGTCTAGGCAGCTGAAGGCACGGCCACCAATGGTTGAGTGATTAAAATCAGGGATGCTCACGAGGGCAGATTTTGAGGAGTGCAGATATCTCTGGGTGGGGGGGGGGGGTGTTGTGGGCTGGAGGAGATTACAGAGATATGGAGGGGCGAGGCCATGGAGGAATGTGAAAACAAGGATGACAATTCTGAAATTGAGGCATTGCTTAACCAGGAGCCAATGGAGGTCAGCGAACACAGGGTGATGTGTCAACGGGACTTGGTGCAAGTTAGGACACGGGCAGCTGAGTTTTGGATAATCTCAAGTTTACGTAGGGTAGAACGTGAGAGGCCAGCCAGGAGTGCATTGGAATAGTCAAGTCTAGAAGTAACAAAAGCATGGATGAGGGTTTCAGCAGCAGATGAGCTGAGGTGGGGTGGAGACGGACGATGTTACAGAGGTGGAAATAGGCGATCTTAGTTATGGTGCGGATATGTGGTTGGAAGCTCATTTCAACTCACAACTCCAATTGATACCAGCTAATGTAAGTACAATCATCATTTTCATGTAAATCCATTCCGTGTGTGAGCCTAGTATTCTTGCTCTGTGTAGCCCCTTGGTGCCAGCGTGTGATTTGTGGACTTTTAGACTTAGCTGTCTGCATCTCCTGGGTGCTACCTGAGTGGCTGGAGTGTGTGAAGTAGCTGGCTGCTGTGTGCCAATAGGAGAACCTTGGGAGTGAGGGAAACTGAGATGGACAAGCTGTAGGTTGCCCCTCTTGTGCTGCATGCAGCATGTTATTTCTGACATACTGAGCTATTGCAGACAACTGGCTAGAGGGTGTACATGTGCTGTGATCCTGAGAGATAACACCATCATGACTGCTTGTTTTTTGCCATGTTATTAATTCTGCATAGCCATTAATCTGCGGGTAAGCAGACCTCATGGTACCTATGAGACCACTGAAACCCTGTGTGAAACTTCCCAATAACCAGCCCCAATCTGGTACCCCAGGCCTCTATGGCAGCAGTCTGAGCCTCCATGGAACAAGCAGAAACTGCTCTTGGGCTTCTGTAATGGGGACTTCTGCTGCAGATTTCCCTGGAGCTACCACAAGTGCCAGAGTTGATTGCAGTGCTGCAAAGCAACGCAGCATGGTATACATAGATGTTGGATTCCTCCACTCCATCTGCCAACTGCAGCACACTGTCTGATATGGCCCCCAGTGTTTGCACATAGGCTTGGTGCTCTACAAGTATTCTTTTATAAGATTCTGAGTTCTGTAGTCCAGGCACTTTATCGAAGGAGTGGCTGATCCCAACCCTTCGGGCAGCAACATCTTCCTCCTCGTGCCACTACCAGCTGCTTGTGCCCTGTGTGTATACTCCCCTCTGGATCATACTATGATTCTCCTGGAGGGTGGCTCTGGGCAGCTGCATGGGAGTGATGGTGTGTGTTCATAAGTGTTGTCCAGGCTAGATGCACTGGTACCAGGTTATGCTTTTATTGTCACATCTAGATAAGAGAGAGCTTTGATGGGTTGTTAAGAAGCTGACAGGAAATGCAGGGTATTGTAAGATGAGAAGGAAGAGAAGCAGAATGTCATCCTAAACCTTCAGCTGGCATCTGTCCTCCAAATCCCCCCTCTTTGATACTGTCTATTGCCTCTGCAGGATTTGGAGAGCTTCCTCCTGTTAGGTAGTGAGAGGAAGGAGGTTGTAGTTCTCCCTTGAGTATTATGGGCTGTCTTTTTCTTGAAAAAGAGTGAAAATTACCTTTGGTTACCATGACTTGCAGTAACCCTGGTGTGGGCATGTAGCCCATCATGTGTATGTTGACAGGTGCAATTACATTCTATGTGAGGTTTTTAATGACAAAGGCTGTGATTGAAGGAACACTTCCAGGTGAAGGCTGGGAGTGTCAAGGGCACTACGCAGTTCCTGGACATGGATATAGGCAACTGAAGCACGTGTGAGGGGAATCATTGTAAGTGGCTGATATATATAGTACAGTGCATTCTTTCTGTTTCTTCTTAACCTAGTCATTAATTTTGTTTCTAGTACTTAGTCGCTGTGTGTGGGGTGTTGATATTGCCACTGACTGCTTTGGCCACTTCCTTTGACTACCCCTGAGCAGTTGTGTGGGGTCCTTTAGCACTCTTTTCTAAACAATGCTCCTTCCTTTGCCTGACTTCATCCAGCAGCATTTGCCATCCTACAGAGTTGAAAGACATTTTTCAACAAAACTTTCTTCTTTGCTGCAAACCTGTTCGTTGTGCATAATTGCCCCTTTAAGCTGCTGCAGGCCTTTAAATCCTGCAGATGCATGCTAATTCCCTCCCCCAATCAACAGCATTCCTGATGTCTGCAGCTTGCCACGATTATTTAAATTAGGCTGACCCCAAGCACTATGCAGGGTCAGCCCACTCCACCTCAGACAGACACATTACACACTGCCCTACTTCTGCCTAAGATTTTGTCCAATTCAAGCGTCAGTGCCTAAGTTGTACCGAAGAAAAATCACACCAAACAACAGTACTGTAGCTCACCAACTAACGCTTTTTAATCTTCATAGAGATTTATTGTAATTTTGTGTTAAGAACATTCTTAATGTCCGTGTCTATTCAAAAATGTATCTAATAACACTAATGGGAAACAATGCATGAGCGTTTGACAATATAACTCTGCTTATGATAGGTGTCTCTGAAGACTATTTTAATGCAATTAGGAAAAATGTGAACTAACATCAAATCATGATGTGGATGTTTAAAAAGTGGTGTCCACTGGAGTACCAAATACAAAAATAGTTTCAAATTAAATGAAGTTGAACACTCCAAAGCACTAAAGGATAGCAATAATGAACTTGAATATGAAGTGATTTATGGATTTCAATACGGGTTTACTGATCTTCATGTTCTAACATTGTTTCATGTAAGATATATAATATGAGAGTTTGTAACTACGCTGGGTTTCCAGCTTAATAAAATTGTGAAATATTGTGCACATTGTTAATGTTATCTCCGAGATGATAGACTTCCATTTGGCATGTGCCAAGGTGACCTTGGAAAAGGAAGATGTTTAAACCTGTAGGGCTAGAAATTCGTGGTCTGAGCGCCATGCACTAAAAAGCCGGCCGCCGCTCTTTCGCCAGCTGCTGGCGGGTCCCACAGCGGCCGCCGTTTTGGTCCTTACCTTTGCGCTGTCGGTAACTGGCAGTGCCATGTTGGACAAAATGGCGGCACTGTGACGTCAATTGGCATGCAACACTGACTTAACGTCACAAACGCTAACTTCGACCCTAGCACTGAATTCAGCGCTGGGTCCTAAGCACACCAGGTTAACCTGGCGTGCAAGCAGGCTGACAGTGGCGATGTCAGCATCTCTTAAAGGGACACACACATCTTTCAGGTAAGTTTGCATTTAAACTTTTAGATTGGGTTTTTTGATTTTATTGAAGTAGTGGCTTGCTGCAATAGATGTTAAAAGGTTTTTAAGTGTGTAGGGAGTGCTGCTGGATGCTTGCAAGGGCTCAGATGGAAAATGAAGGCCTTTGAGTAGACAGAAAATGCTACAAATACACAGCAGGTCACGCAACATCCATGGAGAGAAAAACTGAATTCACGTCTCAGGTCGAGATGCTGCCTGACCAGTTGAGTATTTCCAGCATTTCATACTGACATTTCAGATTTACAGCATCTGCTCACAGAGGGAAGAGGAAGACACAGAAGAGGAGGAAGCTGAAGAGGATGAAGCAAAAGAGGAGAAAGCAGACTGAAGGTCCATCCCAGACAGCCCCTTTGTGGCCGAGATATCCGGAATGGAATCATTCGCCTGCGGTCCCAGTGACCACAACCCCAAATTCCCCTTTCAACATTAGTTTCAGATCTTACCTTTGATATACCTATCAATTCGTCCAATAAAAAGCGACGAGTTAGGAACGTAACTAAAGGTTTTTATTGACTAAATAACAGAGCCCACCCTCGTGGGTGATCGGGTCCAACAAGGAGGAATACCAGCCAGTCGACTACCTTTATACCTGGGCAGGTAGGTGGAGCCATGGGCGGAGTCGGAGGTGGTCAGCCCAGGTATAACAGCGCGACAAGAGGCGACCTCGTATAGTGATACAACAGTGAGAACAGTGATAACAATACAACAGTGATAACTATAGTGTAACGATAGTGAACGATAAAAGTGGTTTACCACATTCACCCCTTGTTTAGATTTGAGTCCGGCGGGGTGAAGTGTACTACCAGTTCTGGTATGTCAGTCTGTCCGGAGGCCTCGTAAGCCTCTCCGATCGTCGCAGCGGCAGTGCTGCATTATCCGGTGTTAATGCTGGTGTCTGCGTGGTCGGCGAAGGCTCGTGGGGTTCCGGCATGCCGTCTACCTGGGCTGGAATTGGGGGGGTGGTGGGGGGGGGTAAAGGTGGTGTCTCCGGAGTGCCCGAGGGTGCGAGGTCTCGTAAGGAGACAGTGTCCTCCCGCCCGTCTGGGTAAGCCACGTAGGCGTACTGGGGGTTGGCGTGCAGGAGGTTCACCCTCTCGACCAGGGGGTCCGTTTTATGGGCCCTCGCGTGCTTTCGCAGCAAGACGGGCCCCGGAGAGGTCAGCCAGGTTGGTAGAGTGGTTCCCGTAGTCGACTTCCTGGGGAAAACAAACATTCGTTCATGGGGGGTGGCGTTAACGGCAGTGCAAAGTAGTGACCGGATGGAGTGCAGCGCTGTCGGGAGGACTTCCTGCCAGCGGGAGGTTGGGAGGCCCTTAGACTTTAAGGCTAAGAGGACGGCCTTCCATACCGTCGCGTTCTCTCTTTCCACCTGGCCGTTCCCTCGGGGGTTGTAGCTGGTGGTCCTACTTGCTGCAATACCTCTCGCTAGTAGGAACTGACGGAGTTCCTCGCTCATGAAGGAGGAGCCCCGGTCACTATGTATATAGTTCGGGAACCCGAACAAGGCGAAGAGGTCGTTCAGGCACTTGATGACCGTGGTACTGGTCATGTCTGGGCAGGGGAAGGCAAAAGGGAAACGGGAGTACTCATCAACGATGTTGAGGAAGTACACATTGCGGTCAGATGACGGTAGAGGCCCCTTAAAGTCGATGTTCAGGTGCTCGAAGGGGCGGGTGGCCTTGATCAGGCTTGCTCTGTCCGGCCTATAGAAGTGCGGTTTGCACTCGGCGCAGGTCTGGCAGTTCCTGGTCATGGTCCTGACCTCCTCGATGGAGTAGGTCAGGTTGCGGGCCTTAATGAAATGGTAAAGTCTGGTGACCCCGGGGTGGCAGAGGTCGTTGTGGAGGGTCTGAAGTCTATCAATATGCGCGCTGGCGCATGTAATTCGTGAAAGAGCATCAGGGGGTTCGTTCAGCTTACCTGGCCGGTACAAGATATCATAATCGTAGGTGGATAGCTCGATTCTCCACCTCAAGATATTGTCATTCTTGATTTTGCCCCTCAGCTTGTTATTAAACATGAAAGCAACCGAACGTTGGTCGGTGAGGAGGGTAAATCGTTTGCCTGCCAGGTAATGCCTCCAGCGCCGTACCGCCTCCACAATTGCCTGGGCTTCCTTCTCGACCGACGAGTGTCGGACCTCGGGGCCCTGTAGGGTCCTTGAGAAGAAGGCCACCGGCCTCCCCTCCTGGTTAAGGGTAGCGGCTAGGGCGAAGTTGGATGCATCGCTCTCCACTTGGAAGGGGATGGACTCATCCACTGCGTGCATTGTGGCCTTGGCTATGTCTCCCTTGATGAGGGAGAAGGCCGCGCACGCTTCCTCCGTGAGGGGGAAGGATGTGGCCTTCATGAGGGGTCTGGCTTTGTCCGCATAATTGGGCACCCATTGGGCATAGTAGGCGAAGAGCCCCAGGGTTCTCTTAAGTGCCTTAGGGCAGTGGGGGAGGGGTAGCTCCATGAGGGGGCGCATTCTTTCGGGGTCGGGGCCGATGAGTCCGTTCTCTACTACACAGCCAAGGATGGCAAGGCGCGAGGTGTTAAACACACATTTCTCCTTATTGTAGGTGAGGTTCAGCCGTTGGGCTGTACGGAGGAATTTCTCCAGATTCACGTCATGGTCCTGCCGGTCGCGGCCGCAGATGGTGACGTTATCTAGATAGGGGAATGTGGCCTGCAGTCCGTTCTGGTCAACCATCCGGTCCATCTCCCTTTGGAAGACCGAGACCCCGTTGGTGACACCGAAGGGGACCCTAAGGAAGTGGTATAGGCGCCCATTCGCCTCGAAGGCGGTGTACTGGCGGTCCTCGGGGTGGATAGGGAGTTGGTGGTAGGCCGACTTAAGGTCGATGGTCGAGAATACGCGGTATTGTGCAATCTGATTGACCATGTCAGATATGCGGGGAAGGGGGTATGCGTCCAGCTGGCTGTATCTGTTTATGGTCTGGCTGTAGTCGATGACCAGGCGATTTTTATCGCCGGTCTTAACGACCACGACCTGGGCACGCCAGGGGCTGTTGCTCCCCTCGATAATGCCCTCTTTCAGGAGGCGCCGCACCTCAGAGCTAATGAAGGCTCTGTCCCCAGCGCTGTACCGCCTGCTCTTGGTAGCGACGGGTTTGCAGTCGGGGGTGAGGTTAGCGAACAGGGAAGGTGGCGGCACCTTGAGGGTGGATAGGCTGCAGGTGTTACGCGGTGGGCGGTTTAACATTCGCTGGTTGTCGACTGTGAGTGGGGGGAGGGGTCCACCGTATGCTAGGGTTACACTTTGGAGGTGGGATTGGAAGTCCAGCCCTAGTAGGACGGCAGCGCAGAGCTGGGGGAGGACGAGGAGTTTAAAATTTTTATACTCCGTACCCTTAACCGACAAGGTCACAACACAATAGCCGCTAATGTCCGTGGCGTGGGACCTCGATGCCATCGAGATTCGGTTGCGCGTTGGCAGGACAGGGAGGGAGTAGTGGCTCACCGTGTCTGGGTGGATGAAGCTCTCCGTGCTTCCGCTGTCGAACAGGCAGGTCGTGGCGTGGCCGTTTACTTTGATGTCCATCATCGACTTGGACAGGTGGTGTGGGCGGGCTTGATCCAGAGTGACGGAGGCTAGTGTGTAGGTAAGCGAGTCGTTGTCGTCTGCGGGCGAGGCGGTCGTCGGGTCCGGAGGCCCGGTGGCAGTCGGGCGTGGTGGGTAAAATGGCGTCTCCCACGAGGTAGGACAAAATGGCGGAGAAGATGGCTGCTCCCATAACTCGCATGAGGCACTATTGGGGTTGGTTGCCTTGATCAAAGATGGCCGCCCCCATGACTCACGTGTGGGGATGCTGGCCTCAGTTGCCTTGAAAGAAGATGGCCGCCCCCACAGTTCGCATGAGGCACTGCTGGCCTCTGAAGATCCGCTCCTGCAGGCCTTAGAGAAGTGGCATTTCTTCCTGCAGGTTGAGCAGGTAGAGTTCCTGGCTGGGCAGCGCGACCTCGGGTGCTTCTCCTGGCCGCAAAAGAAGCAGCCGGCGGCCCGATCGCGGGTGCCCGATGTCGGAGCCAGTACCGGGGGTGGCGGTCCCGGTCGGGTCCGGGACGCCGACGCTGAGGTAGGTCCCGGGGGCGGCGCTGCGAAGGGTATTGCGGTAGGGGTCGGGCCCGAGTCCCAGGGTCGCGAGCAGTACCTGGAAGACGCCTCCTGGTCCTGATGGGCCACCTCTAGGGAGAGAGCGAGGGCTTCAGCTTTGTCCAGGTCGAGGTCTTTAGCTTCAAGCAGTCTTTGCCGTGAGTAGTCGGACCGTAAGCCTTTCACAAAGGCATCGCGGATATTATCTTCCATATTTTCAACAGCCGTCACCGCTTTAAAGTCACAGTTCCTGCCGAGTGCTCTTAGCACCTGTAAAAATTCAGCTACAGACTCTCCTGGCTGTTGCGGGCAGGATCTTGGGAGGTGCCTGGTGTACATGTAATTTACCGGGCTCCGGTACTGCTGTTTCAGTAGGTTGATAGCGGCCTCGTATGTAGTCGTGTCCTGGATGAGTGCGTATACTCTCGGGCTCGCTTGGGCGTTCAGAACTCTTAGTTTGGATCTCTGAGGGATGCCGGATTCTTCCAGGTAGGATTCGAAGCAGCCCAGCCAGTGTTTGAAGTCGAGGGCTGAGTTTGCTGCCTGTGGGTTTAGATCCAGGTACGGTGGTTTGAGGGCTTGCAGCCAAGCCGGCTGGTGTAGCCCGGTGTCTGAAAGCTGCTGTGGCTGTGCTTCTGGGAGGGCTTCTGGCTGGCCAGTAGTAGACATCTTTAAAATTTAGTCAATAAAATTGATATACCTATCAATTCGTCCAATAAAAAGCGACAAGTTAGGAACGTAACTAAAGGTTTTTATTGACTAAATAACAGAGCCCACCCTCGTGGGTGATCGGGTCCAACAAGGAGGAATACCAGCCAGTCGACTACCTTTATACCTGGGCAGGTAGGTGGAGCCATGGGCGGAGTCGGAGGTGGTCAGCCCAGGTATAACAGCGCGACAAGAGGCGACCTCGTATAGTGATACAACAGTGAGAACAGTGATAACAATACAACAGTGATAACTATAGTGTAACGATAGTGAACGATAAAAGTGGTTTACCACAACCTTCACATCTGTTACTGACCATCACAGCATCCTCTTGGCAACGATGCTGAAATAAAAGCCACCACAAAGCACACTTTCCAATCCAACTATATATGTCTATCTGTCCAATGTGACATCAAGAAATCGATTCATCACCCGTATGCATTATCTTAGTGACTGTCTTGTGTGTGCCTTTTCCTATCTATTGATATCATGCAGTGCTACCCCAGTGGCTGCAGCATGGCTGATAGAAGGCTTCTGACTTTCAATGGGGGATACTGCCAATGACCTTGCTGGTCGACCTTGAGGAGCTGTTGGCTGGGAGTGTCAAATCAACCTCCTTCTTCTTCATTCTCCTCTCCCTCTTCTTGGCCATCCACTGGCTAGGCAGGCTGCATTTCTTGGGTGTGTGAAATGAGGAAGGCACAAGGGTGGAGTTGTGGTGAGGAGAGGGCGGGAAAGCATGAGGTGCATGCAAGAAGGAGGATAACATGAAGATACCAGCATCTTCTATCCTTTCAGCCCCACAGTTGGCCAAGGGCTCAGCCATGCCCCTGCCGAGAATGGCCAGCACCGTCTCCTCCAAGGGGGTGAGATGAGGCTGGGAATGGGAGATGTGCCACATGATTGGTGCAGATTGTTGGTAGGTGAGTAATTGGGGGTAGTGCATTGAGCAGTGTGTGAGGCTAGTAGTACAGTTGGTAGGAGACGGCTTTTGAAGATGCATTCACTGACCTTGACCAGGTCTGAGGTCATGAAGCCTCTTTGGGCACTGGAGCCAGGTGGTGAGGGTGACACTGCTGGCAGTGACAGCCTCGGTGATCTGGTATCACTTCCTTCTTTCTGGAGGGCCTCCTGTCTGTGATGAAATATTCCATTCATCACTGCCTGTGACTGTGGTTGGTTTCAGGTTCCCCCTTACCATTGTATTGCCTGTGACTGTGGTTGGTTTCAGGTTTCTCCTCACCATTGTATTGTGTATTGGAATGTATGGAATGTGTTGTGTGTAGGGCTCCGCCCATACCTGGCCTCTATGTAAGCCAGCTCAGTCTGGCCTCACAGCCAGTACTGCAGACCTCCAGGGAAGATACCTCTCTCCACTGTTATCTTCTAAGTTAATAAAAGCCTTGTTTTGTTTCGCTATCATCGAGTCTCGGGATTATTGAGGCACATCAATTTTATTAACTTATTTTTCAACACAATGGATCAACTCCTGAAACCCAAACGTTTGGATTTGGATCAGCATGCTCCGGACGCATCAGCACGCTTCGGACACTGGTTTATGTGTATGGAATTCTTCCTGGACAATTCCGCAGCCGTCAAAGACGCTACGGACGCTGCGAGTATGAAACTCGGAATTCTGCGGAATTGGGTAAGCCACCGGGTTTACCCCCTCATCCAAGACGCCGACACGTACCTGGCCGCCTGCGACATCTTAAAGGTGCATTACCAGCAGCCTACGAATGAGGTGTATGCTAGGCATCTGCTCGCCACTCGCGCACAGCGACCTGGGGAATCGGTGGAGGAGTTCCTAGGCACCCTGAAAATGCTTGGCAAAGACTGCAAGTGCCGAGATGTAAAAGCCGCAGTGTACACCGACGAGCTTGTTCGCAATGCCTTTATCACAGGCCTCAGCTCCACTTACATCCGGCAAAGACTGCTGGAAAAAATGGGATTGGACCTGAAACAGGCTGCGGACACCGCGCGATCCCTGGATGTGGCCCAGAGAAACTCGGACGCCTACTCTTCAGCTCGCGCCGTCCACGCCGTCACGTGTGCACCAAGGGCGCCGCCATCTTGGAAGGCATCTTCCCCGCCCGGCAGCCCGACACCGTCGGGGCCCCGCTCTCCCCCCAGAAGCCCTACGACAGCCGCGACGCGTCGGGGACCCAACTGCTACTTCTGCGGGCAGCCAAAGCACACCAGAAACCTGTGCCCGGCGAAAGGCACCACCTGCTTTAAGTGCGGTAAGAAGGGGCACTTTGGGAAGGTGTGCAGAGGGAACCCTGCTGGAAAACCAAAACCCGCCACCGCCGCGTGTGCGCCGTGGGAGCGGCCATCTTGGACGCCATCTTGCCCGACCTCGTGGGGTCCGCCATCTTGTGAGCAGACAGCGCGGACGCCATCTTGTCTCGATCAGGGCCCTACAGTGGCATCGGTCACAGTGGACCAGACCAGGCCGCACCCGCTATCCAAATCAATGGTGGACATCGAGGTAAATGGGTGCGGGGTTAAATGTTTAATTGACAGTGGAAGCACGGAGAGTTTTATCCACCCGGAACTGGCACGACAACTCTCCCTAAAGGTGGTCCCTACTCGGGGTACCATCTCTATGGCTGATAAAACCCAGACATCGACCATTCTGGGTTACTGCACGGTACAATTGTCCGTTAACGGGACTGTATACGATAATTTTAAAGTATTAATCATGAAGAATCTATGCGCGAGCGTGATCTTGGGCCTGGATTTCCAGTGCAACCACCAAAGCATCACGCTCAAGTACGGTGGGTCCCAGCCGCCCCTCACAGTGTGCGGTCTGGCTACCCTGAAGGTAAAGCCGCCTTCGCTATTCGCGAACCTTACCCCTAACTGCCGGCCAATAGCGACCAAAAGCAGGAGGTACAGCTGGGAGGACAGGCGGTTTATCGCAACCGAGGTAGACAGGCTCCTGAAAGAGCGCATTATTGAATGCAGCAATAGCCCGTGGCGCGCCCAAGTGGTGGTGGTAAGGGGTAGCGAGAAGAAACGGATGGTGATCGACTATAGCCAAACGATCAACAGGTACACCCAACTAGACGCCTACCCGCTACCCCGCATATCAGAAATGGTGAACCAAATCGCCCAATACCGGGTGTTCTCCACCATCGACCTCAAGTCAGCGTACCACCAGCTCCCTATCAGACCAGAGGACCACCCGTACACCGCCTTCGAGGCGAACGGACGCCTCTACCAATTCCTTAGAGTCCCCTTTGGGGTGACGAATGGGGTCTCGGTCTTCCAGAGGGAGATGGATCGCATGGTCGATGACCACCACTTGCAGGCAACCTTCCCCTACCTCGACAACGTCACCATCTGCGGTCACAACCAGCAGGATCACGACTCGAACCCCGAGAGGTTCCTGAAAACCGCACAAAAGCTCAACCTCACCTACAACGAGGACAAGTGCGTTTTCAACACCATGCGCCTCTGCATACTCGGCAGCGTGGTGGAGAATGGGGAAATCGGACCAGACCCCGACCGATTGCGCCCCCTACGGGAGCTGCCCCTGCCCAACACTCCCAAAGCCCTGAAAAGGTGCCTGGGGTTATTTTCTTATTATTCCCAATGGGTCCCCAACTACTCCGACAAAGCCCGCCCCCTCTTGAAAGCATCCTCTTTTCCGCTCTCTGCTGAGGCCCACGCCGCCTTCAAAAGCATTAAGCAGGATATTGAGCGGGCCACGCTACAGGCAGTGGACGAGAACACTCCATTTCAAGTGGAAAGTGATGCGTCTGACTTTGCCTTGGCGGCCACCCTCAACCAGGCGGGGCGGCCCGTAGCTTTCTTCTCGAGGACCCTCCAAGGGCCCGAGATCAGACACTCCTCCGTGGAAGTGGAGGCAGTGCGCCACTGGCGCCACTACCTAGCCAGCAAACGCTTCACCCTACTTACCGACCAGCGGTCGGTAGCGTTTATGTTCAATAATAAACAGAGGGGGAAGATCAAAAATGATAAGATTCTTAGGTGGCGGATCGAGCTCTCCACCTTCGAGTATGACATCATTTACCGGCCAGGGGCCCTTAACGAATCCCCAGATGCCCTCTCACGAGGGATGTGTGCCAGCGCCACCGGGGATCGACTACAGACCCTCCACAACGACCTCTGCCACCCAGGGGTCACGTGGCTGTTCCACTTCATAAAGTCCCGCAACTTACCCTACTCGATTGAGGAAGTTCGGTCTCTGACCAGAAACTGCCGCACTTGCGCTGAGTGCAAGCCTCGGTTCTACCACCCTGATAGAGCCCACTTAATCAAAGCTACACGGCCCTTTGAGCGGCTCAGCTTAGATTTCAAGGGCCCCCTCCCGTCCGTCGACTGCAATGTTTACTTCCTGAACATTGTGGACGAATACTCCCGGTTCCCATTCGCCTTCCCCTGCCCAGACATGACCAGCGCCACGGTCATTAAATGCCTCAACAGCCTGTTC
Source organism: Somniosus microcephalus (assembly GCF_052327205.1). Classification (NCBI taxonomy): domain Eukaryota; kingdom Metazoa; phylum Chordata; class Chondrichthyes; order Squaliformes; family Somniosidae; genus Somniosus; species Somniosus microcephalus. Next base: position 149,532,992 of record NC_140988.1, read on the forward strand.
TGCATGCCGAGCTACATCCACACGGATAGGGGGGGCGTCCTTCATGAGTGAAGAGCTACGCCAGTACATGCTGTCCAGGGGTATCACCACGAGCCGTACCACCAGCTACAACCCCCGGGGTAACGGTCAAGTGGAGCGAGAGAACGGGACAGTATGGAAAGCAGTCACTCTAGCTCTAAGGACCAAGGGCCTCCCTATCTCCCGCTGGCAGGAAGTCCTCTCAGATGTGCTCCATTCGATACGGTCGCTATTGTGTACTGCCACTAATGCCACGCCTCATGAACGAATGTTTAGCTTCCCCCGGAAATCCACCTCAGGCGTATCCATGCCGTCATGGCTCTCCACCCCGGGTCCGGTATTCGTGCGAAGGCATGTGAGGGGCCATAAGACGGACCCTCTCGTGGAGCCAGTGCACCTACTCCACGCCAACCCCCAATACGCGTATGTCCGGCACGCCGACGGAAGGGAGGACACCGTGTCAATAAAAGATGTCGCCCCAGCCGGTAACGACAACAACCACGGCAATAGCAGCAACAACGACCACAGCAACTCTTACCCACCCACTACTCTTTCATCACCCCTGGAAGAACATCGACCAACGGCACCCCCACCAACTACCCCTTCAACAACCCTGGCGGCACCCCCGGCAGAGACCCAGGAGGCCACCGGGGACACCCAGCCGACACCCGCGACACCACAACAGCCACGTCGGTCGCAGAGGACTACCAAACCCCCGAACAGACTAAATCTATAGAAGGGATGAATGTGATGAAATATTCCATTCATCACTGCCTGTGACTGTGGTTGGTTTCAGGTTCCCCCTTACCATTGTATTGCCTGTGACTGTGGTTGGTTTCAGGTTTCTCCTCACCATTGTATTGTGTATTGGAATGTATGGAATATGTTGTGTGTAGGGCTCCGCCCATACCTGGCCTCTATGTAAGCCAGCTCAGTCTGGCCTCAGCCAGTACTGCAGACCTCCAGGGAAGATACCTCTCTCCACTGTTATCTTCTAAGTTAATAAAAGCCTTGTTTTGTTTCGCTAACATCGAGTCTCGGGATTATTGAGGCACATCACTGTCCCTGTGGGTAGAGGACCTCTCTTGCAGTGTTGACCCCCTGCACAAAGCTGGAGTGCTGCATCCGAGAGCCTGGGTGCCCCTTCCCTGGCTGGCTTCCCATTTGTGTTAGTGCAGAAGCACTTTTCCCATTTTTTTAGGTGGGGAAGGGACTTCAGCTTTAAGAGCTGAATATTCACATTTGGGTCTTTTTAATGTTAATTTTTTTTGAAAGGCAGAAAGGGCTGCAAACTGCATTGTTTTACTGGATTTTAATTTGTATTAGTTGTGAGTGCATAGCCTCTTTAATTCACAGGCCTTTTCATTGCCCACAATTCCTTGTGAGCTCCACCGTCTCGCTTCCAGAGGCTATGTGACACTCAAACGCCACTCCTGGACACAAACTTTGAGTTGGATGCCTCCACTACTGCCACCAGGACAACGGTGCACGGAAGTAAAGCGCTGCGCCACCAATCTCCAGCCCCCAGACAAATTTTGTCCCGTTAGCGTTGCGGCCATTTTCAGTGGCCGTTAACTCCAGTTGACGGTGACACTGGCAACTTTCCTGGCGAACACAAATTTCTCCCCCGCAGCCTGCCCAGCCAGTGAATGGCCAAGAAGAGGGAGAGTGAAGAAGTAGAAGGTTGATTTGACACTCCCAGCCAACAGCTCCTCAAGGTCGACCAGCATCTAGTGAGAGATATCACATCTTTGTTAGATAAATCAAAAAGAGATACTTCTAAAGTAAATAGAACTTGAAAAATAGCTCACATTGGATTCAATGTAGAAATAGCAGGATTATTTATTATTGTGATCAGATAAAAAAACTGAAGAAACGTCAGTATTTTATATAAAAACAGATAATGCTGAAATCAGCCAGTCAAGAACATTTGTGGAGTGAGAAACAAAATTAATGTTTTAGGTCAAAGACCTTTCAGCTGAATGTGATAGGCTGGAGTGATTCAATGATGAAAGTGATAACATAGAATTTACAGCACAGAAACAGGCCATTCACCCCAATTGGTCCGTGCTGGTGTTTATGCTCCAAACTAACCTATGTTGCAAGACAAGAGGTGATCATGAGACAAGTATAGAAACAAAAGATGGGTCCAGAGGAGATGTAAATGGTTACAGTAGAACAGAAGGGGGGGAGGAGGGACTGAGAAGCATGGAAAATCTGGCAAAGATGAGAAGGCTCCCATGGCCTGTAAATGTGGCAGAAGTCAGGTAGACCGTCGGGTGTGGACCAACCCATGTAACTCTGTTTTATAGTTTCTAAGGTCTCTCTGGTGTAGCGGGGACTGTTGGTAAACTATTTAACTGTAGTGTAATTAGTGGGATTGATTGATTTGATTTAATTTAAACTCAATTAATTAAAGGGTAAGTCATGGCAGGACGGCCCGGCCCTGTGATCTGCTCCTCCTGCGAGATGTGGGAACTCCGGGACACCTCCTGTGTCCCTGACAACTACATGTGCAGGAAGTGCATCCAGCTGCAGCTACTGACAGACCGCATTGCGGCACTGGAGCTGCGATTGGATGCATACTGGAGCGTTCACGATGCTCAGGACATCGTGAATAGCACGTTTAGGGAGTTGGACACACCACAGGTAGAGGTTGGACAGGAAGAAAGGGAACGGGTGACCAACAGGCAGAGTACTAGGCGCAGGCAGGTAGTGCAGGGGTCCCCTGTGGCCATCCCCCTCTCCAACAGATATACCACTTTGAGTACTGTTTGGGGGGGGGGGGGGTGGCTTATCAGAGGAAGGCAGCAGCAGCCAACTTCCTGGCACCAGGGGTGGCTCTGCTGCACAGAATGGGAGGAAAAAGAGGGGTAGAGCTATAATAATAGGGGATTCAATTGTAAGGGGAATAGATAGGCGTTTCTGCGGCCGCAAACGAGACTCCAGGATGGTGTGTTGCCTCCCTGGTGCAAGGGTCAAGGATGTCTACGAGCGGCTGCAGAACATCTTGGAAGGGGAGGGTGAACAGCCAGTTGTCGTGGTGCATATAGGCACCAACGATATAGGTAAAAAGCGGGATGAGGTCCTAAAAGCGGAATATAGGGAGTTAGGAGGTAAATTAAAAAACAGGACCTCAAAGGTAGTAATCTCAGGATTGCTACCAGTGCCACGTGCTAGTCAGAGTAGAAATAGAAGGATACTTCAGATGAATACGTGGCTAAAGGAATGGTGCCAGGGGGAGGGATTCAAGTTCCTGGGACATTGGAACCGGTTCTGGGGGAGGTGGGACCAGTTCAAACTGGACGGTCTGCACCTGGGCAGGGCTGGAACCGATGTCCTCGGGGGAATGTTTGCTTGTGCTGTGGGGGAGGGTTTAAACTAAAATGGCAGGGGGTTGGGAACCTGAGCAGGGAGACAGAGGAAAGGGAAACGAGGATAAAAGCAAAAGATAGGAAGGAGAAAAACAAAAGTGGCAGTCAGAGAAATCAACGGTTTAAATCAAACGTGGCCACAGTAAATAATAATTCTAATAGGTCTAAGAGCGTTAAAAAAACAAGCCTGAAGGCTTTGTGTCTTAATGCGAGGAGCATTTGTAATAAGGTGGATGAATTGGCTGCGCAAATAGAGGTAAACGAATATGATTTGGTTGGGATTACGGAAACGTGGCTCAAGGATGGCCAAGACTGGGAACTCAACATCCAGGGGTATTCGATATTCAGGAAAGATAGGCAAAAAGGAAAGGGAGGAGGGGTAGCATTACTGGTTAAAGAAGGGATTAACACAATTGTAATGAAGGATATTAGCTCTGATGATGTGGAATCTGTATGGGTAGAATTGAGAAATACTAAGGGGAAAAAAACATTAGTGGGAGTGGTATATAGACCTCCAAACAGTAAGGCGGAGGTTGGGGATGGCATTAAAAAGGAAAGTAAAGAAGCATGCAATAAGGGCACAGCAGTCATCATGGGTGACTTTAATCTACATATAGATTGGGCTAACCAAATTAGTAACAATACTGTGGAGGAGGAATTCCTGGAGTGTTTACGGGATGGTTTCCTGGACCAATATGTCGAGGAACCAACCAGAGATCAGGCCATCTTAGTCTGGGTATTATGTAATGAGAGAGGATTAATTAGCAATCTTGTTGTACGAGGCCCCTTGGGTCGGAGCGATCATAATATGATCAAATTCTTCATTAAGATGGAGAATGAAGTAGTTGACTCGGAGACTAGGGTCCTCAATTTAAATAAAGGAAACTACGATGGTCTGAGGAGCGAGTTGGGTAGGATTGATTGGGGAATGGCACTCAAAGGGTTGACGGTGGATAGGCAATGGCAAACATTCAAAGACCGAATGGATGAACTACAAAAAAGGCGACTCAACCGTGGCTAACAAGGGGAAATTAGGGATAGCATAAGATCCAAGGAGAGGACATACAAATTGGCCAGAAAAAGCAATAATCCTGAGGATTGGGAGCAGTTTAGGATTCAACAAAGGAAGACAAAGGGATTAATTAAGAAAGGGAAAATAGAATATGAGAGTAAGCTTTCAGGGAACATAAAAACTAACTGTAAAAGCTTTTATACATATGTAAAGAGAAAAAGATTGGTGAAGTCAAGCGTAGGTCCCTTGCAATCAGAATCGGGGGAATTTATAATGGGGAGCAAAGAAATGGCAGACCAACTAAATACATATTTTGGTTCTGTCTTCACAAAGGAGGACACAAATAACTTCCCAGAAATACCGCAGAACATAGGGTCTGATGAAAGGGTGGAACTGAAAGAAATCAGTATTTGTAGGGAAATGATGTTAGGAAAATTGATGGCACTGAAGGCCGATAAATCCCCAGGGCCTGATAATCTACATCCCAGGGTACTAAAGGAAGTGGCCCTAGAAATAGGAGATGCATTGCTGGTCATCTTCCAAAATTCTATAGATTCTGGAACAGTTCCCATGGATTGGAGGGTAGCTAATGTTACCCCACTATTCAAAAAAGGTGGCAGAGAAAATGCGGGGAATTATAGACCGGTAAGCCTGACATCGGTAGTGGGGAAAATGCTAGAGTCCATTATAAAAGATGTAGTAGCAGAGCACTTGGAAAGCAGTGACAGGATCGGACAAAGTCAACATGGATTTACAAAAGGTAAATCTTGCTTGACTAATCTACTGGAATTTTTTGAGGATGTAACTGGTAAAATAGATAAGGGAGAACCAGTGGATCTGGTGTATTTGGACTTTCAGAAGGCTTTCGATAAGGTCCTGCATAAGAGGTTAGCGTGCAAAATTAAGGCACATGGGATTGGGGGCAAGGTATTGACATGGATAGAGAACTGGTTGGCGGACAGAAAGCAAAGAGTTGGAATAGACGGGTCGTTTTCCGAGTGGTAGGCAGTGACTAGTGGGGTACCGCAAGGATCGGTCCTAGGACCCCAGCTGTTCACAATATATATTAATGATCTGGACGAGGGAATTGGATGTAATATCTCCAAATTTGCAGATGGCACAAAGCTGGGTGGGAGGGTATGCTGTGAGGAGGATGTCGTGAAACTCCAGTATGATTTGGACAGGTTGGGTGATTGGGCAGAAACATGGCAAATGCACTATAATGTGGATAAATGTGAGGTTATCCACTTTGGTGGCAAAAACAGGAAGGCAGATTATTATTTGAATGGCAGTAGATTGGAAGAAGGGGAAGTGCAAAGAGACCTGGGTGTTCTTGTGCACCAGTCGCTGAAGGTAAGCATGCAGGTGCAGCAGGCGGTTAAGAAGGCAAATGGTATGTTGGCCTTCGTAGCAAGAGGGTTCGAGTACAAGAACAAGGATGTCTTGCTGCAGTTGTACAGGGCCTTGGTGAGACCGCACCTTGAGTATTGTGCGCAGTTTTGGTCACCTTACCTGAGGAAGGACGTTCTTGCCATGGAGGGAGTGCAGCGAAGATTCACCAGGCTGATACCTGGGATGGCAGGAATGATGTACGAGGAGAGATTGTGTCAATTGGGCTTATACTGACTGGAGTTTAGAAGATTGAGAGGGGATCTCATCGAAACCTATAAAATTCTGTCAGGTCTGGACAGACTAGATGCAGAAAGGATGTTTCTGATGGCCGGGGAGTCCAGAACCAGGGGTCATAGTCTAAGGATAAGGAGTAAGCCATTTAGGACTGAAATGAGGAGGAATTTCTTCACCCAGAGAGTGGTGAACCTGTGGAATTCTCTGCCACAGAGGGCGGTGGAGGCCACTTCATTAAATATATTCAAGAAAGAGTTGGATATATTTCTTAAGGCTAAAGGGATATGGGGAGAAGGCAGGGACAAGGTACTGAATTTGGATGATCAGCCATGATCTCATTAAATGGTGGAGCAGGCTCGAAGGGCCAAATGGCCTACTCCTGCTCCTATCTTCTATGTTTCTATGCAAGAAGTCACACAACACCAGGTTATAGTCCAACAGTTTTATTTGAAATCACAAGCTTTCAGAGCGCTACTCCATCATCCGGTGAAGTGGAGAGATGCCTATAGACACAGATTATATAGCCAGAGAATAATGCCGGAAGATTACAGGTAATCTTTCTAACTGCCATTTATCACACCTCAGCAGAGAGATAATCACAGCAATCAAATGTGTGAATTGAAACAGGTCAGTCAGGAAAACATTACATCAAAGAACAATGAGGTGGGGTCACAAGGGATAAAATGTTGCAGATGCTGGGGTCTGTATGAAAAACAAAAAACAGACAAAAAATATTTTCTTTGCTGGAAATCACAGCAGGTCCGGCCACATCTGTGTAGAGAGAACAAGCCAACAACGACTCGAGTCTGGATGACCCTACGTCAGGTGGGGTTACATGTAGCGTGACATGAACCCAAGATCCCGGTTGAGGCCGTCCTCATGAGTGAGGAACTTGGCTATCAGTTTCTGCTCTACGATTTTGCGTTGTCGTGTGTCTCGAAGGCCGCCTTGGAGAATGCATACCCGAAGAGCGGAGGCTGAATGTCCTTGACTGCTGAAGTGTTCCCCGACTGGGAGGGAACACTGCTGCCTGGCAATTGTTGCGCGGTGTCCGTTCATCCGTTGTCGCAGTGTCTGCATGGTCTCGCCGATGTACCATGCTCCAGGGCATCCTTTCCTGCAACGTATGAGGTAGACAACGTTGGCCGAGTCACATGAGTATGTACCATGTACCTGGTGGGTGGTGTCCTCACGTGTGATGATGGTATCTGTTGATGATCTGGCATGTCTTGCAGAGGTTGCCATGGCAGGGTTGTGTGGTGTCGTGGTCGCTGTTCTCCTGAAAGCTGGGTAATTTGCTGCGAACGATGGTCTGTTTGAGGTTAGGCGGCTGTTTGAAAGTGAGTAGTGGAGGCGTGGGGTTGGCCTTAGCAAGGTGTTCGTCGTCATCGATGACATGTTGAAGGCTGTGAAGAACATGACGTCGTTTCTCTGCTCTGGGGAAGTACTGGATGACGAAGGGTACTCTGTTGGTTGTGTCCCGTGTTTGTCTTCTGAGGAGGTCTATGCGATTTTTTGCTGTGGCCCGTCGGAACTGTCGATCGACGAGTCGAGCGTCATATCCCGTTCTTACGAGGGCGTCTTTCAGCGTCTGTAGGTGTCCATCGCGTTCCTCCTCGTCTGAGCAGATCCTGTGTATTCGCAGGGCTTGTCCATAGGGGATGGCTTCTTTAACGTGGTTAGGGTGGAAGCTGGAGAAGTGGAGCATCGTGAGGTTGTCCATGGGCTTGCGGTAGAGTGAAGTGCTGTGGTGTCCGTCTTTGATGGAGATTCGTGCGTCCAAGAATGAAACCGATTCTGAGGAGTAGTCCATGGTGAGTTTGATGATGGGATGGAACTTGTTGATGTTATCGTGTAGTCTTTTCAGTGATTCTTCGCCGTGGGTCCATAGGAAGAAAATATCGTCGATGTATCTAGTGTATAGCATTGGTTGGAGGTCCTGTGCAGCGAAGAAGTCTTGCTCAAACTTGTGCATGAAGATGTTGGCGTATTGGGGTGCGAATTTGGTCCCCATGGCTGTTCCATGTGTTTGGGTAAAGAACTGGTTGTCTAAAGTGAAGACATTGTGGTCAAGGATGAAGCAGATGAGTTGTAGGATGGCGTCTGGAGATTGGCTGTTGTTGGTGTTGAGTACTGAGGCTGTCGCAGTGATGCCGTCATCATGGGGGATACTGGTGTAGAGTGCCGAGACGTCCACCGTGGCGAGGAGTGTTCCTGGTTCAACTGGTCCGTGGGTGCTGAGTTTCTGTAAGAAGTCTGTAGTGTCGTGACAGAAGCTGGGGGTTCCCTGTACGATGGGTTTCAGGATGCCCTCGACGTATCCAGAGACGTTCTCACAGAGTTCCGTTGCCTGATACGATAGGACGTCTGGGTGTGTTGGCTTTGTGTATCTTTGGGAGGCAGTAGAAGTCTCCCATGCGGGGAGTACGTGGGATGAGAGCGCGTAGGATGCTTTGAAGGTCTGGATCGAAGGTCTTGATCAGTCTGTTGAGTTGGCGGGTGTGTTCTTTGGTCGGATCTGTGGGTAACTGTCTGTAGTGTTCCTGGCCGTCTAGTTGTCGGTATGCTTCTTTGCAATAGTCCGTTCTGTTCTGTATGACGATGGCTCCTCCTCTTGTCTGCTGGTTTGATGACGATGTTGCGGTTGGTCTTGAGAGCGTGGATGGCGTTACGTTGTGCTCGGGTGACATTCTGGACTGTCTTGTGAATGCGGCTGATGAATCTGGCTTTGATGCATCTCCTGACAGCTTGAGCATACATGTCAAGCTTAGGGCAGCGACGCTCCGGAGGGGTCCAATCTGACTCTCTTCTTCGGTTGCTGCACTGCGGATCCCTCTGTCAGTACTCTACCGCAAGCCCACGGACAACCTCAGGATGCTCCACTTCTCCAGCTTCCACCCTAACCACGTTAAAGAAGCCATCCCCTATGGACAAGCCCTGCGAATACACAGGATCTGCTCAGACGAGGAGGAACGCGATGGACACCTACAGACGCTGAGACACCCTCGTAAGAACGGGATATGACGCTCGACTCGTCAATCGACAGTTCCGACGGGCCACAGCAAAAAATCGCATAGACCTCCTCAGAAGACAAACACGGGACACAACCAATAGAGTACCCTTCGTCGTCCAGTACTTCCCCGGAGCGGAGAAACTACACCATGTTCTTCACAGCCTTCAACATGTCATCGATGATGATGACCACCTTGCTAAGGCCATCCCCACGCCTCCACTACTCGCCTTCAAACAACCGCCTAACCTCAAACAGACCATCATTCGCAGCAAATTACCCAGCTTTCAGGAGAACAGCGACCATGACACCACACAACCCTGCCACGGCAACCTCTGCAAGACATGCCAGATCATCAACACAGATACCATCATCACACGTGAGGACACCACCCACCAGGTACATGGTACATACTCATGTGACTCGGCCAACGTTGTCTACCTCATACTTTGCAGGAAAGGATGCCCTGGAGCATGGTACATCGGCGAAACCATGCAGACACTGCGACAACGGATGAACGGACACCGCGCAACAATCGCCAGGCAGCAGTGTTCCCTCCCAGTCGGGGAACAGTTCAGCAGTCAAGGACATCCAGCCTCCGATCTTCGGGTATGCATTCTCCAAGGCGGCCTTCGAGACACACGACAACGCAAAATCGTAGAGCAGAAACTGATAGCTAAGTTCCTCACTCATGAGGATGGCCTCAACCGGGATCTTGGGTTCATGTCACACTACATATAACCCCACCTGACGTAGGGTCATCCAGACTCGAGTCGTCGTTGGCTTGTTCTCTCTACACAGATGCGGCCGGACCTGCTGTGATTTCCAGCAAAGAAAATGTGTTTTGTCTGTTTTGTTATTCATACAGACCCCAGCATCTGCAACATTTTACCCCTTGTGACCCCACCTCATTGTTCTTTGATGTAATGTTTTCCTGACTGACCTGTTTGGACACCATTCACACCTTTGATTGCTGTGATTATCTCTCTGCTGAGGTGTGATAAACGACAGTTAGGAAGATTACCTGTAATCATCTGGCATTATTCTCTGACTATATAATCTATGTCTATAGGCATCTCTCCACTTCACCTGACGAAGCAGCAGCGCTCCGAAAGCTTGTGATTTCAAATAAAACTGTTGGACTATAACCTGCTATTGTGTGACTTCTTACATTTGTCCACCCCAATCCAACACTGGCATCTCCACACCATGACCAACCCATGGGCAGTGTAACAAAAGGGGATCCCCAACCCAAGCACCAGTGTCACAGAGTGAGGGGTCCCTTCGGAATGCTGAAAAGGGAGGGGAGGGGAGGGCAAGGTGTGTTTGGTGGTATCACACTGGAGGAGGCGGAGAATGATCTGTTGAATGTTGAAGCTGGCATGGTGGAAGGTGAGGACATGAGGAACCATATCATGGCTCTGGGAGAGAGGGGAAGGGGTGAGAATAGCAGTTCGGCAAATGAAGCAGACATGATGACCATGAAACTATCGGATTGTCGTAAAAACCCATCTGGTTCACTAATGTCCTTTAGGGAAGGAAATCTGCTGTCCTTACCCGGTCTGGCCTATATGTGACTCCGGACCCACAGCAATGTGGCTGACTTTTAACTGTCCTCTGAAATGGCCTAGCAAGCCACTCGGTTGTAAAAAACCACTACAAAAACCAATTAGAATAAAACCGGACGGACCACCTGGCATCGACCTCGGCACCAGCTAGGGACACGACAACGGCACACCCAGCCCAGCCAACACTGCAAAGTCCTCCTCACCAACATCTGGGGACTTGTGCCAAAATTGGGAGAGCTGTCCCACAGACTAGTCAAGAACAGCCTGACACATCATACTCACAATCATACCTTTCAGCCAATGTCCCAGACTCCTCCATCACCATCCCTGGGTATGTCCTGTCCCACCGGCAGAACAGATCCACCAGGGGTGACGGCACAGTGGTATACAGCCGGGAGGGAGTGGCTCTGGGAGTCCTCAACATTGACTCCGGACCCCATGAAGTCTCATGGCTTCAGGTCAAGCATGGGCAAGGAAACCTCCTGCTGATTACCACCTATCGCCCTCCCTCAGCTGATGAATCAGTACTCCTCCATGTTGAACACCACTTGGAAGAAGCACTAAGAGTAGCAAGGGCACAGAATATATTCTGGGTAGGGGACTTCAATGTCCATCACCAAGAGTGACTCGGCAGCAGTACCACTACTGACCAAGCTGGCCGAGTCCTGAAGGACATAGCTGCCAGTCTGGGCCTGCGACAGGTGGTGAGAGAACCAACACGAGGGAAAAGCCTACTTGGCTTTGTCCTCACCAATCTACCTATGGCAGATGCATCTGTCCATGACAGCATTGGGACAAGTGCATAGTCATTGTGGAGACGAAGTCCCATCTTCACACTGAGGACACCTTCCATCGTGTTGTGTGGCACTACCACCGTGCTAAATGGGATAGATTGAGAACAGATCTAGCAGCTCAAAGCTGGGCATCCATTCGGCATGGTAGGTCATCATCAGCAGCAGAATTATATTCCACCACAATCTGTAACCTCATGGCCCGGCATATCCCTCACTCTACCATTACCATCAAGCCAGGGGACCAACCCTGGTTCAAAAAGGAGTACAGAAGAGCATTCCAGGAGCAGCACCAGGCATACCTAAAAATGTAGTGCCACCCTGGGAAAGCTGCAACACAGGACTACATGCATGTTAAAAAGCGGAAGCAGCATGCTAGAGACAGGGCTAAGCGATCCCACAATCAACGGATCAGATCAAAGCTCTGCAGTCCTGCCACATCCAGTCATGAATGGTGGTGGACCATTAAACAACCAATCGGAGGAGGAGGCACCATGAATATCCCCATCCTCAATGATGGTGGAGCCCAGCACGAATGTAAAAGACAAACTTGAAGTGTTTGCAACTGTAGTGTATGTACCTTTAAGAGGAACTATGTTTTTGAAGCCCCTGTATACTGTAGTACCAGTAGTGACCACTCGGGTATATAAGCCTGTGTAGCGTCTTGTGTTGTTAGTTCACCTCCAGACTTTGTTCAGTAAACACTTGTTAAATCAACTCCTGCATTCTGTGTCTCCATTAACACATGGATCTAACAGCAACCACTTTCAGCCAAAAGTGCCGAGTGGATGATCTATATCGGCCTCCTCCTGAGGTCCCCACCATCACAGAAGCCAGTCTTCAGCTAATTCGATTCACTCCATGTGATAATGGCTGAGCACACTGGATATAGAAAAGACTATGGGCCCCGACAGCATCCCGGCTGTCATGCTGAAGACTTGTGCTCCAGAACTAACCGTGCCTCTAGCAGTACAGCTAGAACACTGGCCTCTATCTGACACTGTGAAAAACTGCCCAGGTATGTCCTGTCCACAAAAAGCAGGACAAATCTAATCCAGCCAATTACCGGCCCATCAGTCTACTCTTAATCATCAGCAAAGTGATGGAAGGTGTCGTTGACAGTGCTATCAAGCAGCACTTACTCACCAATAACCTGCTCACTGATGCCCAGTTTGGGTTCCACCTGGACCACTCGGTCCCAGACCTCATTACAGCCTTGGTCCAAACATGGACAAAACAGCTGAATTCCAGAGGTGAGGTGAGAGTGACTGCCCTTGACATCAAGATAGCATTTGACTGAGTGTGGCATCAAGGAGCCCTAGTAAAACTGAAGTCAATGGGAATCGGGCGGGGGTGGGGGGAAACTCTCCACTGGCTGGAGTCATACCTAGCACAAAGGAAGATGGTTGTGGTGGTTGAAGGTCAATCATTTCAGCCCCAGGACATCGCTGCAGGAGTTCCTCAGGGCAGTGTCCTGGGCACAACCATCTTCAGCTGCTTCATCAATTACCTTCCCTCCATCATAAGGTCAGAAGTGGGGATGTTCGCTGATGATTGCACAGTGTTCAGTGCCATTCGTAACTCCTCAGATAATGAAGCAGTCTATGCCTGCATGCAGCAAGACCTGGATGACATTCAGGCTTGAGCTGATAAGTGGCAGGTAACATTCGCGCCACACAAGTGCCAGGCAATGACTATCTCCAACAAGTGAGCATCTAAACCCAGCTCCTTGACATTCAATGGCATTACCATTGCTGAATTCCCCCACCATCAACATTCTGGAGGGTCAACATTGACCAGAAACTTAACTGGACCAGCCACATATATACTGTGGCAACAAGAGCAGGTCAGAGGCTGGGTATTCTGCAGCGAGTGTCTCACCTCCTGACTCCCCAAAGCCTTTCCACCATCTACAAGGCACAAGTCAGGAGTATGATGGAATACTCTCCACTTGCCTGGAGAAGGGCAGCTCCAACAACGCTCAAGAAGCTCGACACCATCCAAGACAAAGCAGCTTGCTTGATTGGCACCCCATCCACCACCTTAAACATTCAGTCCCTCCACCACCAGTGTACCGTGGTTGCAGTGTGTACCATCTACAAGATACACTGCAGCAACTCGCCAAGGCTTCTTCGGCAGCACCTCCCAAACCCATGACCTCTACCACCTAGAAGGACAAGGGCAGCAGGCGCATGGGAACACCATCACCTCCAAGTCACACACCATCCTGACTTGGAAATAATTCCTTCCTTGTCAGTGGGTCAAAATCCTGGAACTCCCTCCCTAACAGCACTGTGGGAGGACCGTCACCACACGGACTGCAGCAGTTCAAGGCAGCAGCTTACCACCACCTTTTCAAGGGCAATTAGTGATGGGCAATAAATGCTGGCCTTTCCAGCAACGCTCACATCCCATGAACGAATAAAAAAAAAGTTGAGGGCCCTGCCAAAAATGGTGATGGGGAATCTTTGGCTGAGGAAAAGGAAGACCAGAGCTTCCGACAGAGACGGAGTGTAATGAAATCTGTTTGTCTTGATCCTGTATTCGTTTTGCACTCATGTATATTACCCTCCCCCACTGTGTATAGTTTCACTTCCTCTTTCCCGACTAACCTGGGAGGTTCCAGGTCTTGGCTCTTGGCTCCGCCCCCGACTTCTCTTACATAAAGATCCCAGGATCTGTATGACTCATTCCTGTGAACCAGTCGGCGTGTTGAGATGTTAGCTCTGATCTTAGTGATTAAAAGCCAACTTGTTTAAGTCTACAACTTCTAATTTTGTGGTTATTGAAGGCCCATCAATTTTAATCACTAAAGAATACTAGGATGGATCGACTCCTAAAACCAGAGCGTCTGGACTTGGATCCACATTCTGCTGAAGCATCAAATCAATTTGGACACTGGCTCAAATGCTTCGAACTCTTCGCGGGGGCCTCATCCGCTAGCGAGGTAGATAAACTGAGTCCACTGACTACTCGCGTAAGTCATCGGATTTATTCGTTCATCCGGGACGCCACCTCTTACACGGAGGCCATCACTATCCTGAAGGCCCAATACCAGAGGCCGGTAAACGAAGTGTACGCCAGACATCTGCTGGCTACACGCAGGCAGCGACCAGAGGAATCAATGGACGATTTCTTACAGGGCCTAAAGGACCTGGTCCGGGACTGTAACTGCAAGGCCGTGACGGCCAACGCGTACTCTGACGAATTGGTCCGCGATTCCTTCATCATGGGCCTCAAATCGAATTATATCCGGCAGAGACTGCTGGAGAAGGAGGTCCTGGACTTAAAAAAGGCAGTGGCCACTGCGCGATCGCTGGACGTGGCCCAGAAAAACTCTGACTCTTATTCTTCCAGCCATGCGGCCCTCACCGTCTCGTGCGCGCCGAGGGGGCCGCCATCTTGGAATCAGCCATCTTCCCCATCCAGGTCTCAGATCAGCTCTACGCCGCCGGAGTCCCCACACAGAAGTTCACCCAGGAGTCCTACTACAGCGGCAATGTCTCGAGGCCCGAAATGCTACTTCTGCGGCCAGGCCAAGCACCCCAGACAACGATGCCCAGCGAAGGACGCTACATGCTTCAAATGTAAGAAAAAGGGGCATTTTAGCAAAGTCTGCAGGGGGAATCCGATTTCCAACTCCGTCACCGCCTCGTGCGTGCCGTGCGGGCCGCCATCTTGGGATCCGCCATCTTTTCCCGACTCAACGGCCGCCCAGGGCCCAACAGTGGCTTCGATCACGGTGGATCAATCCAGGCCACACCCGTTGACAAAATCCATGATGGACATACAGGTAAACGGGAATTTAACAAAATGTTTAATTGACTGTGGGAGTACCGAGAGTTTTATCCACCCTAGCCTGGTACGGCGGCACTCATTAACGGTAACCCCTACACAGAGCAGAATTGCTATGGCTGCTAAGCCCCACACTTCGGACATTTTGGGCTACTGTGTGGTAACACTGACTGTAAAAGGCACGGACTACAAGGATTTTAAACTCCTCGTGATGCCAGAACTCTGTGTTAATGTAATCTTGGCCCTGGACTTCCAGTGCCACCACGAAAGTGTCACGCTAGCATATGGCGGGTCCCAGCCGCCACTCACAGTCTGTGGCCTATCAACCTTAAAAATCAGCCCGCCCTCTTTATTCGCTAATCTCGCTCCGAACTGTAGGCCCACAGCGACCAAAAGTAGATGGTACAGTCTGGAAGACAGACACTTTATCAAGGCGGAAGTGGACAGACTCCTGCGGGAAGGCATTATTGAATGCAGTACCAGCCCGTGGCATGCCCAAGTAGTCATAGTTAAAAATAGCAAAAAGAAACAGATGGTAATTGACTACAGCCAGACTGTTAATATTTATACCCAGCTGGACGCCTACCCTTTACCCCGCATATCAGAAATGGTCAACCAGATTGCGCAATACCGAGTCTTCTCGACTATCGACCTCAAATCCGCGTATCACCAGCTCCCCATTAGAACGGAGGACCGCCCATACACCGCCTTCGAGGCGAACGGGCGCCTCTACCATTTTCTCAGAGTGCCCTTCGGAGTAACAAATGGGGTCTCGGTCTTCCAACGTGAGATGGACCGCATGGTTGACGAGAATAAACTACAAGCTACCTACCCCTATCTGGACAATGTCACTATCTGCGGGCACAACCAGCAAGACCACGATCTAAATCTTGCGAGATTTTTAAAAACTGCCCTAAAGCTGAATCTAACCTACAACGAAGACAAATGTGTCTTCAACACAACCCGTCTCTGTATCCTCGGCTGTGTGGTGGAAGATGGGGTAATTGGACCGGACCCTGACCGATTACGCCCCCTAAAGGAACTGCCCCTGCCACACAATCCCAAAGCTTTAAAAAGGTGCCTGGGATTTTTTTCGTATTATGCCCAATGGGTGCCCAATTACTCTGATAAGGCCCGACCCTTCATTAAATCGACGTCCTTCCCACTATCAGCTGAAGCTCGGGAGGCTTTCACCAGTATTAAACAGGACATTGAAAGGGCTGCAGTGTGTGCAGTGGACGAATGCATTCCCTTTCAAGTCAAAAGCGATGCGTCAGACTTTGCCTTAGCTGCGACCCTCAATCAGGCTGGGAGACCTGTGGCCTTCTTCTCCCGAACCCTTCAGGGACCTGAAATCAGGCACTCTTCTGTCGAGAAGGAGGCACAGGCTATAGTGGAGGCAGTGCGGCACTGGAGACACTACCTAGCCGGCAAACGTTTCACCCTGCTCACCGACCAGTGGCTTTCATGTTTAATAACAAACAAAGGGGGAAAATCAAGAATGACAAAATACTCAGGTGGAGGATCGAACTATCCACGTTCGACTATGATATTATGTACAGGCCGGGAGCCCTTAATGAACCCCCAGACGCCCTATCGCGGGGAATGTGTGCCAGCATCCATACGGACAAATTACAGGGTCTCCACAACGACCTCTGTCACCCAGGGGTCACCCGACTATACCATTTTATAAAGTCCCGCAATCTGCCCCACTCCATCGAGGAGGTCAGGGCAATGACCAGAGCCTGCCGCATCTGTGCGGAATGCAAGCCTCGTTTCTACAGGCCTGACCGTGCACACCTTATCAAAGCCACACGGCCATTCGAGCGCCTAAGTCTGGACTTCAAGGGACCCCTTCCCTCTGCTGACCATAACGTATACTTCCTCAATATCATTGATGAATATTCCCGCTTCCCCTTCGCCATTCCCTGCCCAGACATGACCAGTGCCACGGTCATCAAGTGTCTTTGTAATCTATTCTGCATGTTTGGCATGCCAAACTACATACACAGCGATAGGGGGACGTCATTCATGAGTGACGAGCTGCGCCAGTTCTTGCTCTCGAAGGGGATAGCCACTAGCAGAACCACTAGCTACAACCCCCGGGGTAATGGGCAAGTGGAAAGGGAGAATGCTACTGTTTGGAAGGCTGTCACGTTAGCCTTAAAGTCAAAAGGCCTTCCGACCTCCCGCTGGCAGGAAGTCCTCCCAGACATGCTCCACTCCATAAGGTCTCTGTTATGTACTGCCACTAACGCTACCCCTCACGAAAAGATGTTCGTTTTCCCCCGGAAATCCACCTCGGGCATATCTCTACCCGCGTGGCTGACGTCTCCGGGGACAGTACTATTGCGGAAGCACATGAGAGGCCATAAAACGGACCCCCTTGTGGAAAAGGTACAGCTCCTCCATGCAAACCCTCAGTATGCCTATATCGAATACTCTGACGGGCGAGAGGACACTGTTTCCATAAAAGACCTCGCTCCCTCGGGGAGCGGAGAGAACGATGGGAGACTACCCGATGAAGACCTACACTACAAAGAGACAGGACGCCCAGAGGTATCAATACCCAACTTTAACCTGGAGGACACTGCAGATAACCTGGAAGACACAGCGGAGGCCCGGACAGCAGAGGAACCAGAATCCACTCCCCTAGAGGCACTTATACCAACTTTTAAGAAACATCACCCCGATGGACTAAATCTATAGAAGGGGTGAATGTAATGAAATCTGTTTGTCTTGATCCTGTATTCGTTTTGCACTCATGTATATTACCCTCCCCCACTGTGTATAGTTTCACTTCCTCTTTCCCGACCAACCTGGGAGGTTCCAGGTCTTGGCTCTTGGCTCCGCCCCTGACTTCTCTTACATAAAGATCCCAGGATCTGTATGACTCATTCCTGTGAACCAGTCAGCGTGTTGAGATGTTAGCTCTGATCTTAGTGATTAAAAGCCAACTTGTTTAAGTCTATAACTTCTAGTTTTGTGGTTATTGAAGGCCCATCACGGAGCAACTGGGAGAATGGAATAGAGTCCTTACAGGAAGAGGGGTGGAAGTATAATCAAGGTAGCCGAGTGTTGGTGGGCTTCTGGTATACACTGGTGGACAGCCTATCCCCAGAAATAGAGACAGAGAAGTCGAGGAAGGAAAGGGAAGTGTCTGAGATGGAAGGCGAGGGAGGGATGGAAGTTAGAAGCAAAGTTGATGAAATTTTCCAGTTTGAGGCAAGAGCAGTAAACGGCACCAACACAGTCAACGAGAGGTCAGGGAGGGGACCAGAGTAGGACTAGAATAAAGAATGTCATATTTCCAGAAAAGGCAGGTATAGCTAGGGCCCAATTGGTTCCCATAGCAATACCTTTTATTTGGAGGAAGTGGGTAGAGTTAAAAGAAAAGTCGTTCAAAGTGAGAACAAGTGCGGACAGGCGGAGGAGGGTGGTGGTGGTTGGGAACTGGTTGGGCCTCCTTTTAAGGAAGAAGCGGAGGGCCCACAGGCCATCCTGGTGGGGCATGGGGGTGTATAGGGACTGAATGTCCATGGTGAAAGGGAGATTAATAGATCCAGGAAACTGGAAATGGTTAAAGTGGCGGAGGGCATCAGAGGAGTCATGGATGTAGGTTGGAAAAGACTGACCAAGGGGAAAAAAAGTCGAGATAAGAAGAAATAAGTTCCTTGGGGCAGGAACAGGCTGAAATGATCAGTCTACCGGCACAGTCCTGTTTGTGAGACCTGTACCACCTCCAAATTGCTGTGGTGCACACCCCAAGGACACTCAAAGATTCTATTGTTTGGACCACTCAGGACAGTTACTAGTTTACAATCCAGCCAAAGTCTCCAAGAACATCACCACCTGCTACATGCTGCACAATCTTTCCTTCCCAAGAGAATTGAACAAGCAACAGGATGTGGATGCAGCCCAATAGGAAGTGTATGAGGAAGAAGAGGATAATTTGGGGTGGGGGTAGGGTGCTGTACAGGCAGGAAGATTGGATTGAAACTCTGTTCTGGATAACTACATCCAGTTATGGACAACTTCTGTCGCTAACTCACTTTGTCACACCTATGAAGTCCTACACGTTGCTGCCCCCAAGAAAAACACATTGAATGGATTTTCTGCAGAATTTCTCCCAATTACCTTCCGTAACTTCGGCAGAAACCCCAGATAAATGGCATAACCAGCCACCTATGCCATTTCTCTAAGGTTTCCGCCAATCTTCCACTGAAATTACAGTTTCCATCGAGAGAACCCCCTGTAGAAAGTCTACCCCATTCTTTTCACTCAAGCTGAAATGCTGTTAATGCCCTGTTCCAGCATTTGTTAGCTTTCCAGTCCAACAAATATTGCCCATACAACAGATAAATAGAAAGCTCATTATTTGTGGGCTGATACTTACAATTATGATCTGCTCTAAGCCCTACACAGCTTCCCTTTGGTGATCGTGTAAGGTGGGCTTGTCCTAATTTATTTAATCCTGACTGCTGAGATGCTCTGAGTGGGTGGAGCAGCTGTGGTTAGGTGGTGCAGCCCTGTTGGAGTGGGGGTGGGGGGTGGCTGTTAACTGCAATCTCTAGCTACAGGGTTACAGAACAGTTGGAGCCATGTCTGACAATGCAGTGTTCTCACTGACTTGACTCTTTTGCTGGTGTAATTATTGTCCCCATTTCAAATGTGGCACACAGCTTCTGTTGAGTGAAGAAGGACTGGAGTTTCAGTGGCACTTTCACTACACACATTTGTTTCCCCCTTGCACCATAGTAATTGTAGCCAACTCCCCTTTAAAAGCAAGCAGCATCGCTTTAAAAGCTGTTGACTCACCAATCTTCCAATTTGCAGCCTGACTGCCTGTGCTTGTTTCTGAAGTGCAGGGAACCCATCCAAATTAGAGTGAAGGGGCTCTAGTTAGAAAATTGGGTCAGACTGCCAATCTTCCTGGACTGAAAAAAATCAAGGCTTACATTTTCAGTCTGTTTAAAGAAAGATAATTTTATTGTAAATGAAATGCAAAAATCTGCAAATTTGAAAAAACAGAAAATTCAGCAAATACGCAGGTCAGTCAGCACCTGTGGAGGAAACAGGTAAGTTAATGTTTCAGGTATAACCCCTTCATCAGAATGTTTTATTGTGTTGGATCACCATGGTAAGGGATGTCAGTGCTGGAAAATGCTACTCAAGGTCAAGTATTACATGACACATATCAGTTTAACTGGTGCTGAGCGAGAGGAAAAAGAACTAATGATGCCTAACTGCAAAGGTTGGAATTACAAGGAAGGTTACTGGGTTTCCAATTGAAAAATCTCTTAAAGGGGCAAGCCATCCTTTTCTCAGGTTTGTTAATTAATGAAAGAACTGCTTTAAAAAGCTAGGAAATTGTTCCAAAATATGTTGCTACTCAAACTTCCTGGCAGTAATGACATGACATATATCAGCTTTAGCAAAGTGATGGGAAGACAACTTGTCAACTTGTAACTGGTCAAGTTGCTATTGTGTATTAAATGGGAACACCCACTTTCCAGATGCAAAGATCTGTAAAAAGAGTGAAGACCGGTGAAATGGATCTCCACCTCCTTTTTAATTTGTTCTCGGGATGTGGATGACGATTAAATTAATTTAAATTAAAGGCCACCTTTCATTGTCCATTTTATTGTAAATGAAATGCAAAAATCTGCAAATTTGAAAAAACAGAAAATTCAGCAAATACGCAGGTCAGTCAGCACCTGTGGAGGAAACAGGTAAGTTAATGTTTCAGGTATAACCCCTTCATCAGAATGTTTTATTGTGTTGGATCACCATGGTAAGGGAGGTTACGGGGATAGGGTGGGATATGTGTTGGTGTAGGGGTTACGGGGATTGGGTGGGATATGTGTTGGTGCAGGCTCGATGGGCCGAAATGGCCTCTATCTGTACTGTGAGGTTTCTGTGATTTCTAGTTTTCCTGAGAAAGTGGCGGGCCTTCTCCTTGTATTACTGCAGTCCTTACGGTGATGAAGATCCCACCATGTTGTTAGGTAATTATTACATTGCTGTTTGTGGCACCTTGCAAATTGGCTGTCGCCTTTCTTACATTACAACAGTGACTGCACTTCAAAAAGTACTTAGTTGGTGTAAAGCGCTTTGGAACGTCCCAAGGTCGTGAAAGGTGCTATATAAATGTCAGTTCTTTCTTTAGTCAATTCCAGGATATTGTCCCAGTGACAATGAAGGAATGGCACTATATATTTGAATGGTGACTTTGAAGAGATGATAGCATTCCCATGATCGTTCTGGTCTTGTCTTTCTCTGTGGTCAAGGTCACGGGGAGGGAGGTGTTGTTGAAGTAACCTCGGTGGGTTGTTGCAGTGTCTCCTGTAAATCGTAAATACTGCAACCACAGTGCGCTGGTGATGGAGT
Organism: Somniosus microcephalus; assembly: GCF_052327205.1. Lineage (NCBI taxonomy): Eukaryota > Metazoa > Chordata > Chondrichthyes > Squaliformes > Somniosidae > Somniosus > Somniosus microcephalus. The sequence goes on from NC_140988.1 coordinate 149,554,576, forward strand.
GGGTATGTAATCAGCCTGGTGATAGGGCCACCGATCAAGCAAACTGCTCCGTCCCATGATTGCCAGGGCTTCCCGGTGTGAAGTGGAGGCAGCTAATAGGCACAGACTCATCACAAGTATGTAAATAGGCTGAGAGATCTTTCTGGCCTCCTGCATCATTTAAAAAGAAATAAGGTTGTGGGTTCAAGTTCCACTTATATATTTATATAGCGCCTTTCATGACCACCAGACATCCCAAAGCGCTTTACAGCCAATGAAGTACAGTCACTGTTGTAGGAAACGCAGCAGCCAATTTGTGCACAGCAAGGTCCTACAAACAGCAATGTGATAATGACCAGATAATCTGTTTAGTGATGTTGGTTGGGGGATAAATATTGGCTAGGACACCAGTGACAACTCCCCTGCTCTTCTTCAAAATAGGGCCTTGGGGTCGTTAACGTCCACCTGAGAGAGAAGATGTGGCCTCGGTTTAATGTCTCATCCAAAAGACAGCACCTCCAACAGTATAGCACTCCCTCAGTATTGCACTGGAGTATCAGCCTAGATGTTTGTGCTCAAGTGTCTGGAGTGGGACTTGAATCCACAACCTTCTGACTCAGAGGCAAGGGTGCTACCAACTGAGGCACTGGCTAACTTACTTTTCATCAACCAGCTGGCCACTCAATGTTAAGCGTGCTCGAAGAAACCAGGCACTGGGACTAGCACCAAGACCCTCACAACTCAGAAGGCCTTCAGGCAAGTTCTTTTACTTTTAAAATGATAAATGTAAATAAATGCAACATTATCAGCTGGAATTGAAGACCAACACTTGCTCAGGCACGTGCAGTTTCTCCAAACATATAAATGTGATTTTAACAGCTCAGCTAAGCCTGCTTGTTATTGGACTCCAAAATGCTGCACTTGCCTTGCAATATTAGAACACACGCCATTTGTTGATGCTGACATTTCAGTCAGAAAACAATGAGTGGATAGCCCTGTTCCAGGAGGTTGTTGCTGCTTCAGATGATAATGGAGTCGTTATTTATACTGCAGACTCTTGCCTGTAAATGCAGCACATGCAGGGTCAGCATTAGGGCCGTGCAATTGCACGAGGCCATGAGCAGATCCAGTGAAAGGATACCTACACTCGTGGAATATAGCCAGGAACCACCGAGTCAGCCAGCGAATACCATTGGTCGGTTCCTTGGAATGTAGCCGCAGAATTGCAGATTTGGCGGGGTCCAGAATCAGTTGATGTTGGGTTGACAGGGTCTGCATAGCCTCCCGGACCCTGCTAAAGGTAATGCAGGTGCTTCCAGTTTTGTACTAATTTAAATCAATATATACATTGCGGGTAAGTTTCCACTTTGGGTGCTATTGGGAAATAGGGTACAAATTAAGCTTGAAACTGTGCTGATTAGGTTACACTTGAAGTTTCCGCTAAACTCGGTGGGAATCGCGGAGCAGCGGCTGTATAAAAGGCCCCAGAGACCCAGGTAGGCCTCAGTGCGGCGTGAGAGGCGGCGGAAATCGCGGAGCGGCGGCTGTATAAAAGGCCCCAGAGACCCAGGTAGGCCTCAGTGCGGCACGAGAGGCGGGGGGAATCGCGGAGCGGCAGCTGTATAAAAGGCCCCAGAGACCCAGGTAGGCTTGCCAATCTCCCATCCCCGAACTCCGAGGGAAGGAGAGAAGTAAAAAGTAATCGAAGTGTGACGTCACCAGAAAGTAGGTAAGTGATTGGTTGGTGAGTATTTCTCTCTTTTTAAAACTTAAACTCTGTGGCTTTAGAAACTATAAGTCTGTGGTGTAGCGGGGACTGTTTGTAATCCAGGGCCCTTAAATATACCATTTAACTGTAGTGTAATTGGTGGGATTGATTTGATTTAATTTAATTGTAATTAATTAAAGGGTAAGTCATGGCAGGACAGCCCGGTGCCGTGGTATGCTCCTCCTGTGCTATGTGGGAACTCAGGGACACTTCCTGTGTCCCTGACAACCATGTGTGCAGGAAGTGTGTCCAGTTGCAGCTACTGGCAGACCGCATTGTGGTGCTGGAGCAGCGATTGGATACATACTGGACCATTCGCGATGCTGAGGATGTCGTGAATAGCACATTTAATCAGTTGCTCACACCACAGGTAAAGGTGGCACAGGCAGAAAGGGAACGGGTGACCAACAGGCAGAGTAGTAGGCGCAGGCAGGTAGTGCAGGGGTCCCCTGTGGACATCACCCTCTCAAACAGATGATGGGGAGGGGGGATGGCTTATCAAGGGAAGGCAGCAACAGCCAACTTCCTGGCACCAGGGGTGGCTCTGCTGCACAGGATGGGAGGAAAAAGAGGGGTAGAGCTATAGTAATAGGGGATTCTATTGTAAGGGGAATAGATAGGCGTTTCTGCGGCCGCAAACGAGACTCCAGGATAGTGTGTTGCCTCCCTGGTGCAAGGGTCAAGGATGTCTCAGAGCGGCTGCAGAACATCTTGGAAGGGGAGGGTGAACAGCCAGTTGTCGTGGTGCATGTAGGTACCAACGATCTGGTAAAAACTGGGATGAGGTCCTAAAAGCTGAATATAGGGAGATGGAGGTAAATTTAAAAAAATAGGACCTCAAAGGTAGTAATCTCAGGATTGCTACCAGTGCCACATGCTAGTCAGAGTAGAAATAGAAGAATATTTCAGATGAATACGTGGCTAGCGGAATGGTGCCAGGGGGAGGGATTCAAATTCCTGGGACATTGGAACCGGTTCTGGGGGAGGTGGGACCAGTTGAAACCGGACGGTTTGCACCTGGGCAGGGCTGGGGCCGATGTCCTAGGGGGAGTGTTTGCTAGTGCTCTGGGGGAGGGTTTAAACTAAAATGGCAGGGGATTGGGAACCTGAGCAGGGGGACAGAGGAAAGGGAAACAAGGATAAAAGCAAAAGATAGGAAGGAGAAAAACAAAAGTGGCAGTCAGAGAAATCAACTGTTTAAATCAAACATGGCCACAGTAAATAATAATTCTAATAGGTCTAAGAGCATTAAAAAAACAAGCCTGAAGGCTGTGTGTCTTAATGCAAGGAGCATTCATAATAAGGTGGATGAATTAGCTGCGCAAATAGAGGTAAACGAATATGATTTGATTGGGATTATGGAAACATGGCTCCAGGGTGGTGCAGGCTGGGAACTCAACATCCAGGGATATTCAATATTCAGGAAAAATAGGCAAAAAGGAAAGGGAGGTGGGGTAGCATTACTGGTTAAAGAAGGGATTAACACAATTGTAAGGAAGGATATTAGCTCTGATGATGTGGAATCTGTATGGGTAGAACTGAGAAATACTAAGGGGCAGAAAACGTTAGTGGGAGTGGTATATAGACCTCCAAACAGTAATGTGGAGGTTGGGGATGGCATTAAAAGGGAAATTAGAGAAGCGTGCAAAAAGGGCACAGCAATCATCATGGGTGACTTTAATCTACATATAGATTGGGCTAACCAAATTAGTAACAATATTGTGGAGGAGGAATTCCTGGAGTATTTATGGGATGGTTTCCTGGACCAATATGTCAAGGAACCAACCAGAGATCAGGCCATCTTAGACTGAGTATTATGTAACGAGAAAGGATTAATTAGCAATCTTGTTGTACGAGGCCCCTTGGGTCGGAGCGATCATAATATGATCGAATTCTTCATTAAGATGGAGAATGAAGTAGTTGATTCAGAGACTAGGGTCGTGAATTTAAATAAAGGAAACTACGATGGTCTGAGGTGCGAATTGGGTAGGATTGACTGGGGAATGTCACTCAAAGGGTTAACGGTGGATAGGCAATGGCAAACATTCAAAGACCGCATGGATGAACTACAGAATTTGTTCATCCCAGTTTGGCATAAAAATAAAACAAAAAAGGTGACTCAACCGTGGCTAACGAGGGAAATTAGGGATAGCATAAGATCCAAGGAGAGGACATATAAATTGGCCAGAAAAAGCAGTAATCCAAAGGATTGGGAGCAGTTTAGGATTCAACAAAGGAGGACAAAGGGATTAATTAAGAAAGGGAAAATAGAATATGAGAGTAAGCTTTCAGGGAACATAAAAACTGACTGTAAAAGCTTTTATAGATATGTGAAGAGAAAAAGATTGGTGAAGTCAAGCGTAGGTCCCTTGCAGTCAGAATCAGGGGAATTTTTAATGGGGGACAAAGAAATGGCAGACCAATTAAATACATATTTTGGTTCTGTCTTCACAAAGGAGGACACAAATAACCTCCCAGAAATGTCGGGGAACATAGGGTCTGATGAAAGGGAGGAACTGAAAGAAATCAGTATTTGTAGGGAAATGGTGTTAGGGAAATTGATGGGATTGAAGGCTGATAAATCCCCAGGGCCTGATAATCTACATCCTAGGGTACTTAAGGAAGTGGCCCGAGAAATAGTAGATGCATTGCTGATCATCTTCCAACATTCGATGGAATCTGGAACAGCACCCATGGATTGGAGGGTAGCTAATGTTACCCCACTATTCAAAAAAGGTGGTAGAGAAAATATGGGGAATTATAGACCGGTAAGCCTGACATCGGTAGTGGGAAAAATGCTACAGTCCATTATAAAAGATGTAATAGCAGAGCACATGGAAAACAGTGACAGGATTGCACAAAGTCAACATGGATTTACAAAAGGTAAATCATGCTCGATTAATCTACTGGAATTTTTTGAGGATGTAACTAGTAAAAATATATAAGGGAGAAACAGTGGATGTGGTGTATTTGGACTTTCAGAAGGCTTCGATAAGGTCCCACATAAGAGATTAGCGTGTAAAGTTAAGGCACATGGGATTGGGGGCAAGGCATTGACTTGGATAGAGAACTGGTTGGCAGATAGAAAGCAAAGAGTTGGAATAAATGGGTCCTTTTCAGAGTGGCAGGCAGTGACTAGTGGGGTACCGCAGGGATCGGTCCTCGGACCCCAGCTTTTCAGAATATATATTAATGATCTAGACAAGGGAATATCTCCAAATTTGCAGACGACACAAAGCTGGGTGGGCATGTGTGCTGTGTGGAGGATGCTGAGAAACTACAGGATGATTTGGACAGGTTGGGTGATTGGGCAGAAGCATGGCAGATGCAATATAACGTGGATAAATGCGAGGTTATCCACTTTGGTGTCAAAAACAGCAAGGCAGATTATTATCTGAATGGCAATAGATTGGGAGAAGGGGAAGTGCAACGAGACCTGGGTGTCCTTGTGCACCAGTCGCTGAAGGTAAGCATGCAGGTGCAGCAGGCGTTTAAGAAGGCAAATGGTATGTTGGCCTTCATAGCGAGAGGGTTTGAGTACAGGAACAAGGATGTCTTGCTGCAGTTGTACAGGGTCTTGGTGAGACCACATCTTGAGTATTGTGTGCAGTTTTGGTCGCCTTATCTGAGGAAGGATATTCTTGCCATGGAAGGAGTTCAGAGAAGATTCACCAGGCTGATACCTGGGATGGCAGGAATGACGTATCAGGAGAGATGGGGTCGATTGGGCTTGTACTCGCTGGAGTTTAGAAGAATGAGAGGGGATCTCATTGAAACTTATAAATTTCTGGCAGGACTGGACAGACTAGATGCTGGGAGGATGTTCCCGATGGTCGGGGAATCCAGAACCAGGGGTCACAGTCTAAGGATAAGGGGTAAGCCATTTAGGATAGAAATGAGGAGGAATTTCTTCACCCAGAGAGTGGTGAACCTGTGGAATTTTCTACCACAGAAGGCAGTAGAGGCCAATTCATTAAATATATTCAAGAAGGAGTTGGATATATTTCTTAAGGCTAAAGGGATCAAGGGGTATGGGGAGAAAGCAGGGACCGGGTACTGAACTTGGATGATCAGCCATGATCGCATTGAATGGCGGAGCAGGCTCGAGGGGCCGAATGGCCTACACCTGCTCCTATCTTCTATGTTTCTATGTAAAATGCATTTGTCTAATCACAAATGTAAAATCTTCCATGAATCAGTGTAGTCAGTCAGCGTAATAGGTTTTTTTTGCATTAAAAAAATATTCATTGATGTATTTCAGAGTGGCAACCTGGTGCAGTTTTATTAAACAGCTGAAAATAGATTTATCACAAAAAAAAGTATTTTTAGTAGGAGTGTCTAGTCCTCCACCTGTTAGTAACCTGATTTAAAATCACTGAAAATGACTTAAAAACTATACTGAACCATTTACTAGTTTCATTGGTATATAGTCAGTTACTTAGTAAATTTAATATTTTTTAATATGTAAAAATGTTAAAATGTGCCTACTAATACCTGTACACCCAAGAAAATAAGCTCAATTTGAAGACCCTCCTGAAACAGCCACAATCGGCAGAAACTCGCCAGCCTCATTATTTCAATCGGGGGGCGTGGCAAGTTTTGTGGGCAGGGCCGGCTTAGGGCGAAATGATTTTTAAACCAGCACTAAAAATCGTGGAAACTCAATTTGCGCTTGACGTAACTTATTTAAAATGCCCCGAACTTTTGCGCTGATAATACTAGCGCAAACTAGCAGAAATTCTATACCATTAAATATAAAAATGACCTTCACTGCAGCAACTAAGGGCGAGTCCATTTCATTTATTCATTATATTCTTGCTCTTAGCAATAGTAAAACATTTTCTAAAATTTAACATTTGGGGTCTAAGACCCTCAGGCTAAATTTTACCTTCTCTACTATTTCCGGATGCTACTATGCATCTCCCATTTTATTTTACATACATTTATGTATCACACCAGTCATTTTGTGTTATTTATAAGTCCTGCATTAGTGACAGTGCGCCTTTCATCATACATTTGTTGGCTATAAATCTTGTGACATTACTAGTGGAGGAGATTTCAAGCAAACATTTTTTCTTATTAATGACGGTTTAGGAATCGCACAACCAATGCGTTTATTAGACTGCGCTATCTGCCATCTTAGACCATTATCCAAGTAAGGATATTCAGAACAAATTGATTGAGCCGACTGAAAATCACATCCTTCAAGCTACAGTCAAACGAGTCTATCATGCAAAATATTTTGTCGTGTCTAAATGTTAGTCACACTGTACAGCTAACTGACTTTGCTGAATGCCGAGACCCCCCTCCGAATGTTGAGATCACCCCCAATTTCAGAGCCCCACCCCAATTTCATTGCTTCCTCACACTTACCTGCGTGTCCCATGTTTTCAGTTGCAAATGGACTTGGTGATTTAAAGGCTGTCCGTAGTTCGTGATTTGCGAGTATCCATGGTTTCAAGGGGCAGTTTGTATCCATTATAATAAGTTATTTAGGACTGTCAATAAGTGTCCGTTTTTAGCAGGTTTCTGTTTTTTGGGGTGTCCGTTTGTACAGCAGTAGTTTGTAAAGTTAGTAATACGCACATAGGCCTGGAGTTTCCACATGATTTCCACCCAGGTATCAGCTTAATCTGGATGGAATCAAATCAAATAACAAAATATTGCAGAATTTTAAGGACGAGTTGCACCCATAACTACATTACGCCCAAGTCTCCACGATCTTTTACGCTAGTTCAACAGTCCCTTTAACAGAACCAGTTCCTGCCCACAAGGGCCACACTCGCAGGTAGGAATGGCAGGTTTCTGCCAAATCGCGCCCATTCGGGGGCGGGTCATCACATTGCGCCCAGATTCTCAGGCAGCTGCGGTCACATTAATCCAGCATTAATCATCTGACCAGCAGTCAGAAATCTATTGCGTTCAATTATGCTCCTTGATTGTGTCGATTCGTGGGAGATATTATGCTCAGGCTTATGCTAATGAGTTTGCGTGGAAACTTGGGCGTAACTACACCATGGCAAAACTAGTGGTGTCAGCTGCAATCTGCCAATCTCGCCTCTAGTGATAACTCCACACCATGGTTAGTAATAAATATTCCCTTGCTATACTTGAACTGGACGTAGCTATTCTATACATCCAGCAGCCCTCCTCCCATTTCCAATACTTAGTCAAAAGATACTCAGTGTATAATATCCACAAAAGTTATCTTGATCCAGCACCACTGCATTAATTCAAAATACCATAACGATTTTAGCAGGCTGAGACAAGGGACAGGGTGAAGAATCCGGTGGCGAGGAAGAATTATTAACTGCCACGTATCACTGCAACCTGTAAAGAGACTACACTGTGCTGCTGAGGGGTAGGAAGACCCTTCACCTGCCGCTGAACCCTCTGAATCCTTTGCTGATGTACTGCGAACAGAGGGAAGTATTTGCAACAACAGAACACATCAACCATGTGAGATGCTGGCTCCTCAATTCCCTACCACTATCTCAGCTTGCTTGCAATGGGTATTCACAAGCCACCAATATCCACACCAGCACCAAATCTGGTATAACCAGATGCACACAGATGACAAAGCAGTTTACCAGTGCTAGTCTCCTTATCCATCTGTTCAAAATCTTGTTTAACTCTGAAAATTTACAACACAGGAAGAAGCCATTTGGCCATTGTGCTTGTGCTACCTCTATCAGAATAATCCAGAACTAATCCTGCTGCCCTGCTCTCACCCTTTAGCACTGTATCTTCCTCTACTTCAAATATTTATTTAATTTTCTCTTAAGAGTCTCTGCCTCAACTATACCCATATGGCAAAACATTCCATACTCCAACCCTCTATGTAAAGAAATTGTTCTCAACATCACTATTAATGAGAATTTTAAATTGAGGACCATTCATCACTAACTCCCCAACCAGAGAAAATAGTCTTTCCTTGTTCATAGAGTCATAGAGTTATACAGCACAGAAAGAGGCCCTTTGGCCCATCGCGTCCACGCCGGCCATCAAGCCCCGTCTAATCTAATCCCATTTTCCAGCATTTGTCCGTAGCCTTGTATGCTATTGTGGCGGTTCCACCGGGTGTCCCTTACACATATAATGTATATAATTTACTTTAACCTAACTGTACGTGTATTACTTACCTGTGGGGGCCGTTGCCCCTTTAAGACGCGCCCTAGCGCGCTGACGTCACATCACGCATTGCGTGACGTACGCGCGACAGCCACCAGCACAGCCCAGCCTACCGCGACTTCAGCCGCATTGGCTGGCAGACATGAGCGACGCGATCCCCCGCGGCAAGCGCCGGCTCAGCTCGACCTCCAGCTCCTGCTACCGCGGTCGCGACTTCAGCCTCAACGGCCAGCCTCCGCACCGAGTGAACGCGCTGACGTATCGGCGCGGGTCACGTGACCGCCCCAAGCGCAGGCCAATGCGCTAGCGTCAGGACGCGGTCACATGACATCCGAAGAGCGGGAAAACGTGACTAAGCGTGATGACGTCATCACGCTCTCCTGAGGACTACGGACTCAGTCCTCGTGGAGTCCCCGTCGGGGTAAGACCTATCTCGCATTGCTCCTGTATAAAGCCAGCTTACCTGTTGTATTTCATCAGTTCCAGTTAATAAACAACTTAGTGATTATTCATCCGAACTCGAACTAAATTATTTAGTAGGCATTCATCCCGAGAGGTCAACACGAATACCTACAATTGGTGACCCCGAGACCGTGAACGTTTTTCACGGCCGAAGCGCAGCCAACAACACCTCCAATGACGTGAGTACGGGCGCTCATCAATTCCTACACTACAATTGGTGACCCCGTATCCGTGAACGTTTTTCACGGAAGAAACGCGCATCCTGAACCTCGTCTTCACAGACGACGACCGACGAACAACCGACGAACAACCGACTCCGTGGACGGTTTTCACGGAGGAAGCACACAGCCTGAACCTGGCGACCCCATTTTTGTGAACGTATTCGCAAGGGCAGCACAGCCTGGAGGTGATCACGTTTTTCACGGACAAAAAAACAGCCGGACCTCGATTTTGCCAACGTTTTTCGCAAAAGAAGCACACCATGGAAGCACCAGCCGTTTTGCTGTCGCTGCCGCACTTCAGGGAGAAACAACCGCCCTCGCGCTTTGGCAAGGTAGAAGCCCAGTTCGCCGGGACCATCGACGCGGAGCAGACCACGCATTTGCTTACTGGCCCCGTGTTCGACTTTTCTACCGCCATGCGGGTCGTCCGCCCATACGTCCAACGCAACAGCAAGTATAAATCTCTCCAAGCGCAGGGTACAGCATGTTCGGGCCCACAAGATCGGAGCGCGCCCGGCGGGGATACCACGAGGACTCACCCCCGCGAACCACGAGGACTCGCTCCTCTTGAAACGCAAGGACCCATCCCTTGCGAACCAGGAGGACCCACCCCTTGCAAACCTCGAGGACACATCCCTCGCAAGCCACGAGGCTCCACCCCTCGTGCAACACGAAGACTCGTTCCCCCGCCGACGACGCACCAGCCAGTCGGCCTGCTGGTTGTGTTACCTATCATACTTGCCGGCGAGTAAGAGAAGCGTGCCGCCTTCTCGGCAGTAGTTTCACTAAGTCAACAGAAACGACAAGCAGCGTTGCCGCCCTTCCGGCAGTTTCCCCCCCACCGACCGCGACGACCCGGTCTGTCCCACCCTTTCTCTGGTCCATCAGCACAAGGGTCTGGAAGCGATTCCTCTCCATAGAGCACGTGCTAGAAACAGGTTTTAAGCTACAGAAGGTCGAAAACCTGCACTCTGATTTTAACGACCTGACAAGAGCCGAGCGAATAGCCTTCCTACAGGAACAGTGAAAGAAAACCTACCGAAAGCAGGTTACTATTCCTTCTACTGTTTCATTACTGATATCAGGACTTGTAATATCCATATGTTCTGCAAAACTGCGTTTACTGGCTATAAACAAGGCTTTCGCAACCAAAGAGAGCACACTGCTCTCCTGCAGATTGAGGGGGTTTCTTGCCGCGCTGAAACGGACCTTTACCTGGGCACGAGAGGTGCCTACGTCTACAAAGCTAAGAACAGCACTGTCACTCCTGGTGGTAAACCACACAAGACTCGTGCTCATTCAAACAGTGGCATGGTCCGTGCCAAGTCCAGCAGTAACCTGCCTACCAGGGCTAGGGGGCACAGGATTCGTGCGAAGCTGTACCCATCAAGGATTTGAAGCACAGCTGCACGTCAATTGACAATAAATAACAAATGTTTCCTCGTCCGCTTAGTTAACTTTCAGTTCCTTTAGCACCGCAAGGCACAGATTTGAACGTAATGTTGAGATGAGACATCACCGATGACTTCTGTCCGCTCTACTGTTTAAAATGGCGTTCCCGGAAGCCTCTCAGAGACTTAATGCAATGATGGTGACCATTTTCTTCGGAAGACACACTCGGAACGTTAATTGCCCAAAAGAGCGTCTACGTAGCAGTCTCGCTCAGTGAATCCTTCCGGTTGGCTTGTTTGGGAAATATTGCGATGAATCCACAGCTCAGCCTCCTTACACCATCGCTACAGCAAACGAGACTCACAAACCATCCTTTTTAGGATCTGCCTTTGACATGCGTGTGATTGATTGCCCAGTCCTCAACAGACAAGTAGGACAAGATTCAGAGACGGTGCTCAAGATGCACGCCCCCTTGCTCAATCGTTTCCTCAATGTCGCTCCCTCACCAGTTTTTCGTTTCAAACGCTTTGGCAGGGGCACTCAAGGGGTAAAATTGTTGCGTCACCCTGTGGACAGTGGCTTTTCTAATTGCCTTCCTCATGAAGAACTCGATTCGGTCACTCCCATCAGTGATGAGGATTCGAAAAAATGCGGCTCAACACAGGCCAGTGAACCTTTTAGTCCTATCATCCTAAACGCTCCTTCCCACTTCGAAGCATCTGAAATTCAAAAACGAATAAAGCTTCAATCAACATGCTCCGTATTGCAGAGCCATACATTACATGGGAATATCCAAATCTGAAGTCTGTCCGTGAATTGATTTACAAACGTGGTTTCGACAGATCCAACACCAGCGCATCGCTTTCACTGCCAATGCCTCGATTGCAAAGCAGCTTGGAAAGTATGACATAGTTTGTATTGGCGATCTGATCCATGGGATCTACACAGTCGGCAAGAACTTCAACATGGCCTACAATGTCTTGTGGCCCTTCAAACTGTCCTCGCCACGTGGTGGCATGAACAAAAAGACAATACCTTTTGTTGAGGGTGGTGCTGCTGGTAACAGAAAAGACCGAATCAACAGAATGATCAGAACTAGGAACTAAGGGCCTGCCCGTCTCCAACTCCGACGCTTGGACAGTACCTGACGCGGGCCGACATTTGCCATTCTAGCCCGTTACATGCCGATGCTGTTTTTCAGCCACTCGCTCGCTGCGGCCGCCCATACCCCCTTAACAAACGTAAACATCTACTGACGCAGCAAACATCGAGGACGGGTCCAACGGACAGCCCGCAGCCACGTGAAAGTTGCAGTCCGCACCGAGCACTGCTCTGCGTAGCAACGGCTCACTCTCCGTTGTGCGATCGTCGTAGCACTATGGTACGCACCGTTCTGTGCGTGCCAGGCTCCCAACGATTATGCTCACCTGTCGGCGAGTTCACCAACCTCGCCCGTAAAGTCCTTCTGGATCGCCCGGTTGGCGTTCCTGCAGAGTTCGTCAGAACAAGGACTTCTACCATCAACAGAGCGATCGCCCGCGTCCGCCCGACCTGCTCGTCACTCTGACATGGCCTGCTGTTTCGCACGTTTCCACGGTCCTTCGCCTGACGGATACGTTTTATTCGCCATGACGTGCGTAAGGATCCGCTGACGACTAGCATCTTCAGACCTCGCCCGCCAAGTCGAGACAGCACGCCCACTGAGACCAACTGCTCGTCAGACCATCTCATCTTTGGACTTTCGTTAAAGCGAATTCTGGGGGGGGGCGCATGTGGTGGTTCCACCGGGTGTCCCTTACACATATAATGTATATAATTCACTTTAACCTAACTGTACGTGCATTACTTACCTGTTTGGGCCATTGCCCCTTTAACTTACCTGTGGGGGCCGTTGCCCCTTTAAGACGTGCCCTAGCGCACTGACGTCACATCACACATTGCGTGACGTACGCACGACAGCCCGGCCTACCGCGACTTCGGCCGCATCGGCTGGCAGACATGAGCGACGCGATCCCCCGCGGCAAGCGCCGGCTCAGCTCGACTTCCAGCTCCTGCTACCGCGGTCGCGACTTCGGCCTCAACGGCCATCCTCCGCACCAGGTGAACGCGCCGACGTATCGGCGCGGGTCACGTGACCGCCCCAAGCGCGGGCCAACGCGCTAGCGTCAGGACGCGGTCACATGACATCCGAAGAGCGGGAAAACGTGACTAAGCGTGATGACGTCATCACGCTCGCCCGAGGACTACGGACTCAGTCCTCGTGGAGTCCCCATCGGGGTAAGACCTATCTCACATTGCTCCTATATAAAGCCAGCTTACCTGTTGTATTTCGTCAGTTCCAGTTAATAAACAACTTAGTGATTATTCATCCGAACTGAAACTAAATTATTTAGTAGGCATTCGTCCCGAGAGGTCAACACGAATACCTACACTATGGCATTTCAAGTGCTCATCCAAATGCTTCTTCAATGTTGTGAGGGTTCCCTGCCTCTACCACCCTTTCAGGCAGTGAGTTCCAGATTCCAACCACCCTCTGGGTGAAAAAGTTCTTCCTCAAATCCCCTCTAAACCTCCTGCCCCTTACCTTGAATCTATGCCCCCTTGTTATTGACCCCTCTACTAAGGGAAAAAGTTCCTTTCTATCTACCCCATCTATGCCCCTCATAATTTTGTACACCTCAATCAGGTCCCCCCTCAGCCTTCTCTGCTCCAAGGAAAACAACCCCAGCCTGTCCAGTCTTTCTTCATAGCTGAAGCGCTCTAGCCCAGGTAACATCCTGGTGAATCTCCTCTGCACCCTCTCGAAAGCAATCACCTCCTTCCTATAGTGTGGCAACCAGAACTGCACACGGTATTCCAGCTGTGGCCTAACCAGCGTTTTGTACAGCTCCATCATAACCTCCCTGCTCTTATATTCTATGCCTCGGCTAATGAAGGCAAGTATCCCATATGCCTTTTTAACCATCTTATCCACCTGTTCTGCTGCCTTCAGGGATCTATGTACATGCACACCAAGGTCCCTCTGATCCTCTGTCTTTCCTAGGGTCTTACCATTCATTGTGTATTCCCTTGCCTTGTTAGTCCTCCCAAAATGCATCACCTCACACTTTTCAGGGTTAAATTCCATTTGCCACTGTTCTGCCCATCTGACCAACCCATCTATATCATCCTGCAGACTGAGGCTACCATCCTCGCTATTTACCACCCCACCAATTTTCGTGTCATCTGCGAACTTACTGATCATACCTTTTACATTCACATCCAATCATTAATGTAGACCACAAACAGCAAGGGACCCAGCACCGATCCCTGCGGTACCCCACTGGACACAGGCTTCCAGTCACAAAAACAACCTTCGACCATCACCCTCTGCCTTCTGCCACTAAACCAGTTTTGGATCCAATGTGCCAAGGCACCCTGGATCCTATGGGCTCTTACCTTCTTGACCAGTCTCCTATGCAGGACTTTATCGAAAGCCTTACTGAAATCCATGTATACCACATCCACTGCACTACCCTCATCCACACACCTAGTCACCCACACGAAAAATTCAATCAAATTGGTCAGACATTATCTTCCCTTGACAAAGCCATGCTGACTATCCCTGATTAATCCTTGCCTCTCCAAGTGGAGACTAATTCTGTCCCTCAGAATTTTTTCCAATAATTTCCCTACCACTGATGTTAGGGTCACTGGCCTGTAATTCCTTGGTTTATCCCTACTACCCTTCTTGAATAATGGTACTACGTTAGCTGTTCAGTCCTCTGGCACATCCCCTGTGGCCAGAGAGGTTCTGAAAATTTGTGTCAGAGCCCCTGCAATCTCCTCCTTTGCCTCACACAGCAGCCTGGGATACATCTCGTCCGGGCCTGGGGATTTATCCGCTTTTAAGCCTGCTAAAACCGCTAGTACCTCCTCCCTCTCGATGCTAATATGTTCAAGTATATCACAGTCCCCCTGCCCGATTTCTATGTCTACATCGTCCTTCTCTATAGTGAACACAGATGCAAAAAATTCATTTAAAACCCCACCTACATCTTCTGGCTCCACACACAGATTGCCACTTTGGTCCCTAATGGGCCCTACTCTTTCCATAGTTATCCTCTTGCCCTTAATATACTTATAAAACACCTTAGGATTTTCCTTTATTTTGCTCGCCAGTGTTATTTCATGGCCCCTCCTCGCTCTCCTAATTTCTTTTTTTTAAGTATCCCCCTGCACTTTTTATACTCCTCTTGGGCTTCCTCTGTCTTTAGTCCTTTGTATCTGCCAAAAGCCCCCCTTTTTTTTTTAATCCATTCTCATATATCCCTTGACATCCAAGGTTCCCTGGGCTTGTTGGGCCCACCCTTGACCTTTACAGGAACATGTTGCCATTGTACTCTCTCAATTTCCTTTCTGAAAGACTCCCATTGCTCCGATGTGGATTTTCCTACAAGTAGCTGATCCCAGTCCACTTTGGCCAGATCCTGCCTTATCATATTAAAATCGGCCTTCCCCCAATTTAGAACCTTTATTTCCGGTCCATCTCTGTCCTTTTCCATGACTACCTTAAATCTCACTGAATTATGGTCACTGTCACCAAAGTGCTCACCTACTAACACTTCTACCACTTGCCCAGCCACATTCCCTAGAATTAGGTCCAGTACCGCCCCCTCTCTTGTAGGACTTTCTACATGCTGGCTCAAAAAGCTCTCCTGGATGCACTTTAAGAATTCTGCACTCTCTAAGCCTTTCACACTCTGACTATCCCAGTTAATATTGGGGAAGTTGAAATCCCCCACTATTATTACCCTATTATTTGCACATTTCTCTGAGATTTGCCTACATATCTGTTCCTCTATCTCCCCCTGACTGTTTGGGGGCCTATAGTACACTCCCAGCAAAGTGCTTGCCCCCTTTTTGTTTTTAAGTTCTACCCATATGGCCTCATTAGAGGAACCTGTTAATATATCACTATCAAAATTATTCATTTAAAAAAAAACTTCCATTAAATCTCCCCTTAGCCTTCTCTTCTCCAGTGGACATAGTCCCAGTATCTCAAAATTCTTCTTATAACTATATTATTCCATCCCTGGCATCTTCCTGGTGAGTCTATGCTATATGCTCTCCATGCTTTCAATGTCCTTTCTATATTGGGATGTCACAGTCTGCACACAGTACTCTCTTAAGTGTGGTCAAACCAATGTTTTGTACAGATTTATCATTATTTCTTTACACTTGTCTGCATGCCCCTATTTATAAAACCTAAAATTCTATTGGACTTTTTTTTATGGCTTTACCGCATTGGACTTTCAGGGAATTGTGTATTTGAACTTCTAGATCTCTCTATTGTTCTATACCCTCCAGAGTCTTTCCATTGAATATAATCCCATTCCTTGTTTTTTCTCTCAAAATGTATCACCTCATATTTACCACATGAAGTTACATGCTGCCTGTTTATGTCTTCAAGTCTTTTACAGTCCTTCTCACTGTTTGACAACCCCCTACTTTTGTGTCATCAGCATCTTTGAAGAATGTGATCCCTATGCCCAAACTCCAAATTATTTATATATACAGATGACAACAGTAGACCCAGCACTGACCCCTGGACTATACCACTTCTAACCCTTATACCATACATCTGAAATTTCTAACAAGCCTCTTAGAAGGAATTTGATAATGTGCCTCACAAGAATCCACATATATTACATCTACTGCATTCCCTTTATCGATCCAGTCACCTCTTCAATATATCCTATTAATTTATCAAATATGATTTACCTTTAACAAATCTGTGCTGGTTGTTCTTGATTAACCCACACATTTTAAAATGCTTACTATAATTTCATCTTGAATTATGAAATCCAAGATTTTGCTCCTAACTCTCACTAGGCTGACAGGTCTATAGTTAGCCAGTGTATTCTTCTCTCCCTTCATGAAGAGGTGTTACATTGGCTACTCTCCAATACCATGGTACAATTTGTATATTTAAGGACTGAATGATTGTAGCCAGAGCCTCTGCTATCTCCCCTCTCACTTTCAACAGCCTAAGGTGCACGTCACCAGGGCCCAGTGACTTATCCACCTTGAGCTCTGCCAATTTTCTTCTTCCTGGAACCATTTCATTTTCTACAGCTTTCTCGAATAATTGTACCCTATACGCCTTTAGCACACCTGCACCTCACCCCAGCATCATTTGTAAAAAATAATGCAACATATTTATTTATTGGCTCAAAACATGTTGTCAAAATAACGACGAGGCGAATGGCGTTGCCGTTATTTATGCACAACTTCAGGTGAGGGCAGATGCCCGACTAATCGTGGAAATCCAAAAGTTGCTTTTGGAGATGTACCACTCCGCCGTTAGCTTTGCGAAATGGCATCCCGCTGTCTGGCTCCTCACTCAAATGCATTGAACAGCATAACGTTCCTATACTTGCAAGGTAGATACAAAGTAAACTCACCACAGAAAGTTAGGGCAAAAGCAAAATACTGCAGATGCTGGAAATCTGAAATAAAAGCAAAAAATACTGGAAATACTCAGCAGGTTAGGCAGCATCTGTGGAGAGAGAAACAGAGTTAACATTTCAGGTCGATGACCCTTCGACCTGAAGCGTTAACTCTGTTTCTCTCTCCACAGATGCTGTCTGACCTGCTGAGTATTTCCAGCATTTTCTGTTTTTATTACAGAAAGATAGGGCTTGCCCATTTCAGTCTATGTGCCCTTTTAATAGTGTGATAAGTGTTAATTACTGCCAATCTCTCTGGCATTGAAAATTAACCATTACAAGTGTGGAATCTCATTCCTTCAACTTAAATTTTTTTTAAATCTCCAACTTTAATTAAACGGAATAAAAAAACTTTTTCTTTGTCTATTTTTTTCTCTATCTCTTAAACCAATCTTTCTTTCCGTACCTGACTGACATTGAATTCATCCACTCCAACTTACACTTCCTTGTTCAGACCTTGCACTATTCATTTCACAATGCTTTAATCGGATTGGTTAAGGAGAAACACAGTTGCTTACCCTGTTCACTCAGACCCCAGATGCCCTGTAGAGGGCAGTGCGTTGTTGCCATCTCACACTTCCAGTAACTTTCAGCGCAAAATATTGGCCCAGATATTCCGATCGCAGGTCTCCCGTGGGCGGAGGGCGGCGATCTGGAAAAATCTGCGCCCTTACCTGAGGGCTCCCGGGAGGCGCAGAGTTCCGCTGCTGGATTTCTCCAAACTGCCGGCGCCAAGGGCCCACGTATCCCAGAGGTGCATGTAGTTCGCAGCGTCCCTGGGATCACGTGGGCCAATTACATAAGGGAATCTCCCTTCATACATCTGACAGGAAGACCTGTCAATTATATGAATGGAGATCACCCCCAAAACATAGTAAAACTTCAAATAATTTTTTTTTTTTTTTTTAAATCACATTTTTAAAATGACTTGAAATTACATAAATTAACTTTTAAAGAATAATTATTTTTTCAAAAATTTAAATTTAAGTTTTTAACGGGGCTAAAAATAAACAACTTTTTTGAAAAAGTATTTTTAAATGATAAATCAGTGGAAATATTTTTTAAAACTTTTTTTCAACTCTTATCCTGGTAAAAGCAGGCCTTACGCCTGCTTTTACCAGGCGCAAGAATTGTAAGCGTTTTCTGCAGGCGGAGGGTCTCCAAAAAGCAGAACTCTCCGCCCGCAAAGGCTCTGCTCCCGGGCAGCCGGAGGATCTGTCAAGAGCATTCTTGACAGATCGGAAATGCCGGTTTCCAGCGCATGTGCAGTGCATGCCTGAAACCGGCATTTCCGATGTCCCTACGGGTGGGTACACAGCACATACACGCCTGTAGGGATTGGAATATCCGGCCCATAGTCGACATTAAACGGGCAAGGGCAAGTCTAACAGTGAATGCCATTCATTGGCCTGCCACAGAAATATTTGGGTCAATATCTTTGCCATACATACATCCTACACAATTATACTCTCCTTCATCTGGTCCTACCCTCTCAAACGGTCATAAAATTCCTTACTATTTCCTTTAATATTATTGCTAGCCTTTTTGCATATCCCTTTTCAACCTTTCCTTTTCACCTCCCTCTAAGATAGGTTTACAGTGTATGTATGCAAACGCATGAAGCATAGTAAACAAGGTTGGTGAGCTGCAGGTGCAAATAGCCACATGAGAATATGATGTCGTGGCAATAACGGAGACCTGGCTCAAAAAAGGGCAGGATTGTGTATTAAATATTCCTGGATATACGGTGTCCAGGAAAGATAGGAGGTGGTGTGGCAGTATTGGTTAAGGAGTGTGTTACAGTGCTGGAGAGAGAGAGGATGCCCTGGAGGGGTCAAGGACAGAATCTATATGCCTAGAGTTAAGAAATAATAGAGGTGCCATTATACTACTAGGTGTATTCTATAGGCCACCAACTAGTGGGAAAAATATGGAGGAGCAAATTTGCAGGGAAATTAGAGAGAGATGCAAGAACCATAGAGTAGTGATAATGGGGGACTTCAACTATCCTAATATAGACTGGGATAGTAATAGTGTAAAGGGCAGGGAGGGGGAAGTATTTCTGAAGTGTGTTCAGGAGAACTTTCTTGATCGGTATGTTTCTGGCCCAACGAGGAAGGAGGCATTGCTGGATCTGGTTCTGGGGAATGAAGTAGGTCAAGTGGAGCAAGTGTCAGTAGGTGAACATTTAGGGAACAGTGATCATAGTATCATAAGGTTTAGATTAGCTATGGAAAAGGACACGGAGCAATCTAGAGTAAAAATACATATTTGGAGGAAGGTAAATTTTAGTGAGATGAGAACAGATCTGGCCCAGGTAAATTGGAATCAAAGATTGGCAGGTAAAACTGCAGTGGAACAATGGGCTGCCTTTAAACAGGAAATAGTTCGGATACAGTCGAGGTACATTCCCACGAGGGGGAAAGGTAGGGCAACTAAAGTCAGAGCTCCCTCGATGACAAGAGAAAGATGAAGCAGAAAAAAGAGTGCGTATGACAGATGTCAAGTCAAGAATACACCTGAGAATCAGGCTAAATATAGAAAGTTCAGAGGAAAAGTGAAAAAGAAAATAAGAAGGGCAAAGAGAGGGTATGAGAATAGAATGGCAGCTAACATAAAAGGTAATCCAAAGGTCTTCTATAGGCATATAAATAGTAAATGGGTAGTAAGGAAGGGTGGGGCTGATTAGGGACCAAAAAGGAGACCTACACATGGAGGCAGAGGGAATGGTTGAGGAATTAAATGAGTAACTTTGCATCTGTCTTTACCAAGGAAGAGGATGCTGCCATAGATATAGTAAAGGAGGAGATAGTCAAGATACTGGATGGGATGAGAATTGATAGAGACGAGGTACTAGAAAGGCTAGCTGTACTTAAAGTAGATAAGTCACCAGGACCGGATAGGATGCATCTTAGGATGAAGAAGAAAGTGAAGGAAGAAATCGCGGAGATACTGGCCATAATCTTCCAATCCTCCTTAGAAACAGGGGCTGGTGCCAGAGGTCTGGAGAATTGCAAATGTTGCACCCTTGTTCAAAAAAGGGTGTAAAAATAAATCCAGCAACTATAGGCTGGTCAGTTCAACCTTGGTAGTGGGGAAGCTTTTAGAAACAACAATCAGGTACAAAATTAACAGTCACTTGGACAAGTATGGATTAATTAAGGAAAGCCAGCACGGATTTGTTAAAGGCAAATCATGTTTAACCAACTTGATCGAGTTTTTTGATGAGTTTACAGAGAGGCTTGGTGAGGGCAATGTGGTTGAAGCGGTTGACGTGGTGTGCATGGATTTCCAAAAGGCGTTCGACAAAGTGCCACATAATAAATAGGCTTGCCAGCAAAGTTGAAACCCTTGAAATAAAAGGGACAGTGGCAGCACGGAGATGAAATTGGCTAAGTGACAGGAAACAGAGAGTAGTGGTGAACAATTGTTTTTCCAGACTGGAGGAAGTGGTGTTCCCCAGGGGTTGGTACTAGGACCACTGCTTTTCTTGATATATATTAATACTTGGATGTGGGTGTACAGGGCACAATTTCAAAATTTACAGATGACACAAAACTTGGAAGTATAGTGAACAGCGAGGAGGATAGTGATAGACTTCAAGAGGACATAGACAGGCTGGTGGAATGGGCAGACACACGGCAGATGAAATTTAATGCAGGAAAGTGTGAAGTGATACATTTTGGTAGAAAGAATGAGGAGAGGCAATACAAACTAAAGGGTACAATCCTAAAGTGGGTGCATGATGCGAGAGACCTGGGGGTATATGTGCACAAATCGTTGAAGGTGGCAGGGCAGGTTGAGAAAGCAGTTAAAAAAGCTTACAGGATCCTGGGTTTCATGAACAAAGGTATATAGAGTACAAAAGCGTGGAAATTATGATGAACACGTATAAAACAGTGGTTCAGCCTCAAATGGAGTATTGTGTCCAATTCTGAGCACCGCAATTTAGGAAGGATGTGAAGGCCTTAGAGGGTATAGAAAAGATTTACGAGAATGATTCCAGGGATGAGGGACTGGATAGACTGGAGAAGCTGGGTTGTTCTCCTTAGAGCAGAGAAGATTGAGAGGCAATTTGATAAAGGTGTTCAAAATCATGAGGGGTCTGGACAGAGTAGATAGAGGGAAACTGTCCCATTGGCAGAAGCGTCACAAACCAGAGGACACAGATTTAAGGTGATTGGCAAAAGAACCAAAGGTGACATAAGAAAAAACTTTTTTAGTCAGTGAGTAGTTAGGATCTGGAATGCACTGCCTGAAAGGGTGGTGGAGGCAGACTCAATCGTGGCTTTCAAAAGGGAGTTGGATAAGTACCTGAAAGAAAAACATTTGCAGGGATACGGGGAAAGGGTGGGGGAGTGGGACTAGCTGACGTGCTCTTGCAGAGCCCCGGCACGGGCTCGACGGGCCAAATGGTCTCCTTCTGTGCTGTAACCATTCTATTATTCTATACTACACATCCTTTTAATATTCTTTAGTATTGCTAGCCCTAACTTTACCATATGCCACCTTATTAAGTTGCAGTTTAGTTTTAACCTATTTATTCACAGAACTCTAATCTTTGATGCAACCTTCTTTCGTCTTATAGGATGTATAATTATTTTGGACTCTGTTCCTCTTGCATTTGATCTGTTTACTAACTGTTCTGTCCAGTTATTTGTTCCAGATCCCTCTGTCTCACTGAATCTTGCCTTTCTCCAGTCAACACTCTTACCTTTGACTCTGTTGTCCTTTTCTGTACTTGCATCAAACCTATCTTTTGATTAGCATTTTCCAATTGTTCACCTCCTCATCAGTTACCTGCCCCATTTCATTTCTCAGCACTAAATCAAGTAATGCTTCTTTTCTTGTTGCATTAGAAACTGATTTAGGAAGCAGTCCTGGATGAATTCTAAAAAGTATTCCCCACTTTGATCACAGGCATTACCTTTATTTGAGTCTATCTTGGGAAAGTCAAAATAACCATTGTTGTCTTGCTGATCTTACATCTCTCTCCGAACTGTCAGTAAATCTCCAATAATCTCTATCTTATCTCCACTGTTTGGTGGCCTGTAATGTACATTGAGAATTGTATCATTATCCTTCCTATTTCTTAACTCTAACCATATGGATTCTGTCTCAATGCAAACCCCCCCACCCCAAAAGACATCCTTGCATTCTAGTGTGGTGACAGAATCCTTCACTAACACTGCCAACCCACCTCCTTTTTCCGCTCCCCGTCTCTCCTAAAAATGTTAGAAGCAGGAATATTAAATTCCCAATCCTGTCCAAACCTATACCTATATTATGTTATAGTTCCTATAATGGCCCAGAAATTCGCATGGGGTACTCACGCGTAGGCCCAACGAAAGTGCCGGTTTCGTGCATGCACTGCACATGCGCGGGAAACTGACACTTCCGTTCCCCTGAAAGAAGGGGTTCAGAAGTCGAACGTGTGCGCCGGAGAGGCAGCGCGTGCACATTCAACTTACGTTTTTTTCCCAGGTTTCTCCGGGAAGGTAAGTCTCCAGCAGTTACACTTTTAAAAAGCAGGTGCAAGGCCTGCTTTTAACAAGGTAAGTTGTGAATTAATTAAAATTAAAACATTTTTTCCCCACAGGTTTATTATTTTTAAATACTTTAAAGAAGGGTAAGTTTATTTTTAGTCCGGTTAGAAAATGTAATTAATTTTCTCAAATTTAAATTATTGTTTAAAATAGTTATTTCATGTAATTTATAGTTTATTTTTAAAATGCGATTAAAAAAAAAAAAATTATTTGAGGTTTTAGTGATGTTTTGGGGCTTATAGTATTTATAGGTTTGACAGCTCTTCCTGTCAAACTTATGAATGAAGCATTCCCTGCTACCATTGGCTCTCCATGGCCCACGTGATCCCAGGGGATGCATCGAACTAACTGCACCCCTGGGATAGGCAAGCACTGCGCGCCGGCAGTTGGAGGAGGCCCAGGATCGGAATCCCATGTGGGCTCACAGCTCAACGGCCGGCGTGCAAGGTAAGTGCAGGTCGGGGGCTTGCAGCCCCGGGAAGCCCCCGACCCGAATTTCTGGGGCATTATATCCTTCCATAGTTACTAACGCAGCTAACTCTCCATTTTGTTTTGAATTCTTTGTGCATCCACATACATACTATGCAGACTCCAATTTTTTTGGAACATTAATCTTTACTATTTTTCTTGGTTATATAATTACATTTTTAAATATCCCTTGTCTCGACTACAAGCATTTTTATCTCTCAAGACCTCAAAGCCTCTTTCTTGCCCTTTCTCCATTGATGGTATTTTAACATAAGAAATAGGAGCAGGAGTAGGCCAATCGGCCCCTCGAGCCTGCTCCACCATTCAATAAGATCATGGCTGATCTGATCCTAACCTCAAATATACTATCACTCTCCATCCCACCCGAACCCATGTGATCTCCTGGGAGAGGCGAAAAACCAGATTTAAAAAAAAACAATGGCCAATTTGGAAGAAAAAATCTGGGAAATTCCTCTCCGACCCATCTAGGCGATCGAAACTCGTCCAGGAGATCACTCTGTCCCTATATTTTCTACAGTACTTATCTTCTGTAAAGGCGATCTCCACCCCAGCCAGGAACAGCAATAAAACCATCTCCTGAAATCTAACAGAATTAGAACACAAGCAGGAGCAGAACCAGGCTACACGGCCCCTGGGCCCGCTCCACTACCCACAGGGCCACGACCATTCCGAACCTAGACTCGTGTCCAAATTCCTGCCCGCTCCCCGTAACCCTTAATTCCCTTTAATTCTAGGAAACTATCTATTTCTGTTTTAAATTTATTTAATGATGTAGCTTCCACAGCTTTCTGGGGCAGCAAATTCCACAAACTTACCACCCTCTGAGTGAAGAAGTTTCTCATCTCAGTTTTGAAGGAGCAGCCCCTTATTCTAAGATTATGCCCCCTAGTTCTAGTTTCACCCATCATTGGGAACATCCTCACCGCATCCACCCGATCAAGCCCCTTCACAACCTTATATGTTTCAATAAGATCGCCTCTCATTCTTCTGAACTCCAATGAGTAGAGTCCCAATCTACTCAACCTCTCATCATATGTCCACCCCCTCATCCCCGGAATTAACCGAGTGAACCTTCTTTGTACTGACTCGAGCGCAAGTATGTCTTTTCTTAAGTATGGACACCAAAACTGTATGCAGTATTCCAGGTGCGGTCTCACCAATACCTTGTACAACTGCAGCAATACCTCCCTGTTTTTATATTCTATCCCCCTAGCAATAAAAGCCAACATTCCATTGGCCTTCTTGATCACTTTCTGCACCTGCACACTAACTTTTTGAGTTTCGTGCACCAGGACCCCCAGATCCCTTTGTACGACAGTACTTTCCAGTTTCTTGCCATTAAGATAATAACTTGCTCTATGATTTTTCCTGCCAAAGTGCATATCCTCACACTTTCCAGTATTGTATTCCATCTGCCAAATCTCTGCCCACTTACTTAGCCTGTCTATGTCCCTTTGCAGGTTTTTTATGTCCTCCTCACTCACTACTTTCCCTCCCATCTTTGTATCATCTGCAAACTTTGATATGTTACACTCGGTCCCCTCCTCCAAATCGTTAATATAGATTGTAAAGAGTTGGGGACCCAGCACTGACCCCTGCGGAACACCACTAGTTACTGATTGTCAGTCTGAGAATGAACCATTTATCCCAACTCTCTGCTTTCTGTTAGAGAGCCAATCCTCCACCCACGCCAGAATATTACCCCCAATCCCGTGATTTTTTATCTTGAGCAATAATCTTTTGTGTGTCACCTTGTCAAATGCCTTTTGGAAGTCTAAATACACTACGCCCATTGGTTCCCCTTTATCCACCCTGTATGTTACTTCCTCAAAGAACTCAAGCAAATTTGTCAAACATGACTTCCCCTTCATGAAACCACTCTCAATATTACAGCCAAGCCTTCTGCTTCTATTACAGTGGCTTTATTGATCCTGCTCTCCCTCTCTAGTCTCAATCCTACACTTTCCTTACATCCTGCCATTAGTTTAAATCCTCCATCACTGCTCGACCCTCTTTGCAAGGACATTAATGCCATTTCTGTTCAGTTAAGAATTCCTTCAATATAGCCTTCCTTTTTGTCACAACTCACTCCAGTGCCCCAAGACTATGAACACTTCCCTCCTGTACCATGAGTTGACCTTCCTCGTCTTAACCTGTCCAACATATTGCACAGAAAACAATCCGAAGATTATCAGGGTTTTATTTTTCAATCTAGTGCCCAACACCTTAAACTGCCTCTACAAGACTTCAAACTTCTATGTCATTGGATCCAACACAACGCTTGGCTGCTGTCCCATCTTCTCAGAACTTTTTCCACTCATTCGTGATCGCCTTCACCCTGGCACCAGGGAGGCAACATACCATTTAGGACTCCTGATTACAACTGCAAAAAAAGCTGTCTATCCTCAGGAATCTCCCACTACAACCACACTCTTATTCTTGTAGTCTACTTGCCTCTCACTCCCCTTCATAATCCTTTGCTCCACAGTGCCTCTAGAGTGGGCTGCACTGAGTGATCCTAAATGGAGTGCTTCTAGAGAGAGTGCTAAATTGGGAATTTGGAGAGTGCGGGAATTTGAAGCAGAGGGGGAAGGAGGAGAGAGTGACAGGAGTGCCTGGAGGGAGTGCGAGCGTCAGGGAATGAGGTGACATTAGCACAAGGGAAGGAGCTGAAGAGGAAAAAAAACAAATTGGTGAGTAGCTGCTGATTGTTCTTTTTTAAGTCTTGAGTTTATGTCTGTTAAGTTAGTTAATAATCTGTTAAGAGGAGGCATGGCAGGGCACCTCAGTCCCGTGGAATGCACATCTTATGCCATGTGGGAATGCTAGGACGCTTCCAGTGTCCTGGACAATCACGTGTGCAGGAAATGTCGTCAGCTGGAGGAGCTCAAGCTTCAGGTTTTGGAGCTTCAGCAGCAGCTGGTGTCACTGCAGTGCATCTGCGAGGCCGAGAGCTACGTGGATAGCACGTTTCAGGAGGTGGTCACCCTGCAGCATAAGGGTGTGCAGGCAGAGAGGAAATGGGTGACTGCTAGACAGACAAGGAGGACCAGGCAGGTAGTGCAGGAGTCCCTTGAGTGCACCTCGCTCTCCAACCAGTATTCAGTACTGAATACTGGTGAGGGTGATGGTTCCTCTGGGGAGTACAACCAGAGCCAAGTCCACAGCACCACTGGTGGCTCTGCTGGGGGGTGGGGGTGCGGAGGAGGGAGGTCGGGAAAGCAATAGTGATAGGGGATTCAATAGTTAGGGGAACAGACAGGCATTTCTGTGGCCGCAGACATGATTCCAGGATGATATGTTGCCTCCCTGATGCCAGGGTCAAGGATGTCACTGAGTGGCTGCAAAACATTTTGAGGAGGGAGGGTGAACAGCCAAAGTTCGTGGTCCATATCGGTATCAACGACATAGGTAGAAAGAGGGATGAAGTCCTGCAGGCAGATTTTAGGGAGTGAGGAAAGAGATTAAAAAGCAGGATGTCAAAGGTAGTAATCTCCAGTTTACTCCCGGTGTCACAAGCTAGTGAGTATAGAAATAGGAGGATAGAGCAGATGACTGCATGGCTGGAGAGATGATACAGGAGGGAGGGCTTTAGATTCCTGGGACATTGGGACCAGTTCTGGGGGAGGTGGGACCTGTACAGTCCGCATGGATCACACCTCAACAGAGCCGGAACCAATGTCCTCGCAGTGGGGTGTTGCTAGTGCTGTTGGGGAGAGTTTAAACTAATTTGGCAGGGGGATGGGCACCAGGATGTAGCATTAGAATGGAGAAACAAAGTGCACAAAGGTTTGGGAGAGACAGATAGCACTAGAGTAAGAAATAGTAAGGTACTAGGTGGAGTCAGACTGAGAGAATACACAAGGTCTAAGATAGGTTTACAGTGCATGTGTGGTAAATAAGGTTGGTGAGCTGCAGGCGCAAATAGCCACATGGGAATAGGATGTTATGGCGATAATGGTGAACTGGCTCAAAAAAGGGCAGGATTGAGTACTAAATATTCCTGGATATAAGGTGTTCAGGAAAGGGAAGGGAAGAAAGGAGTTGAGGTGGCAGTATTGGTTAAGGGGAATGTTACAGTGCTGGAGAGAGAATATGTCCTGGAGGGGTCAAGGTTAAGAAATAACAGAGGTGCC
Organism: Somniosus microcephalus; assembly: GCF_052327205.1. Lineage (NCBI taxonomy): Eukaryota > Metazoa > Chordata > Chondrichthyes > Squaliformes > Somniosidae > Somniosus > Somniosus microcephalus. The sequence continues at coordinate 149,582,191 of NC_140988.1, forward strand.
ATAATACTACTAGGTGTATTCTATAGGCCACCAACTAGTGGGAAAGATATAGAGGTGCAAATTTGCAGGGAAATTACAGAGAGGTGCAAGAACTATAGAGTAGTGATAATGGGGGCCTTCAATTATCCTAATATAGACTGGGATAGTAACAGCGTAAAGGGCAGAGAAGGGGAAGAATTTCTGAAGTGTGTTCAGGAGAACTTTCTTGATCAGTACGTTTCTGGCCCAACGAGGAAGCATTGCTGGATCTGGTTCTGGTAAATGAAATAGGTCAAGTGGAGCAAGTGTCAGTAGGGGAACATTTAGGGAACAGTGATCACAGTATCATAAGGTTTAGATTAGCTATGGACAAGGACAAGGAGCAATCTAGAGTAAAAATACTTAATTGAAGGAAGGTAAATTTCAGTGGGTTGAGAACAGATCTGGCCCGGGTAAATTGGAATCAAAGATTGGCAAGCAAAACTGTAATCAAACAATGGGCTGCCTTTAGAGAGATGGTTCGGGTACAGTTGAGGTACATTCCCACGAGGGGGAACGGTAGGGCAACTAAAGCCAAAGCTCCATGGATGACGAAAGAGATGCCAGAGGACTGGAGAATTGCAAATGTTACACCCTTGTTCAAAAACGGGTGCAAGGGTTTTAAACCCAGCAACTACAGGCCAGTCAGTTTAACCTCGGTAGTGGGGAAGCTTTTAGAAACGATAATCAGGGACAACGCTAACAGTCACTTGGACAAGTGTGGATTAATTAAGGAAAGCCAGCAAGGATTTGTTAAAGGCAAATAGTGTTTAACTAACTTGATCGAGTTTTTTGATGAGTTAACAGAGAGGGTTGATGAGGACAATGCGATTAATGTGGTGTACAGGAAACTTTCTGGTATCCGGCACGGACGGGACCGACGTGTTGCCGGTTCATCAACAATTCCGGATAACCGAACGCTATAGTAAAAGATACGGAGCTCAGAGCTCTGTATAAAGCAACAAACCCTGTTAGCAACAGCTTCAAAACAATCGGCACAAGTTGCAAGCGTCTCTGTAGCTTAGCAACAGCTACAACCTTGCACAGCAACAAATCAATTAAAAAAAGTAACTAAAAGTAAAAAAAGTTACCTGAACCGACTCCTGAATTTTGCCGGTGGGTAGAGCGTTCCGGTTATTTAGGGGCCGATTAATCGAAAGTTTCTTGTATATGGAATTCGAAAAGACGTTTGATAAAGTGCCACATAATAGGTTTGCCAGCAAAGTTGACGCCCATGGAATAAAAGGGACAGTTGCAGCATGGATACGAAATTGGCTAAGTGACAGGAAACAGAGTAGTGGTGAACAGTTGTTTTTCAGACTGGAGGAAGGCTCCACAGGGGTCGACAGCTTTTCTTGATATACAGTAATGGCTTGGACCTGGGTGTACAGGGCACAATTTCAAAATTTGCAAATGACACAAAACTTGGAAGTATAGTGAACAGGATAGTGACAGACTTCAAGAAGACATGGACAGGCTGGTGAAATGTAAAATGTAACATTTAAAATGTGAAATTTAACGCAGAAAAGTGTGAAGTGATACATTTTGGTTGGAAGAATGAGGAGAAGCAATATAAACTAAACGGTACAATCCTAAAGGGGGTGCACGAACAGAGAGACCTGGGGGTATTGTGTGCAGAAATCGTTGAAGGTAGCAGGGCAGGTTGAGAAAGCGATTAAAAAAGCATACGAGATCCTGGGCTTCATAAATAGAGGTATAGAGTACAAAAGCAAGGAAGTTATGATGAACCTTTATAAAACACTGGTTCGGCCTCAACTGGAGTATTGTGTCTAATTCTGGGCACTGCAGTTTAGGAAGGATGTGAAGGCCTTTAGAGAGGGTGTAGAAAAAATCGACGAGAATGATTCCAGGGATGAGGGACTTCAGTTATGTGGATAGACTAGAGAAGCTGGGGTTGTTCTCCTTAGAGCAGAGAAGGTTGAGAGGAGATTTGATAGAGGTGTTCAAAATTATGAGGGGTCTAGACAGAGTCGATAGAGAGAAACTGTTCCCATTGGCGGAAGGGTTGAGAACCAGGGGACACGGCTTTAAGGTGATTGGCAGAAGAATTTCATGCACTTGATTCAACCAGCTGCAGGAACCTAGTAGACTTGATTCCAAGTGACGTGGGATATCCATTGCCTGAAATTAATATAAAATCTACATAAAAGTGAGGAGGAATTGTTTTCTGAGGGGAAAAAAAAAATTAAGGAACAGGTGTAGGCCATTTAATTAGATCATGGCTGATCGGTACCTCAGCTCTACTTACTCGCTCCACATCCCTTGATACCCTTAACCCAACACAACTTTATTGATCTCGGTCTTGAAAGCTTCAACTGTCCCAGCATCCACAGATTTTCAGGGGAGAGTTTTCCAGATTTCTACTACCTTTTGTGTAAAAAAAAGTGCTTCCTGATTTCCCTCCTAAATGGCTTAGCTCTAACTTTAAGATTGTGTCCCCCTTGTTCTTGATCCCCCAATCAGAAAGGAAGGACCCATTGATGAAAAAAAATACCAGAATACCAAGAATCTTTTCTGTTGATATATGGCAGGAATTGATGGGAGGGAAAAAACTGAGATGCAGTCACAAAGTAAGGTTGTGAGAGAGAGAGCTTTGGGAAAGGGAAAGGACTGATGGAATTCCATTTGACACAAAAGGCACATTTTCTGTGAAAGGCATGGCACCTTAAAGCAATTTTTCTCCCTTGTGGAATGGAAGGAATTCTATTGTATCTGGAGGGTAATCAAATGTCAAAGAATGTGAATTTGTGCTCATGATTCCACACTCCCAATTACAAGGAGAAACCAAAACAGATGACTAGTGTCTCCTCAGCGATAGAAAGGATCATCCTTGGACACCTTTTGACCAACATTAATTTTCTCTGTGGGGACATACCTAGTCTCAGAATCTGAGCACAATGTTCCACATTGTAGCATCACGGGGAGGGTCTGGACATCAAATCACTGAAGTTTACTGATTGCAACACGTACAAAATATTTAATCTTATTCAGTATTTTCAACTCTTAGGACAGACTGTCAGTAATCATTTAGTTAAAGGCTGATTAGTTTATGGGAATGGGGCTGATGAAAATTTCACACAAGCTACAATTCAGTTGGTGGGTAATAGATAACGAGTATTACAGGAAATAGACAACAAATTAGCAACAATAGAAGAACGTTGTATAAAATGTCCCCCCCCCCCCACCACCCCAACAAAAAAAGCTCCTTCAAAGTACTCAGAATAACCTGGTAATACTGCATAATTCACTCTCCATTATACACTTATTATTACACCAGATATGCCCTCGGTGAATTTAATACTGCAATCCAATCTTGATCTTTTTGCAGTTTCACATTTGAACCCAGATCATAGGTATCGAGAACCCTCTATTTATAAATGTCTAGTAATTGAGAAATTCCTCAACAATTACACATAATGCTACTTTTGATAAGCTCAGAGTACTCAGTATTTGGTGCAAGATTCTTACACTCTAATATTTTGTATTCTTGCATCATTCTTTTTTCTTAATTAAAAGAAAACATGAATAGAACACGTTACATGTGCTTCTATCGACACTCTTCATCTTAGAGAAATAGTGCTGTACTCTGCTTTTGTACCTCAAGCAGATTGTGTAAAGATCAGACAAATATTAGAATTTTAATTTATACCACAGACAAAAATGTTTCCAGAATAGGTATCTCATTCATCAAAGCAAAAATAATAAACAACCAACCTTTGATAATGTGATCTGAAAGTGGTAAACAACATTTGGTGGTAAATAGCAGGTATTTATTTAAATGAAAAAAAGTTTAGTACCAGGACTTGTCTCTATTGCATTAGTTACATATGTATTTGTGTGACTGTAGCTCTTTTGCATTAAAGACAAATATACAATGAACATTCAGATACCACAGTTTACACACTAATGTAATGCATCAGTCTAGCACAGGAACCACCAAAACAAGGATTTTGTTTCTCATATACAGTACAAAAATCCCACTCCAGTTCAGCCAGTTTTTTTCATTTCAGATTCATTACTGTACAGATAATGGTCATCTGGGGAGGGAGGGGTACAAGTAATTGGTTAATATATTAAACACAACAAAAAAAGGTGGAAAACAATATACATTTTACTGACACAAAAAGTCAGCTGTGTTAATCATGCAACAAGTAACAAAACTTGCTGAAATTAAAAATACTTCAAAAACAGTATAATTGCATAAATATTATACAGTTCATTTACTGTAAAGAAATGCTGTCTTTAAAATGATAGAGAAAATGTATATGATAAAATGATTCCTACCAGTTTTATACACAATAGCAAGGTGCAAAATCATTTTTTGTAACTTTTAGTATCGATGTAGACAAGTGCTGCCCTTTAGCAGCAGATTCTACTATTGTAAGCATGGCGGTACAAATTGCACAATACATTATACAGATACGTACACATGAATAATGCGTTTTACAACAAGGGGAAAGGGAAGATGAATATGTTAGCTACGCGCAAAGAGTATACTTGCTACAACATGGATTGCTCCAAGTGCTTTCTACAGATTATGATATAGTACATGTTGATATACCCATAACAATTTTAACACAAAAAACAATGTTAATTTTAAATAAACATGAAGATCAGTTACCCTCCTAAGAGGTGATCCTTGCATTGGTAGCAGCATTTAACGCAAAAAGAAACGTTTACTGCCCACAGTACCACTGCAATAGGGGAAGTGGCCTTTGACAGCCAATTAATCTACAATCAAGTCTGATTCCCAGGGACCCTCACTATACTTAACACATTAACAACTACCAGTAGTTGCTTCATTGCCCCAGTCAATGTGCTCACAGACAATGGCTGTTGATTAACAGCAACATTTTTTTGACAGCTAATATAAAATACTGAGGTCCATTGTAAATGTGCTCATGGGAATTGACTGTAGTATTTTGCTTTTTATATGTTGTGGTTTTTCAGAAATGACTATCTGGGGCAGGCTGACACTGGAGCATCACGCCAGCTGTCAGAGTCCATAAACACTGAACTGACTGGTACAATACATTTATTAGCAATTTTAACAATCTAAACAAGTGGAAACCATTTTTTGAAATAAATTCACAGCATGGCTATTAAAGGTCAGCTGGACAAACAAGATCACTGAAGTGTTGTTGATACATTGCTGTGCTGTAAATTGAGAAAGATCCAGGAACCTAAACGGCTGGGTTTTACACTCTGTAGTGAAGATTCTATTGTAAGGTTCATTCAACAACTGCAGCCTACGATGTCTCCTTGCTTTACCACCATATGACACTGGATACATTCTAACATAACATAGTATTGTTTTAAATGAAGCTGCTTGACTGTATTATGACTTAACATGCCCATGTATTGATGTACAGAGAAAATACTGCTTTTATACTTGCTGGTCTAGAATACGTCATCAACATCTTGTAAACAGCTTGGATAAGGTAGAAAATGCATCTACTCAAATTACAATAGTAGACTTTCAATTTATTTCAATTTTCAGTTTACCCTAATTGCAGTGTACCGAGCTTGGTGGAACGGAATTTAATGGAAAGGAAGGTTTATTTTCTTGCTGACCCCCCTCAAAGCACATATGCAAAAACAAAATCTTGCATTATGGTAGTGCAATGCTGAAAGTACCACTTGCATTCCCAAGCATTGCAAGTGTCCTATTGCTCCTAAAAAGGATAGAGTTAAATAAATATTTGTTAGAACAGATTGCTGATGTTATAGCACATTAATATCCCCAGATAAACTTTAGTATTTTCAAGAAGGTATCAACACCAAGGAAGCTGCTATTCTGAAAATAGATGCGTACAATGACATGACTGGTTTGAAACTGCTGCATGCCCCTTTTTCTTTGATACTGTGAGCTTATGTAATGGAGTATATGGCGTAAACAAATAAACCCACAAATCCATTACATTTTGATTCAAACAATAATTCAAATTAAAAAAACCATAATGCAAGGTATTAATGCAATTGATAATGATAAGTGTTCCGGTTAGCTTTTGCACATTTTCTTTAACTCCTAAAACCGTTACTAAATGATGCTGGACACGCTACTATTAAATCACACAATTAGTGGTTAGTAGGACATTTTGTAACAGGCAATTCAGAAGTTTCTCTCATTAAAAAGGCCATTACAACTATTTACACTATAAACAAATAGGATTCTTGCAAAGGTGGCAGATTTACATCTAAAATCTTACAAGCCACTGGTTCCATGAACACGGGCGACATTATCAAGATGTTTAAGGGATAGTTTTAAGTCCAGAACTACCAAAATCATACTCTCAGCACATTCCAGAACATTCAAACCATCTATGAGTTAGGTAGAGAGATGAGCACATTAACTGCAAGGCAAATGATCCCTTTCTATTCAGTATATTACAGTGCTTCAACACAGTACAAAGAAATTTATGTAAACTCTTTTTTATTCCCCCCCAACAAGACTTTTCCTTTTGCATAAAATCATTTGAAATAGCTGGGAGTAACAATAATTCTACTTGTCTGGTCACTGATATGTCAATGACCTGCTAGTTCCTGGAGCTCTCTTCAGCTCCCTTCTCCTGCTGCAGGTTGTAGTAACAATTTTGACAGACGCGAACTGGTGAGGAGATTTTCAAGCGTCTGATCTCAGACTGAAATCGACTGCACCTGAAATACAAAATAAAGTAGAATCTGTAACTATTGCAAAACTAGTGTTTTTATAAAATTGTATCAAAATAAGTGTTACAAACATTCAGATATCACCTTTAGGGTATACAGACCAAAGATAGGTCTGAATTGGTATTGGACCACATTTGACAAACTGGGGACTTGAAAATTAAACACTGTATTCTTGATAAAAGACAAAACAAGAGCAACCTGTCAGAGGTAGAGGGTTACGCTGATAGATTTAGATGAGGAAAGATGGAAGGAGGCTCGAGTGGCGCCTAAGTGCTGGCATGGACAGGTTGGGCTGAATGGCCTGTTTCTTTGCTGTATATCCGATGTAATCCTGTGTAAAGATCTCTTTACTGACTGCAACCAATGTTATATTTTGGACACAGTTCAACTCACATACATTAAATGAACAAATCTCCTTGCAACAGAAGAAAAACAGCTAAGGACAGTGCCCCGTTAACAATTTTGCACTAAATGTGTCTTTCCAATTTCCTTTTTATAAAAGGCCTTATCTTGAGTTATATTTTGGGTCTTTCCCCGGAAGTAAAAATAGGATCAAATAATGAGAGAATGCAACATTGCAGGCAAGAAGTTTCAGAAAACTCCAAGTTTTGCCTAGTTAGAAGAATAGCGGAGGAGCAGGAGAGTGGGAACTTTATATACGATGGTTGAATGAAGAACCATAGAAATGTTGGTGCAGCAGGATGCAATTCAGCTCCTCGCACCTGTGCTGGTGCTAGAAGACCATACCTATGACAAGTAATCTGATAGTCTTCCTCATTTTATTCAACCTCCATATATATTAATGAAATATATCAAAGCAGTGTGAAAAAAGCTAGAAGCAGCATTCGCTGATCTGAAATGTTAAGACCCGTTTAGAACAAATTCATCAAGAAAACATGTAAAGATGTTCCTTACAGCTGGCTTCTAATCTGAAACAAAGACTTTGTATGTTGACCCACAAGGTAACTACGAGATAACTGGAATCACCTCTAATGCTATTATATTACAGGCACTTCTACAAGTGACGCACATTAAATAACTCTGCTTAACTCACAACAGCTTTCTCTGAAACTGGGAATGGCAGTCTACATATGCAATATTATGGATCTGCATACGAGTAGTAATATTTAAAATTTAGGAGGAAATCAGAACATCCGATATGTATAACCAATTTATTGAGGTGAACACAACTAAATATAAATACCAGTGCAAGTCTACTGGCCTGGCTGTGGTGCAGGCCCAAAGATTGTCCAGGGGAGCAGGGAGAGGGGAAATTACCTTTAAGATGTGTCCTGATAGTTCCTCTTCAGTCTTTGGGCTGCCCCCAGAAACCCCGAAGAACCTCTAGCCTGCACAGACCTTTGCATGAGGCTTCTACAGGTACTCCTCCACTGGGATGCCCAACAGTAGGAAAGTGAGGTGGGAAACAGAAATGGCCCCTCCTGCCTCATTAAAATAGTAGCACTGGGCCTGCATTAACTCCAGGCATAGAACCAGTACCACCTATTGGGTACACACCAGGAACTCGGAGCATGACACAACGGGGACAAAGATCTCATTTAATGAGTCTCCGTTCCATTTTCCTTTTCACTTCACCTCCCAATAGCTGTGCAGAGGAAAACCTCACTAATTGAGTTCAATAACTCAGGATGTTTCATATGACTTTGCTATCTCACCCCTGAATGTGAATTTAGCTAATAAAACTCAACAACAACTTGTATTTATATAGCGCCTTTAACGTAGTAAAACGTCCCAAGCCGCTTCGCAGGAGTAATAAAAGACAAAAAATTTGACACCAAGTCACATAAGGAGAAATTAGGGCAGGTGACCAAAAACTTGGTCAAAGAGGTAGGTTTTAAGGAACGTCTTAAAGGAGGAAAGAGAGGTAGCGAATCGGAGAGGTTTAGAGAGGGAGTTCCAGAGCTTAGGGCCTAGGCAACAGAAGGCACAGCCACCAATGGTGGAGCGATTATAATCAGGGATGCTCAAGATGGCAGAATTAAAAGCCTCTCATCCTTTATGTTGCTATTCCACAGAATCATGAGCAGTGCTTAGGATTCTATTACTCAAATTCCACTCAGTCATCTATATCAAGATCTAATGTCAAAATGTTAGTGCAGATAGTGTAACATAAATTAAAACTAAACTACAACTTTGCCAACTGATTTAAATACTGAAAAAGGTTCATTATGGAGTGCACATCAAATAGAACATCCCCAAATTTATGCAAAACTTATTACATGTCCTCTTACTTTTGACAGAAGAGCTGCCCACAGTTTCTGCAGTGATGCCGTCTCTCAGTCAGGGAGAAGCGCACTGAACATCCTGAACAGCAGTCGCCTCCATCATCTTTAATCCAGTGGTCAGCAGCTGTCCTCCCCGGCTGGTCACTCACTGACCAGCTAAACACCCGGCCTCGTGCATCACCTACCAGAATTTTACTGTGATCCCTGTAGGGAAGGAAAAAAAAAAGCAAGGCCAAAATGACTGCATTAAACTGAGTTATTGATTCATTTAATATACTAAATTACTAAAAGCGCTTTCTTTTTGAAAGCCTGTAACATTTTAAACTAAGCATAATTTCAATGGCCATACTAACCTATTCAAATTTTTTTTTTAATTCAACAGCAAATTGTAATTCCAAATAATATAAAAATAAACTGAAAGCTGCATGTGTAAAGTGAGATTTAGGAGGGGATTGCTGTATCCTATATATGGTGGCTCCTTTGTCTACGTGCCACTATAAGGATCAAGAGGCTTTTAAAAATACAGTAATAATGCTACTGAGTACCTCTATTACACAAAAATACACACTAAAAAGTAAACAGCTCTGAAATCTCTTTTCCCTTATTTTTTTTTCCACATACTCTAATTTATCCTTGTAAATGCTGGAAATCTTAAAACAAAAATGAAAATGAGCAGCTGGTCAATCAGTATCTGTACCATATTTATAACGTTATAAAAGGCTGTCCTTGTCACTCCTAGGAAAAGGATTTCTCCAGGCTGACCCCACCTGTTCTGATACTTAATCCTGAAATATTAAGCCATCTTTCTCTTTGAGATGCTGATTGATCTGCAGCCACTTCTGATATTTTCCGCACATGTTGTCCATCTTGCTACACGACAAGTTCATCATCTGTCAAGAGGCACTATTGACAGAGGTTGTGGAGAGATCTGCAGTCCTGGACTAAAGGCCTAAACCTATACCCGTCACTGACTGGGATCACATGGAGGGGAGACTTCTCATTCGAAGATCTGGAGTGGCGTGAACCAAGCACTGACTATTTAAATTAAAAACTTGCTTTAAATGGATTTTATTTACCAACAATACTCACTTTGAAATGCCTAATGCAGTGATTTCTGCAGGGTGACAATTGTCTTTACGATCAAACGCAGTATGCATAGTTAACTTGCTTCGGAACACCAACTGTCGTTCCCATCTGTATCCTGAAACAAAAAGAAAACCACTTCCATTGACTCACAATATAAAATTTAACCTGTTATTTGTACTCGGTATAAGCAATATTTATGACAATGGAAATCATTTGCAGTTAAACTAATTTGAATGTCCCAGTTCACTTACTACATAACGGAATGTAATAACACTACTATTTACAGTGAAATTCTCAGTTTTAAAATCATAGAATCTTACAGCACAGGAGGCGGCCATTCAGTCTGTCGTGTCTGTGCCGGCTCTTTGAAAGAGCTGTTCAATTTAGTCTCTCACCCAAGGTTTTTCCCCATAACCCTGCAAGTTAGTCCTCTTCAGGTACATGTCCAATTGCCTTTTGAAAGTTCCTATGGAATTTGCTTCCACCAGCCTTTCAGGTAGCGCGTTCCAGATCTTAACAACCCTATGTGTGAAAAAAATTCTCATTTCCCTTCTAGAGATTTTACCAATTATTTTAAATCTGACCTCTAATTACCGACCCACTTGCCAGAAGTGCTCTATCAAAACCTCTCATTACAGTATTTTGAATACCTCTATTAAATCTCCCCATAACCTTCTCTGCTCCAAGGAGAACAATCCCAGCACATAACTGAACAACAAATGTATTGGTTAGCCCTTGGAAATGTTCTCACAGGTGCATAGAAACCAGAGCTTCCATTCACAAAGGTCAAATTTCTATACTGACCAATTCTTTTACAGGTCAGTTATACTACACAGTGTATCAATGCATTTCACAAAAAAAATCCTGTCTAAGAGGGTGTTGCTAGTACTAAGAACCAAAGTTGAAATAATAAGGTAGTCAGAGGAACAAAAAGGTGGGCGGGCTAATTCTTTGGAGAAATTGGAGTTACAAAAGTGAACCTTTCCTTCTTCAGATTGACTGTTCCATACATGTGTTCATATGCACACACTCAAAGACACAAGACTATTTTCATTTATCTTCTGGGAAACTTCTGTTTTCATCAAGGTGAATTAAGAGAATGGAATGCTACTCCACTTTTGGAATACTTCAGCATCAAACTGTATCAAATATTTTGGAGCTAGATCCAGAGTAAAGCATCCTCTACAGTGCTCTGATAACCTCCCTCAGCAGAGTAACTCCTGCTTCAACAATGTGATATTGTATTGCTATACATACTATAGTTGTGATCTATGACTAAGAATGAGAATTCGGTGCCAAATTATGGGCAATTTTCTGTTGTGGAAACCCAACCACCGACTCTTACAATAAAGTGAGAAAGATGACTTTTATTCCATCAGTTTAGGTTGGATTCAAACTCAGGCCCCATAGATGAAACAAAATGTGGTATCACTATGCCTGCTGTACTGTCATTTCTATGATTGCCTCGTTCAATATCACTTAGGCAGCAAGGTTCTGGCAATAATGTTTGGAGCATGTATAAATAACATACTTCCTCTAGTGAAACATCAGGCCTTGCTACAAAGAAGGTTGCCATCACTTCACTACAGTCTTTGAGGATAGAAACTATGCTTCATTATGGATTCAGATGGAAGTTAGTGTCAGTCTCGGGGCTTCGGCAAAGAACAATCTGATCGTTAAGAATTTACGCAAATTAAAAATCAAAGACGAATCTGCAGCTCATTTAACATTTGTTGCTAATACGTTTTCCATCACAGAAGCTTAAAGTTACAGCTCACTACCAATTTAAATGTGACAGAAGTTAATTAAAATACTGTACCGTATGGTCAGCCATAAAAGAACACCTTTCACAAAACAGGCAAGAAGATACGTAGTCCATGCTGAAGAGTCGCAAAGGTTTCAGTTGAAGGCAGACATTTATGTTCTGATAGAACTGGTAAATCAAGCAAAATCTCCAGGATATCAATTTACATGATTTACCCTAGCCCAGATTTATTTAACAACTGAAATTCCCACTGGAAGAAGTTAGCTTAATGTGCTGAATGGCTTTTTCTTGCTGCATCCTTTGTGTTCTTATGACAGCAATTCTTTGAAGAGGTAAAAAGGTCTAAGCTCTGGATTTCCAAAGGTTCAGAATATCTATCCGAAAACTAGCATTGAGAATCCATTCATGAGGATGGGCATTTTTCCTATAATGAGTCACAGCAAGGTGCAGTATTTATCTACCAAATAACCACCTATAAAATTGTGTGGTACCATTTGACAATGAAGAATCTTTTGGAAAACAATGTTTATTAAAGTTGAACATGGGAACTATTTTGTCTCGGAGAAAATGCATAATAAGCAATAAGTGTCATTCGATGCCCCGGACATTCCCAACTTTTTATGAAAGTACCCATCATCAAAGTTAACAATGGACCTGGATGGTGAAGAGGAATTCCTGACAGAATAGTGGTAAGTTTCGTGCACCATTTCAAGATGATTCATCAATAATCTCTGAGAACAGATAAAAGTACAGCTGCCAGCATATTATCAATAGGGTTAACAGCAGAAACTGTATGTGAAGACAAGTATTTGAAACTACAAAAGTAATTGCTATTTGTTTTAAAGTTTGACATTACTATCAAACTGCACCTTATTTTAAATGGTATTTTGAATATTAGTATCATATAAAGATAGAGCTTTAAACTAAAAAAAGGAGGGGTCAGGTGAGGGGAAATTTAGAAATCTAAAGAGAAAGGTCAAGGCAATAGAGCTTTCTACCCAGTAGAAATCTGGGTTAAAATAAGCAGAGTGTGACAGGAAGGGACAGAGAATTTAATGGTAGCAGTGCAGCAGAGAATAAGGTCAAAGCAGGGAATAATGGTAAAAAATTTAAATTAAACATTCTTTATCTGAATGCACGAAGCATTCGTAACAAGATAGACGAACTAGTGGCACAAATAGAGATAATGGGTTTGATCTAATAGCCATTACAGAGATGTGGCTGCAAGGTGGCATAGTGGTTAGCACTGTTGCCTCACAGCGCCAGGGACCCGGGTTCGAATCCGGCCTCGGGTGACCGTCTGTGTGGAGTTTGCACATTCTCCCCGTGTTTGCGTGGGTTTCCTCCGGGTGCTCCGGTTTCCTCCCACAGTCCAAAGATGTGCGGGTTAGGTTGATTGGCTATGATAAATTGACCCTTAGTGTTAGGGGGATTAAATACGTGGGGTTACGGGGATAGGGTGGGATATGTGTTGGTGTAGGGGTTACGGGGATCGGGTGGGATATGTGTCGGTGCAGGCTCGATGGGCTGAAATGGCCTCTATCTGCACTGTGTGGGTTTCTGTGATTTCTGTGAAGGTTGGGAACGAAATGTTCCAGGGTACTTGATGTTTCGAGAAGACAGGCAGAATGTAAAAGAAGGGGGGGGGGTAGTCCTGATAATAAAGGATGACATAAGGACAGTAGAGAGAAAGGATCTCGGCTTGGAAGATCAGATTGTAGAACCAGTATGGGTGGAGATAAGGAATAAAAAGGGGCAGAAAACACTGGTGGGAGTAGTATATCGGCCCCCTAACAGTAGCTATACCGTTGGACAGAATATCAAGAAATAGTAGGCGCTTGTAACAAAGATAACGCAATAATCGTGGGGGATTTTAATCTTCATATAGACTGGACAAATCAAATTGGCAAAGGTAGTCTGGAGGATGAGTTAATGGAATGCATTTGGGACAGTTTCCAAGAACAATACATCATGGAACCAACCAGGGAACAGGCTATTTTAGATCTAGTATTGTGTAATGAGACAGGGTTAATTAGCAATCTCATAGTAAATGATCCTCTGGGGCAGAGTGATCATAATATGATAGAATTTCACATTAAGTTGGAGAGTGCCTTGCCTAAGTCCGAAACTAGAGTCTTAAACTTAAATAAAGCCAATTACAGAGGTATGAGGGGCGAGTTGGCTAAGGTAGATTGGAAAAATTGATTAAAAAGGTATGGTGGTAAGCAGTGGCTCGCATTTAAAGAAATATTTCATAATTCTCAACAAAAATACATTCAATTGAGAAACAAAAACTCCACGGGAAAAGTGACCCGTCTGTGGCTAACTAAAAAAGATAAGGAAAGCAATAGATTGAAAGAAGGAGCTTATGGTTTTGTGAAGAATAGTAGTAAGCCTAAGGATTGGGAGAGTTACAGAAACCAGCAAAGGGAAAAAAGAGAGAAAACTAGCAAGAAATATAAAAGCAGATTGCAAGAGCTTCTACAAATATATAAAAAAGAGAGTAGCAAAAGTAAATGCTGGTTCCTTAGAGGCCGAGACAGGAGAAATTATTATGGGGAATAAGGAAATGGCAGAAATGTTAAACAAATATATTGCATCTGTCTTCACAGTAGAAGTCACAAAAAGCATACCAAAAATGGTAGGGAACCAAGGGTCTAATGAGGGTGAGGAACTTAACGTAATTAATATAAGTAGAGAAAAAGTACTAGAGAAACTAATGGTACTAAAAGCCAACAAATCTCCTGGACCCGACGGCCTTCATCCTAGGGTTCTAAAAGAGGTGGCTGCAGAGGTAGTGGATGCATTGGTTTTGATTTTCCAAAATTCCCTAGATTCTAGAATGGTCCCAGTGGATTGGAAGGTAGCAAATGTAACCCCGCTATTCAAGAAAGGAGGGAGAGGAAACAGGGAACTACAGGCCAGTTAGCCTGACATCAGTCATCAGGAAAATGCTGGAATTTATTATTAAGGAAATGGTATTGGAGCACTTAGAAAATCATAACATGATTAGGCAGAGTCAACATGATTTTATGAAAGGGAAATTGTATTTGACAAATTTATTAAGAGTTTTTTGAGGATGTAACTGGCAGGGTAGATAAAGGGGAACCAGTGGAGGTAGTATATTTGGATTTCCAAAAGGCATTCGATAAGGTGCCACATAAAAGATTATTACACAAGCACTTAAGGGGTTGGGGGCAATACAGTTGCATGGATAGAGGATTGGTTAATGGACAGAAAACAGAGAGTAGGGATAAATGGATCTTTTTCATGTTGACAGGTTGTAACTAGTGGGGTGCCGTAAGGATCAGTGCTGGGGCCTCAGCTATTTACAATCTATATTAATGACCTAGATGAAGGGACCGAGCACGGAAGACCTCTCCTGGTCCCTCAATACCTCCTCTCTGGTGAAGAAGGCCCAGCAGCGCCTATATTTCCTAAGGAGGCTGAAGGGATGTAACCGGTCACCCCTGATCCTCTCTAACTTTTACCGCTGCACAATAGAGAGCATCCTGACGAACTGTATCACAGTATGGTATGGCAGCTGTAGCTACTATGACCGGAAAGCCCTGCAGCGGGTAGTCAAAACTGCCCAACGCATTACCGGCACCCGGCTACCGACCATAGAGCACATATACCAGAAGCGCTGTTTACGGAGGTCACGGTCCATCATCAAAGACCCTACCCACCCCAGCCACAGTCTGTTCGCCCTCCTGCCATCTGGGAGACGCTACAGATGCATTCGCACCCATACGACCAGATTTAGGAACAGCTTCTTTCCCAGGGCTGTCATCCTACTGAACTCCACAAATAAACTCTAAAGCCTGCACATCTGCCAATGCACTTTATTATGGTTATGTTTATGTTAATGTATTACAAGCCAAATGTATGTTGAATGTTTAAATGTCTTAATCTAAATGTACACTCTCGGGAGCCGCAAGCCTACATTTCGTTGTACTGCGCTTGTGCACTAACAATGACAATAAAAGTTGATTTGATTTTGATTATGTATCCAAGTTTGCTGATGACAAAGTTAGGTGGGATAATAAGCTGTAAGGAAAACACAAAGGGTTGGATTTTGCCAGCCGAGACGAGTTGGGGGCGGGACTGCTACCTTCCGGGTTCTAGTCCCGTCCCTAGCGATGTCTGACAAACCCACGCTATTTTCCCTTGATTGGCCTTGTTAAGCCTGCCCTGCGGGCTTACTGGCCAATTAAGGGAAAGCCGGTGACAGATGGCGTCAGTGTATGATGCTTCATCTGTCGAAAATTGTTTGACAGATGAATTGTCAGCGGTTGACAGCTTTGAGAAGCTGTCAAACACTGACAATCTCTGTTCGAAGGTGAGCCCTTGCACAAATGCTCACCAAGACACCTCTCCTCAGCAGAAAGCAGATGGCTGCTGCATTTGAGAATGTAGCAGCCATTCTGTCATCTCTGCTGTTGAGATGAGGCACCTCTGGATTCTCAACGGTTGAAGCCTGCAGAAAGCAAAGGTAAGGAAACTTTTTCCAACACTTTACTCGCCTCTCATACTTGCCTGTCCACACTTGCACCCATCACTCACCTCTACAGCAGAAATTTCAACCCCTCTCACCCCCGCAGACCCACTGCTCGCCTTGCTGACCCTGGAGAGGATCGCAGCCGTCGGGAAGCCCGCAATTGCATGCGTAAAATGGGGAAAAGCCTCAAAACTGCCTGTTAACAGGCAGTTAATTGGCTATAATCCCCATCCCACCTCGAGGAGATGGATCACTGCGCGACTCGGGGACCCGCCTCCCGGGAAGATGGCACGGAGGCGGGTTGGGAGCGGGGTTGGTACCAGCTCCCAGTTTCTGCCATTTTCCCGGCAGTCCCGTCTCCAAACCCGCCTCCTCAGGGTTGGGAAAATTCCCCCCAAAGAGTCTGCAAAGGGGTATAGATAGACTAAGTGAGTGGGAAGTAAGGTGGCAGATGGAGTGTAATGTAGGGAAATGTGAGGCTATTCACTTTGGTAGAAAGAATAGAAAAACTGAATATTTTTTAAATGGTGAGAAACTTTTAAATGCTGGTGTTGAGAGAGATTTGGGTGTCCTCGTGTAAGAAACACAGAAAGCTAGCATGCAGGTACGGCAAGCAATAAGGAAGGCAAATTACATGTTGGCCTTTATTGCAAGAGGGTTGGAGTGCAAGAGTGAGAAAGTCTTGCTACAATTGTGCAGGGCCTTGGTGAGACCACACCTGGAGTATTGCGCACAGTTTTGGTCTCGTTATCTAAGGAAGGATATACTTGCCTTGGCGGCAATGCAACGAAGTTTCACTAGATTGGTTCCTGGGATGAGAGAGCTGTCCTGTGATGAGAGATTGTGTAGAATGGGCCTATACTCTCTGGAGTTTAGAAGAATGAGAGGTGATCTCATTGAAACATACAAGATTCTAAAGGGGATTGACAGGGTAGATGCTGAGAGGTTGTTTCCCCTGGCTGGAGAGTCTGGAACTAGGGGGCATAGTCTCAGGATAAGGGATAGGCCATTTAAGACTGAGATCAGGAAGAATTTCTTCACTCAGATGGTTGTAAACCTTTGGAATTCTCTGCCCCAGAGGGCTGTGGCTGCTGAGTCTTTGAGTATATTCAAGGCTGAGATAGATAGACTTTTGGACTCTAAGGGAATCAAGTGATATGGAGATCGGGCGGGAAAGTGGAGTTGAGGTCAATGATCAGCTATGATGTTATTGAATGGCGGAGCAGGCTTGAGGGGCAGTATGGCCTACTCCTGCTCCTATTTCTTATGTTCTTATACTGTATTTCAAATGTTGGTACCATGTATTCTTTATGCACAGAATGTTTTTGGCTTGATATATTAATATATGAAATACCAGGACAAAGTACATTTGTTATATAATTTTCCATTTTGGTTCAATGACAGAGAAAAACAAAATAATGAAAAAGTAACTGATATTTATTAGCCCATAGTCATGACTGAAGCAAAACTGGAAGACAAATTTTGCAGCCCTCTTGCAGCCTTGAGGGTGATTGGAAGAAAATATGTTAAAAAATAACTAGTTTAAATGTAGTGAAACAGGTTTATTGGTTAGTGTAGGATATGTGAAGGCCAGTTAATCTGCATTGATACCAATACAGGAAACTCTTTGGTATCCGGCACCGACGGGACCGGCGTGTTGCCGGTTGATTAAAAATTCCGGATGACAGAGAGGGTTATCTACCAAGGCTATTTTTAACAAACAAAAATAAAAAAATCAAGAATGTGCAGTATACAGTAACTGGGTACTCACCTACAGAATATTGTGTTAAATGGATGGTGGAAGATGCTTGATTAAGTACAGTACTGCCAGTTGAGGGTAATCCATAACTCTAATAACTTCCGACAGTGCCAAGAAGCCGAGTAGTGACAGTTTGGAGAACTACCCCCACTGACTAACTCGGCCACCGCGGAAGACTCGGACTCGGCAACATTTCCGGTTATTGAGGTGTTGTTTTCGGAGTATGAATTTTGCTGGTTAATAAAGAATTCCAGATATTTAGGTGCCGTTTAAACGAGAGTTTCCTGTACTTAGTAAATAATGAGATTGAATAAAAAAAAACAAGACCCCCTTCACGAAAACCTATCCTTAACAGAACAGGCCATAAAAATGAGACAAAAATTATGGCCGCTAATTTCCCAGCGGAGGTGGGATGGTGACGTGTGAGCTGGTATACAGGTTCCAGTCACGAACCTGGCTGCAGCCGCTCTAAACAGGATTTTCCCTTGATTGGCCTTGTTACGCACGTCCTGCGGGCTTCCCAGCCAATTAACAGGAAGCGGGTCTGATGACATTATTTGATGACGCGTCATCAGCTGGTTTCCTTAAAGGGACCACGTCCACATTGAGTTTGACAGTTGTTCTGTCAGTGTTCGACAGCACTGAGGTGATGCAAACACTGACAGACACTGCACAAAGGCTCTCCAATGACTCCCTCCATATGCTTATGGAGGGAGTCACAGCACGCAGGGAGGTTCTCTTCCCTTCCAAGGATGGAAGAGACCTCCCCAGGACACCAACGCAACCTGGTTGCACATTGCGCAGGAGGGCAAAAGCAGGGATGTTGTCAGGGGTCCCTGGCTGCAACCTTTCAATGATCTCAGTAGATCATGAAATGTTACTGCAAAGCCACACTCACTCACCCTGCTGTGCCACTCAACACATCCCCATCACTCTGCCTTCCATACCCTCCTCCTGCACATCCTTACTCACCCCAACTTACCTTGCACCTCCACCCAACACTATCTATCTACTTTATCACTTCGCCATCTCACTAGCCACCCCTCACACTCACCCTCGCCCTCATCGTACTGCAAGAATAACAACCAACAACACACAAGGCTAGGCACATGACAGGTTTAGCCAATGTCAATGTGAAGTTTCTGGTAATGTGCTGTCATACAGTGAAATCTATTTTTCCAAAACTGCCCCTTATTGGACAGATCTGAGTGCACCTTGAGAAGTATCTTACTGAGTTCTAGTGAATGCTCAGACATAACTCCACCCCCCCCCCCCCCCACTATAGTGATGAGTGTGCATGGAATGGCTTGGACATTAAAGGGATGCTTCATGGTTCTGATGTGGGATGGTGTCAACCTTGCGCATCATGTGGCAAGCCAGGGTTAACAGCGTCAAGTGAAGTAAATCTGGCCATGGTGATACCATCACTGGCCTCCTAGGCAGCAATGTTGTCAGGGGATGATGCCCTGTGTCCAGTGCAGCATCAGGTGATGGCGGAGAAGGTAGGTGATGTTGTTACTGATGTTGCTGTGCCTGGTGATGTTGGTGTTGGGGCTGATCGTGGAAGGATTCGGAGGACCAAGGTTTCATTGGCTCTGATGTTGCTGCACTAGATAGCAGCTTCAGGTGAGATGACAGAAGGGATCTGTCAATGGTGAGAGAGGTTCTCCCAATGAGGTGGCATTGGACATACAGTTGGATCTAAAAACTTGTACGCTAAAGAAATCTGTATATGTATTAAAAATGCAGTAACCACCATTTTCTGCACTCTGAAACTGACCATCTGAAGCATGGCATCCTTGACACCACTTCTGCAGCTGTCAGCTTTTCACAAACATCAGAGCAGACTCAAATCATGCCAGCTTGAGCTAGTGTGTTCCCCGAACAGCGGGTAACACGTGGGGGGAGAACGTAAAATTGCAAGGAAGCCTCAAAATAGTATTAAATTGGCTCTTAACAATCCATTTAACAAGCTCAATTGTATCCCCTGCCATTTGGTGTCGGGTCAGTTCTCCGCTGACAGACCCAACACCTGGGAGACTCGCGTGAAGGTGGGTTGACAGCAGGTTTCCTACCCGTTGTCAATCTTTGCTATTTCGACAGCGAACTTGCCTCCAAACTCACCCTCTGAGCGCCGGCAAATTCGCAGCCTCTGACTAACTTCTACTTACTGAAATAAGTTACTACTTAGTCGGCATACATTTAAATGGAGTACATTGTAAAAGCAGTTACCTTGTCTTAGCTGGTTATGGCGTCTTACTTCATTCTGCATTGACTGTTGATGGAGTTGGTGATGGTGATGTTGCATATGACTTTGAACTTGAGGCTGCTGTTGAGTTTGTGACTGCAGTTTCGACTTGCCTTCCGAGTAATTTACGAAGACAAACCCATCCTTCTCATCCAGGCTGAGTTGATCTGCCCAGCGTTTTGATTCATCCCCATCTACAAGCCATGCTGCTCGGCCTGACATGCCCTTTGCCTTGTGTGCTGCAGAGCCAGACAAACTTTGCTTGGGTTTCGGATCTTGGATACTGCTCTGATCCTCCAGGTCAGAATCACTGCTCTCCTCATCCTGGGCATCCCCATCTAAATTACAAATATAAATCAAATATCCAATATCTCTCTCCACAGTTACAGCAACAGAAAAAATAGGAATCTGCACTGCTCAATGAGATTTGTAAGTTGCATATTTAATTTGTTGATAGTTGCAATTTCTTTTTAATATTACTTCCATCGGAATTAAGTCAACTGTAGCTACAATTATGATCAACATGGTATTGCACTTTTCAAATAAATTTAAAACAAATTTAACCTACAAGGGGCTTTGATTATATCAATAGCCACAAGAGGGAAGCTGGAGTTGTTTTTATTTCAGCTGACAGGAACAATCCCAGCAGTTTTTTTTCTTACAGTATATATAATTCTTCTATTTTTGAACTTTCCTGTTAGAGATTTATTGAAGTGCACAGCTTCGACTGTTACCACCAATCTTTCATCATAATCATAAATTGCCACTGTACAGCTCTGCATTATGTAATTGAATGGAGATGTTTTACAAGACTATGACACAAGACCAGGGTTAGAACAGGATAGGAACCAAATGGGAAGTAAAGGTTTCACTGAAAAATTACTCAAAGACACAATGCATTCCTACACACAAGTCTTGAACACACTGAAGTTTGAAGAATGTCCAAAGCACCCAAGCCCAGAGAGTCGGTTACAGCCTGGAAGGACACTTCCAAACAATTTATAAAAAATCATTACAATGTGTAGAAAATGTTAATTCATCTTGCATAGTGAACAGAAAAGTTCCTGTGAGTTTGTACAATCAGGTACACAAATGCACATTGGTTATATGTACATACTAATTTACACTTTATTAGAAATCTGATATTTTTTGCCATTAGTTCAGTATTAAATGTATTGGCCCTGAGAATTCACAGGTTGGCGATCCTAGAACTTATGATTGGATGGCTCACTGCAGACCTCACGGAACTTTCCAGGGTCAGGCAGAGACCCCCTCATTTACCTGCAAATGATGGGCACCTGTACGACTAGGGGCATATCTGGGGCAGTCGCCATAAAACCAAGCAAGAACATCTTGCTTAACTGCCCAGGGCCTGTCTTCGAGGGCCCAGAACAAGGTCATGGCCTGGACCCTAGGTGGTTCCCACATCCTCCAGTTGGTACATCTTAGGGTATACTTAAGCCAACCATATGCTGAGTCCCTTTGAGGGCCGAGGTCGTGGGAACTCCCGTTGCAGGGAGCCTTGTCTCTGCCTCCACAAGGCCATTCAGGAAAGTCTGTCATAACTTGTTTCCAGCAGATGTGGTAGAAGTATGCCAGGACAGCGGAGGATGTTTGAGCCCATTGTGGTTAAATACACACTGGTTTAAGACACACTTCAATCAACAAATTAGACAGATTCTCACATCAGCAGCACATTACCTAACTCAAACAAAATAGTGCAGATTTTCCGAGTGCTCGGCTGTAAGAGCTTGGCGAGGTGGAAGTGCATATCGCAAATTTGGTGCTTACTTAAGCTGCTCACAATTGTTTATCCATTAAAATTAGCAAGGTTTCTCACTCAAAATGATCAGAGGTGTTGATAAGCCTGAGTGACAGCACTGGGATCAGTCTATTATGATGTTTCTGGATAATTGCTTGAGAAATAGGTGCTGACACATCCTGTTTTAAGTGTGTGCTACTTTAAATTCAAGTTTCATAGAATCATAGAATGGATACAGCACAGAAGGAGGCCATTCAGCCCATCGAGCCCATGCCGGTTCTTTGCAAGAGCACTTCAGCTAGTCCCACTCCCCTGCCCTTTCCCAGTAGCCATGCAAATTTTTTTCCTTCAGGTACTTATCCAATTCCCTTTTGAAAGCCACAATTGAATATGCCTCCACCATCCTTTCAGGCAGTGCATTCCAGTCACTGTGTAATCCTAACCACTCGCTGCATAAAAAGGTTATTCCTCATGTCGCCTTTGGTTCCTCTGCCAATCACCTTAAATCTGTCCCCTCTGGTTCTCGACCCTTCCGTCAATGGGAACAGTTTCTCTCCATCTACTCTGTCTAGATCCCTCATGATTTTGAACACCTCTATCAAATCTCCTCTCAACCTTCTCTGCTCTAAGGAGAACAACCCCAGCTTCTCCAGTTTATCCACATAAATGAAGTCCCTCATCCCTGGAACCATCCTTGTAAATCTTTTCTGCACCCTCTCTAAGGCCTCCACATCCTTCCTAAAGTGCGGTGACCAGAACTGGAAACAATACTTCAGCTGAGGCCGAACCAGTGTTTTATAAAGGTTCATCATAGCTTCCTTTCTTTTGTACTCAATGGGGGGGGGGGGGGGGGGGGATTTTAACTCAGGTGTGGGATGGTGCCGTGTTATCCGAATTTCGTGTTTCCCACACGAATCTAAATGGATGTGGGACACTGACTCAATTTTAACTGAATTGGCCAATTGATTTCCAACGTGTGGGAAGCCTTTGCAAATGGGTTTTTCATGACTGAAAGTCCCCTCCAATGACATCATCACTGCAGCTGCATTTAAGGTCTACAGCAAGCCTTGCTTCTTCTGCAGACCGCCAAGCTTCTTGACTGTGCAGTGTGAGGGAGCTGCAGCAAATATGACAAGCGGGAGGGCCAGATCAGCTCCTCGCTTTGACGAGGTGGCACTGCAGGCATTAGTGGATGAGGCTAGGGCCAACAGGGAGGTGCTCTTCCCTTTATCAGGGAGGAAGAGGCCTCCCACTCAGACCAAGGCAGTGTGGATGCAGGTGCCTGAGGAGGTCAACTCCTTGGGAGTCACCCGCAGAACCTGGATACAGTGCAGGAAAATATTTCATGACCTTCAGCGCACTGGAAAAGTGAGTACGAATTTCCCATCACCCTCAATCTGATCCCCATTGCCTTTCCTCACCAGCACTCAGATTTAGCAATTTCTTCCTCCACATCCCACTTGACACTGACACCCATGCGCCCATACCCATGCCCTCCCTCTCTATGCTCACATTCACATAACTATTCGACCATGCAGCCCTCACATTCCCCATCACTCTGATGCTTTGAACACAACTGACAACACACAGGGAGGGCCTTTGGTCTTGCAACCTCACTCCATCTTTGTTTCCTTCTAAGTATCTATGCTATGCAATCTCTACACTCACTCCTTCATTTTCACTCAACCTCCACTTGTCTCCCTCATTGCAGGAAAAGAAAGCTCACAACAAAAGAGAGCAAGCCAGGACAGGAGGAGGGACAGCCTCAATAGCCCACCTGACCCCCTGGGAGGAGGCCATCATGGAAATTATAGAATCATACAAGCCCAACAAGAGAGGGGGCAGTTCTGGACTTAGTTTTAGGGAATGAAGCTGGGCAGGTGGAAGGGGCATCAGTGGGAGAGCATTTAGGGAATGAAGCTGGGCAGGTGGAAGGGGCATCAGTGGGAGAGCATTTTAGTGGTAGTGACCATAATTCAGTTAGATTTAGCATAATTATGGAAAAGGACAAAGGTAGATCAGGGGTAAAAGTTCTCAACTGGGGAAAAGGCCAATTTTATTAAGCGGAGATGTGATTTAGCAAAAGTGGATTGGAAACAGCTACTTGAAGGTAAATCAATGTCAGAGCAGTGGGAGGCGTTCAAGGAGGAGATAGTGAGGGTTCAGAGCAAATAACTTCCCATAAAGAAAAAGGGTGGGACTCACAAATCTAGAGCCCCTTGGATGTCAAGGAGTGTACAGGGTAGGATAAGGAAAAAAAAAGGAAGCTTTTGTCAGATACCGAGAGCTCAATACTACAGAAAGCCTAGAAGAGTATAGAAAGTGCAGGGGTGAAAATAAAAAGGAAATTAGGAAAGCAAAGAGAGGGCATGAAAAAATATTGGTGAGTAAAATCAAGAAAAACTTATAAAGATGTTTTATAAATACATAAAGAGCAAGAGGATAACTAAAGAGTAGGGCCTATTAGAGACCAAAAAGGTAACCTGTGTGTGGAGGCAGAAGACGTGGGTATGCTTCTTAATGAATACTTTGCGTCTGTCTTCACAAAAGAGGGGGACAATGCAGACTTTGTAGTTGAGGAAGAGTGTGAAATATTAGATGGGATAAACATAGTGAGAGAGCAAGTATTAAGGGGTTTAGCATCTTTGAAAGTAGATAAATCGCCAGGCCCAGATGAAATGTATCCCAGGCTGTTAGGAGAAGCAAGGGAGGAAATAGCAGTCTCTGACCATTATTTTCCAATCCTCTCTGGCTACATAAGAAATAGGAGCAGGAGTAGGCCATTTGGCCCCTCGAGCCAGCTCTGCCATTCAATAAGATTATGGCTGATCTTCTACCTCAATTCCACTTTCCTGCACTATCCACAAAACCCTTGATTCCCTTAACATCCAAAAATCTATCGATCTCTGCCTTGAATATACTCAACGACTGAGCATCCACAGCCCTCTGGGGTAGAGAATTCCTTGGATTCACCCAGTCAAGCCCTGTAAGAGTTTTGTATGTTTCAATGAGGTCACCTCTCATTCATCTGAACTCTAGCGAATATAGGCCTAGTCTACTCAATGTCTCCTCATATGGCAATCCCCCCATCCCATGAATCAGTCAGGTGAATCTTCGTTGCACTCTCTCTATGGCAAGTATATCCTTCCTTAGGTAAGGAGACCAAAACTGTACACACAATACTTCAATTGTGGTCTCACCAGGGCTCTATATAATTGCAGTAAGACGTCTTTACTCTTATACTCAAATTCTCTTGCAATAAAGGCCAACATACCATTTACTTTCTTAATTGCTTGCTGTATCTGCATGTTAACTTTCAGTGATTCGTGTACAAGGACACCCAGGTCCCTCTGAACACCAACATTTCCCAATCTTTCACCATTTAAAAACTCTGCTTTTCTATTTTTCCTACCACAGTGGATAACTACACATTTCTCCACATTATATTCCATTTGCCATGTTCTTGCCCACTCACTTAGCCTGTCTTTATCCCCTTGAAGCCTCCTTGCATCCTCCTCACAACTTACATTCCCACCCAGCTTTGTATCATCAGCAAACTTGGATATATTTCATTTGGTCCCCTCATCCAAATCGTTGATATAGATTGTGAATAACTGAGGCCCAAGCACTGATCCTTGTGGTACCCCACTAGTTACAGCCTGCCAACCCGAAATTGACCCATTTATTCCTACTCTGTTTACCAATCCTCATTCCAAGCTGGTAGAGTACCCCCAATCCCATGAGCCCTAATTATGTTTAATAACCTCTTGTGTGGTACCTTATCAAATGCCTTTTCAAAATCCAAATACACCACATCCACTGGTTCCCCCTTATCTATTCCGCTAGTTACAACCTCAAAAAACTCCAACAGATTTGTCAAACATGATTTCCCTTTCATTAATCCGTGTTGACTCTGCCCAATCCTATTATTATTTTCCAAGTGTCCTGTTACCATATCCTTAATAATAGATTCTAGCATTTTCCCTACTACGTATGTTAGGCTAACTGGTCTGTCGTTCCCCGTTTTCTCTCTCCCTCCTTTCTTAAATAGTGGAGTTACATTTGCTGCCTTACAATTCGCAGGAACCATTCTAGAATCTATGGAATTGTGGAAGATGACAACCAATGCATCCACTATCTCTATAGCCACCTCTTTCAAAACCCTAGGATGTAGGCCATCAGGCCCAGGGGATTTATCGGCTTTCAGTCCCATTAATTTCTCTAGTACTATTTTTTTTTACTAATACTAATTTCTTTCAGTTCCTCACTCTCGCTAGACCCTTGGTTCTCCACTATTTCCGGGAGGTTTTTGCATCTTCTTCCGTGAACACAGACACAAAGGGCCAGAAATTCAGTGGGCTTTGCGCCCAGTTACCGCCCAAAGAGGGCTTCTGCGCCAGTAGAGGAGTTTGCGCTGATATTCAGCGCTGCGGTAATGGCGGCGGTAGCCGGTAGCGCTGCGCCGGCGCCGATGACGTCATCGGTGTGCGCAGTGCCCCGGTTCCGCCCCGACCCCCATATTTAGTTGCGGCCGCCTCTTCCGCAGCGGCCGCAAACAACGATGTGAAGACCGGGCCATGCTGCAGCCTTAGTGGCGCTAGTTAAGGCGGAGGTGCGGCCGGCCGCTTTTTCGGTGGCCGCCTGCCCGCACCTCCTTCCCCGGCCTCCTCCACCCCCCCCCCCAGCTTGGAATGAGGATTGGTAAACTTAGCAAATTATTGGAAACATTTCTGAGGGATAATATAAATAGTAATTTAGAAAGGAGCAGATTAATCAAGGACAGTCAGGGATTTGTTAAGGGAAGGTCGTGTCTGTCTAACTTAATTGAATTTTTTGAGGATGTAACGAGGAGGGCTGATGAGGGTAGTGCATTTGATGTAGTCTACATGGATTTTAGCAAGGCCTCTGACAAGGTCCCACATGGCAGGTTGTTCAGAAAAGTAAAAGCCCATGGGATCCAAGGGAAAGTGGCAGGAAGAAAAGGGTAATGGTCGACGGGTGTTTTTGTGACTGGAAGGCTGTTTCCGGGGGGGTTCCGCAGGGCTAAGTACTAGGTCCCTTGCTTTTCGTGGTATATATCAATGATTTAGACTTCAATGTAGGGGGCATGATTAAGAAGTTTGCAGGTGATACAAAAATTGGCTGTGTGGTGGATAGTGAGGAAGATAGCTGTAGACTGCAGGAAGATATCAATTGACTCATCAGGTGGCAAATGGCAAATGGAATTCAATCTGGAGAAGTGTGAGGTAATGCGTTTGGGAAGGGCTAACAAGACAAGGGAATACACAATAAATGGTAGGATACTGAAGTGTAGAGGAACAGAGGGACCTTGGAGTGCATGTCCACAGATCCCTGAAGGTAGGACAAGTAGATATGGTGATTAAGAAGGCATATGGGATACTTTCCTTTATTAGCTGAGGCATAAAATATAAGAGCAGGGATGTTATGCTAGGACTGTATAAAACACTAGTTAGGCCACAGCTAGAGTACTGTAGAGTGTTATGGTCACCACATTACAGGAAAGATATGATTGCACTGGAGAGGGTAGAAGAGATTTACAAGGATGTTGCCAGGACTGGAGAATTTTAGCTAGGAAGAAAGATTGGATAGGCTGGGGTTGTTTTTTTTTTGAAGAAAGGAGGCTGAGGGGAGACTTAATTGAGGTGTATAAATTATGAGGGGCCTAGATAGAGTGGATAGGAAGGATCTATTTCCCTTAGCAGAGAGGTCAATAACCAGGGGGCATAGATTTAAAGTAATTGGTAGAAGGATTAGAGAGGCGTTGAGGAGAAATTATTTCACCCAGAGGATGGTGAGTGTCTGGAACGCACTGCCTGAAAGGGTGGTAGAGACAGGAACCCTCATCACATTTAAAAAGTACTTGGATATGCACCTGAAGTGCCATAACCTGCAAGGCTACGGACCAAAAGCTGGAAAGTGGGATTAGGCTGGATAGCTCTTTTTCAGCCAACACCGTCATGAGGGCCAAATCATCTCCTTCTGTGCCATAAATGTCTATGATTCTGAGATCAACTCGAGTTTTTTTCTCTCCTGTTAAGGGCTTAAAACTATTCAAACCTGTCCCACGAGTAACACTGCTCTCTCCTCTTATCTATAGTCATTGATACTGCTGTTTCAATAGGGTTCTTCTGTCAGTAGGTAGAAAGAAACTGAGGATTGCCTGGACTGAACTTAAGAACCAACTGATTTCACCTTGGATACCTGCCCTTGCTGTCGCTCCTCTCGAGAAGGCTTTTCTGGCCGCCCATATCCCCACTCCATTCCTGAGATGTCTTCATGACTTCCTCTCCCTAGGAGTCACTTCACTTGCTCTTGTTCTGCTGCCAAAAAGCCAGCTTCAATTGTATCTTGCCTGGCTCTTTTTTTTTGACAGATAATATACATGATCTGGACTTAAGACACAGACGCCTCAACATATATGGGGCACCCCCTGCAAGTTTTGGAAACTACACTTTACCACAATCCTTTGCTGTCTGCCTTTCAGCCATCTATCTATCATTGCCTTTTATGCCAAAGGCCCCAATTTCCATAACAGATTTCTTGTACAGCTTTCTGGAAGTCCACTGAAATGACATCTACCATATTATCTCCCATTTCTTTAAAAAGAATTCTATCTGATTAGTCAAACATTGATGATCTTTCACAAATCCAAGATCACCATCTCTGATCAGTCAATTCCCTTTTAAGAAATATTTAATTTTATCTCCAATTATGGCCTCCAGTAATTTTCCTACAACTGGTCAACAGTTGCCCAAGTTTTTCCCCTTTTGAACAGATAATTGTTCTGTTTCCTCCTTGTGGTGGCAACTTGAATATATTGTTTGAAGTAATAAAAAGCAAACAATTTTGACTTGTCTAGAGAACATACTGTAAAACAAAATGGGGGGGGGTCATCCTCTTTTAATCTCAGGGCACTTTTTTTGTTCATATAGATAGCAATGAAGATGGCTCCTGATGACAGGAGAAATAGAATCAAGTGAGAAAGTTGGGGAAAGCCACTTGACCAAAACAGCAACATTAGGGTGATTTTTCCCCCTCCTGTGGATAGTGGTAAATCCCAATGTCCTGAATAAATCAGGAAGAATACATGCATCATTCCTTGGTAACTAATCTTTAACTTGTGTCTCAGCTCAAAAAGTCTAAACTGAGCCAATGAGAAATGCAGCCAAGGTTCCAAGCAATGTCATGGTTTTATTCCATTCCTCATCGTGTAAAATATCAAGGAAGCAAATCATCCCCATAGCTCTATACCACACAGTGCTCTCACCTATCTGTGCATCTGCAGAAGATTCATGCATGTTTTCTGGAAGTTTGATATTCTCCTCTGGAGCTGGGGTTTCTGGAACCTGCAGAAACTCCATTCTCCAAAACTGAAGAAACAAGAATATGCAGGTTAACAAAGACAGATAATAAATCAAAACAGCAGTAAGCAGTTCATTAAAAAGATTTTCATAATGTGCCTTTCCCCCACCCCGAGTCAAAAGTGTAAAACATGGTTGATAATGAAATAAATCTTGAGGAAATAATGCATTTCCCAAGATATTCTATGAGCTAAACATAAAAATAGCCAATTTGCAATACTTAATAGCAAAAAATTAAAATCACTGCCTCAGTCATAGTAAAATCACATTTTGAATGACCTTCCAGGTAGGAGAGTAGAAGCAAAAATATACTGTATGTATATTAAAAATGCAGCTTATTATTGAAGGAGAATTAGGATCATAGATGGAGGAGGTTCAATGTGTTGAATGGTTATTTATACTCATTGATTTTTTATTAAAATCCATGAACAGATTTGCAGAGGAGAGGGAGATGCTGTCAAAGTGAACTTGGTGATTTGCTGCAGTGCATCGTGCAGATTATACATACTGCAGCAAGATGTAGCGAGTGGTACACCTCAGGAATCGGTGTTGGGAACTCTCTTGTTTGCCATATACATAAATAATTTTGGACACAGAGGAAATTATATCAAAATATCCTTATGATGATGTCAAATTTGGGAATATGGCAAACTGTGAGGAAAAATGCAGGAGATTGCAGGACTCACACAGGTTAGGGGAGTGAGCGGATATATATTATGTGCAATTTAATAGATAAATGTGAAACACTATATTTAGGAAAACAGGACAGAAAATGGAAATATAACTTGTATGATAATACTGTCAATAGAGCGGAGGAGCACTGAGATGCAGAGAGATCTTTAAAAGCAGGACTTCAGGGGGGGAAAAGCCTTAACAGGGCAAATGGATTGTAGAGCCTGGAGTTTCCTCCTTGGGAACAACCCAGATGTTAGACTTGAAAATGTGGCCGATGTTGCGCCCATTTTGACAATGTCAAGTTATGCTCAAGTATCCTCCCAGTCTCATTAGCAAATGCCCAAACTTAAAATGGGTCTAAGTCAGTGTAAACAATCGGAGCCCGAGGAAAACGCCGAACCCACACCATATATTTCTTCTTAAGTCTGAAAACTTAAGTTTCAACTAAATTAACCATCATTCATGCACAGCATGTTTAGGAACCTGCAATCGGGGAAGTTTTTCCATTTTTAATGGCCCAGTAATTCTTGTCACAACGAGTGAGTACGGACGGGGTACTCACGCGTGTGACCGGAGGAATTGCCGGTTTTCAACATGCACAGCGCATGCGCTGAAAACCGGCATTTCCTGTCCTCTGACCCAAGGGGTTAAGAGGCAGAACGCGTGCGACTGCACAGGCAGCGCGTGCGCAGTGAAATTCCTTTTTCCCCCCCCCCCCCCCCAGAGTTGCCCGAGTGTAATGGCCTCCGGTTTTTACGCGTGGAAAAACCAGACGTAACTACTTAGTTTTACAGGTAAGTGGGCTTTTAGTACAATTTAGAATTTTTTTTTCCCCCACAGGTTTATTATTTTTAAAGAATTTACAGTAAGGTAAGTTTAGTTTTAGACCCTATTTTTAAAAAATTGATTAATTGTTTAAAACATTTTTAAAAACTTATTTATAGTTAATATAATCAGTGGGATGTTTTTTTAAATTTTATTTAAAGTTTAAGTAGTGTTTTGGCAGCCCATACTTTTCATGAGTTTGACAGTTCTTACTGTCAAACTCATGAATGAGTTTCCCCTCCCCTGATTGGCTGCACAGTGCTCACCTGATCCCAGCCGGCACATCGCACTAACTACGCCGCTGGATCAGGTAAGCACATCGCGCCGACATCTAAACCGGGCCAGTGACAGGAAATGCAAGCAGGCCCGGGCTTCATATGTCGGCGCGCAGGGCGAGTGCATATCGGGGGCTTGCACGCGTGGCAAGCTCCCGATCCTAATTTCAGGGCCAATGTGACTTATTCATGTGCCATAAAAATCCAAAAAAACAGCAAATACAGAGTATGTCTCAGAAAGGATAAATTTTAAAAAACCTCAAAAAATTGCAATTATACACCAGAAGAATGACTTTCTTTTCTGCTGCCACTGAAAATCTGGTGGCAATGTTAAGAGACCAGCCGAACAAGTGCAATTGGAGGATACGTGCATTTGAGAGTTGGGGCATGGCTAGCTTTGTGGACGGAGATTAGTTTGGACAAACTGTTTGATGGATGAACTAAAAGATCGAGGAGATTTAGGCATATTGTAGTTACGTGCGTAATTCACTTACACCAAAAATTCTGCAACCTTTTAAGCCATGAAATTGGCTTGCGCCCAGGTTACATGTCTCTCTGGTGCAAATGTGGTGGAAATTCCAGGCCTAGGTTTGATGCATAGGTGCATTAAATATAAAAGCAAAGAGATGACGAAGAATTTGTACAAGACATTGGCTAGGCCTCAGCTGCAGTACTGAGAGAATTTTTGGGCACACCATTACAGAAAGGATATTGGAGCCATGGAAAAGATCCTAGATGATGCCAAGGATGAGATAATATAGTTATGGGGAGAGACTTTAAAAACTAGAACTGTATTTATTGGAGCAAAGTGGCTAAGGGAGGATTTAACAGAGGTATTTAAAGGTTTGCAGAGAATGTCAAAGAAGTGTTCAAAAATGTGAAATTGCTTGACAGAGTAAATATCTGTCCACTGATCAGTGAATCAGTAACAAGGGGACATAAAAGACAGGATTAGTACTAAAAGGGTACAGTGGGAGGTTAATAGAATTTTTTCAGTCAAAAAGAGTTATTAAAATATGGAATGCATTTTGGCAAGTGCCTATTGAAAATAAACTGAAGAGGAAAGATATTAAAGGATATAGATAAAGGAGGAAAATGGGATTACAGTGGAGGTTGAGCTGGCATTGGCATAGGCACTTTGGGTCGATAGTCTCTTTCTG
Source organism: Somniosus microcephalus (assembly GCF_052327205.1). Classification (NCBI taxonomy): domain Eukaryota; kingdom Metazoa; phylum Chordata; class Chondrichthyes; order Squaliformes; family Somniosidae; genus Somniosus; species Somniosus microcephalus. The sequence goes on from NC_140988.1 coordinate 149,614,583, forward strand.
AACTTACATTCACTGGGAGTGGAATTGTGACCTTGGGGTAAGAACATAAGAATTAGGAGCGGGGTAGGCCATACCGCCCCTCGAGCCTGCTCCACCATTCAATAAGATCATGGCTGATCTTTGACCTCAACTCCACTTTCCCGCCCAATCTCCCTTTCCCTTGATTCCCCATGAGTCCAAAAATCTATCTATCCCAGCCTTGAATATACTCAATGACTCAGTTTCCACATCCCTTTGAGGTAGAGAATTCCAAAGATTCACAACACTCAATAAAGAAATTGCTCCTCATTTCAGTCTTCGGACCCCTTATCCTGAGACTATGCCCCCTAGTTCTAGACACTCCAACCAGGGGAAGCAACCTCTCAGCATCTACCCTGTCAATCCCCCTCAGAATCTTATATGTTTCAATGAGATCACCTCTTACTTTTCTAAACTCCAGAGACTATAGGCCCAATCTACTAAATCTCTCCTCATAGGACAACCCTCTCATCCCAGGGATCAATCTAGTGAACCTTCGTTGCACCACCTCGAAGGCTGTATGTCTTCTCAGATAAGGAGTCCAAAACTGTGCACAGTACTCCAGGTGTGGTCTCACCAAAGCCCTGCACAACTGTAGCAAGACTTCCTTACTCTTGTACTCCAACCCCCTTGCAATAAAGGCCAACATGCCATTCGCCTTCCTAATTGCTTGCTGTACCTGCATGCTAACTTTCTGTGTTTCCTGTATGAGGACACCTAAATCTCTCTGATTTAATAGTTTCTCACCATTTAAAAAATATTATGTTTTTCTACTCTTCCTACCAAAGTGAATAACCTTACAATTCCTCACATTATACTCCATTTGCCACCTTATTGTCCACTCAGTTAACCTATCTATATCCCTTTGCAGGCTCTTTCTGTCCTCCTCGCAGCTTACTTTTCCACCTAGCTTTGTATCGTCAGCAAACTTGGATACATTGCACTCGGTCCCTTCATCTAAGTCATTAATATAGATTGTAAATAGATGAGTGCCAAGCACTGATCCTTGCGGCACCCCACTAGTTACAGCCTGCCAACTGGAAAATGATCCATTTATCCCTACTCGCTGTTTTCTGTTCGTTAACCAATCCTCTATCCATGCTAATATATTACCCCCAACCCCATGAGCCCTAATCTTGTGTAGCAACCTTTTACGTGGCACCTCATCGAATACCTTTTGGAAATCCAAATATACTACATCCAATGGTTCCCCTTTATCTACCCTGCTAGTTACATCTCAAAAAGCTCTAATTTGTTAAACACTATTTCCCTTTCATAAAACCATGTTGACATATTATGATTTTCTAAGTGCCCCGTTACCACTTCCTTAATAATGGATTCCAGCATTTTCCCGACAACTGATGTCAGGCTAACTGGCCTGTAGTTCCCTGTTTTCTCTCTCCCTCCTTTCTTGAATAGCAGGGTTACATTTGCTACCTTCCAATCTGCTGAGACCTAGGGAATCTTGGAAGATCACAACCAATGCATCCACTAGCTCTGCAGCCATCTCTTTTAGAACCCGAGGATGTAGGCCATCAGGTCCAGAGGATTTGTCAGCTTTTAATCCCATTAATTTCTCAAGTACTTTTTCTCTATTGATATTAATTACTTTATGTTCCTCACTCTCATTAGCCCCTTGGTTTCCCACTATTTTTGGTATGCTTTTTGTGTCTTCTACTGTGAAGGCAGATACAAAATATTTGTTTAAAGTCTCTGCCATTTCCTTATTCCCCATTATAATTTCACGTGTCTCAGCATCTAAAGGACCAACGCTTACTTTTGCTACGCTCTTCCTTTTTACATACTTGTCGAAGCTCTTACAATCAGTTTTTATATTTCTTGCTAGTTCACTGTCATACTCTATTTTCTCCCTTTTAATCAATTTTTTTGGTCATCCTTTGCTGGTTACTAAAGCTCTCCCAATCCTCAGGCTTACTACTATTCTTCGTAACATTATAAGCCTCTTCTTTTAATCTAATACTATCCTTAACTTCTTTATTTAGCCACGGTGCATCACGTTTTCCATGGAGGTTATTTCTTAATGGAATGTATATTCGTTGAGAATTTTGGAATACTTCTTTAAATGTTTGCCACTTCTTATCAACCGTCATACCTTTTAATCTAATTTCCCAATCTACCTTAGCCAACTTGCCCCTCATACCTATGTAATTGGCTTTATTTAAGTTCCGACTGATGTATTTCACTCTCAAACTCAATGTGAAACTTTATCATGTTATGATCGCTCTTCCCCATAGGATCCTTTACTATGAGATTACTACCTAACCCTAACCCTGTCTCATTATGCAATACAAGATCTAAAATAGCCTGTTCCCTGGTTGGTTCCATGGTTGTTCCAGGAAACTGTCTCGAATGCATTCCATGAACTTATCCTTCAGATTACCTTTGCCCAGTCTATATGAAGATTAAAGTCCCCCATGATTATTGCATTACTTTTGTTAGAAGCTCCTGTTATTTGTTGATTAATACTCTGTCCAACGGTATAGCTACTGTTTGGGCACCTCTAAACAACACCCACCAGTGTTTGCTGCCTCTTGTTATTTCTTATCTCCACCCATACTGATTCTACTTCCTGATCTTCCGAGCCAAGATCCTTTCTCACGATGGTCCTCAAGTCATCCTTTATGATCAGGGTGACCCCCCCTCCTTTTCCATTCTGCCTGTCTTTTCTAAACAGCAAGTACGCTGGAATATTTAGCTCCTACACTTGGTCACCTTGCAACCACGTCTCTGTGATGGCTATTAGATTGAAGCCATTAATCTCTATTTGTACCACTCATTCGTTTATCTTGTTATGAATGCTTCGTGCATTTAGATAAAGAGCCTTTCATTTTAATTTTTTACCATTATTCCCTGCTTTCACCTTATTCGCTGATGCACTTTTACCATTAAACTCTGTGTCCCCTCCTGTCACACTCTGTTTATCTTTACCCAAATTGCTGCAGTGCTCCATTGCCTTGACATTTCTCTTTAGATTTCTAAATTTCCCCTCACCTGACCCACCACCCCCGCCTCCATTTTAGTTAAAAGCCTTAGTTATTTGATTCATTAGGTCACTGGTCCCAGCCCGGTTTAAGTGGAGACTGTCCCAATGGAACAGCTCCCTCTTTCCTCAGTACTGGCGCCAGTGCCCCATGAGTCAAAACCCCTTCCTCCCACACCACTCTTTGAGCCAAGCATTTAACTCTCTGATCTGCTTGCCCCTATGCCAATTTGCGCATGGCTCTGGTAACAATCCAGAGTTTATTAGCTTTGAGGTTCTGCTTTTTAATTTGGACCCTAGCTCCTCAAACTCTCTCAGCAGAACCTCATTCCTAGTTCTACTTATGTCGTTGGTTCCTACGACAACGGGATCCTCTCCTCCTCCCACTCCAAATTCTTTTCCAGCCGCGAGGAGATATCCTTAACCCTGGCACTAGGCAGGCAACACAGCCTTCGGTACTCCTGGTCACGACTGCAGAGAACAGTATCTATCCCCGGACTATACTATACCCTACCACTACAACATTCCTTTTCACTTCCCCCCATTTAAATGGCCTCCTGCACCACGGTGCCGTAGTCAGTTTGCTCATCCACCCTTGTAAGAAAGGAGGAAATCTTCATTTTTGAGTCTCCCTACTAACTGGACTAATTGAAATAAGTATTATTAGTTATAGTCTTAAGTTTGTATTATGTAACTGATATGCAATGCACAATGATGCTTGAATAATCATGCTTTTAAAACTAGCGTAATATGCCCTGGGTGGAAGCGATTAGATTTAAAATGGAAGAAACTGAAGCGCTGGGCCTTGCTTGGCCAAATTAAAGATAGTCAGCAGCCTTCCTGGCACACAAACAGCAGATAGCTAGCCTGGGAAGCAAGGTCATGTGTGGCTGCCACTGTGGAATGTCATGATATCTTCAGTGAATTAAAAACATAGGCAAACAGCAAGAACACCATCTCTCTACCTACGGAGACATGTTCCGTTTGTGTTGCCATAACTACCCTAGATATGAGTCTTGATGGTCAAAAACAGAGGATGTCAGCGTGTCATGAGATGAGGACCTGACAGGGACAGGTGGGATCATTAGGTACGTGGCATCTGTGTAAGTCAATGATTGGGTTAACTGGCCCCCATAGGCTTTGCTGGGAAGAAGCAGTACAAGGGGTCCCTCAAACAATTAGGTTGTAGAAGCTTGGGAACATCCACCAGACGAGCTGAGGAGGGTTTCAGGTTGGCGGAGGACCCACACGCATCACACTGGGTGGCCGAGCAATCCTCGAGGCCAGGGCCGACGGTGGTTGACCCGTGGAGATCGCATCTTCTTTCCCAGGGCCCAATGGGTAATATAAACCTTGATTGTGCCTCGTTTAACTACTGTTCAGATGCTGTAATGTATCAAGTCTCACTTTCACTGAAGAAAATACAAGTACTGTCACCAATATGGGTCAAGTCGAATCTTTCGGAACTGAGGAGTGAAAGGGTTAATTGGCACAGACCCAGAAACTCAACACCCTGCAGACTTTGCCCTCATCCACACAGGCAGCACGAATCTCATACCTGTTTGACAAGGGGAAAGGTTGAGGCTCCTTCAGCACTCCACCTGGGGGATCCCCTTACCTGCCTGAGTTACAGTCACACCCTCCTGTCCATGACTACTAACCAGACCTGTACCACTACCTAATCTAAGGTGTGTGACTGCTACCTGGATCAAAGTGTCCAGATAACTTTCTCTCTCCCTGATGCCCTGCAATGTCTGCACCTCAGACTCCAGCTCAACAGCTCTGAGCTGAAGTTCCTCAAGATGCAGACACTTACTGCAGACATGGTCGTCCGGGATCATGATGTTCTCCAAAAACTCCCACATGCTGCAGTTGCGGCACACCACCTGCACTGCCATCCCTTTATAACCTTGTTTTATTTATTTAGTTAATTAAAATCTATGTATTTAATTAACTTAGTTTATAGCTAATTACTAGATCTAGTTTAAGTGCTAGGTAGATTAAATCAGTGTCAACAAGTTTGGTTTCTCATCAAACGCCTGTTCTCAACTTTAAAGGGGCTATTATAGAGAGAATGTGGCACCTGTTTAAAGGATTATGGCCTAGAATATCAGTGGGGCGCGCTGCGGTACTGCAGGCCTTCCTCCCCTTCTTAAAGGGGAGGGGCCTGCTGCAGCGCGATCGGCGATCGCGAGTGCCGGCAAAAGAGCCCGGCACCGAGGAGAAGTGCCGGGCTCTTGGGACACAGCCGGCACAATGCAGGGGGGTGGGGGGGGTCTCAGGAGGCCGGCACGAAGAGGTGCTGGCAGGCGGCCAGCAAAAAAAATGGCCACCGTGCACCTCAGCGCCTCTACTGCCGCAGGTAGGCCCCCCTGAACCGGTCGCAAATTCCGACCGGCGTTAAAGCAGGGGGCGCTACCAAATTTGGCGATCGGGGCGGTAGTGGGACGCTGCGCACACCGATGAAGTCATCGGTGGCGGCGCAGCGCTAACGGCTAGCGCCGCCATTAGCGCCCCACTAAATTTAGCGGGAGGTGTGGCCAGTGGCGCAAAACCCACTAAGTGCCCTCTTTGGGCGCTAACGGGTGGCGCAGCCCACTGAATTTCTAGGCCTATAGGTTTTATCACCTCAAAAGGTAAAAGCCATCAGCACACTGACCCTACAAATGATTGAATAAACAGCATGTTCTCTAATACAAGATAACTATAGATGAGGAAGGCCATCTGTCCTATCTCAGTTCAGATCCCCCACTATGTCACTTACCTGGATAGTGGAGATGAAAACCTTAGATTTATTGAATAAATTTAAGGTTTATCATCTCTAATATGCTACTACCCAGAAGATCATTACAGACATTGATCACTCTTTGTGTGAAGATATTCCTACTGACATCTGTCCTAAATTGTTCTTTTATGCGTTTTAACCTGTCACCTTGTCCTAGTATCCAGCAAGTGTGGAAATAGTCTTCTGGATTGACCCTGTCCATACCATTTAATATCTTGCATTTTTTTTAGAAGATCCCCTCTCAGTCACTTCTTTTCAAGTCTGAAGAGTCCCAGGTTATCCAGACTTTTTCTGTAGCTCTATCCTTTGACCCCCAGAGACAGGCTTCTCTGCACCAGCTCCAGGGTTTGCACGTTTCCTTTCGGACTTGGTGACAAAAACTGAACACACTACTCAAAATACAGTTTGACCACGGCAGTTTTAGCATGACATCTCGCAACTTATACTAAACTGATCTAATCACGCCTTAACCTTCTAAATTCTAGGGAATACAACCCTAGTTTATGTAATCTCTCCTCATAATTTCACCCTTGGAGTCCAGGTATAATTCTTGCAAATGTATGCTGCACTCCCTTAAAGGTCAATACTGTATATCCTTCCTAAGGTGTAGTGCCCAGAACTGCTCACAGTACTCCAGGTGTTGCCTAACCAGGGTTTTGTATAGCTGTAGCATAACTTCTACCCCCTTGTATTCTAGTCCCCTAGATATGAAGGCCAGCATTCCATTGGCATTTTAGATAGATCCTCAAATAATAAACATTACTGAACATTGTAGATTCAGAACAGGATTACAGGATTTTAAAGCTATGTAATTTTCCATATATCTTCTCTCCTAGATACTCTTGAAGGCAGTTCCAATGATTAAAGACATTATTTTTGTTCTGGTGCACAATAGAATACAGTACTTACCCTGACCACACCATCTGAATGTCCTGTGACTATAACGTTCTGTGTGTCCCACTCATTCATCTCAGATACACAGCAGCACACAATCTGCTGACTGCGTCCCGTAAATGTATTCACATTCACCACCGGGTTCCCATTGATGTTCCATACATGAATATACGTGCCAGCACAAGAAACAATGTCTCCCTATTGAAAATTATGTAAGATCAGCAAGACTTTACTAAAAGTGAAAAGACATATTACAATTGTTTAGTTTTAACTAGTGCTAGAAAATAAAACAGATACATAGAAATAGCAGAGAGTCAAATGCTTTAAAGTAACACTAATGACGCTACATTTATTACTTCACCTTCTCAAGGGCAATTCGGGATGGGCAATAAATGCTGGCCTTGCCAGCAATGCCATATCCAGAGAATGAATTAAAAAAACGTCAGATAAAATACTGTACAGAATTCCTTTACTGAGATCAGTATTATGAATACCTTTTATTCATGCAGACAAATCTTTTAAAAATGAGTGGATCTCAGTTATACCAGCACAAGATCACTGCTTTGAATATGAATTATAAGAGAAATCTCAGGCATATTGTTTAAGTGTGATTTTATTGACCTTCCTTGCCTTAGCCATTACTAATAGTTAAGGTGTCCATTTTATTATAGGATCAGAAAACACTGCACAAAGACAGCAACTTTACATTAAACTTGAAGTTACTTACTACCAACCACAGTTTGTAGGATTCGAAGAAGGCTGGAATGACATTCCAGAACTAACCGTTAATTCATTAATGCACAAAGCAGACACTGGTGCCCTGTGGCCTCGCAGCTGTGTGACAAAAGACAGCTTATTCAAATCCCAGATGATACACGTTCGATCTCGTGACCCACTAACAATTATGTGATAGGCTGATGAAGCAGTTAAACAAGTGACTGCATCTGTGTGCCCATGGAGTGCCTAAAATAGAGCAAAATTAGACATTATTGGTATTATATAACTTATAAGAGAAATCTCAGGCATACTGCTGTAGAAGTGAATCACAAAGGCTCACAAAAAAACAAAATACTGTGGATGCTGGAAATTTGAAATAAACTTGTTACACTGTAATTACATTCTGGCAGGAGGGTATACATTACAGCATGACAAATTTGTATAGACAGTTTCCCTTATAAATGTGAACACAGGAATTTATAATGGAAACACAAAAATAAGGACCGAATATATGATTTAAAAATAGGTATTGTATTACATCTGCATATCCTGGTCCAATTAATCCTCACTCTCCAACCGTACTGTACCAGAAGACTGTAACTGGTCTGGACTCCTTGGCCTAGAAATTGGGTATAGCCCCGCTTGCGGCGTTAGAACTGGCGCTGCGCAAAGTTTATAGCCAGACGAAACTTATCGCTGCCTGGCGAGATATTGGGTTGCATCGCCCCCAAAGGGGATTGAGGCGCGAACTCAGACGTTGCACGGGGCTCCTAAGGCGCAAAAGTTCAGGCGCTACCCAATATCGGCGCGGACGGGCGCAGCGCAGGTGATCTCAATTACCGGAAACCACGAGACTTCCAGGCGCCGGCCGGCTCTTAAAGGGGTGGGTCAGTCAGCCTGAGCTGCTACACTCAACGCCCTGTAGGCCTCAGAATCGGCGCTCGCCCTTCTCTGGCGCAATAAACTTGGTGAGGATGGAGAAGGCGAGACAGAGAGCAGAGCACTTCAGCACTGAGGCTCTGGACCAGTTGGTGTCTGCAGTTGAGCGCCGTCGAGATGTTCTGTATCCTGACAATGGCAAGAGGCCGAATCAAAAGGCTTACCGGCGATCTTGGAGGGAGGTTTCTCAGAGGGTCAACTCCAACAGCATGGCGACCAGGACCCCTGTTCAGTGCAGGAAGAAATTCAACGACCTCACTCGGGTCGTTAAGGTGAGTGTTGGTTATGCAAACTTCTGATTCCCTCCATCTGCACCTAACTTCGAGGACCCTGTTGCCATGATGCCCCAATGGCCATCTGTCAGCAAGCACCCATGGCCCTTTCTGGGCGCACACATGGACATTTCACTCAAGGCCACATGTAAGGGCCCTTGCACCATGGGGGGCATGAGATGATCTCTCAAGGCCACATGTAAGGGCTCTTGCACCATGGGGGGCATGAGATGATCTCTCAAGGCATCATGTTACAGAACTTCCCCTTCTTTCCCCTGCAGTCCAAGCTGGCGACGATGCGAAAGGAGCAGCGTCGAACCGGTGGCGGACCTCCACAAGTGGTCACTCTCACGGATCTCGAGGAGAGAGTGCACCAGATTCTTGGAGGACGTCTGTCTCGTCCTGTTACCACTGCAGCTGCCGACCCCATTCTCGACAGCGAGGGTAAGGCTCTCACCTTTTGCAGCTGTCTCCTTCCACTTGGTCCCCCCGCCAGCATGCTTCCTCAGTGTGCCGCAATCTGCCATGCCTTTCCGCCAACCTGTCCTTTTGCTAAAGCCACTCTTCCACCTCCCTGCTTTCAGATGATGCATCACCAACTGGGGCTCCACGCCCTGAAGCTGCCAGTGCCAGTGCCTCCGGAGGCGAGGATCAGGAGGAAGCTGGACCATCTGTTCCAATCTCAGGGGAGCATACACATGTACAGACTGGGGATAGTAGTTCCCTGGAGGGGAGGGTGGGGGGGGGCTCTGAGGATCAGGCAGTTGCCGGAACAAGCGGCATGCAGCAACGCAAGGGGGGTAGGCAAGTTCGGCCACCGTCTTCCCGGAGGGCAAGGCAGGTAGTGATGACTGCTGCACAGAGTGCAGAGGAGGTGCGTCGCCTGGCTGAAATGAGCACCCAGGCCCGGCTCAGGCACACTGAGCTGATGGCTGCAGTGGGGAGGATGCCTCAGTCAATAGATACACTGGCAAAGAGTGTGTTGGACTTCGGGGCAACAATGGAGAGGACTCTCCAGGGCTTCGGGGCAACAATGGAGAGGTCTGTCGAGTGCTTCGGGCCAACAATGGAGAGGACTGTCCAGGGCTTCGGGGCAACAATGGAGAGGTCTGTCGAGGGCTTTGGCCCAACAATGGAGAGGACTGTCCAGGGCTTCGAGGCCGCTATGGAAAGGACTGTTCAGGGCTTCGGACAATCCCTGGAAAGGTCTGTCCAGGGCTTGTCTGAGGCAGTGGAGCGGTCGGCACCGGCCTTGTCCGAAGCAATGGAAAGAACTGTCCAGGGCTTCTCCGAAGCACTGGCACCTGGCTCACAGGTCCTCACTGCTGCCACGCAGTCACTTGCCGGCCTCGTCCACACCCAGATTGAGGCAACGCGAACTCTCACTGCAGCCACCCTATCTGCATCAGCTAGGATCACCCCGGGCCCTTCCAGTCCCATACAAGGCCAGGAATCAGTGGAGCATGCGATTGTGGCGGATGAGCCGAGCCGATCCCCTCAGAGAGCCAGTGTGTCGTCCGACAATGGTGCAGGTGTCCTCTCTCGGCAGGTGACCATTCCACATGCCAGCGCTGGCACGTCTGCAGTGCAGCTGCCACCACCTGCAGGGCACACTGCTTCCAGCCATGCTCAGATCAAGCATCCTGCGTCCGCACCCTCCAAGCCCAGAGGTCAGCCAGGCCGTCCCTCAGGGGCTTCTGCGCTTCCAGACAGTCAGCAGGCATCCCCCAGCCTTCACCCCGCCACTAGGGTTCAATTACGTCGGAGCAGCAGGCAGGGAAGGGGCCGAGCGCGAAAGAGAAGTCATTCTCCATCAAGGGGCCAGCAGTAGAGGGAGGTGCTGAGACGTTTCTTTGGCCAAAATCAAGGAGACCCTCACCTGTTGGAATTGTTGGAAATAGTTTGTTTAGTTTTGCGGCTTTGCCGAAGAGTTAACTGTTATTTTGTTAGTTATGGTTTCTGTTGACATGACGTCGTTTTGCTGTAATGAAAGACTTTTGTGACAATAAAGAGAAGTTTAAATGTGCTATGGTGTACGTGACTAATGACAGTGATGCTGGCCTTCAGACGCTTTCAAACATCCAAAGTGCGCAGCAGTTAAGACACTCATCATTCAGCCAGAGGGGCCTCGATACGAGTCCTCATGATCCTGTGACGGATGGCCCTTCCACTTTCAGGAGCCCTTCCATCTTCCTCCTCCTCCTCCTCCGCCTGCTTCTCCAGGGTCAGAGGGAAGGTGATGAATTGACGCCTTCGCCTATAAAGGGCAGCTGTAACTTGCCGGATGCAGCAGTGGACTGCAACCTGAGAGATATTCGCGATGTCCCCAATGGCTCACTGAAAGGATCCGTTGCCATAAAAATTAAGGCCAACAGTCAGTTTAGCGGCCACCGACAGAGAGGTCATGCACCGTAGACGCGGCTGCAGATCCTCGGCAAGCAGGTGGCACAGCTCAGTAACAACGTCCATCCCGAATCGGAGCCTTCGCACACACTGCTCCTCCGACATGTCAAGGTATGACACCTGCTGCCGAAAGACCCTCGCAGCATACCCTCGGATTGGCCGACCTCCACTGCCCCTCCTCCTTCTGGCCAATCCCGGCCCTCTCTCCCGCCATCTCTCTGCCCCTTCATAGTGTTCGGCCATGAGGCCGTCGCCCTCCAAAGCATCTCCCATTCCGATGCCAGTTGGTCAAAAGGCTGTTAGGTCCAGTGCTCCAACTGCTCCGGACAGGTTTGAGGGTCCCAAGTACTCTAATGCTAAATTCCAAAAACTCTGCTCCACAGTAGCTCACCAACTCTCTCCACCAACGATCACAATGAACAGGCCAAGTGGCTGAAGCTTCTGTACTAGAGCTGTCCCCTTTAAATAGCGCCCCCCGACTCCGAGAAGGGCCTGCTAACGCTCCTTCGAACTGGCGTAAAGGCTCCGGGCACCACCCAATATCCGCTCAGGTGCCCTTAAAAGGCGTTGCACAATGAAATGACGTCATGATCTGCTTGCGCTCGCGGGCGCACGCAAACACTTAGCGCAGGCGTTAAATGTATAGTCAATATGGGAGTTGTCGCTATCTTCATTGCGCCCGCCCCAACATTAGGTAACGCCCCAATTCTCGGTCTCTTTAGGCGCTAACCGCTGGCGCAAACAACCGAATTTCTAGGCCCTTGTGTACAATGCCACGAGAGATTGTCAAGCAATGCAATAAAAATCTTACTTCCGTACGCAATTCTTGTGTCAACTTTTTCCAATATAAATGTCCTACATCCAAATTAATAATCCGAAATATCCAGCCTATGCTGTAGAGAATCTACGATGCTGCAAACAACTCTATTTCTTTGCTTCCCAAACAATCGTAAGTTTTGCCAAACTAACTGGACCAGTGCATGCAGATGTAATTTAAAAACAAATACTGTAATAGAATTGGGGCTGAATTACATCTTAATGCCCTGGTCCAATTATCCCCTGGCCTCTATCCTTTCTTCTTCTAAAGACTAAATGATCTTGACTCCCCATGTGTCAGGGGAGATTGACTAGTTTTGAAACAAATTTCTGAGGGACATTTGAAAATTAACTTAAATAACATTGACACAATCAATCACAAAAGTATGAAATAACCAAACCATGATGTAAATTATCAGGTCTTATTCGCTTAAAAGGGAAACCTAACTCAATGAGTGAGTACTGTTACTGATGAGAACTTGACTTTCGAGCTTGATTTAAAAAAAATAAATTGCTGTTTACAGGGGTGTTCCATGGAACTCTGCATACATCCATTTACAGTACCACGGGGAGCACACAGACTGGAGTGGCTCTAGACACAAGTTTTCCATTTAATGGCCCAGAAATTCGGGTCGGGGGCTTCCCACGGGTGCAAGCCTCCGACCTGCACTTACCTTGTGCGCCGGCAGTTGAGCTGTAGGGCCCCGTGGAATTCCGATCCGGGGCCTGGCCCAGCTGCCGGCGTGCAGTGCTTGCGTGTCCCAGGGGTGCAGTTAGTTCGATGCGTCCCCTGGGATCACGTGGGCCATGGGCAGCCAATCGGAGCAGGGAATGCTCCATTCATAAGTCTTGACAGGAAGAGCTGTCAAGACTTATAAATACTACGGCCCCAAAATAGCAGTAAACCTTCAAATAAATTTTTAAAAAACCACATTTTTTAAATAAACTATAAATTACATTAAATAACTATTTTAAACAAGAATTAAAATTTTTGAAATTAAAAAAAAATATTCTAACGGGGCTAAAAATAAATTTACCTTGCTTTAAAGTATTTAAAAATAATAAACCTGTGGAAAAAATGTTTTAATTTTAATTAATTGACCACTTACCTTGTAAAAAGCAGGCCTTACGCCTGCTTTTTACATTTCTAAATTCTAAAGACTTACCCTCCCGGAGAAACCTGTAAAAAAAAAGTCAGTTGAAAGCGCACGCGCAGACTCCCCCGCGCACGCGTTCGACCTCTGAACCCCTGCTTTCAGAGGAACGGAAGTGCCGGTTTCCCGCGCATGCGCAGTGCATGCAGGAAACCGGCACTTTCATCGGGCCTACGGGTGAGTACCCCGTGCGTACTCACCCGTGGAGACCCGAATTTCTGGGCCTGTGTCAGCACCACAACTGTGGGGTCATTGGTCAACTGCATCTTTTAAGACTCATTGTGAGACTGCATTGTTTCCCTTCAGTTTCCAGTGTGCAGTTGCTAATATTGACTGGACATTGATAAATAAACAAACAGAAACCATCATCAGCCCATGATGTGTCTGAAGAGACTGTAAATATCAACCCTATTACCATGCAGAGAATATAGTGGAAGGGAATTCTCACCCTGTAACACTCCACTTAACACTTCAGTTAATACATATGCACAGGACTTCACAGAACCTCTCGAAAAGATAGCAAAAAAAGTGTCTCTATAGTATTGACTTATAGTTACTATCATTTTTCATAAGACCAAAACACATAATACTTTATTAATTGAGTCACCTGTTTAAGGGTCAGAGCCTTAGCTTTTTCCTTGGAGGTACCTATCTCCCAAACACAGATCGTAGTACTTGTTCCTCCAGTAACAACCAACTTAGGGTTGGGACAAATTGTGCAGAAAATCTGTCCCCATTCACTCAGGCATTCATATACTATCAAAGCCTATAAAGAGAATGGAAATTATACAACAGTAGGTGAAAGCACACCACGCTATATTTTAAACACTAATGCAAATTAAAATATACAAATTGAATGTTTTTAAGTACTAAAAAATCTCGATCAGGGCAATATTGGCCCAGAACTTGGTGTCGGGGGCTTGCCGCGCGTGCAAGCCCCCGATGTGCACTTACCCGGCGCGCCGACATCTGAAACCTGGCCCGCAGTGGATTTCCTGTCAGTGGCCCGGTTCTGATGTTGGCGCGCTGGGCTAACCTGACCCAGCGGCGTAGTTAGTGCGATGTGCCGGCTGGGATCAGGTGAGCACTGTTCAGCCAATCAGGGGAGGGGAAACTTCATTCATAAGTTTGAGAGTAAGAACTGTCAAACTCATGAGAAGTACTGCACCCCAAAACACTACTTAAACTTTAAAAAACATCCCAATCATTAAATTAAGTATAAATAAGTTTAAAAAAATAATTTAAACAATAATTTTCTTTTTTTTGAAAAAAAAAATTTTTTCAATAAAAAGGGTCTAAAACTAAACTTACCTTATTGTAGATTCTTTAAAATAATAAACTTGTGGAAAAAAAATTCTAAATTGCACTAAAACACCACTTACCTGTAAAAATAAATACTTACGTGTGCTTTTTACAAGCGTAAAGACCGGAGGCCTTTACACATGCGCAAATCCCCCAAAACAGAGGAAATCCAAGACGCATGCACTGCCCCCTACAGCGCACGTGCTAGCCTCTTCACCTCTTGGGTTAGAGGAGAGGAAACGCCTGTTTTCAGCGCATGCGCTGTGCATGCTGAAAACCGGCATTTCCTCCGGCCAGACGCGTGAATACCCCTTCCGTACTCACGCGTTTGGGGAGGAATTACTGCCCCAATAATATCAATAAACACAGAACAGCTGCCAGCCTTGGTTCAGTGATAGCACTCTCACCTCTGAGTCAGAAGCTCATAGGTTCAAGCCCCTCTCCAGAACTTGAGCACATAATCTAGGCTGACATTTCAGTGCAGTACTGAGGGAGTGCTGCACTGTCCAAGGTGCAGACTTTTGGACGAGACATCTGCCTGAGGGTTCATCTGTCGTCTCTAAAATATCCCATGGCACTTTTTGAAGAAGAGCGGGGGAGTTCTCCCAGTGTCCTGGCCAACATTTATCCCTCAACCAACACCACTAAAACAAATCATTTATCTCATTGCTGTTTGTGCGATCTTGCTGTATGCAAATTGGCTGCAGAGTTTCCCGACGTTACAACAGTGACTACACTTCAAAAGTGCTTCACCGGCTGAGAAATGCTTTGGGAAATTCTGAGGTCATGAAAGGTGCTATATAAATTAAATCAAGTTCATTCGTTTAGAGAACACATTTTTATATGTCTTGCTTTACAGCTTTTTAACCAATAATGGTTATTTCTTGTGTCCCGTTATTTCTTGGTGTATTTTAACACCAGCGTGAAGCAGCTCGCTGCTGGTGAGAAGCAGAGAGAGAAATAACCATAATCAATAACCAATGAGGAACTTCACACATCAGTGTCCTGAGCAGGTTATATCCCTAATTTAGTCTCTTCACCTCCGCACCATCTTCCTATAAGCAGGCAAATATTTGGACAAAAGCAAAATACAGCGGATGCTGGAAATCCGAAATAAAAACAGAAAATGCTGAAAATACTCAGCAGGACAGGCAGCATCTGTGGTGAGAGAAACAGAGTTTCAGATCAATGACCTTTCATCAGAACTGGAAAAAGTTAGAGATGTAACAGGTTTTAAGCAAGTAGAGGGGCTGGGAAAGGGGGAGGAGAGGAAAGAACAAAAGGGAAGGTCTGTGATAGAATGGAAGGCAGGAGTGATTAAATGACAAAAGGGATGATGATGCAAGGCAAAAAGGGTGGTGATGGGACAAGGAAAGAAACAAAAGACGGGTCTAGATAAGCTGAAAATGACAAAAGCTGAATCATTACCAGCAACTGCTGTCTGAAAAAATGGGAGAAGTGGTTATGATCTGAAATTGCTGAACTCAATGTTGAGTCCGGAAGGCTGTAAAGTGCATAATTGAAAGATGAGGTGCTGTTCCTTGAGCTTCATTAGAACAGTGTAGGAGGCCGAGGACAGAGAAGTGGGGCGGAGAATTATACAGGAAACTCTCTTTTTACCGGCACCTAAATAACCAGAAATCTCTCAACCGGCAAAATTCAGGAGTAGGTTCAGCTACGTTTGACTTCATATTTGTGGCCGTGTAACTGGGGTTCCTGGATCTGTGGCCGTGTAACCGGGGTTCCTGCACCTGTTGCCATGCAACAGGGATGCCTGGATCTGTGGTCGTGTAACCGGGGTTCCTGCACCTGTTGCCTGGATCTGTGGCCGTGTACAGGGCTCTCGTACCTTAGTACGTATACCTCTCTGTAATCTGGACTTTTTGATCAACCGGCACCACGCCGGTCCCGGATAAAAAAAAGTTTCCTGTAATGAGAAGCGACCGAAAGCTCGGTCATGCTTGCGGACTTAACGGAGGTGTTCTGTAAAGCGATTACCCAACTGCATTTGGTCTGCCCACTGTAGAGGAGCCTGCATCGTGAGCAGGGAATACAGTATACTAACTTGAAAGTAATACAAATAAATCACTGTTTCACCTGGAAGGAGTGTTTGGAGCCCTGGACAGTGGGAAGAGAGGAGGTAAAGGACAGGTATTGAATCTCCTGTGCTTGCACGGGAAGATGCCGTGGGATGGAGAGGGGGTGTTGGGGGTGATTGAAGAGTGGACCAGGGTGTCGTGAAGGGAACGGTCCCTCGGAATGTTGAAAGGGGATTGGACGGGTAGATGTGTTTGGTGGTGGTATTAGGCTGGAGGTGGCGAAAATGGTGGAGGATGATCCGTTGAATGTGAAGACTGGTGGAGTGGAAGGTGAGGACAAGGGGAACCCTACTGTGGTTCTGGGAGGGAGGGGAAGGGGTTGGAGCAGAAGTGTGGAAAATCGGATAAACATGGTTGAGGGCCCTGTCAACAACTGTGGAGGAGAATCCTCGGTTGAGAAAAAATGAAGACATATCGGAAGCACTGGTATGGGAAGGTGACATCAGAACAGATGCGATAGAGACGGAGAAACTGGGAGAATGGAATAGAGTCCTTACAGGAAACGGGATGGGAGGAAGTGTAATCAACCTAGCTATGGGAGTCAGTGGGCTTATAGTAGATACTTGTCGACAGCCTATCCCCAGAAATGGAGATAGAGAAGTCAAGGAAGGGAAGGGAAGGGAAGAGTCGGAGATGGATCAGGTAAAGGCGAGGGATAGGTGGAAATTGGAAGCAAAGTTGATGCCATTTTCCAGTTCGGGGTGAGAGCAGGAAGCGGCACTGATACAGTCATCAATGTACCGGAAAAAGAGGTAATGGAGGGTGTTGTGTATGTACCTTTAAGAGAAGAACTGATTCTATACTGCAGTACCGGCAGTGACCACCCCTGTATATAAAGCCATAGCAGGCTTCTGTACTTCCGTCTTAAGTTACCCTCTGTTCAGCGACCGGTGGGCGCCGCGGGGACTGGAGTGCATTATCAACCCGGAAAACCAAATTTTAATTTGATTTGTTAAGTTTTAGTTGAACTTTTGTTTATTTACAGTCCAATTGGTTTTTTTTTTTGGGTCCAAACAAAAAGAGTACCCTCTGTTCAGTAAATACCTGTTATTATTGTTCTCCTGCAGTCCGTGTATTATTTATACTCGGACACTACAGAGGGGACAAGGGTAGAACTGGAACAAAGAAGGTATTTGGACTATAGATTTCAAATTGAAGCATTCAAACTTGGGCTTTCTAGTAAGAGTCCAAGGGGGAAAAATTCAGTTGTTTGCAACTCCCGTTAGCGCCTTAAGAGGGTGCCAATTGGGGCGCAAAGCAACTAGAGGCCAGGCGCGGCGATGTTTGTGCCGCTCGCGAAATTAACTAGACATTTTGCGGCGGCGCTAAACACTACCGCCACGATCTCCTGCGCCGACAGATTGTGATGTCAGTTGAGTGCGCAACGCCCCAGACCGGATATTGAGTGGCGCCCCCTGCCTTACCGCCTGCCGCTAGCAACGACAGGTTGAGGGGAGCGTTATGCTGTCAGAAAGGGGCTAGGGAAGCGCTATTTAAAGGCGACCGCTTCCTGCCTTTTTTTGTCGATGACATTTTTGCACCACGCATTCTGAGAGAGAGAGAGAGACTGACTTCTGGAGAGAATCAACGCTGTGTGAAGGAGTTTTGAGAACTGAGCAGCACTTTGCAGGTTTATTTTGATTTGCTCTTCCTTGCTTCGCCAGCACTCTGAGGTAGCGCCTCACTCCTCGGCGTTTGCGCCTTAAGACAGGTGTGAAGCGCCTGATTTAGCGCTACAATCACCTCCAGGGGCGATAAAAGCCAAGTTTGCTGTCGGAGGCGATAATTAGCGCCAGGCGCTAAACTTTGCGCACGGCTGATAACGGCACCCCAAATGGGGCGATACTGAATTTTTCCCCCCAAAACTCTACTGTGCTGCACTAGACCACTGTTAAAAAAACAATTTCAAAGCAGCGCAGTGAAGCTAGTGATCATGTGATAGTTGGGCTGATAATATGCAGCGTGCTAATGAAGCACAAATGAGATGACATTACCGGATAAGCAAGGTCGGCCCTCTAGCATAATTTTGTGGCGCTGTCACTGAAGAGCTGCTGGCTCCCTACTGTGCGTTAAGCAATTAATTTGTGGTGGGGGTGGGGTGAGGCGATGGGGGAACAAAGTGGAGAGTTTTTTTTCCTGAAGTTTTAATGTTAATCTTCCCTTCAGTGCTCTGATTTGCATTGAAGTCAGGGGCCTAATAAGCCAAGCACACAGCTTTTGCACAGGCTAATAGACATCTTTGCACTCGCCAACCACATTAGCGTCTGTTGTAGATTTCTTTACTCGTAATTTTCCAGCACCTGTCAGCCCCATTGTATAATTTCAACATGTTTGAAAATTGCTCACTGGCGCCTCTCAAAAACACATACCCAAGGCTGATAGTTTCCATTGCACTACTTTTTTTGCGCTGCCCAAAAGTAATAGTAATGACATTTTGCAATTTTCCTTATAGTCAGTGCCTGTGTTCAAATGCAATATTCAAAAAGCTTGATACAACAAACTTTTTCATAGTGCTGATTTGGATACAATGCTATTTTTTTGGTTCTGGGTAAGTTTTCAAAATTGAAGTGCATAGGATGAGTGGGTGAGACAGGAAACAAGGAGAACCACTCCTCTCTGTATATACATTTAAAAAAATCTAGAGAATAAAAAAAGGTAATTTTAGCTATGTGTACAAAACACCTTTTCCAAGGTCCACAGAGTTTGAACTTTGGGGTTACATTTATTATTCTGTTAAGACATTTGCGGCATTATGATCACAATTGCTGCCACTGTTAATTTTGAAATTTACCAAAAATACAGAAATAAGCACTAAGAAAATTAAGAACCATTAAAGTATTTACTTGAAACAATTCACCCAGATTGAAATAACAAAGCCAAAAACACTTGGAAGTTTGTAACCCATCCCAGAGAGAGAAGAGAGAAAAGAGAGAGAAAGAGAAGAGAGAAAAGAAGGAGAGAGAAAAGGAAAGAAAGAAGGAAAGAAAGAAGGAAAGAAAGGAGGAAAGAAAGAAGGAAAGGCTTTGTCCAACACATTTGTTTTTCCTTTACTCCGAGAATAGTTTTATGTGGAAGGAGTGTTTTATTTAATAAAGTTCTGGTTGCATACCTTGTCAGATTCGTAATTTGCAACTCTGCAACTGAGATCTGCATATCCCCAGGCAAATGTTTTGTTCCAACTGGGAGGAATCAGGACTTTGTTTTGTTCTACTGCTAGAACACCTTTATCTGTGAAGATGATCTGTCCCACTGGTTCCTTAAGCTCTGTAGAAAAAAATTGCTTATTAGGAGAGACGTTTTTGGCTAATGTCAGTATAATGTACTCGTGTTTGGCATTACAGAGATTTTTAGGCAGGGTAAGTTGTATAATACACAAAAAAGGAAAGGCATGCTTTATAGTTCATATATACAAAGACACAGCACTGAACTTTCAGCTGTGAGACCAGAGCAAAAAATCCCCATCATGCATAACATTTGTATGCAGTCTTATTTGATGGAATGGGTCACATTCCCCCGTAGTTGTTGTTGGATCAAACAAGGAGCACAATTAATTGTAAATGGGGGGGGTGCTGAACAAACTAGTATTAATCTCTGGGACCAATTGGGTGAAAAATCTCCATCCGCTGGCTGAGAGTCCTATGTGCAGTTTAGACAGTCTTAATCCAGCTTCTAGCAGACAGGAATCTCACTTAGAGATACCACAGGCTAGTGCAGCAAATGGAAAATGTCATACTGATGCAGTTGGACTCAGGCATTTAAAAAAAAATAGGAAAGTTTGCAAAGGACAATGTCAGACATGGAATATGTTTGTTAAAAAATAATTCTTGTAATAAGTAAGACACTGCAAAAGACAACAAAACACAGGGTAGATTCTGGCTAATTTTACACCTGGCTATGAAAAGGAATATAAAAGTTATATTTAATCAGTGGTCATATTTACAATACAATTAAATTAGAGCCTCTTTCAAACAGAAACACATTACTGGCTACCCTTAACTGATAATTCTCACAAAATTGAGCAATTTCTAACGGCTGTCACCTTTAACAGGTGTCAAAGATGGTCTGAGATTATCCAAATGATGAAAGAAGATCTTGTCAGTGGCACAGTTCAGAGAAGTCGGTACACCAGAAGATTCCCCATTAATCCGGCTACGGGCTCGTTTTGGTGGATGAGGTTTTTTAAATAGCTGTAAGGAGTGAACAGAAATGTGTGTTTAAACACGTTAAACTACATTTAATTTCTACACTTCTTACTCTAGCTTATTTTGGGTCTCAAATTTTAGATGACTCTCATGGGCGAGTCACAACTTCCACAGCTTCGAAAGGATCTCATCCAATAGCAAAATACTGCGGATGCTGGAAATCTGAAATAACAACAGAAAATGCTGGAAACGCTCAGCAGGCCAGGCAGCATCTGTGGAGAGAGAAGCAGAGTTAACGTTTCAGGTCTGTGACCCTTCGCCAGAACTGGAAAAAGTTGGAGATGTAACAGGTTTTAAGCAGGTGCAGAGGCAGGGAAAGGAGGGGAGGGGAGGAAGGAACTGAAGGGACAGTCTGTACTATGATGGAAGGCAGGAGACATTAAATGTTACAAATGGGGATGGCAGAATCATCAACAGCTGCCACCTGAAAAAATGGGGGCTGGGGTTATAGTCTGAAATTGTTGAACTCAATGTTGAGTCCAGAAGGCTGTAAAGTGCCTAATTGAAAGATGAGGTGCTGTTCCTCGAGCTTACGCTAAGCTTCATTGGAACAGTGTAAGAGGCCGAGTAAAATCGTTGAGTATATTCAAGACAGAGATCGATAGATGTTTGGATATTAAGGAAATCAAGGGTTATGGGGATACTGCAGGAAAGTGGAGTTGAAGTAGATGATCAGCCATGATCCTATTGAATGGTGGAGCAGGCTCGAACTGCCGAATGGCCTATTCCTGCTCCTATTTCTTATGTTCTTATAGTTGAAGTGCTGAGCCCAGCGCTGAATGTGCTGCTGGTTGGCTCAGTACTCACCAATATTGTGGAATGTCTTATCTATATTTAAAGGTTGCTTGCAGAGTGAAACACTGTCTGCACTTCTTAAATAGGAGGTGCTTTGTGAGAGAAGTACCTCATTGTTAGTGGAGCTAAGCAAGGGGGAAGTTAGCAATGTCTCAGCAGGGCAGAGAAAAGGCACCTTGGTTCTCGGCCGCAGCACTGGAGGCCTTGGTGCAGGGGTTCGATAAGAGGAGACAGGTCCTCTACCTTCAGGGGGCCAGGAGGCCTTCCAGACAGATTGTAGCGGCAGCGACAGCGGACCTGATTGGAGCGAGGCAGCGGTGGTGAATTTAAGCGGCGGCGAGGCTCGAGAGGCCCCACAGCGGACCTGATTGGAGTGAGGCAGCGGCGGTAAATTTAAGCGGCGGCGAGGCTCGAGAGACCCCACAGCGGACCTGATTGGAGTGAGGCAGCGGCGGTTAATTTAAGCGGCGGCGAGGCTCGAGAGGCCCCACAGTGGACCTGATTGGAGCAAGACAGCAGCGGTAAACTTAAGCGGCGGCGAGGCTCGGGAGGCTTACCAATCTCCGAGCTGAGGGAGGGAAGTAAAAAGTAATCAAAGTGTGACGTCACCAGGAAGCAGGTAAGTGATTGGTTGGTGAGTATTTCTCTCTCTTTAAACTTTAACTCTGTGGTTAATAGTTTTTAAGGTCTCTCTGGTGTAGCGGGGACTGTTGGTAAACCAGGGCCCTTCAGTATATCATTTAACTGTAGTGTAATTGGTGGGATTGATTTGATTTAATTTAATTTGAATTAATTAAAGGGTAAGTCATGGCAGGAGAGCTCGGCCACTTGGCATGCTCCTCCTGCGCTATGTGGGGACTCAGGGACACTTCCTGTGTCCCTGACAACCATGTGTGCGGGAAGTGTATCCAGCTGCAGCTACTGGCAGACCGCATTGCAGCACTGAAACTGCGAGTGGATGCATACTGGACCATTCGCGATGCTGAGGAATTCGTGGATAACACATTTAAGCAGTTGGTGACACCGCAGGCAAAGGTTGGACAGGCAGAAAGGGAAGGGGTGACCAACATACAGAGTACTAGGCGCAGGCAGGTAGTACAGGGGTCCCCTGTGGCAAACCCCCTCTCAAACAGATAGACCACTTTGAGTACTGTTGGGGGGGGGGGATGGCTTATCAGAGGAAGGCAGCAGCAGCCAACTTCCTGGCACCAGGGGTGGCTCTGCTGCACAGGACGGGAGGAAAAAGAGCGGGAGAGCTATAGTATTAGGGGATTTTATTGTAAGGGGAATAGATAGGCGTTTCAGCAGCCGCAAACGAGACTCCAGGATGGTGTGTTGCCTCCCTGGTGCAAGGGTCAAGGATGTCTCAGAGCGGCTGCAGAACATTTTGGAAGGGGAGGGTGAACAGCCAGCTGTCGTGGTGCATATAGGCACCAACGATATAGGTAAAAAATGGGATGAGGTCCTAAAAGCTGAATATAGGGAGTTAGGAGGTAAATTAAAAAATAGGACCTCAAAGGTAGTAATCTCAGGATGCTAGTCAAAGTAGAAATAGAAGGATATTTCAGATGAATACATGGCTAGAGGAATGATGCAAGGGGGAGGGATTCAAATTCCTGGGACATTGGAACCGGTTCTGGGGGTGGTGGGACCAGTTCAAACCGGACGGTTTGCACCTGGGCAGGGCTGGGACCGATGTCCTAGGGGGGAGTGTTTGCTAGTGCTCTGGGGGAGGGTTTAAACTAAAATGACAGGGGGTTGGGAACCTGAACAGGGGGACAGAGGAAAGGGAAACAAGGATAAAAGCAAAAGATAGGAAGGAGAAAAACAAAAGTGGCAGTCAGAGAAATCAACGGTTTAAATCAAACATGGCCACAGTAAATAATAATTCTAATAGGTCTAAGAGCATTAAAAAAACAAGCCTGAAGACTTTGGGCTGGATTTTCCTAAGCTCCTGGAGTCGGGTTGGAGGCGTGCGGGTGATAAAAATCGGAGATCCGGGGGTCCCGACCCCATCCCGCCTCCATGTCAATTTCATTGGAGTCGGGTTCCCGACAAGTGCTGGAACCCGACTCCCAGAGGCGGGAAGGGATTAAAGGCAATTAAACTGCCTGTTAACAGGTAGTTAACAGGTAGTTTTTTGCCTATGCGCGATTTTTATTGCAGGTTTGTGGGCTTCCCGACAGCTCCAAACCACGAAAAGTTTTCGAGGCGGGACGTGGGTCTGAGGTCTTGGAGGGGTCGAGATGCCCAGTGTTCAGGTGAGTGAGGGGTGCAGGAGTGCAAAGGTAAGTGTTTTGCAAGTGTTTAAATAAGTTTAACTTACTTTTACTTACCTTTACAGTAGTCCTGCATTCCGGTGTCGGGAGTCGGCTGCAAGAACCACAGAAGCTCCGATTTTTAAAAACAAATCAGCTTCTTTGTTTCTACAGCAAAATGATTTTAAAGTTATCCTGAAAAAGGACTGAGGCTGAATTAGCAGTTTTTCAGTGCTTGACAGCTTCAAACAGCTGTTAAACACTGATATTTCATGTGCCAAAAGCTTTTGACAGATGAAATGTCAATCTCTGACGTCACCTGTTGCCGGGTAGCCCTTAATTGGCCTGCTGAGCCCACAGGGCGGGCTCAACAAGGTCAATCAGAGGAAAATCCAGTGGGTTGGCCACATCTCCATGGAGGCGGGACAACAAGCCCGAATGTGGGTTTCCCACCTCCAACCCGCCCCCGTAGCAAAATCCAGCCCTTTGTGTCTGAATGCGAGGAGCATTCAGAATAAGGTGGATGAATTAGCTGCGCAAATAGAGGTAAACGAATATGATTTGATTGGGATTACGGAAACATGGCTCCAGGGTGGCCAAGGCTGGGAACTCAACATCCAGGGTATTCAATATTCAGGAAAGATAGGCAAAAAGGAAAGGGAGGTGGGGTAGCATTGCTGGTTAAAGAAGGGATTAACACAATTGTAAGGAAGGATATTAGCTATGATGATGTGGAATCTGTATGGGTAGAACTGAGAAATACCAAGGGGCAGAAAACGTTAGTGGGAGTGGTATATAGACCTCCAAACAGTAATGCGGAGGTTGGGGATGGCATTAAAAGGGAAATTAGAGCAGCATGCAATAAGGGCACAGCAGTCATCATGGGTGACTTTAATCTACATATAGATTGGGCTAACCAAATTAGTAACAATACTGTGGAGGAGGAATTCCTCGAGTGTTTACGGGATGGTTTCCTGGACCAATATGTCGAGGAACCAACCAGAGATCAGGCTATCTTAGACTGGGTATTATGTAATGAGAAAGGATTAATTAGCAATCTTGTTGTACGAGGCCCCTTGGGTCGGAGCGATCATAATATGATAGAATTCTTCATTAAGATGGAGAATTAAGTAGTTGACTCAGAGACTAGGGTCCTGAATTTAACTAAAGGAAACTATGATGTTTTGAGGCGCGAGTTGGGTAGGATTGATTGGGGAATGTCACTCAAAGGGTTGACGGCAGATAGGCAATGGCAAGCATTCAAAGATCGCATGGATGAACTACAGAATTTGTTCATCCCAGTTTGGCATAAAAATAAAACAAAAAAGGTGACTCAACCGTGGCTAACAAGGGAAATTAAGGATAGCATAAGATCCAAGGAGAGGACATATAAATTGGCCAGAAAAAGCAGTAAACCTGATGATTGGGAGCAGTTTAGGATTCAACAAAGGAGGACAAAGGGATTAATTAAGAAGGGGAATTAGAATATGAGAGTAAGCTAGCAGGGAACATAAAAACTGACTGTAAAAGCTTTTATAGATATTGTAAAGAGAAAAAGATTGGTGAAGTGAAGCGTAGGTCCCTTGCAGTCAGAATCAGGGGAATTTATAATGGGGAACAGACCAATTAAATACATATTTTGGTTCTGTCTTCACAAAGGAGGACACAAATAACCTCCCAGAGATGTCGGGGAACATAGGGTCTGATGAAGGGGAGGAACTGAAAGAAATCAGTATTTGTAAGGAAATGGTGTTAAGGAAATTGATGGGACTGAAGGCCGATAAATCCCCAGGGCCTGATAATCTACATTCTAGGGTACTTAAGGAAGTGGCCCTAGAAATAGTAGACGCATTGCTGATCATCTTCCAACATTCGATGGAATCTGGAACAGTACCCATGGATTGGAGGGTAGCTAATGTTACCCCACTATTCAAAAAAGGTGGTAGGGAGAAAACGGGGAATTACAGACCGGTAAGCCTGACATTGGTAGTGGGGAAAATGCTAGAGTCCATTATAAAAGATGTAATAGCACAGCACTTGGAAAACAGTGACAGGATCGGACAAAGTCAACATGGATTTACAAAAGGTAAATCGTGCTTGACTAATCTACTGGAATTTTTTGAGGATGTAACTGGTAAAATAGATAAGGGAGAACCAGTGGATGTGGTATATTTGGACTTTCAAAAGGCTTTCGATAAGGTCCCACATAAGAGATTAGCGTGTAAAGTTAAGGCACATGGGATTGGGGGCAAGGTATTGACTTGGATAGAAAACTGGTTGGCAGACAGAAAGCAAAGAGTTGGAATAAACGGCTCTTTTTCCGAGTGGCAGGCAGTGACTGGTGGGGTACCGCAGGGATCAGTCCTTGGACCCCAGCTATTCAGAATATATATTAATGATCTAGACAAGGGAACTAGATGTAATATCTCCAAATTTGCAGACGACACAAAGCTGGGTGGGCGTGTGTGCTGTGAGGAGGATGCCGAGAAACTCCAGTATGATTTGGACAGGTTGGGTGATTGGGCAGAAGCATGGCAGATGCAATATAACCTGGATAAATGTGAGGTTATCCACTTTGGTGTCAAGAACAGGAAGGCAGATTATTATCTGAATGGCAATAGATTGGGAGAAGGGGAAGTGCAACGAGACCTGGGTGTCCTTGTGCACCAGTCGCTGAAGGTAAGCATGCAGATGCAGCAGGCAGTTAAGGCGGCAAATGGTATGTTGGCCTTCGTAACGAGGGGGTTTGAGTAGAGGAACAAGGATGTCTTGCTGCAGTTGTACAGGGCCTTGGTGAGACCACATCTTGTGTACTGTGTGCAGTTTTGGTCGCCTTATCCGAGGAAGGATGTTCTTGCCATGGAAGGAGTTCAGCGAAGATTCACCAGGCTGATACCTGGGATGGCAGGAATGACGTACGAGGAGAGATTGGGTCGATTGGGCTTGTACTCGCTGGAGTTTAGAAGAATGAGAGGGGATCTCATTGAAACTTATAAAATTCTAACAGGACTGGACAGACTAGATGCAGGAAGGATATTCCCGATGGTCGGGGAGTCCAGAACCAGGGGTCACAGTCTAAGGATAAAGGGTATGCCATTTAGGACAGAAATGAGGAGGATTTTTTTCACCCAAAGAGTGGTGAACCTGTGGAATTCTCTATCACAGAAGGCAGTAGAGGCCAATTCATTAAATATATTCAAGAAGGAGTTGGATATATTTCTTAAGGCTAAAAGGATCAAGGGGTATGGGGAGAAAGCAGGAACCAGGTACTGAATTTGGATGATCAGCCTGATCACATTGAATAGCGGAGCAGGCTCGAGGGGCCGAATGGCCTACTCCTGCTCCTATCTTCTATGTTTCTATGTATGAAGGCAGTGGGAGCAGATTGCTGAAATGGTCAGTGCCACCAGTCTTTTCCCCAGGATCCAAATCCAGTGGCGGAAGAAGATTAATGACCTCACACGAGTGGTCAAGGTCAGTGAATGCATCTTCAAATGCCATATCCCACCAACTGTACCACTGGCCTCACACACTGCTCAATGCACCACACCCCCATCACTTACCTACCAACAATCTCTAGCAATCACAATTCATACCTCACAATCATAGCTTCACCTCACCCTCACACACTTAACACTGTTGCAAGCCTCACAACCACATCTCAACACCTTGCACAAAATGTCAGCTATTCAATCATGACAGACACATCACCCAAACACACTGCACAACACTCACTGACGCACTTCCCTTTTTCTTTCTCTTGCAGGCCAAGGTGGCACATAACCTGCACCAGCAGGAGCTAACAGGCAGGGGGCAAACACGGCTGCAAAACCTGACCTACCTGGAGGTGGTTCTGGATATAATTGGAGGGGCCGTCAGTGAGGGCACGGTGGTCGGCGAGGCTGAAAGCACTGATGATGGTATGCTCATACCTAATCCTTCTTCTCACATCCCACTTTCCCCTCATCCCACAATCTCTTCTCATATACAAGCTGCTGATGGTGTAAGAATGCACATCTTGCTTCCCCTCCTCCCCTCACCACAACCCGGCCCTTCTGCCTTTCTCCTTTCAGATAACCAAGAACTGCAACTAGCCCAGCCTGTGCATGAAGAAATAGAGGAGGACAGTAATAGAGAAGAGGCAACGACACTCGATCTGACACTCCCAGGCACCAGCTCAGAAAATGGCACTGTGCGAACTTGAGGATAGTATAGAGGCAAGATCTGCACATGGTGAGTCGCCGGGCACGAGTGGGCTGCAGCTAGGCCAGGGGGAAAGAGTAGAGCAGTTGCCAGCTCCCTGGAGGGCGAGGTTGCACACGAGTTCTGCAGCAGAGAACTCAGATGAGGATTTCGATGGGGTGGCCTTCAGGAGAAGGGTGATGGATATGCACACTGAAATGCTTGGTGCAATGGCAGGCCTGCCAGAGAGCCTCTTTTCAGTGTCAAGGAGCATGGAGGAGTCCGGCTCCAACCTTGTACAGGGCTAAATACAGAGCTTGGAGCCCATGATTTCCAGGATGGAAGTGCTGGGCAACTCCATTAGAGTACTTGTGGACCCAACAATGATGTTGGGTGTGATGGACGATGTAACAGAATCATAGAATGGCCACAGCACAGGAGGCCGCCATTCGGCCCGTCGAGCCCGTGCCGGCTCTCCACAAAAAAACCCAGCTAGTCCCACTCCCCCGCCCTTTCCCCGTAGCCCTGCAAATTTGTTTCCTTCAGGTACTTATCCAATTTGCTTTTAAAAGCTACGATTGAATCTGCCTCCACCACACTTTCAGGCAATGCATTCCAGATCCTAACCACTCGCTGCATAAAAAAGTTTTTCCTCATGTCGTCTTTGGTTCTTTTGCCAATCACCTTAAATCTGTGTCCTCTGGTTTTCGACCCTTCCGCCAATGGGAACAGTTTCTCTATCTACTGTCTAGACCCCCCATGATTTTGAATACCTCTGTCAAATCTCCCCTCAATCTTCTCTGCTCTAAGGAGAACAACCACAGCTTCTCCAGTTTATTTACGTAACTGAAGTCCCTCATCCCTGGAATCATTCTCATAAATCTTTTCTGCACCCTCTCTTAAGGCCTTCACATCCTTCCTAAACTGCAGTGCCCAGAATTGGACACAATACTCCAGATGAGGCCGAACCAGTGTTTAAAAAGGTTCATCATAACTTCCTTGCTTTTGTACTCTTTGCTTCTCTTTATGAAGCCCAGTATCCCGTATGCTTTTTTAACCTCTTTCTCAACCTGCCCTGCCACCTTCAACGATTTGTGCACATATACCTCCAGGTCTCTCTGTTCATGCACCCCCTTTAGAATTGTACCCTTTAGTTTATATTGCCTCTCCTCGTTCTTCCTACCAAAATGTATCACTTCGCACTTTTCTGCGTTAAATTTCATCTGCCATGTGTCCGCCCATTTCACCAGCCTGTCTATGTCTTCTTGAAGTCTATCACTATCCTCCTCACTGTTCAGTATACTTCCAAGTTTTGTACCCTGTACATCCATGTCCAAGTCATTAATATATATCAAGAAAAGCAGTGGTCCTAGAACTGACCCCTGGGGAACACCACTGTATACTTTCCTCCAGTCCGATAAACAACCGTTCACCACTACTCTCTGTTTCCTGTCACTTAGCCAATTTCATATCCATGCTGCCACTGTCCCTTTTATTCCCAAAACTTTACCATATAGGGGAGGGTGCAAGAAATACTGGCTGGTTCTAGAGTAGCATTGGAAGTGGTCAGAGAGGAAGGTGACTTCGGGAGATCTCAATAGGGATAGAATACATGGTAAAAACCATGACCACCACCCTGTGTGCAATCATCATGTAGAATATATAGAAACATAGAAGATAGGAGCAGGAGTAGGCCATTCGGCCCTTCGAGCCTGCTCCGCCATTCAATGAGATCATGGCTGATCATCCAAATTCAGTACCCCGTCCCTGCCTTCTCCCCATATCCCTTGATCCCTTTAGCCTCAAGAAATATATCTAACTCCTTCTTGAATATATTTAATGAACTGGCCTCCACCGCCCTCTGTGGCAGAGAATTCCACAGGTTCACCACTTTCTGGGTGAAGAAATTCCTCATTTCAGTCCTAAATGGTTTACCCCTTATCCTTAGACTATGACCCCTGGTTCTGGACTCCCCGGCCATCATAAACATCCTTCCTGCATCTAGTCTGTCCAGGCCTGACAGAATTTTATAGGTTTCGATGAGATCCCCTCTCAATCTTCTAAACTCCAGTGAGTATAATCCCAATCGACACAATCTCTCCTCATACGTCATTCCTGCCATCCCAGGTATCAGCCTGGTGAATCTTCGCTGCACTCCTTCCATGGCAAGAACGTCCTTCCCCAGGTAAGGCGACCAAAACTGCACACAATACTCAAGGTGCGGTCTCACCAAGGCCCTGTACAACTGTAGCAAGACATCCTTGTTCCTGTACTCGAACCCTCTTGCTACGAAGGCCAACATACCATTTGCCTTCTTAACCGCCTGCTGCACCTGCATGCTTACCTTCAGCGACTGGTGCACAAGAACACCCAGGTCTCTTTGCACTTCCCCTTCTCCCAATCTATTGCCATTCAAATAATAATGTATGATTCAAAACATATGCAATGTATAATGCAGAATATACGTACAAGTAATTAGCAGGAACGTTCTTACCTGTTTGGGAATCTGTCCAAAATTATTGATGAAGCCAATAGTTGCAGTTTCTTTCAGTGGATCATTGATATTATAAATGTCCACCTGCCCTTCATAAAAGAGGTGATGGAAGACATTGACTGCTTCCATCGCAGGTGCACCTTGCTGTTTGTAACCAAAGATCAAGTCGATCCATTCATGCAGGTGTGAACTGACATAGTCACATTCCAGTGCCTGAAATAAAGGCATAAATTAAAATTACAGCATAAAATGTAACTGGTCAAATAAGATGAAGTAAAATCAGCATTTATTTAAAATGCCAACAACTGTCTCTGTTTATATGAAAGAACTGAAGACAGATTTTTAATACGAAAGACAACCAGTATATTCAAAGAGCACAAAAAATGTTAAGATATAGTTTTGCACGATTGTTCTAAATGATTATTCTTTGAATTAGGAATACAGTCAAATACAAACTCCTATACAACCCTGCCTGCCAAAACTGCCTGTGTCAATAGGAGGAGCATTCAATGCAAGGTGGGTCAGTTTTCTACTAGATGGGAAGTCAGATTTACTGGCCCAGCTAAAACACTATATGGAGCTGCAGAATTGCAGATCCAGTTCCACTGTATCGGAATTAGAAACAGAGTAGCAGTTTTCCCCAGTCTACTATTGTAAGGGATTTCATCAAGCATCCCAGATGTGGTAGGCAGCATCATGTAACTGGAAAGCCAGTGCTGCAATAATTTGGTGACCAAGCGATTCCAACATTCTATTCATTGCAATAGCATCTTACTTAAATGTGCACATTTGATCAATATTGCTCATAAACCAAGTACTGAACACCCTTCACCCTGAAGTTCCAACTGTTAAAATGAATACAAGATAAAGCACATAAATACTTTGAACCCAAGTATTTCGGTGTTAACTAATATACTGACGAGATAGTCAAAGAAAAATTACTGCCACTAATATATTACCTGACGATGAACTCTGATGAATTCTCTTGGGTCCCCTTTAGCCCAGGGTGGCAGCAACACATCTCCCAATTTTGTGCCATTCTGCTTATAACCTAGGTGTAGAAGATAGTAATGTACTGTACAAGGTCAAAGAGGTCCATTATTTGTAAACACAATTAAAAAGCATACCTAATTTTACAGCAGCCGTGTTTGCTCATCCAGACAGAAAACCACAGGGGCGTTTCCATGATCAAGGGCTCCAGCAAGGAGTGGTGTATGTGCACCTTGTGAAATCTTGGGCACGCAACTAATGATTCCACGTCTATTATGGATGGAAATTTACAGACAATTACCCCTGATGCGCTCCCTGCAAGCACACTGGATGCATCGGATTGTGGAATCATCCCTAATAAGTACTCCGGTAGATGTGAAATGTAGACAATGTTGGCACTAGGCATTACCAACACCAATACACTTTAGAAAGAATTTTACTTAAGTACATTAATGGGCCAGAACTTTGGGTCCCCACGGTGAGTACGCGCTGGGTACTCACGTGTAGGCCCAACGAAAGTGCCGGTTTTGTGCATGCACTGCGCATGCATGGGAAACTGGACTTCCGTTCCCTTAAAGGAAGGGGTTCACAGGTTGAACGCGTGCACCGGAGAGGCAGCGCGTACGCCTG
Source organism: Somniosus microcephalus (assembly GCF_052327205.1). Taxonomy (NCBI): domain Eukaryota; kingdom Metazoa; phylum Chordata; class Chondrichthyes; order Squaliformes; family Somniosidae; genus Somniosus; species Somniosus microcephalus. The sequence goes on from NC_140988.1 coordinate 149,646,534, forward strand.
GAACTTCCGTTTTTTTTGCAGGTTAAGTCTCCAGCAGCTATGCTTCTAAAAAGCAGTCGCAAGGCCTGCTTTTAACAAGGTAAGTGGTGAATTAAGTAAAATTAAAACATTTTTTCCACAAGTTTATTATTTTTAAATACTTTAAAGAAAGGTAAGTTTATTTTTAGCCCCATTAGAAACTGTAATTAATTTTTTCAGAAATTCAAATCATTGTTTAAAATAGTTATTTTATGTAATTTATAGTTATTTTAAAAATGTGATTTTAAAAAAATGTATTTGAAGTTTTAGTGATGTTTTGGGGCTGAATTGTATTCATAGATTTGGCAGCTCTTCCTGTCAAATTTATGAATGGGCATTCCCCGCTACCATTGGCTCTCCATGGCCCATGTGATCCCAGGGGACGCTTCGAACTAACTGCGCCCCTGGGATACGCAAGCACTGCGCGCCGGCAGTTGGAGCAGGCCCAGGATCAGAATCCCACGCGGGCCCACAGCACAACGGCTGGCGCGCTAGGCAAGTGCAGGTCGGAGGCTTGCACCCGCAGGAAGCCTCCGACCCGAATTTCTGGGCCAATATTGACTATAATATTATGCAATATGCTTCTTGAGAAGTCTAAACTCATCACTTCAAAATGCTCCCATCAAAACCAATAGCTTCTTCACGAGGTTGGTAATCTTGCAAATATCGATGGGTTTAGCGGCCCTTACTATACTGCATAACTTTGTACAAGACCATATCCTGTCCTACATTTTTTTCATTCAGGGGACGTGGGCGTTGCGAACAAGGCCAGCATTTATTGCCCATCCCTAATTGCCCTCGAGAAGGTGGTGGTGAGTCGCCTCCTTGAACCAATGCAGTTCGCGGGGTGAAGGTACTCCCACAGTGCTGTTAGGTAGAGAACTCCAGGATTTTGACCGAGCAACAATGAAGGAACGATGAGATATTTCCAATTCAAGGTGGTGTGTGATTTGGAGGGGAACTTGCAAGTGGTGGTGTTCTCATGCGCCTGCTGCCCTTGTCCTTTTAGGCAGTAGAGGTCGCGGGTTTGGGAGGTGCTGTTGAAGAAGCCTTGGCAAGTTGCTGCAGTGCATCTTGTAGATGGCACACACTGCAGCCATGGTGCGCGGGTGGTGGAGTGCCATTCAAGCGGGCTGCTTTGTCCTGGATGGCATTGAGCTTCTTGAGTGTTGTTGGATCTGCACTCATCCAGGCAAGTGGAGAGTATTCCACCACACTCCTGCCTTGTGCCCTGTAGATGGTGGAAAGCTTTGGGGAGTCAGGTGGTGAGTGACTCACTGCAGAATACCTAGCCTCTGACCGGCTCTTGAAGCCACAGTATTTATGAGGCTGGTCCAGTTAATTTTCTGGTCAATGGTGACCCGCAGGATGTTGATGGTGGGGGGTTTGGCGATGGTAATGCTGTTGAATGTCAAGGGGAGGTGGTTAGAGACTCTCTTGTTGGAGATAGTCATTGCCTGACATTTGTGTGGCATGAATGTTACTTGCCATTTATCAGCCCAAGCCTAAATGTTGTCCAGGTCTTGCTGCATGCAAGCACAGACTGCTTCAGTATGAGGAGTTGCGAATGGAACTGAACACACTGCAATCAGTGAACATCCCCACTTCTGACTGTATGTTGGAGGGAAAGTCATTGATGAAGCAGCTGAAGATGGTTGGGCCTAGGACACTGCCCCAAGAACTCCTGCAGCAATGTCCTGGGGTTGAGCAGATTGGCCTCCAACAACCACAACCATCTTCCTTTGTGCTAGGTATGACTCAAGCCAGTGGAGAGTTTTCCTCAATTCCCGTTGACTTCAATTTTACTAGAGCTCCTTGATGCCACGCTCGGTCAAATGCTGACTTGATGTCAAGGGCAGTCACTCTCACCTCACCTCTGGAATTCAGCTCTTTTGTCCATGTTTCGACTAAGGCTGTAATGAGGTCTGGAGCCAAGTGGTCCAGGCGGAACCCAAACTGAGCATCGGTGAGAAGGTTATTGGTGATTAAGTGCCATTGATAGCACTGTCGACGACACCTTCCATCATTTTGTTGATGACTGAGAATAGACTGATGGGGCGGTAATTGGCTGGATTGGATTTGTCCTGTTTTTTGTAGACAGGATATACCTGGACAATTTTCCACTTTGTCGGGTAGATGCCAGTGTTGTAGCGGTACTGGACCAGCTTGGCTCAAGGCACGGCTAGTTCTGGAGCACAAATCTTCAGCACTACAGCCGGGGTGTTATCTGGGCCCATAGCCTTGGCTGTGTTCAGTGTGCTCAGCCATATCTTGACATCACATGGAGTGAATTGAATTGCCTGAAGACTGGCTTCTGTGATAGTTGGGACCTCAGGAGGAGGCCGAGATAGATCATTCACTCGGCACTTCTGGCTGAAGATGGTTGCAATCACTTCAGCTTTGTTGTTTGCGCTCACGTGCTGGGCTCCGCCATCATTGAGGATGGGGATATTCATGGAGCCTCCTCCTCCTGTTAGTTGTTTAATTGTCCACCACCATTCATGACTGGATGTGGCAGGACTGCAGAGCTTTGATCTGATCCGTTGGTCGTGTGATCGCTCAGGCTTGTCTATAGCATGCTGCTTCTGCTTTTTAGCTTGCATGTAGTCCTGTGTTGTAGCTTCACCAGGTTGGCACCTCATTTTTTGGTACGCCTGGTGCTGCTCCTGGCATGCTCTTCTGCACTCCTCATTGAATCAGGATTGGTCCCCTGGCTTGATAGAATGAGGGATATGCCGGACCATGAGATTACAGATTGTGGTGGAATACAATTCTGCTGCTGCTGATGGCCCACAGAGCCTCATGGATGACCAGTTTTGAGCTGCTAGATCTATTCTGAATCTATTTCCCTTTAGCACAGTGGTAGTGCCACACAGCATGATGTAGGGTGTCCGCAGTGTGAAGATGGGACTTCGTCTCCACAAGGACTGTGCAGTGGTCACTCCTACCAATACTGTCATGGACAGATGCATCTGCGACTGGTAGACTGGTGAGGATGAGGTCAAGTAGGTTTTCCCTCATGCTGGTTCTCTCACCACCTGCTGCAGGCCCAGTCTGGCAGTTATGTTCTTCAGGACTTTGCCAGCTCAGTCAGTAGTGGAGCTACCGAGCCACTCTTGTTGATGGACATGGAAGTTCCCCACCCAGAGTATATTCTGTGCCCTTGCTACCCTCAGTGCTTCTTCCAAGTAGTGTTCAACATGGAGGAGTACCTATTCATCAGCTGAGGGAGGGCGGTAGGTGGTAATTAGCAGGAGGTTTCCTTGCCCATGTTTGACCTGATGCCATGAGGTCTGGAATCAATGTTGAGCACTCCCAGAGCCACTCCCTCCCAACTGTATAACACTGTGCTGCCACATCTGGTGAGTCTGTCCTGCCGGTGGGACAGGACATATTCAGGGATCGTGATGGAGGAGTGTGGGACGTTGGCTGAAAGGTATAATTCCGTGAGTATGACTGTGTCAGGCTGTTGCTTGACTCGCCTGAGGGACAGCTCTCCCAATTTTGGGACAAGTCCCCAGTTATTGGTGAGGAGGGCTTTGCAGGGTCGACTGTGCTGAGTGTGCCTTTGTCGTGTCTGGTGCCTAGGTCGATGCCGGGTGGTCTGTCCGGTTTATACTACTATACTTGTTTTTCATTGCGGTTTGATACAACTGAATGGCTTGCTAGGCCAGTTCAGAGGACAGTTAAAAGTCAACCACCTTGCTGTGGGTCTGGAGTCAGCTATAAGCCAGACCAGGTAAGGACAGCAGATTCCTTCCCTGAAGGACATTAATGAACCAGATTTTTTTTTTTTAATTTTTTTTAATTTTTTTTTTTTTTTTTTTTAAAAACGACAATCTGGTAGTTTCATGGTCACCATTACTGATACTAGCTTGTTCCTTCCAGATTTATTTAATTAACTGAATTTAAATTCCCCAGCTGCCGTGGTGGGATTTGAACTCATGTCTCCGGATCATTAGACCAGGCCTCTGGATCACTAGTCCAGTAACATAACCAATATGTTACTGGATTATCTGTATTCTGCCCGCTCCACACCACCACACCCCCACCTAGAGATTTTAGACATTCAGCATAAATACTTGCATGTCCGCTGCCCCACTTTCAGCTAGGTGCTAACAATGTTACCGCTGATTTGTTTTTGGTGCACGGTCCATTTAGCGGTCTGCGTGGCCCATTCAAATTTCCGCGCATGCACGGTTTTTCCATTGCAAGACCGCTGAGTGGCCTGCGCGGGACCTCGAGAGTGCTGCAAGGCTGCACAGCTTAACAGGAACATTGGTGCCAAGGTATGGCATTCACTTCCCCTAAACTGGTTTGTTTAAGGCCTTCCATCTGTGCAGTACAGTCCACTGGTTCTTCCAACCTCCATGCAGATAGAGCCTTTCTATTGCCTGTTGCTAATTCAATATACTGTTCTCTCATGTCCCTGAGGGTGGCCCGATAGGTTTCCTGAAGAGTACTAGACTTGCTAGTTATTGACATTAACCCAGTCGAACCCTGTTGATCATAATTGATAACCGGAACCTTTTGGCAATAATTAACAGAAAAATTATTTTGTATAGATTTTTTATGTAGTTGAGTGCCATTGTGGATGAACATCAAGATAACTTTCCAATTCAGAAAAGTTTAGAGTACGGCATACAGTTCTGGTCACTACATTACAGGAAATATGTGATTGCACTAGAGAGGGTACAGAGGAGATTTACAAGGATGTTGCCAGGACTTGAGAATTTTAGCTATGAGGAAAGATTGGATAGGCTGGGGTTGTTTTCTTTGGAACAGAGGAAGCTGAGGGGAGACTTAATTGAGGTGTATAAAATTATGTGTGGATAGGAAGAACCTATTTCTCTTGGCAGAGAGGTCAATAACCAAGGGGGCATAGATTTAAAGTAATTGGTAGAAGGATTAGAGGGGAGTTGAGGAGAAATTTTTTCACCCATAGAGCAATGTTCCCTCTAATTTTTTTTTCTCTGCGTGGGCCCTTTAAATTTGCTGCATGGTTGCACACGCACAGTATCTCTTCCAGCGCTAGTAGCTGGTGAGCGACCTGCGCAGGACCTCACAATCGCTGCGCATCCGCTCACCTTAGGGGAAACACTGTCAGAGGGTGGTGGGGGTCTGGAACTCAGTCTGAAAGGGTGATAGAGGCAGAAACCCTCAACACATTTAAAAAGTACATGGATATGCACCTGACGTGCTGTAACCTACAAGGCTACGGATAATGAGCTGGAAAGTGGGATTAGGCTGGATGGCTCTTTTTTGGCCTGCGTGGACACAGTGTGCCGAATGGCCTCCTTCTGTGCTGTAAACTTCTATGATTCTACCACTATCTTTTGGACATGCTGCAGAATTTAAGGTGAGACTTTAAACTGACACCCCGCCTGCCCTCTTAGGTGTATGTAAAAGAGTCCATGGCACCATTCGAAGAAGAGCAAGGGAGTTGTCCCGGCCAATATTTATCTCTCAACCAACAGCACTAAAACAGATTATCTGGTCATTATCTCCTTGCTGTGCGTAAATTGGCTGCCATGTTTCCTTACGTTACAATCGTGACTACACTTCAAAAATATTAATTGGCTGTAAAGCTCTTTGGGACGTGAAAGGCTTCATATAAGTGTAAGTTGTTTCTTTCTTTATTATGTGATAAAAATTCCTTATTGATAAATGGTAAATTCACCAATCTTGCACTCCTTGTGGGAAATGGTGCTCAAACGGACCAGAGGCTGGAGAATTGGATGTAGAATATAGCAGCCCTATTTCTGACCTGCAATCCCTTCAAGTACAGCTCTCTGTTGAGAGCACAGGATTGTTGAATCTCTCCTATAATTCTATGCACTTGCTGTATAACAGTCATACCTAGATCAAAGTTGTTGGAGTTCAGGAGAAACTCTGGAAGGTAGAAGAATTCTGGAATGAGTTCTTTCACGTCTGCCATGTTGTGTTTGGATGCTGAGTACCAGGCCTCTCGCACACTGTGAAACATACGGTCAGCTAGATCAAAATGACCACCCTGAGAAAGGAGAACGACACAAACAAGTAACATGATGAAAGTTCAGCAATATAAATGTTCCTTTCCTTGAATTTTTTATAACTAGATGCATTAGACTGAAGAAGGTGGTAAAATAATTAAACATTGAATCAGTTGCACTTTAGTTACCTGGAGCCGGAGAAATATTTGAGTGAATGGCTCCATTCTTACTAAATAAGAAGCTACAATCATGGCAGATGAATAATGTGTACCATAATGATATGCTGGCGTTTCACCTAGAAATCAAGAATAGGATACAAATTACCCACAATCAAATTCAAAATCACCAGCATAAGTTGTTTACAAAATAAATAGCTTATTCCAAAAAAAATTTACACAGCACTAGTATTTAAAATTATACCATTTAAAAGGTTATTTCATCCAGCTTAATATTTCTTTTCTCTATATCAAAATTTGTAAACAAGGGAGTTCATGAAAAAGTTTGACATAAATCAGAAAACTCTATGAGCATTCACAGAGATAGTTCTGCATAGAAAAGGTTCTATTTATATTGCATGCAAGTATATAATTATATTTCCATCTCTGTAAATTTCTTTACCATTTGGATCTTCCCAGTCCTTATAGCGTTTCTTATACTGAGCTAACCTCTCTTCAGTCTGAGCCCCCATCGGTTTAGCCAGGTTCCTAAACGTTTTGGGATTTGTAAGATCAAGTTCCTATATAAAGAAAAGGAATTACTCACGAATATTTTCTTTTGAATTTTTAAACAAATAAATCAGAAGTAAAATGATAGCTTTGGTGGGTCACTTGAGAAAGGAATAACTTTAATAAAATTTAAACAAGTCAATACTCAGCAGTTCAATCTTCAATTACAACTCAATCTTGCATACTCTTTGCTCGTGCAGTCTGGATTGAACCAATTGCTAATTGATAAGTCAATACTGCTTATTAAGGGTTGTGTTTAAATTGTATCCCTAAATGGATATGAAATATTGAGACTTGGGGAATTTCAAAATATTCATTACATCCTTGGGGTATGGTAGTGTAGCTGTTATACTGGACTAGTAATCCAGAGAACGCAAGTTCAAACCACCATGGCAGTTTGAGAATATGAATTCAGTTTTTTTTTAATCTGGAAATTAAAAAGCTAGTATCAAGAAAAAGCTATTGGATTGTTGTAAAAGGGCAACTGGTTCATTAGGGAAGGAAACCTGCCTACCAACGTGGTTGACTCTTAACCATCTTTGAAGTGGCCTAGAAAGCAACTCAGTTGTATCAAACTGTGCTGGGCAACTAGGAATGGGCAATAAATGAAACAAAAATTACAATGTAGTCATCAACAATTTTTTACTAAAATTCTATAAGGTATAAATCAATTTCCCTTCAGAAACACTTTTAGAATAGTGATTTGAAAAGCCTCCATACCTCAGAATCATAGTCTGCAAGGATCCATGGGAATACCGGATACTGCATCAAGTCATTATAGGATCGGCCTGCTAATGTGTTTAGATGCATGAGGTATTGGAAATTACTGATTTCTCCTCTCTAAAGGAAAGGCAACAAAAAATGTAATGACCTTGGTTCCTTCGTTACACACACAAATCAACACAGACTGCCCCATTTAAAAGGATTTTATTGCTATGCATTAGATAGGTCAGGGACGTCCAACTTTTTGGAACTAGGGGCTGTATATTCTACACGTCAAAACTAGTGGGTAGACTGCATATGATTATGCAAAAATACAAGACCGCCATACAAAACAAGCGAGGGCCCACCTTAACACAAAAAAACACAAAAATTCCAACCTCCTACACAGAAATCACCCCCCCCCCCCCCAAGAACTCCTCCCTCCATCCAGCATTAACATAAAAGGTCTCTTGATTTACTGGAGTTTGGTCTGATTGTTGATAAGGTGAAGGGGAAGTGGAAATAAATCCTTAAGAGTATGTGATACAGTCCACAGTTAACATTTATATTAATTAGGAAGGATATTATTGAGGATGCAGTGGGTGGAAGTTTCAGGAACCTGTAAATGGCTTGTGATGTCTGGAAAGGAAGAGAAGGTCATGGTTGAGGAGAGCTGTTGCAATGGAGGAATGACCTTTGATTTGCAGTGGTACTGGGTGGTTGGAGAAACTGAAGTGGATAGCAACGGAGATGTCAGTAGGTTCAGCGGTAATTTGAGAGAGATGCTGATTGCAAGCTCCATGGGAAGTATACTGTGGGAGAAGAGCAGATGTGGAGTTGCTTTCTTGTACATTGAGAGCCTAAAAGAAGCAGCTGTTGGGCCATTAGTAGAAGTGCAGCCGCGGGTTTAGTAATTGGTGAGAAGTAAACCTTGGGAGTAAAGTGTGAAGCAGTGAAGGTTAGGTTAGTAGAAGCCAAGGTTTAGAGTAGGGCGGCTCAGATAGAAAGATGGAGAATGTGTGGCTGAAAATCTGGTGAAAATAACATGTCTGAAGATAAAAGAAATAGGAGATGAGAGTAAAGGTCAGACTAAGGTAAGGGAACAAGTGCAACATAAACTGTCAGGGAAAGATAGTTATAAAATAGGCTAAATAAAATAAAAGGACTGTTAAAAATAAAGTGAAAGGAACAACTATTAAAGGAGAATTAAACTGCCTGCACAGCAATCAAAATAAAACTGGGAAACTGGAGACAATAATCTGTAGCAAGGAACCAGATATGCTAGGAATAACAAACATGGCTACATAAAGAACTGGTCTGGCAACTAAATATTGTAGGTTATAACCAATGTTGCCTCTAATTTGTTTTGGCACACATGGCTGTGTGGGCCATTCAAAATACCGCGCATGAGCGGTTTTTGCATTGAAAAGCTGGCTGCCCACGTTCCCTGGAGCCCAAAGGGAATATTGGTTATAATATAATCAGAAAGGTTGGGAAGGAAGAAAGGGTGGGGTAGCTGTACCAATTAGAGATAACATAATGGCAGTAGAAAAAGGGACAGAACTAACAGGTGGTGAGAAACAGAATCCATATGGATTACAATAAAAGATAAGGGAGCGATCATGCTAATAGGGGTATAACTACAGACCACCTAATAGTGGAAAGGAAGTGGAGGAACAAATTTGTAAGAAAATATGCAATATGAGTAAAGGACATAGAATAATAATCATAGGAGATTTTAACTACCCCCAACTAAACTGGCAGGAAGAGAAAGTGAAAGGGGTACAGGAAATGGAGGAGTTTTTACAATGTGTGCAGGACTCCTTTCTTACCCAGTATGTAAAAAGCCCAATGAGAGGGGACACTGCTAGATCCAGTAATGGGAAATGTACCAGATCAAGTAAGAGAATTAAGCATAGGGGAACATCTAGGCAATAACGATCATAACATAATAAGGTTTAAGATAAAGATCGAGAAGGACATAAGTAAGCTAAAGTCCAAAGTAATAAATTGAAAAAAGGTGATTTTAAGGGGATGCGAATGAAACTAGGGAAAATAAACTGGAAAAATTTACTGACACAGAAATAGAACAGCAGTGGGAAACATTTAAAATGCTGATCAAGAGTGTCCTGGAGAAATATATCACACTAAAAAGGGAGAACAAACTAGCTAGTAATGACACACCATGAATGAATCAAGAAATAAAGGCAAAATTGAAGCTAAAGAAAAAGGCATACACTAAGTACTTAGACAACAAAGGAGAGGATGACAAAAGGGAATATGAAATGGTTAGGAAAGAAGTCAAATAAAACAATTAGGAAGACAAAGAGATCTACAAAATTAAATTATCAAGGAATATAAAAAAGGAATAGTATTATGCAGACATATAAATAACAAAAGATCAGAATAGGGATAGGGCTACTAAGGGATACACAACATAAACTCACAGGTAATAAGAGCAAAATGGCAGAAATATTAAATAATGACTTTGCCTTGGTATTTATCAGGGAGACAAACATGGTGATCATGACATTAGAAGAAGTGATCAAAAAAGATATAAAGACATTTAAGGTAGAAAGGGAAGTGATAACTGATAAACTAATCAAGCAGAGAGGACAAAACCTCTGGACTAGATGGATTGCATCTGCGCATATTAAAAGTTAGGGACGTGATAGCAGAGGCACTATTGCATATACATATATCTATATAAAAATTCATTAGAAAAGGGAATAGTGCGGATAGCTAATGTGATTCCTATATTTAAAAAGGGAGATAGACCAATTACCTTAATGTCGGTGGTAGGAAAGATAACGTAATCCTTAAAGAAAGACTTACGGAAAAACATCAAGAAACTGAAAATAAAGTGTAGTCAACACAGATTTCAAAAGGGAAGGTCAAGGTTGACCAACCTTATTGAATTCTTTGAAGAATTAACAGAAAGGGTAGAGAAGGGTAATGTAGTAGATGTAATATATTTAGATTTTCAAACAGGCCTTCGATAAGGTACTGCATAGTAGACTCATGGCTAAGGTCAGAACATGCGGAGTCAGGGGACAAGTAGCAGAATAGATAGCAAGCTGGCTACAAAACAGAAAACCAGAGAGTAGGGGTTAAAGGTAGTTACTCAGACTGGCAAAAGGTGGGAAGTGGTGTTCCACAAAGATCGGTGCTGAGATCACTACTGTTCACCATTTACATAAACAATTTGGATATTGGAAGTACAATTTCAAAATTTGCGGACAACACAAAATTGGAGGTGGGTGGGTGTAGTTAATACAGAGGAGGACTGTGACAATAGACATTAATAAATTTGCAGAATGGGTGTATACTTGGCAAATTAAATTTAATATAGATAAGTGTGAGGTGGTACATTTAGGTAGGAAGAATAAGGAGGCCACATATTCCTTGGAAAATAAATGTCTAAATGAGGTAGAGGAGCAGAGGGATCTGAGGATACAGATACACAGATCACAAAGTAGTGGTGCAGGTTAATAAGGCCATAAAAAAGCAAACAAAGCACTGGGGTTCATTTCTAGAGGGATAGAATTGAAAAATAGAGAAGTTATATTAAACTTGTATCGAACCTTCGTTAGACCACACTTGGAGTACGGTGAACAGTTCTGGTCTCCATATTATAAAAAGGATATAGAGGTACTGGAGAAGATGCAAAAAAGATTTACTAGACTGATATCAAAGCTGAGAGGTTATATCCATCATGAAAGACTGAACAGGCTGGGACTCTTCTCTCTAGAAAAGAGAAGCCTAAGGGATGACCTGATAGAGGTCTTTAAGATTATGCAGGAGTTTGATAGGGTAGACATAGAGAAGATGTTTCCACTTGCAGGGGAGACCAGAACTAGGGGCCATAAACATAAGATAGTCACTAATAAATCCAATAGGGAATTCAGGAGAAACTTCTTTACCCAGAGAGTAGTTAGAATGTGAAACTCACTATCATAAAGGGTTGTTGAGGTGACTACCAAAGATGCATTTAATGGGAAGCTAGATATACACATGAGGGAGGAGAGAATAGAATGATATGTTGATGGGGTTAGATAAAGAAGGCTGGGAGGAGGCTCATGTGGAACATAAACACCAGTATAGACCTGTTGGGCCGAATGGCCTGTTTCTGTGCTGTAAATACGTTGTAATACTACATGATAGTGAATTGGAATTGAAGTCGCTGCACTCTCAGATATACCTGATTTTCCCCATTCCTGCCCTTCTCTGAAGTTTGGAAACTTCAGCTCTTTAAATTCCTGGACCGGAAGGACAAGCAAGGGCTCATTTCTGATTGGTGCAAAAAAGGCTACTCCCTGATTGGTGGATTATAACCAATTGGTGAGCAGCTTGCCTCAATCCTCCAGGCTAAGGAAATTTAGAGGGCTAAAGCTGAAATAAATGTGCAAAGGAGGAACTGACAGGGGCTTTGCAGGCCAAATGTTGGACAATCTGTCTTAGACAAATTTATCTAGTGAGATAACTTAATTGAATTAGTTATTTTTTTTAAACCACATATACACTGTCATGCCATAAATCAGTGTATATCAACGTGCAAAAGAGACATAATCAGGAGCTATGGGATACAAGCATAAGTGGACACACAAAAATAAACAACAAATGTTGCTCAGCATCTGTGTTCCCTCTAAGGCGCACGGCCGCGCACTGATCTGTAAGCTCCCATGCACTTAAATTCACAGGCCGCGCTGTGAACTGGACAGCTGGAGCGGTCCAATACTCAACGAGCGGGAAAAAGTCATAGTGCTTAGAGAATGGCCCGGGAACCTCACAGAGCCGATCTGAATTGGAACGGCGTTTGGCAAGAGCCCAGGAACCCGGCGAGCGTCATCTCGAACAGCCGTTGACTAATGGTGGCCGCAGAACCCACAATTCTCTGCGCACCAGCAACCTCTCAATCCACCCCGCTGAATTCTCCAGTTAGAGTGCGCATGCTCCCCGGGGCCATGGCGCAGTCTCGAAAGAGTCGGACTTGGTGGAAAAAACCGGGAAGCAGCAGGTAGGATGGGGGAGGCGCTGGAGCAGTGATTTAATGTTACCGGGGCTCTCGCCACACATCCGCCGGGCCCAGCGGCTCTGATTTCGGGCCTGAGACGCGTACTCAGTGTTGCTGAGGCCTGCGCTGTGCTCACCCCCACTGTTCCCTGGAGCCGCACCGCGCATGCTCCGCACACAGGCAGTCTGCAGCCACACTTTGGAACACACCGTGGGAGCCGATCGGAGAAAGTTGAGAACCTCAATGTGTGCGGCAGGCAGGAAAGTGAATACAGTTATATTTTTATTATCTTATATTTGGAATATATGTATTTTTAGGTTAACTTTAAAAAAAAATTATCCCAATCTCTAGACAGTGAGTGTCTTGGTAAACCTCTTCAGGCAAAACTATTTTTTAATGTTTCAATTCATGTGGTGTAATGCAGACAAAGGTGAGCTGTGGATGTGTAACCCAAGAAGGTGGTACTGAACTGGAAATGTTGATGTGAATGAGTGTCTGATTAAAGCTGAACAATATCAAGGCGGGAGGAGGAGGGAAGCAAAAGACAAGGCTGAAGCGTTTGCAACCATCTTCAGCCAGAAGTGCCAAGTGGACGATCCATATCGGCCTACTCCCGAGGTCCCCACCATCACAGAAGCCAGACTTCAGCCAATTCGATTCATTCCACGCGATATCAAGAAATGGCTGAGCACACTGGATACAGCAAAGGCTATGGGCCCCGACAAAATCCCGGATATCGTGCTGAAGACTTGTGCTCCAGAATTAGCCGTGCCTCGAGCCAAGCTGTTTCAGTACAGCTACAAGACTGGCATCTATCCGACAATGTGGAAAACTGCCCAAGTATGTCCTGTCTACAAAAAGCAGGACAAATCAAATCCGGCCAATTACTGCCCCATCTGTCTATTCTCAATCAACAACAAAGTGATGGAAGGTGTCACGACAGTGCTACCAAGCGGCACTTACTCGCCAATAACCTGCTCACTGACGCCAAGTTTGGGTTCCGCCAAGACCACTCAGCTCCTGACCTCATTACAGCCTTGGTCCAAACATGCGCAAAGGAGCTGAATTCCAGAGGTGAGGTGAGAGTGACTGCCCTTGACATCAAGGCAGCATTTGACCGAGTGTGGCATCAAGGCGCCCTAGTAAAACTGAAGTCAATGGGAATCACGGGGAAAACTCTCCACTGCCTGGAGTTATGCCTAGCACAAAGGAAGATGGCTGTGGTGATTGAAGGTCAATCATCACAGCCCCAGGACATCGCTGCAGGAGTTCCTCAGGGCAGTATCCTAGGCCCAACCATCTTCAGCTGCTTCATCAATGACCTTCCCTCCAACATAAGGTCAGATGTTCGCTGATGGCTGCACAGTGTTCAGCGCCATTCACAACTCCTCAGATAATGAAGCAGTTCATGCCCGCATGCAACAAGACCTGGACGACATTCAGACTTGGGCTGAAAAGTGGCAGGTAACATTTGCGCCACAGAAGTCAGGCAGTGACTATCTCCAACAAGCGAGAGTCTAACCACCGCCCCTTGACATTCAACTGCATTACCATTGCCGAATCCCCCACCATCAACATCTTGGGGGTCACCATTGACTGGAAACTTAACTGGACCAGCCACATAAATACTGTGGCAACAAGAGCAGGCCAGAGTCTAGGTATTCTGCGGCGGATGTCTCACCTCCTCACTCCCCAAAGCCTTTCCACCATCTACAAGGTACAAGTCAGAAGTGTGATGGAATACTCTCCACTTGCCTGGATGAGTGCAGCTCCAACAACACTCAAGAAGCTCAACACCATCCAGGACAAAGCAGCCTGCTTGTTCGGCACCCCATCCACCACCTTAAACATTCACTCCCTCCACCACCGGCGTACCATGGCTGCAGTGTGTATCATCTACAAGATGCACTGCAACAACTCGCCAAAGCTTCTTCAGCAGCACATCTCAAACCCGCGACCTCTACCACCTAGAAGGACAAGGGCAGCAGGCGCATGGGAACACCACCACCTCCAAGTTCCCCTCCAAGTCACACACCATCCTGACTTAGAAGTATATCGCCGATCCTTCATCGTCGCTGGGTCAAAATACTGGAACTCCCTACCTAACAGCACTGTGGGAGTACCTTCACCACACGGACTGCAGCGGTTCAAGCTGGCGGCTCACCACCACCTTCTCCAGGGCAATTAATGCTGGCCTTGCCAGCGACACCCACATCTCAAAGAAATAAATTAAAAAAATATCTTATGTTAGGCCTCAGTTCTACAAGCACTTTTGCTCCCATGGAAAGTGGTTTTGGGTGCACTTAAATTAAAAAGTGGTGGTATAACCTAAGAGATAATTGAGGATACTAAAGGCATGAGACAGGAGTCTCGTACGGGTTTATGTTTGCACTGAGTGCACGTTAACTCCAGCTTTAGTTTCTCACCACCTCCCAACAAATGTTGGAAACAAAGTTATTGCTAATGTCTGGTGTAATAATAAGAAAACTTAACAGAACAAATCATTTGGTTCATCAAGTGTTTTCCTTCCACCAACAGTATCCAGTCTATTTGTTTTTGGGATGAGATGTTAAATCTGCTCCTGTGGTTCAGAGGGATTAATAAGGGACAGCCAGCAAATCGTGTCTGACTAACCTGATTGAGATAGCATGGGATGTGTGAAACTTTGCTCAGAATGTATACTGAAGTGAGGTCTCTTTTCTCCAATCTTTGGCTTAACTGCCAATCAATTTAACCTGATGTTTCCTCTTCCAAAGGAACAAGAGATGACCTGGACAATCTTAGATAGTTAATGTGACCTTGCTAATCGTTGCTAATGTGTTAGCTTCGGTGCCTCTATTGTTCTGGTCAATCTGCCATTAATACCTCACACGGGATGAGTCCCGACCTGTGTATTTTCATCCTGCTTCACCTTTGACCTGAGTAATCTCCATTATTAGCATATCCTAATTGGACAATGACCCCGAGATGTTATGATTAACTTTGATGGGACACCTAACAGAGCAAAATCTAACACAAGACCCATGTAATATAGTTTTTGTAAGAGCTGTGACCTATTAGAGATTAAATATAGCCACTAATGATGTTTATAAACCAAAAAAACACAAATGATTTCATGATTTTTAAGAGTTTGTCTTATTGCCTCATGATTTGAGATGGTGGGGTGGCAATATAGCATTACTGTATATATGCTTTTAGGTGGTTGCTGTTGCCGTCGTCATTGCAGAAGCTGTTGTTGTAAAATTACCCACAGACAAAAAGGTTGTGCTCAAAGGAGTTTGTGGCCTGCTCTGTACAAAAACAAATTAGAGGGAACATTGCTTAGCACTGAGAGTGGGATATATGTCATGACCCTCATCACACATATTAAGGCAAATAATCAAAAGTGACAAAAGTTAGATATAATCTTTAATTTTAGATACTAACTAACTTGACTACTGATTCAGTGATGCTGCCTAACTTGACATTGATTGAGTGATGGCATTGTGAGACTTGTGCTGCATGTTCTGCTGTTGTTATATTGCCATGCAAAGTGGGAGGGGCAATGGAATTGGGGGAGGCAGTTCAAAAATTTACAATGAGTTGTATAAATAAAATATATATACACGGGCAGGTGAAACTTAATGCACACAAATGCACAATATTTCACAGGAAGGAAAAATAAGTGAGACATATACGCCACGAATGGTGTTGAACTAGCTAAGCACGGAATTGAAAGAGACCTAGATGTCTTAGTAGATTTAACTCTAAAAGATGTCCAACCAATGAAGAGCAACAATCAAACAAAAAATGTTCAGCTACATAAACAAAATAGTAGAATACTAGTGAGAAGAAGTCATAGTCAAATTGTACAGATTAGACCGGTCAGACTACACCTCGAGTACTGTGTCCAATTCTAGTCACTGAAACACAAGAGAAACATTCAAGTGCTGGAGATTGACCAAAGAAGAGCCATGGGGTTACACAAGAACATAAGAAATAGGAGCAGGAGTAGGCCATACGGCCCCTCGAGCCTGCTCCGCCATTCAATAAGATCATGGCTGGTCCTCTACCTCAACTCCACTTTCCCGCCTGATCTCTATATCCTCGATTCCCCAAGAGTCCAAAAATCTATCTATCTCAGCCTTGAATATACTCAACGACTCAGCATCCTCAGCCCTCTGGGGCAGAGAATTCCAAAGATTCACAACCCTCTGAGTGAAGAAATTCCTCCTCATCTCGGTCTTAAATGGCCTACCCCTTATCCTGAGTCTATGCCCCCTAGTTCTAGACACTCCAGCCAGGGGAAACAACCTCTCCGCATCTACCCTGTCAATCCTATTCAGAATCTTGTATGTTTCAATGAGATCACCTCTCATTCTTCTAAACTCCAGAGAGTATGGGTCCATCTACACAATCTCCCATCATCGGACAGCTCTCTCATCCCAGGAATCAATCTAGTGAACCTTCGTTACACCGCCTCCAAGGCAAGTATATCCTTCCTTAGATAAGGAGACCAAAACTGTGCACAGTACTCCAGGTGTGGTCTCACCAAGGCCCTGTACAATTGTAGCAAGACTTCCTCAATCTTGTACTCCAACCCCCTTGCAATAAAGGCCAACATGCCATTTGCCTTCCTTATTGCTTGCTGTACCTGCATGCTAGCTTTATGTTCATTGCACGAAGACACCCAAATCTCTCTGAACACCAACATTTAAAAGTTTCTCACCATTTAAAAAAGATTATGTTTTTCTATTCTTCCTACCAAAGTGAATAACCTCGCATTTCCCTACATTATACTCCATCTGCCACCTTACTGCCCACTCACATAGTCTATCTATATCTCTTTGCAGACTCTTTGCGTTCTCCTCACAGCTTACTGTCCCACCTAGCTTTGTATGATCAGCAAACTTGGATACATTACACTCGGTCCCTTCATCTAGATCATTAATATAGATTGTAAATAGCTGAGGCCCCAGCACTGATCCTTGCGGCACCCCACTAGTTACAGCCTACCAACCTGAAAAAGACCTGCTAATTCTTACTCCCCATTTTCTGTCCATTAACCAATCCTCTATCTGCTACTATATTACCCCCAACCCCATGAGATCTTGGCCCAGAAATTCGGGTCGGAGGCTTCCCGCGGGCGCAAGTCCCCGCCCTGCACTTACATAGCGCGCCTGCCGTTGTGCTGTGGGCCCGCATGGAATTCCGATCCTGGGCCTGCTCCAGCTGCCGGTGTGCAGGGCACGCGTATCCCAGGGGCGCAACTAGTTCGCAGCATCCCTGGAATCACGTGGGCCATGGAGAGCCAATCGGAGCAGGGAATCTCCATTCATAGATTTGACAGGAAGACCTGTCAAATCTATGAATAGAGATCGGCCCCAAAACCGAAGTAAAACTTCAAATAAATTTTTAAAAAGGTGACATTGTTAAAATAACTATAAATTACATAAATTAACTATTTTAAACAAAAATTTAAATGTTTTAAAAAATTAAAGTTTTTAACGGGGCTAAAAATAAACTTACCTTTCTTTAAAGTATTTTAAAATGATAAACTTGTGGAAATTTTTTTAAACTTTTACTTCACCTCTTATCTAGTTAAAAGCAGGCTTTGCGCCTGCTTTTTCCACGCGCAGCTGCTAGGGACTTACCCGCACTGAAAAACCTGTGAAAAAAGCAGAAGTTCCAGGTCTGCGCGCTGCCTCTCCGGCGCACGCGTTTGACCTTCGAACCCCTTCCTTCAAGAGAATGGAAGTTCCGGTTTCCAGCGCACGCGCAGTGCATGTACAAAACCGGCACTTCTATTGGCCCTACGGGTGAGTACACAGTGCGTACTCACCCGTGGGGACCCAAATTTTTGGACCCTTATCTTGTGTAATAACCTTTTAGGTGGCACCTTATCGAATGCCTTTTGGAAATCCAAATATACTATATCCACAGGTTCCCCTTTATCTACCCTGCTAGTTACATCCTCAAAAAACTCTAATAAATTTGACAAACACGATTTCCCATTCATGAAACCATGTTGACTCTGCCTAATCATGTTATGATTTTCTAAGTGCCTTGATACCACTTCCTTAACAATGGATTCCAGCATTTTCCAGACGACTGATGTCAGGCTAACTGGCCTGTAGTTCCCTGTTTTCTCTCTCCCTCCTTTCTTGATCCTAGTGTCAACGGTCAGACTTTTCAGCCTGGAGTGGAGGTATTGGAGAGGTGGCCCCTTAAAAACTGATATCGGTGATATTGTCAATGATAACAAGGAAATGGCGGTCATGTTGAATAATTACTTTGCGTCAGTAGTTACAGTAGAGGATGAGGATAGCATGCCTGAAATCCCAAGGAAACTAATATTGAATCGGGGACAGGGACTCAATAAAATTAACGCAAGTAAAATAACAGTAATGAAGAAAATAATGGCACTAAAGAGTGACAAATCCCCATCACCAGATGGTTTCTATCCCAGGAATTTAAAGGAAGTAGGTGAGCACATTGGAAGATTATAGTTAGGGCATCTGCAAAGTTCTCCCAATTCAGGAACTGTTCCTTTAGATTCTGTGTTGGGGCCTCAACTATTCGCAGTATGTATTAATGACAAGGATGATGGCGTAGAAAGCCATATACCCAAATTTGCCGATGAGACAAAGATAGAACAAGAAGATAAGAGCAGGAGTAGGCCATTCGGCCCCTCGAACCTGCTCCGCCATTCAATGCGATCATGGCTGATCATCCAAATTCAGTACCCGGTCCCTGCTTTCTCCCCATACCCCTTGATCCCTTTAGCCTTAAGAAATATATCCAACTCCTTCTTGAATATATTTAATGAATTGGCCTCTACTGCCTTCTGTGGTAGAGAATTCCACACACTCTGGGCGAAGAAATTCCTCCTCATTTCTGTCGTAAATGGCTTACCCCTTATCCTTAGACTGTGACCCCTGGTTCTGGACTCCCCGACCATCGGGAACATCCTTCCTGCATCTAGTCTGTCCAGTCCTGTCAGAATTTTATAAGTTTCAATGAGATCCCCTCTCATTCTTCTAAACTCCAGCGAGTATAAGCCCAATCGACCCAATCTCTCCTCATACGTCATTCCTGCCATCCCAGGTATCAGCCTGGTGAATCTTCGCTGAACTCCTTCCATGGCAAGAACATCCTTTCTCAGATAAGGCGACCAAAACTGCACCAAAACTGATAGGCGGCATTGTAGGCAGTGTAGATGAAAGCATAAAATTACAAAGGGATATCGATAGATTAAGTGAATGGGCAAAACTGTGGCAAATGGATTTCAATGTAGGCAACTGTGTGGTCATCAAATAAGGCGGGTATATGGAGTTAGGTCACATGTCAGCCATGATCTCATTGAATGTGGAACAGGCTTGAGGGCCTTAACTCCTGTTCTTATGTCCTTATGTTCCTATGATCTTAGAGGTGTATAAGATAGGTAAAATAAATCAAGACTATTACTCCAAGTCAAATTGAGAGAGTAGGACAAGGGGACATAGGTTCAGACTAGTAAAAAGTAATTTTAAGATTCATATCAGGAGGTTTTTCTTCACAGAGTGATCAACATGTGCAATAGGTTTTCAGATAGAATAGCGGAGGCAAAAACCTTAAATGTTTCCAAGAAACAATAGGATGCTGCAGTCGGGAGACGTTAAGATTTTTCTGAATGCATGAATTAAGATAAGCTCATTAACTATCTTGTACATTTATTTCACACTATGGACACTGTTACAAATGTTAGACCATCTTGTTTAGCTTTCTATCCTGCCATCATTTCATTTTTACTTGCCTCCCATCTTTGTGTTACAGACTTCTCTCCAACCAATGTACTGAGCAAACCGGACCTGGGAACAGATAACACAAAAATCTTTTTACTTTGCACTTAAGAATCATTAAAAAAAAAACACAAACACAAATCAAAATACTTCAAGAAGGTATGTCTTGATCACGGTTGGCTTAAATTTTAAGTTACTTGTTTCCTGCATGAGTGACTTTTATTTGGTGTTAATAGCGATCTTTAACATATTTTTTAAGCAGAATATGATAGCAATAAGGAATGCACACTATGGGCTGGATTTTCCCTGCGGAAGCGGGATGGCATCGGGGGAGCTGGTTAGCGGGTTCCGGTCCCGCTCCCTGAAAATGATTTTCCGTAGATTGGCCTTGTTAAGCCCGCCCTGCGGGATTCCTGGCGAATTAACAGGAAGCGGATCTGATGACGCGTCAACCGGTTTCCTTAAAGGGACCACGGCCACATTGATTTTGACAGTTGTGCTGTCAGTGTTCTGCAGCACTGAGGTGCTGCAAACACTGCACAAAGGTGCACGTCTGCACCCAGGCTCATGCATGACACCCTCCATATGCTTATAGAAGGAGTCACAGCATGCAGGGAACTTCTCTTCCCTTCCCATGGGCGGAAGAGACCTCCCCAGGAGATCAACGCAGTCTGGTTGCATATTGTACAGGAGGACACAAGCAGGGATGTCATCAGAAGTCCCTGGCTGCAGTGGCGCCAACCTTTCAATGATCTCAGTAGATCACGAAACGTTACTGAAAAGCTACACTAAACCTCATCCTGCTGTGCCACTCATCACTTCCCCATCACTCTGCCTTCCCTACCGTCCTCCTGGGCATCCTTACTCACAAAAACTTACCTTGCACCTCCACCTATCCCTCTCTATCTACATTATCACATCCAGATCTCACTAGCCACCCCTCGCACTCGCCCTCATCCTAGTGCAATCATACCAAGTAACAACACACAAGGGTAGGCACTTAGGTGTTTTATGCAATGTTCATGTAAAGTTTCTGTTAATATGGTGTCAAACATTGAAATCTTTATTTTCAGCACTTCACCTTATTGGACAGGTCTGTGCGCACCTTGAGCAGTGTCTTAGTGAGCTCCAGTGAATGTTGAGACATATCCATTCCCCCACCCCCTCATCTATTGTGATGAGTGTGAAAGGAATGGCTTGGACATTGTAGGGATGATTTATGGTGTGGGATGGTGTCAACCTGGCGCATCATGTGGCAGCTAGGACGTACAGCGTCAAGTGAAGTAAATCTGGTCATGGTGATGCCATCGCTGGCCTCCCGGGCAGCAATGTTGTCAGGTGCTGATGCCCTGTGTCCAGTGCAGCATCAGGTGATGGCGGAGAATGATGATGATGATGGTGGTCAAATGTAAGAAGTCACACAACACCAGGTTATAGTCCAACAGTTTTATTTGAAATCACAAGCTTTCGGAGCGCTGCTCCTTCGTCAGGTGAAGTGGAGAGATGCCTATAGACACAGATTATATAGTCAGAGAATAATGCCAGATGATTACAGGTAATCTTTCTAACTGCCATTTATCACACCTCAGCAGAGAGATAATCACAGCAATCAAAGGTGTGAATGGTGTCCAAACAGGTCAGTCAGGAAAACATTACATCAAAGAACAATGAGGTAGGGTCACAAGGGGTAAAATGTTGCAGATGCTGGGGTCTGTATGAAAAACAAAAAACAGACAAAAAACATTTTCTTTGCTGGAAATCACAGCAGGTCCGGCCGCATTTGTGTAGAGAGAACAAGCCAACGACGTAATGTTTTCCTGACTGACCTGTTTGGACACCATTCACACCTTTGATTGCTGTGATTATCTCTCTGCCGAGGTGTGATAAATGGCAGTTAGAAAGATTACCTGTAATCATCTGGCATTATTCTCTGACTATATAATCTGTGTCTATAGGCAACTCTCCACTTCACCTGATGAAGGAGCAGCACTCCGAAAGCTTGTGATTTCAAATAAAACTGTTGGACTATAACCTGGTGTTGTGTGACTTCTTACATTTGTCCACCCCAGTCCAACACCGGCATCTCCACACGATGGTGGTGATGATGATGATGATGATGGTGTTGGTAGTGATGATGATGATGGTGTTGGGGCTGATCGTGGAAGGATTCAGAGGACCAAAGTGTGATTTTTTTATTTTAAGGGCACTGATGTTAGTGGAATAGATGGCAGCTGCAGTTGAAATGACAGAAGCGATCTGTCAATGGTGTGAGAGGTTGTTCCAATGTGGTGCCAATGGATATATAGTTGGCTCTAAACACTTGTAAGCTAAAGAAATCTCTCTATGTCTTACAAATGCAGTTAACAACAGTTTCTGAGCTCTGAAACTGAACAGCTGCAACATGGTATCCTTTATACCACTTTTGCAGCTTACGGTCATCAGATAAATCCAAACAGGCTCAACTCATGACAGGGTGAGCCGACGTGTTCTCCGAGCAGCGGGTAACCCGTGGAGGAGCACATAAAATTACACGGTAGGCTCGAAATAGCAATAAATTAGCTGGTAACAAGCCATTTAATTATCTAAATTGTCTCCCCTGCCGCTTGGTCAGTTCTGTGCAGACAGTCCCGACAGCTGGAAGACTCGCATGGAGGAGGGTTGACAGTGGGTTAGCCACCCGCCGTCAATCTTTGCTATTTTGACAGCGGACCCGCCTCCAAGTGCCGGCAAAATTCATCGCTTAATATCTTGTTCTGTCCTTAGTTACATGAATGTATGAAATTCACTTAATCTGTTATCCAATTTTGGGATATGTGGTCCACATATATGGGAGGACAACTGCTGGCTTCTTCCCAACCCCTTAACATGGCTCCAGGCTCCCCTGCTCATCGTGTCTCCTGGTTCCTTCCTCTTAGCCGAGCAGCCAGATCCTATGTTTTGCTATGCAGATGAGGCCGAGGAGTTTAAATCTCCCGAGTCTGATACAGCACAAGGTCAGTTTGACATCCGGCTTGGCCCCCATTTGCACGACTCCCACCAAGGAGGTAAAATTGGGGCTTAAGTTTATAGCCCCTTGTTACTGATTCACCAACCAATACAAATAATTTTTCTTTTAAATAATCTTTCACTTTCAATCCCTTTTGTAATTTTGAATACTTCTATTAGATCCTTCCTTAATCTCTACTTTAGGAAATTTCTGGTTTTCCAGCCTCTTAACATTACTTAAGGGGTAATTTTCCAATTTTGTGCACAGCACAGAGCAGTACTTACTTGAATTTTGGGTGCAGAAGATTGTGCACCTGGCCAGATCTTTTGTGAATTAATTTAAATGTGCCAGGACTGCAAAAAGTGGAAAATTTACCCTTGTGTGTTTCACCCCTGTTATCATCCTAATGAGTCTACACTGCATCCTTTTCCAAGGCTTCAAGATCTTCTCTAAAATATGTGCATAAAATTGCACACAGTACACCAACAACAACATGACCATCTGAAGAATCCAAGATAGGAGAGAAAACGTGCTTTACAGAAAGAGAAGCCAGATAGTGCGGCCATTTGGTGCCAAATTGCTGCGGAGTAATAGCAAGATGCCTGTCTGCCTTCTCAACAGTATGGAGATTCCCAAGGGTAACAGAAAGTAAATTTAACTTAAAATGAAGGTGAAAATAATTTAAATTAACTTGGGGGGGGGGGGCAGGGGGAAGAGAGATTTAAAAACATAATTTACCTTTGTGACAACCATTCCAGTTGGCACCTCTGTAATTTCTACACAATGTTGTTCATAGAGTTATCCTCCATTGGCATTGAACAATTCTAAAATTTCAACAGTAGCTAAGGAAAACCAGGCAACAGATCTGCTATCTTCATGTAAAATAACAAATATTTGTTAAACTTCTGACAGGATTGTATGCATTTTAATTTAACTGAGACAGTTAAATTAAAAAGCTCACCACCACCTTCTCAAGGGCAACTTGGGATGGGCAATAAATGAAGGCTTTACTAGTCACACCCATATTCTCAGAATTAATTAGAGAAAAGTATGTGTGAGATCACAAGCAAACAATTTCTATTCTATTAATTTACAGCACAACCTCATAAAACATTAAAGAAGCAACCAGTAAAAGACTGAGAAAATCCCAGGACGCTATGGTAAGCTTTACTTACCCTTGTTCCACACTTGTATTGGGCCGTTGGCCAGAAACAGACTCAGAACTGTCAGTCAAAGAGGGAACCACAGCTAAAAATCTGAAACACAAATATAATGCAGTAAACTGAAGCAATTACCTTTGCACAACAATTAGCCTCAAAAAATCAAGTCACTGAACTTTACTGAAAAACAGAACATCCAGGTAATAGGAGGGATGCAAGTAAAGAAAGTTAGGGAAAAAATAAATCAATGTTATATCATAATTTATTATTACTCTTATTGTGGTAACACATGGAACTGAATCACTTTAAATGTGTTATGTAAGCATTCTTGTTTATTGTCACAGTAAGATTACAGGAAACTTTCGTTTAACCGGAGGTTAAATGTCCGGAAAGCTCTATCTACCGGCAAAATTCAGGAGCCGTTTCCTATAAGTTTTTTTACTTCTCGATGCTTTTTTTTTCCAGTCAGGCTCTGCAAGGTCTAGCTGAAGCTGTTGCTTAGCTACAGAGACACTTTTAAGCTGCGGCCAATAAGCAACAGGGTTTGTTGGTTCACATGGAGCTAAAAAAGTTCCGTATGTTTTAACATTAGCGCTGGTTTCTACGGCAGTTTTGATGGTACGGCACCAGCTCGGTCCCGTCAGTGCCGGATACCAGAAAGTTTCCTGTACAAAGAAAACCAGTTCATGAAGATACAAGTCTTCACATGACCATTTGTGAACCAACTAAACTACTTTCGTTTCATGGTCTGTATAGATATACAAATCAACTAGTACGTTTAGGTTAGTGTTTTTTTGTTAAGGAGAATTGACAGAGATCTGACTTAGTCCTTTGCATGGGAATTAGCCTTGTGGTCTGCAGCTGTTTCTGTACCAAAATAAAATATAAGGTTCAACTTGCTGTACTTTATACAGAATAGAATGCAAATCTCGGGAACATTAGCATAGTGGTTATGTTACTGGACTAGTAATCCAGAGGCCTAGACTAATAATCCGGAGACGTGAGTTCATATCCCACCACAGCAGCTGTGGAATTTAAATTCAGTTAATAAAAAAGCTAGTTTCAGTAATGGTGACCATGAAACTATCGGATTGTCGTAAAAATGTTAAATAGAAATTGTACCCATTTGAAAAGTTATGGACATTCAGCACCACGGCAAAGAAACAAAAATTTTTCAATTATTTACTAGTTTAATTAAAAAAACTATTGCAGAATGTTACATCAAAGGACCAAAATAAGTTTTTAAAAAGGGCCATATACTCACATCAAATCTGGACTTGCCCTGATTTAACTTGTCAAATCCCCGCATGGTTTAAACCCTCACTTGCTGCTTTTTCAATAGAGCAAAATCAGAGAAAACATTTTTTTTCCTACCTTTGATACACTTTATTTCGAACTCCTTTTTGGAAGGCCAAAAGATAGTTTCGCCCATCACCAGAGAAAACTTCAACTGCAATAGGCTGAAGGAGGGATTCATTTGTGAGAGTAGAATAAAATAAATGATCTAAGTAAGCAAATAATATTGACTGATCAAAAAAAGACAATATGATCCCAACCTGCAGTAGATACCGTCTCTTATGCACTTCTTTGATGTCCTCATAGGCAAATTTACTGCAAGTCCTCTTGAGCTGACTCTGTCCTTGCCGTGCTCCTCTGGGGATAATAGGCTCATGCATGCTAAAAAAAAGATTCAGAGGAAAAATAAACTAACTCTGGGTATGACAGAATATGCTTCCTCTTGAACCAGACCAGCTGAATTTATGAATCACATACCCCTCTCTTCATTCAGATTGTACATTTAAAAAACTGATGACACCAGTAAAAAATTGCAGGTGTAACACTTCGTAAACAAAATGTTTGACTGTGGCATAAAAATGATTCCTGAAGACTTCACTATGTTAATTAATTTAAATTAGTATTGCAAGACTCCACTAACAGCACTTGGTAACTGAGCCATATAGTCCAGAAGGTCTCAGTCTATGTTTAATTACTGATCTCAGTAGAGGGCATTACAATTAGCCTCTGCACCCCTGGCCTACGGAGCAGAAAATCAATGAGGGTGCCTGTTCCTGGTTATTATCTAGTAAGTCTTGCTAGGAAGTGTGCGTGTGGACACTGCGTGAGGTCAGGATCAGGCTCAGCTGTGCTAGACCCCTTTGGAGAAGTAACCTGCCAAAACTCACTGTCTAAGTTCACAGATGAAGATAGGCCATATAGACAAATTACTGGTTGGCAGCTAGCTCCCACGAGACCACACCCTAACCTGAATCAATGACTGCAGAGCATAGGTGAAAATCAGAGAATAAATTTTGAAAGAATGTTAACGAATAAACTACATTCCAGCTTCAAACAATACCCCTGTGCAAAATATCTGATCATATACCCAGAATCCATGTTAAGAGTCCTCACTGCGAACATTAATATGAACACGTGGGGAGGAATACCAACAGCAACAGTAAAGATTAAACAAGATGAATTCCAGAAAGCGATGGATGCCAAGGGAAGTATAAATGAGCTAGTGTAAATCTACACACATTCCCCTTTAATTTCACAATCTCATCTCATACATGCCAATCTAGAAAACTAGCCAAAGCTGACCAACTGCTTCAGAAAAGCAGACAACCCAAGAATAGTCCTGATATAAACCTATGACATGTGAAAACAAATGATTACACAGGGTTTGTAACTTCTTCTTCAGCATGTATCTCCAGCATTCTTTACTTGTATTGGAGGGAAAAAGTACACACCCCTCTGTAAAATTTCTAATTTTCACATTAAAGTGATACATTCTGGTTAATTTAAAAAAACTTTTATATGTCACAGTTCAAAGGTTTTTAAAAAAGTAACAGGAAGTGACATTTAAATCTTCAATACACCATATAGGCCATTATTTACCTAAGAGACCTCCAGAGTCACACTCTCATTCCAACACCCTGCCCCAATTTAGAGGCATTCTACTTCCAGTGGACCAGATTCACAGAGACTCCCAGCCAATACCCTACCTATTCAGAGCCTCTCTCTCCCCCTCCATCTCTCCCAGTACTTATTAGTACTCTTCTCCTTCAATCCAACCTGGCACCAATCTCCCACTAACTTAGTTCAAGCTATTCACAATCTATATCAATGATTTGGATGAGCAGACCAAATGTAATATATCCAAGTTTGCTGATGATACAAAGCTCAGTGAGAATGTAAGGAGGATGCAAAGAGGCTTCAAGGGGATATAGACAGGCTAAGTGCGTGGGCAAGAACGTGGCAAATGGAATATAATGTGGAGAAAGGTGAAATTATCCACTTTGGTATGAAAAATAGAAAAGCAGAGTATTTTTTAAATGGCGAGAGATTGGGAAATGTTGGTGTTCAGAGGGACCTGGCTATCCTTGTACACGAATCACTGAAAGTTAACATGCAGGTACAGCAAGCAATTAGGAAAGCAAATGGTATGTTGGCCTTTATTACAAGAAGTAAAGATGTCTTACTGCAATTATATAGGGTCCCGGTGAGACCACGCCTGGAGTAGTATATATATTTTTGGTCCCCTTACCTAAGAAAGGATATACTTGCTATTGAGGGAGTGTAACGAAGGTTCCTGGGATGGGGGATTGTCCTATGAGGAGAAATTGAGTAGACTAGGCCTATATTCTCTGGAGTTTAATAGAATGAAAGGTGATCTCATTGAAACATACAAAATTCTTACAGGGCTTGACAGGGTAGATGCAGGGATGTTTCCCCTGGCTGGGGAGTCTAGAACCAGGGGTCGGACATTTAGGACTGAGATGGGGAGAAATTTTTTCACTTGGAGGGTGGTGAATCTTGGGAATTCTCTACCCCAGAGGGCTGTGGAGCCTCAGTCGTTGAGTATATTAAAGACAGAGATCAATAGATTTCTGGATATTCAGGGAATCAAGGGATTGGGGATAGTGCAGGAAAGTGGAGTTGAGGTAGAAGATCAGCCATGATCTTATTGAATGGCGAAGCAGGTTCGATGAGCTGAATGGCCTACTCCTGCTCCTATTTCTTATGTTCTTAAGCTGACATTCTTATTCCACTACCCAGTTCTTGCTGACAATTTTCTTCCTCCAATTCCATTAGTTCACATTGGTACTTGCATCCCCCAGCTCTCTCTCCATTAATACTGGCACTCTCCTGCCTCCCCCACTGTAAAATGCTACTCTCAGCTTTTGTCCCTTCGTCGCCCCTTCACGGTCATCCATTTCCCTCTTGCTTTTACCATCATTCTACCCTTCATTACCATTGATTTCCTTTTCCCTTCATTGCCATTCATTTACCCTTCCATTTCCCTTTCATTATCATCTATTTCTCCCACTTCTCCTCCTCCTGTTATTGCCTTCCATTGACCTTTCCTTCTCTACTTCATTGCCGCCCATTTTCCTCTCCCCTTCATTACCATCTATTTCCTTCTTCCTTGCCGAGTAGCTCTCCTACTCAGGTTCTGCTACTAAGCGATCGCATCAGGTTCTCTCCCCGCAATGCTACTCTTAATAATAATGGAAGTGATTCATCCACTGCATACTGTAGGTGGGAATTTGTGTTTTTGCCAGAGTTCCCACCTCTGATATAGAGAGGACAAAATCACTGCATTAGCATTAGGAGCAGCTTTGAGAGAAGATGGGCTTTACCAGTCTGTTAACAGCTGGAATAGGCTAGCAGCGGGGCTGAGGTATGATGGGCCAAGCCTGTGCTGAGTTTTGTCAGCAAACACTGGCCCTCAAAACATTGACTGCCAGCCTGAAATGTTGATGTTTGTCATGCATGCACTTGGATTTTTGGAAATTAACAACTCTAACATTCTTCCCCACGGTTCTTTATATCACATCGATAATTATTAGAAAAACAACATTGAAACTGGATTTAAAAAAAATAACAATTGTTACTTTTTACAAATTAAATAACTTAAAAAAAAATTAGTTGGAACAGGGTTATAACCACAGAGATCCTACAGGGTGATTAAAGGGAGAATGCATGTTGGAGAGTTAATAACAATGACGCTTTAGCGCCACCATTTTCTTAAAGGCCAGCATTGCTGCTCTCCTGAAGTTATGAAGATATAAAACCATGAAATTAAATAAATGACAGATCAGAGAACATAACTTGGTTATAGTATATACAGAACTACTAAATATCTATTTATATTATCGAGAGCGCATTAATCCAATACTGTTACCAGGAATGTCTTCCAATCCACAATTTAAGATCATTTTAGTTAACGTTTTTAAACTTTTATACCTTCAGCAGAATGACTTATTGTTAGGAGACTTGTGGTAAGATGGCAGTGTCGTGAATTTAGTGAAGGGTAGGGTTGCCAACCCTCCAGGATTGTCCTGCAGTCTCCAGGAATTAAAGAGTAATCTCTTGGACACTGCTACAAGAATCCAGGAGAAAAATCATTAAGGCATTAAAGTTGTGCATTTTTTGATTTTCTTTGAGCACTTTAATTAATTATAAAAATATTGGAGATGGGAAAAAGGCTGTTTGACTGGGTGGAGCGATAAGAGGTCATGTGATGAGACCTTCTGGAATATATCCAACCAGAGCTGACATTCCTAGTGGATGGTCTTGTGTTTACCATGTAACCTATATAACCTTTTTGGCCATCACAGACATCTCTATATAGTTTATGAACTGATGAGAAACTTTTTGATAACATTTCAGTTTCGCATATCACAGATGAAAGGAACTAGATAACACTAGCCTCCCCCACTAATTTACTCAGATAAATAAGTGAAAACGAAAATAGGCAGTGTCTTTTTAATAGGCATAACCACAATTAGAAGATGGATAAAGTTGTTTATTTTAAAGGTATACAATAAATATATAACTTAGAGACTACAGTAAACATTTAGTCAATACTGTAGCCAAATGAAAGAAATATGCTCACTTCGGAGGCAGCGTCTCAATGTCACGGATTTCCCTGGTGGCAGTCATTGTGAAGCCATCAATCACGTAGAAATGCTCTTTGCCAAACAAGAGGAGTCCTTCACTGGTGTCCAGCCCTTGTACTCTAGCACATCTGTACATGTGTTGAATCTATAACAGACCAGATATGCATTACTGTACTTGTTTATCTAACAGCAATAACATTAGTCTTTTCATAAATTTGCAATTAAATACAAGCACTAGTATTGGTATTTAGCTAATCAATATGCACTATTTTCCTTTTTCTACAAATGCTGCCTGACCTGCCAAGTGATTTCAGCATTTTATCTTTTTTGTTCAGATTTCCAGCATCAGCAGTAATTTGCCTTTTGCATTAAAATATAATGCTTCCCACAAACAAACAGGAAAAGTTAATGTTTCCAGCAAAACTTCTTTTGGACAGAATCAGGAAATCTAGATATTCAAGTAGCTACATTTTCAATTAATGGAATTTATAAATTATTAACTGATGAAAATCATTACTGATGCTGGCACATTTGAGCAGCGAGCAGCTCTGCGAATTTCAGCTACCATTACAAGCAGTGCTCCAGATCACGATAGTGATGAACGCTTTTATTAATGCCTGGTTAATCTACCCATCCTGGTAATTCACATAACCTACTGTAGAAGTGACTACAGGAAACTCTCGATTTACCGGCACCTAAATAACCGGAAATCTTTGTTAACCGGCAAAATTCAGGGAGTAGGTTCAGGTAAGTTTTACTTCATATTAGTGGCCGTTCCTGGATCTGTGGCTGTGTAACCGGGGTTCCTGCACCTGTTGCTAAGCAACAGGGATGCCTGGATCTTGTGGCCGGGGTTCCTGCACCTGTTGCTAAGCAACAGGGAAGCCTGGATCTGTTGCTGTGTACGGGGCTCTCGTACCATTTACTATACCTCTCTGTAATCCGGACTTCTTGATAAACCGGCACCACACTGGTCCCATCGGTGCCGGATAAAAAAGAGTTTCCTGTATATTCATAAAGTAAATTCTATGATTGTAAGCTCCCGATGCCATGCTTACCTGCTGGGAATGTATTTTGGGAAATGGCACATACGCAAGACTAAGATTTGGCATCCATTTGTAGTGAAAAATTGAGGCCATTTGCCATTTCAAATATGTGCTTTTAGCGGGCAAGGCTTTGCACTGGACACCCACAATTGTAAAATTTACCCTCATGACTTCGTAATTAAATCAAAGGAAATTTGCTAATAATTGTAAATATGTCAGTCACTCAGATATCCCTTGTTACCCTGCTTTCTGCTTTAGAACCATGAGTTTGGTGTAGTCTGAAAGATTATGTTTTGCGTTCATGTCCTTTGCACTTGCTTCCTTCATTTCAAAACCCATTCATAGGTGGATAATCTCTATATTTACTTTTGACCTCCAAAGACAGCTAAAGATATGACACCTTTGTTGTTTTCCCATTCTCGCTGTTTTGGTCAGTTGATAAAAAGGGTTCACCTTAGACAATAATAGTTCTGATGAGAACTACCTGAAAGATTAATGTATTTTTCTTTCAGATGCTAACTACTGTAATTTGTATATTTCCACCAATTTTGGCTTTTTATTTTATATTTGCAGCACTCACTATTTTCCTTAATTATTTGTATAAAACAGAACTTATGTAAAATCACGACATTCCACTGTAGTATATGATGAATGGGTAGAGCTGCACACAATCTGCTGTCCCTATTCAAATAAATTGCAAATAACAGCACTTAAAAAAGAAAACAAACAAAACACTGGCAATAAAACTATTGAGAATGAGAGAAATAAATCAAAGCAATTTCAATGTGATTAAAGGTCAGAGTTATTCATATTGGTACGTTTAGAGCAATTTGGTACATTTACTTTGATGTGCTAATCCACTTTACAGAAACAATTCTGACATCAGTAGCACTACATATTAAGACACAAAAGTAGTTCATTTAATTTCCCAATTGAGTTTCAGAACTTCATGAAATACAAGATAAAAAAACAGAAAGCAGGAAACTATCGGCCAGTTAGCCAATCTGTCATTGGGAAAATGCTGGAATCCATTATTAAAGGAGGTAATAGCAGGACATTTAGAAAATCATAAGACAAGCAGAGTCAACATGGTTTTATGAAAGGGAAATCGTGTTTGACAAATTTGCTAGAGTTCTTTGAGGATGTAACAAACAGGATGGATAAAGGGGAACCAGTAGATGTGATGTATTTGGATTTCCAGAAGGCATTTGATAAGGTGCCACATAAAAAGTTACTGCACAAGATAAGAGTGCACGGGGTTGGGGGTAATATATTGGCACGGATAGGGGATTGGCTAACTATCAGAAACACAGAAGATAGGAGCAGGAGTAGGCCATTCGGCCCCTCAAGCCTGCTCCGCCATTCAATGAGATCATGGCTGATCATCCAAATTCAGTACCCTGTCCCTGCTTTCTCCCCATACCCCTTGATCCCTTTAGCCTTAAGAAATATATCCAACTCCTTCTTGAATATATTTAATGAATTGCCCTCTACTGCCTTATTTGGCAGAGAATTCCACAGGTTCACCACTCTCTGGGTGAAGAAATTCCTCCTCATCTCTGTCCTAAATGCCTTACCCCTTATCCTTAGACTGTGACCCCTGGTTCTGGACTCCCTGACCATCGGGAACATCCTTCCAGCATCTAGTCTGTCTAGTCCTGTTAGAATTTTATAAGTTTCGATGAGATCCCCTCTCATTCTTCTAAACTCCAGCGAGAACAAGCCCAATTGACCCAATCTCTCCTCATAAGTCATTCCTGCCATCCCAGCTATCAGCCTGGTGAATCTTCACTGCACTCCTTCCATGGCAAGAACATCCTTCCCTCAGATAAGGCGACCAAAACTGCACACAATACTCAAGATGTGGTCTCACCAAGGCCCTGTACAACTGCAGCAAGACATCCTTGTTCCTGTACTCAAACCCTCTCGCTACAAAGGCCAACATACCATTTGCCTTCTTAACCGCCTGCTGCACCTGCATGCTTACTTTCAGCGACTGGTGCACAAGGACGCCCAGGTCTCGTTGCACTACCCCTTCTCCCAATCTATTGCCATTTAGATAATAATCTGCCTTCCTGTTTTTGACACCAAAGTGGATAACCTCGCATTTATCCACGTTATATTGCATCTGCCATGCTTCTGCCCAATCACCCAACCTGTCCAAATCATACTGGAGTTTCTCGGCATCCTCCTCACAGCACACACGCCCACCCCAGCTTTGTGTCGTCCGCAAACTTGGAGATATTACATCTAGTTCCCTCGTCCAGATCATTAATATATATTGTGAATAGCTGGGGTCCAAGGACCGATCCCTGCGGTACCCCACTAGTCACTGCCTGCCACTCGGAAAAAGAGCCGTTTATTCCAACTCTTTGCTTTCTGTCTGCCAACCAGTTCTCTATCCAAGTCAATACCTTGCCCCCAATCCCATGTGCCTTAATTTTACACGCTAGTCTCTTACGCGGGACCTTATCGAAAGCCTTTTGAAAATCCAAATACACCACATCCACTGGTTCTCCCTTATCTATTTTATACCAGTTACATCCTCAAAAAATTCCAGTAGATTAGTCAAGCACGATTTACCTTTTGTAAATCCATGTTGACTTTGTCCGATCCTGTCACTGTTTTCCAAGTGCTCTGCTATTACATCTTTTATAATGGACTCCAGCATTTTCCCCACTACCGATGTCAGGCTTACCGGTCTGTAATTCCCCGTTTTCTCTCTACCACCCTTTTTGAACAGTGGGGTAACATTAGCTACCCGCCAATCCATGGGTACTGTTCCAGAGTCTATCGAATTTTGGAAGATGACCAGCAATGCATCTATTATTTCTAGGGCCACTTCCTTAAGTACCCTAGGGATTTATCGGCCCTCAATCCCATCAATTTCCCTAACACCATTTCCCTACAAATACTGATTTCTATCAGTTCCTCCCTTTCATTAGACCCTATGTTCCCCGACATCTTTGGGAGGTTATTTGTGTCCTCCTTTGTGAAGACAGAAAACAGAGTCGGGATAAATGGGTCATTTTTCGGTTGGCAATCAGTAACTAGTGGGGTGACACAGGGATCAGTGCTGGGACCTCAACTATTTACAATCTATATTAATGACTTGGATGAAGGGACCGAGTGTAATGTAACCAAATTTGCTGATGATACAAAGATAGGTGGGTTAGCAAGTTGTAAGGAGGACACAAAGGGCTTGATTTTCATTGGGCTGTTGAGGTGGGATTGGAGGCGTGTGGGGGGTTAAAAATCGCAAAATCGGGGGGCACGAACCCATCCCGCCCCAAACCTGCCTCCATGCCCGTTTCAAAGGAGGCGGATTCCCGACCTGTGCTGGGACCCGCCTCCCCGAGGCAGGAACAGGATTAGTGCCAATTAACTACCTGTTAACAGGCAGTTTTTAGCCTAATCCCTATTTTTATCCCTGAAGTGTGGGATTCCCGACGGCTCCAAACCACGCCAAGTTAGCGAGGCGGACCGTCGGGCTTGGAGGGTTCGAGATGTCCGATGTTCGGGTGAGTGATCTGTGCATGAGTGCAGAGGTGAGTGTGTTTGGTGTGTGTAAAGTGTTTAAATAAGTTTTACTTACCTTTACAGCCTTCCTTCCTTCAGGTCTTGGGAGTCCCTCATCTCACCGGCACAGAAAGCAGAATGGCCGCGAGCTGTCAAAAGTTGCAGCATTCAGCTTTCTGTTCTGGAGAGATCTCTAAATCAGCCTGAGAGGAAGGAATTAACTTGGAGTACAGATTGTCAGTGTTTGACAGCTTCAAAGAGCTGTCAAACGCCGATATTTCATCTGTCAAAAGCTCTCGACAGATGAAATGTCAATCTGTGACATCACCTGTTGCCGGGTGGCCCTTAATCGGCCTGCTGAGCCCGCTGGGCGGGCTCAACAAGGTCAATCAAGTGAAAATCGTGTGGGTTGGCCACAATTCGTTGGAGGCGGGACTACAACCCCAAAAGTTGTAGTCCCACCTCCTACACGCCTCCAGTATCAAAATCCAGCCCACAGAGTCTGCAAAGGGATATAGATAAGTTAAGTGAGTGGGCAAAAATTTGGCAGATGGAGTATAATGTGGGTAAATGTGAGGTTATCCACTTTGGAAGGAAGAATGAAAAAACAAATTATTTAAATGGAGTGAGACTACAAAATGCTGTGGTACAAAGGGACCTGGGAGTCCTAGTACATGAAACACAAAAAGTTAGTATGCAGGTACAGCAAGTAATTAAGAAGGCTAATGGAATGTTGGCCTTTATTACAAGGGGGATGGAGTATAAAAGTAGGGAAGTTTTGATGCAGCTTTACAGGGCATTGGTGAGACCGCACCTGGAGTACTGCGTACAGTTTTGGTCTTCTAATTTAAGGAAGAATATACTTGCATTGGAGGCAGTGCAGAGAAGGTTCACTAGGTTGATTCCTGGGATGAAGGGGTTGATGTATGACAAAAGGTTGAGCAGGTTGGGCCTATACTCATTGGAGTTTAGAAGAATGAGAGGTGATTTTATTGAAACATATAAGATTCTGAGGGGGATTGACAGGGTGGATGCTGAGAGGATGTTTCCCCTAGTGGGGGTATCTAGAACTAGGGGGCATAATTTCAGAATAAGGGTTCGCCCATTTAAGACGGAGATGAGGAGGAATTTCTTCTCTCAGAGGGTCATAAATCTTTGGAATTCTTTACCCAAGAGCGCTGTGGAGGCAGAGTCATTGAATATATTCAAGGCGGAGATTGACAGACATTTGAACTACAAGGAAGTCAAGGAGTATGGGGAGAGAGTGGGAAAGTGGTGTTGAGGCCAAGATTTGATTCAGTCAGTCATGATCTTATTGAATGGCGGAGCAGGCTCGAGGGGCCGATTGGCCTACTCCTGTTTCTTATGTTCTTATGTAAGAATCTTGATAATGAAAATCCTGATACACGGACAGTTTATACTTCTGCAAAACTCTTCCTTCCTGTCACATTTCTATTTATGTACTTTAATCTGACTCTGGCAATGTGAAATATGCAGTAATACAAGATAAGAAATTGAAGGTTACAAAGATTATAATAACAGATCATCAGGCATTTGCTTGCCAAAAAGAGAGAAATAAACACCCTGATTTTTAAAAATATTTTGTACAGTGTGCAGTGTAGGTTAAAAGCAGTAATACAGTTCCATGGTTCTAAAGGAGTCAATAAACCACTCAAGCTTTGCTCTTGAGCCTGTGATATATTGATTGTGTTGCAGCTTCTTAATCATCTATTACTCTCAATATAAAATAATACAATAGGGAGGTTTCACTTTGTGCACTCTCATGCCAGCATATAGTGGGTGACTTACATAGTGACCTTGCACGAAATGATTTGGATCTTGCACCGCGACCTTCCATCAGTCAGTTAATCGTGTTAATCTGCAATTAGATCTTTTTCAAACCACAGCTTCCCTGTGATTCTCTTGGCATTCTCCGAAGGGTCCATCGAGGGACTTGCTGATGCCCCCTTACGAGCAGCAATCTCAACTGCCCCATCCTATTCTCTTGCCGACCTTTCCACCCAGCGCGCCCGTTGGGCGATAATCTTACCAACCTCCTTCCTGTCCCACTTATCCCTCCAACCCCTCTATACATTGCCAGAGAATGGACAAACACCACCCCTTTCCGCATCTCCCTCCTGAATGTTTGTTCACTTGTGAACAAGTCCCTTGCCATACATGACCTTATTGTGGATGATTGCATTGACATCATGGCCTTAACAGAAGCTTGACTCACGGGTGATGATACCTTGCCCATTAGTGAAGCCTTCCCACCTGGCTATACCTCTCACCACGTGCCCCACCCAAACCACCATGGTGGGGATAGACCCTCAACACCAAATCCCATCTTGGTCTGTCCCCCTTACTTCTCTGGCATAATCTCCATTGAGCATCTCACATCGTTCCACCCTTCTTGCCTCTCCTTTAAAATCCTCGTTCTCTATCACCTATGTCGTTTCTCACCAAGATACCCTTTTTTTTAAAATTTGTTCGTGGGATGTGGGTGTCTCTGGCAAGGCCAGCATTTATTGCCCATCCCGAAGTGCCCTCGAGAAGGTGGTGGTGAGCTGCCTTCTTGAACCACTGCTTTCCTCCCTCAGCACCGAGCGACTTATCATCTGCGGTGATCTAAACCTCCATCTCAACTCAATTTGCCGTCTCTCCTGAGCTCACTGCCCTCCTCTCCTCCCTTAACCTCCCCCTCCATATGAACTCTGCTACCCATATTTACAGCCAATCCCTTGACCGTGTCATCTCATGTGGCCTCTCTATTCCCACTTTCTCAATCACAGACAAGGCCATCTCTGATCACTTCCTTGTATCCCTCACCACTCACATCCCCGTTCAACCCCACTTCCTTCTGTGTCCCATTCTGGAAAAAAACGTCTCCCTACGTCACTTACTTTCAAACTCCCAAATGTCTAGCCCTGGTCGTTGCCCCGGTACAGCCCCCACCTTCAATCCCTTAAGTCCAAGGGGTGCAAATCTGAACGTATATATGGGGCGCACAAATGGTTTAACCATTCATTGCCAGATCTGGCTGGACCACATCAAGCACTATCAGGTCCTGCTCGCCTCTGCCAAAACTTTTTACTACTCCAGGATCATCCTGGAATGCAAAGATAACCTACATTTCCATCTCCTTAAACCCTCTTCCCCCGTCACCTCCAATAATAAGTGCAAGGAGCTCATGGATTGCTTAGTTACTAAGGTTAAGACCATTTGTTCAGCTGCCTCTGCCATATCCTTCCTTTCCCCTTGCCCACCTAGCCAAGGCTCCGCCTGCCCTAGCCTTGAACTCTCCTTCTCTACTTTATCTTCTTTATGCCCTCTCCGAGCCCATCTTGTCCACAAGACCAATGTCCTACTCTCTTAACCCTTTTCCCATTTGACTGCTGACCACCCAAATTCCCTCCTGGCTCCCATGATATTGTAAACAGTTAGGAACACTAGGAACAGGAGTAGACCATTCAGCCTTCAACCCTGCTCTGTTATTCAATTAGATCATGGCTGATCTGCACCACAACTCATTTTTGCCGCCTTTTCTCCATATTGCTTGACACCATTACCTAACAAAAATCTATCCTGTTCAGTCTTGAAACCTCCAAATCTTTACGCATCCACAGCCTTTTTGGTAAAAGTACCCCTTTTGTGTGAAGTGCTTCCTGAAATCGCTCCTGAATGGTCTACCTCTAATTTTAAGATATGTCCCCTTGTTCTGGATTTCTCCACCAGAGGAAATAATTTCTCCATATCTACCCTATCAAATCCTGAACATCTCAATCAGATTACCCCTTAATCTCCTATACACAAGGGAATACAAGCTAAGCTTATGCAACCTGTCCTCATAATTTAAACCTCTAAGCCCTGGTAACAGTTCCCTCTCCTCAGGTATTGTCCTCCTTCCAATCAAATCTGCTGACACCACCCCCTCTAAAAAAAAAATTTTTTAAATCCACCCTTGACCCCGCTCTTCTTGCAAACTACTGCCCCATTTCCAACCTCCCTTTCCTCTCCAAAGTTCTTGAACATGTTGTCGCATCCCAAATCCATACCCATCTTTCCCGCAACTCCATGTTTGAACCTCTCTAATTAGATTTCCACCCCTGAACAGCATTGAAGCAGCCCTAATCAAAGTCACAAATGACGGTCTCCGTGACTGTGACTATTTTGCATTATCCTTCCTCATCATTCTCAACCTGTATGTAGCCTTTGAACACACCATCCTCTTCCAAAGTATCTCCTCCGTTGTCCAGCTGAGTGGGATTGCCCTCGTCTGGTTCCACTCTTACTTATCCAGTCGTAGCCAAAGAATATCCTGCAATGTCTTCTCCTCCCACAGCCGCACCGCTATCTCTGGTGTCCCCCAAGGATCTATCCTTGGACCTCTCCTATTTCTCATCTACATTCTGCCCCTAGGCGGTATCATCCGAAAACGTAATGTCAGGTTCCACATGTACGCTGATGACATCAGCTCTACCTTGACCCCTCCACTATCTGTGTTGTCTAGTCCTGGATGAGCTGTAATTTCCTCCAATTAATCATTGGGAAGACCAAAGCCATTACTTTTGGTCCCCGCCACAAACTCCATTCCCTAGCCAGTGATTCCATCCCCTTCCCTGACAAATGTCACAGGCTGAACAAGACTGTTTGAAACCTCAGCGTCCTATTTGACCCTGAGCTTAGTTTCCGACTCTATAACTTCTCCAACACAAAGACAGCCAATTCCAGCTCTAACATTGCCTGTCTCCACCCCTGCCTCAGCCCATCTGCTGTTGAAACCCTCATCCCTGCTTTTGTTACATAGGATTACTTAGGATATATGGCACAGAAACAGGCCATTCGGACCATCCAGTCCATGCAAGCGTTTATGCTCCACTCGAGCCTCCTCCAGTCTTTCCTCATCCAACTCTTATCAGCATAACCCTCTATTTCCTTCTCTAGCCTCCCCTTAAATGCATCTATACTAGTTGCTTCAACCACTCCCTATGGCAGCGAGTTCCACAGTCTCACCACTCTCGGGGTGAAGAAGCTCCTTCTGAATTCCCTATTTGATTTCTTGGTGGCTATCTTATATTGATGGCCTCTAGTTTTGCTTTTCCCCACAAGTGGAAACACTCTCTCTGTATCTACTATATCAAAACCTTTAATAATTTAAAAAGTCTTTATTAGGTCACCCCTCAGCCTTCTCTTTTCAAGAGAAAAGAGACCCAGTCTGTTCATTCTTTCCGGATAGGTATACCCTCGCATTTCTGGTATCATCCTTGTAAATCTTTTTTGCACCCTCTCCAGAGCCTCTATATCCTTTTTATAATATGGCGATCAGAATTGTATGCAGTACTCCAAGTGTGGTCTAACCAAGGTTCGATACAATTTTAGCATAACTTCTCTATTTTTCAATTCAAACCCTCTAGAACCCAGTGCTTGGTTTGCTTTTTTATGGCCTTGTTAACCTGTGTCGCTACTTTCAGTGCTGTAGCTGTACTCAGAGATCCCTTTGCTCTTCTACGCCACTTAGATTTGTATTTTCCAAGTAATATGTGACCTCCCTATTTTTCTTACCAAAATGTAATACTTCACATTGATCTATGTTGAATTTCATTTGTCAATTATATGCCCATTCTTCAAGTTTATTAATGTCTTCTTGTAATTTGTTGCAGTCTTCCTCAGTATTGACTATCTCCCCCAATTTGGTGTCATCTGCAAATTTAGAAATTGTGTTTTTGATTCCAAAGTCTAAATCGTTAATATAAATTGTGAACAACAGTGGTCCCAGCACTTCACCTTGTTCTAACAAATTATTAAATAGGTGTAGTAATGCCTCTGCTATCCCTTCCCTAGATTCTTTTAAAATGCGTGGATGTAATCCGTCTGGACCAGGAGTTTTATCCTCTTTGAGTTTGATTAGTTTAGTTAATATTTCTCCTCTTTTTATTTTAAATGCAGTTATCTCATTTCTAATCTCATCATCCAATGTCATGTCCACCTGTTCTATCTCCCTGGTAAATACTGAAGCAAAGTAATTATTTAATATTTCTGCCATCTATCGCTACCTGTGATATTCTCCTATCCATCCCTTCGTGGCCTTATCTCCATCCCAACTTTCCTTTTTTTATTGATGTGCCTGTAAAATATTTTACTATTTTGTTTTATATTCCTTGATAATTTAATTTCATAGTTCTTTTTTGCTTTTCTAATTGTTTTTTTTACTTCTGTCCTAATCTCTTCATATTCTCCCTTGTCATGCTCTCCCCTGCTGTCCATGTAATTAGTGTATGCCTCTTTCCTTACCCTCATTAGTGATTAGTTTGTTCTTGTTTTTTAGTGGAATTTATTTTTCCTGGACTCTGTTGAACACCGTTTTAAATATTTCCCACTGCTGTTCTACATCATTGTTTGCCAATATTGTTGTCCATTTTATTTTCCCAAGTTCTATTCTCAGTCCTGCAAAATCAATTTTCTCCAATCTATTACCCTGGTCTTCATCATACTTATGTCCATCTCAATTATTATCTTAAAGCGTATTATAGGATTGTCACTATTGCTTAGATGTTTGCCTACTTTTACTTCTCTTATCTGCTCTGGTACATTTCCTATTACTAGATCTAATAGCGAATCCTCCTTTGTTGGGCTTCTTGCATATTGGGTTAGAAAGTTGTCTTGTACACATTGTAGAAACTCCATTCCCTTATCCCCTTTACCTACCTCTTCTGGCCAATTAATATCAGGGTAGTTGAAATCCCCCGTGATTATTATTCTATGTTTTTTACTCATTTCCCCAATTTGTTTGCATATTTCTTCCTCCACCTCCCTTCCACTATTAGGTGGTCTGTAGACTACCCCTATTTGTGTGATTGATCCTTTAATGGGCCTGATTTTCCGACCCCCATGGGTGCATAGGGGCCTCGCAAGTGCCAGTTTCAGGCATGTGAAGTGCATGTGCTGAAAACAGGCACTTGCGATCTGTCAAGTATTCTATTGACAGATAATTTGCCTGCCCGGGAAAAGGGCCTCTGAGGGCAGAGAGTTGCGCTTTCTGCACAATCTCCGCCCGCTGAAAATCTTGAAAAAACTTACGCCTGGTAAAAGCAGGTGTAAGGCCTGCTTTTGCCAGCATAAGAGTTTTTAAAAAAACTTTTTTTTCCCACTCATTTATAATTAATAAAAAAATACTTTAAAAAAAAGGTAAGCATATTTTTAGCCCCGTTAAAAAAAAT
Source organism: Somniosus microcephalus (assembly GCF_052327205.1). Taxonomy (NCBI): domain Eukaryota; kingdom Metazoa; phylum Chordata; class Chondrichthyes; order Squaliformes; family Somniosidae; genus Somniosus; species Somniosus microcephalus. Next base: position 149,688,556 of record NC_140988.1, read on the forward strand.
TACTTTTTTCAAAAAATTAAAGTTTTGTTTAAAATATTTAATGGCCCAGAAATTGGGCTCTCCCCGGGTGAGTACGCACGGGGTACTCACCCATAGGCTGAATGGAATTGCCAGTTTCCTGCATGCGCGGGAAACCGGCACTTCTGATCCTCTGAACGAAGGGGTTCAGAGGTCGAACGCACGCGCAGGAGAGGCTGCGCGTGCGCATCGAACTTAGGTTTTTTTTGCGGGTTTTCCCGGGATCGTAAGCCTGCAGGATTTACACATTTGAAAAGCAGGTGTAAGGCCTGCTTATTGCAAGGTAAGTGGTCAATTAATTAAAATTAAAACATTTTTTCCACAGGTTTATTATTTTTTAAATAATTTAAAGCAAGGTAAGTTCATTTTTAGCCCCGTTTATTTGAAATAACTATTTCAAAAATTTAAATTGTTTAAAATAGTTATTTAATGTAATTTATAGTTTATTTAAAAAGTGCGATTTAAAAAAAAAATTATTTGAAGGTTTACTGCTATTTTGGGCCCGTAGTATTTATAAGTTTTGACAGGTCTATCTGTCAATCTTATGAATGGGCTTTTCCCTCCTCCGATTGGCTGCCCATGGCTCACGTGATCCCAGGGGACGCATCGCACTAACTACGCCCCGGGACACGCAAGCACAGCGCGCCGGCAGCTGGGTCAGGCCCCGGAGCGGAATTCCACGGGGCCCTACAGCTCAACTGCCGGCGCGCAAGCTAAGTGCAGGTCGGGGGCTTGCAGCCGTGGGAAGCCCCCGACCCGAATTTCTGGCCCATTGTAATTTGAACTAATTTTAAATAGGTGATTTAAATTTTTTAAATTTAATGTTTAACTTTTTTAAAGTGATCCCCATTCATACTTTTGATGGGTCTGTGCGTAGAAACCTGTCAAAAGTGTGAAGGGGTATTCCCTTCTTTGAGTGGTTCCCCATGGCCCACGTGATCCCAGGGCGCTTGCGAACTGCATGCGCCCCTGGGATATCTGGGCCTCTGCGCATTTCGTAGAGCAGAGGCCCAGGATCGAAAGTCTCGGGACTTATGGAGCCAGCAGGTAACTGCGTAGATTTTTCCGATCGGAGGCATCCGCACGCATGAAGCTTCCGATTGGAAATTCAGGGCCATTATCTTTTTATCTCTATCCACATGGATTCTATATGCTCGAGGAACAGCACCTCGGCCTAGAAATTGGGTATAGCCCCGCCAGCTCGTTTGCGCCGAAAATTTTGCGCTGGCCGCGGAGCCAGTTGTGCCCGTCCCATATTCACTTTTAGCGCCCCAAGGCGGAACCGGGCGCTGTTCCAGGGTGTGCCCGCCCCCGCTTGGGGCGCTGAAAGTGAATTTCAGCGCTCCCGGTGCCGCTGCGCCACCCGATGCGGTGCGGCAGGCTGCTGTACTGCAGGCCTCCTCCTTCTCTTAAGGAGGAGGTGCCTGCAACGGCCGGAGCCCCGATCGCGAGTGCCGGCAAAAGAGCCCGGCACAACGGAGAAGTGCCGGGCTCCACGGAAACCAGCCGGCAATGCCGCGGGGGGGGGGGGGGTGGAGGAGGCCGGGGAAGGAGGTGCGGGCAGGCAGCCGCCGAAAAAGCGGCCGGCCGCACCTCCACCTTAAAGCGCCCCGCTAAGGCTGCAGTAAGGACCCGGTCTCCCGATGTTGTTAGCGGCTGCCACGGAAGAGGCGGCCGCTACTGAAGATGGGGGTCGGGCGGTAGCGGGGCGGAACCGGGGCACTGCGCACACCGATGACGTCATCGGTGCCGGCGCAGCACTACCGGCTACCGCCGCCATTACCGCGGCCCTCAAAATCAGCGCTACCACCCCTACTGGCGCAGAAGCCCTCTTTGGGCTGTAACTGGGCGCAAAGCCCATCGAATTTCTAGGCCCTCATCTTTCGATTAGGCACTTTACAGCCCTCTGGACTCAACATTGAGTTCAACAATTTCAGACTATAACCCCCCTATTTTTTCAGGCAACAGCTGTTGATTCTGCCATCCCCATTTGCAACATTTTATCTCTCCCGAGTTCAATTCTAGTACAGACTGTTCCTTCAGTTCCTTCCTCCCCCTCCTTTCCCTGCCTCTGCACCTGCTTAAAACCTGTTACATCTCCAACTTTTACCAGTTCTGGCGAAGGGTCACATGCCTGAAACATCAACTCTGTTTCTCTCTCCACGGATGCTGCCTGGCCTGCTGAGTGTTTCCAGCATTTTCTGTTGTTATTTCAGATTTCCAGCATCCGCAGTATTTTGCTATTGGATTCTATTTTTGTCTTCCTGTTAGCTGTGTCACTTATTTCCATTGCCACTATGCTATCTTTAATAAGTACAGCTACTCCACCTCCCCTTTTTCCCCCTCTATCTTTTCTAAATATGTTATACCTGCAATGTTTAATTCCCAGTCCTGATTTTTCTGTAGCCATGTCTCAGTAATCCCTACTATGTCTGGTTCCCACAACGTATTATTGCCTCCAGTTCCCCGGTTTTATTACGGACACTGTGCATTGCTGTACAGTTTAAATCATTTTTAATAGCAATTCCTCTCACTTTATTATTAACCATCTTTTTACTCTCTTGTTTTGTAACTCTATTTATTCCCTGGCCATCAATGTCCTCCCTTACTTTATTCTTTCCTATGTTCTCCTTTCCTGTTTTGTTTATATTTAGGCTGGTTTCATTTCTTGTAGATCCCTAAACCTGTCTTACTTCCAGACTCAACAATTCCAATGGTCTCCTGATATGTGAGCGCCTCCAAAACTCTGCTGCCAGTATGCTAATTGCACCCAGTACTGTTCACCCATCACCCTGTGCTCGCTGACCTACACTGGCTCCCGGTCCAACGACGCCTCAATTTTAAAATTATTTTTCTGATGTTCAAATCCCTCAATGGCCTTGCTCCTCCCTATGTCTGTAACCTCCTCCAGCACTGCAACCCTCCAAGAGCTCTGCATTCCTCAAACTTTGGTCTCTTTGCATCCCCCACTCCCTTCACCACACCACTAGTGGCCATGCCTTCAGCTATCTTGGCCCTAAGCTCTGGAATTCCCCTCCACATCTATATTTTAATATGGTCCTTAAAACCTACCTCTTTGACCAAGCTTTTGGTCACCTGTCCTAATCCCTCTTTTTTGGCTTGGTGCCAATTTTGCTCCTGTGAAGTGGCTTGGGATGTTTTCCTGCATTAAAGGTGCTATATAAATGCAAGCTGTTGTTGCTGTCTTAAGAATTCCAAGGCTGCATCTATTAATCAGCGATTTATTTATGTAAATTTTAAATCAGGGCTAGGCTATCTTCATTAAATCAAAATTGTGCTGCACTTGCTTTTTCCACCCAGGCCTCTTGCACATAAACAGGGTGACTGTCTCTGTTTCAATATCAATTTAGAATTTTTCAACAGGATACTGCATTTCAAAACACAGGTGAGAAGAGATAAACATAAATAACTAGATCTGAATTTTTTTTAATAAAAATAAAATTTGGATTTTGTTCTTAACTCTAGTTATTTGGAAGAAATCACACACTACAGACAATGTTTAAAATGCAGACTATAGCCAGGATAATAATTTTGAGTATTGCTTTAGGTCCTATATAAAGGAAACATACTGCGGGATCTCAGCATGTCATTACACCATCACCATTTGCACCAACGTCATGCATTTTTGGCTGCGTATTGATGTGAACGCAGAAGTGTAACCGAAGTCAGGAAGTGATCTAACTCGTGAGTTCTCCAAAGCAAATTAGTATAAGGCCATCTCTAGGAGATAGTCTCACACTGCCTGTGTTTTGCACGAGATAACTCCAGGTTGCTGTGAAGCTCCAAACTAAGAAGTGTTAACATAGTCACAGCCATGGATTAGTTTAGAAATTTATTTTTGGTTCATGTTATCCCACCAATTCATTCTCAATATTAAGTCTTAATTGACCAGGGAGCAGTGCAGGGCACATCTGTGTAAGTACACATTTCCAGAACCTGTGTGTTGGAGAGCTTCAGTGGCTGCTGTAGTAGCATACTGGTTATGGAGTCAGGGAAGGTCAGGGAGTCAAGAAACCCAGAAAATGCGATGTCAAAAGTGAAGTTGGGGAGGGTCAAGAAAGGATTCCATTTTATGTGGATAAAAATAATGCCCGTGTCGTGAATATGTTCAGAAAAGCCAATAATCCTTCCTAGACAAACTGAAGACAGACAATACTTTTAATGCATTAGATTCGGACAGAACGGATTCCAGTTATGCTGATTGTGCAGACAAAGTGCCTTTACTATAAGTGGAGCACAGAATATTTATAAATACTGGCCTAGAAATTCAGTGGGCTGCGCCACCAGTTAGCGCCCAAAGAGGGCACTTAGTGGGTTTAGCGCCACTGGCCACGCCTCCCGTGAAATTTAGAGGGGCACTAATGGCGGCGTTAGCCTGTAGCGCTGCGCCGCCACCGATGACATCATCAGTGTGCGCAGCGCCCCGGTACCGCCCCGATCGCGATATTTGGTAGCGCCCCCCGCTGTAACGCCGGTCGCAATGTGCGACCGGTTCAGGGGGGCCTACCTGCAGCAGTAGAGGCGCTATTTAAAGGAGAGGAGCGGGGCGGCCATTTTTTTTGCTGGCCGCCTACCAACACCTCTCCGCGCTGCTGTCCCCGGCCTTCTGAGCACCCCCCCCCCAACGTTGTGCCGGCTGTGTCCCAAGAGCCCGGCACTTCTCCTCGGTGCCGGGCTCTTTTGCCGGCACTCGCGATCTTGGATCGCGCTGCAGCAGGCCCCTCCCCTTTAAGGGGGGGAGGAAGGCCTGCAGTACCGCAGCGCGCCGTGCCGCAGCGTGTGGTGCTGCGATTTTCAGTTGCAGCGCCCCAAGAGGGATGCGGGGCGCCTCGAGCAGCGCCCCGCTTCCGTTTGGGGCGCTGAAACTGAATTTCTCGCTGGCGCTCGCGGCTCCTTCCGGGGCGGTACTTCCAGCACTCAGGTTTGGGGCGCCACCGAATTTCTAGGCCACTGTACCTTACTTCTAGGAAACAGGATATTACTTTTGAAAAAAAAGTTCTCCATACTGTTACTGCTGACCTGATTAGAACTCTAACCTAAAGTCAGAGGAGGTAATTTTCACTGAAGTCAATAGAAAGGAAAATCCGGTGGGGTGTGTAACAGCAGGCCGAGCCACTACTGCCAGTTTTATGGTCACCAAAAGTGAAAATTGCCCTCTAGTGCTATAAAATAATTTTCTTTCATCATGTGATGCCAAGGGAAAATGAAACATTTCTTCCGCAACACTACCTCAGTAATAATAGAGCTGCCATTTGAAGTCCATTTGTTCCACTAATCATTAGACATCCATTATTGAGGACTCAAAAACTAATTGAGATCTAGCAATACTATTCTAACATTACCTTATAGACATTAGTGCCACTGGACTGCAGTTATATTGATCTGGACTAGAAAGGGCTGAAATTCTAATATTTGATGTTACTTAACTTTTCCATTTATTCAGAGCTCTCAGAATCTTAAGTAGGCTTTCAAACAACTTTAATTTTAACAAAGGAATTTAATTTGCTTCGTTAAAAAGACACACAGATCAAGCCGCTTCACCCCCCAGAAGAAAAGACAGTGATGAGTTTCTGTACCTTTTCCCCCTCCTCTAGTAAGCGCAGCAGAGTCTGGTTATCAGTCTTCTCTTCTTCATCCATTGAGCTCCCCTCAGAAATCTGGTCAAGGAAAGGTTCTGTGTTGTCATCATCTCCACCATCAGGGGCAGAACGTGAACGTTTCAGTGGCGGCTTCACAATTCCTAAACAATTACATTTTATGTTAATCTAAAAGTTCAATGAAAATGCACTTGATCTGAAGAGGTAACCTCTAAAAAGAATGTCACAAATGCAATTTTACTTTTTATTAAATCCACTTTAGTGGACATAATTAGTAAACTGCTGTAAATGTTTTTAATTATTACTGCAGTGCAGATCATGTGAACACCTTCATACATTTGTCACTAATTTCATGGATATTTTTTCTGTTATTTTTATATTCTGATGTTATGCGTCAGCCAGTGGCTCAGGGGGTAGCACCTTCACCTCTGAATCAGATGGTCATGGGTTCAAGTCCCACTCCTGGGATTTGAGCACAAAAATCTAGGCTGACACTCCAATGCAGTACCGAGGGAGTGTTGCACTGTTGGAGGAGCCGTGTTTCGGAGGAGACGTTACACCGAGGCTTAAAACATCTCATGGCAGTATTTCTAAGAGCAGGGGAGTTAGCTCCGGTGTCCTGGCCAATATTTATCCCTCAATCAACATCACTAAAACAGATTATCTGGTCATTATCACATTGTTGTTTGTGGGAGCTTGCTGTGGGCGAATTGGCTGCCGCATTTCCTACACTGCAACAGTGACTACACTTCAAAAAAGTATTTCATTGGCTGTAAAGCGCTTTGGGAAGACTTTCCTTAAAACTTTCCTGGGTTATTTTTCTGCAATTGTAGTAGGTCTGTATGTTACTCATCCAAGCTATTATCAGCTCCATGAACCTACTCTGACTGTTGTAGATGTTTATTAAGCTTCAAGGACTCCATGGGCAGTTGAGTAGATGAAAACCATGTAAGTTTCACTATATAAACGTATTTGGGTAGACTTTTGCCTTCAGTTTAAGAGCTACTGATAACAATGACCTGATTAAGATTTATCTTGGATATTTAGATTATCAGAACCTTTTATGCCCCAGATTTAAAGGGTTAAATCATGAGGACAGGTTGCATAATTAGGAAAGCAATTGGTATGTTGGCCTTTATTACAAGAGGATTTGAGTATAAGAGTAAAGACGTCTTACTGCAATTATATAGGGCCCTGGTGAGATCACACCTGGAGTATTGTGTACAGTTTTGGTCACCTTACCTAAGGAAGGATATACTTGCCATAGAGGGAGTGCAATGAAGGTTCACCAGGCTGATTCCTGGGATGGGGGGATTGTCCTATGAGGAGAGATTCAGTAGACTAGGCCTATATTCTCTAGAGTTTAGAACATTGAGAGGTGATCTCATTGAAACATCCAAACTTCTTTCAGGGCTTGACAGGTTAGATGTAGGGAGGATGTTTCCCCTGGCTGGGGAGTCTAGAACCAGGGATCACAGTCTCAGAATAAGGGGTCAGCCATTTAGGACTGAGATGAGGAGAAATTTCTTCACTCAGAGGGTGGTGAATCTTTGGAATTCTCTACCCCAGAGGGCTGTGGAGCCTCAGGCGTTGAGTATATTCAAAACAGAGATCGATAGATTTTTGAATATTAAGGGAATCAAGGGATATGGGGATAGTGCAGGAAAGTGGTAGATCAGCCATGATCTTATTGAATTGGCTCGAAGGGCCAAATGGCCTACTCCTGCTTCTATTTCTTACGTTCTTATGTTCATAAACTTGGTTTGTATCCCCTTGAGTTTAGAAGGTTGAGGGTGATCTAACAAGGTCTTTAAAATGATAGTGATTCGATAGAGTCGATACAGAGAAACTATTTCCTCTGGCATGGGAATCTACAACAAGGGGCAATAATATTAAAATTAGAGCTAGGCCATTTAAGGAGGCACTTTTTCAAATAATGGGTATTGAAAATCTGGAACTCTTCCCCTGTCCCCTCAAAAGGCTGTGGATGCTAGGTCAACTGAAATCAATAGATTTTTAATAGACAAGGGTATCAAGGAATATGAAGCCAAGACGGGTAAATGGAGTGGAGGTACAGATCAGCCATGATCAAACTGAATAGCGGAACAAGCTCAAGGGTACGAGTGGTCTACCTCTGTTCCTACGTTCCTTTAATTAAATTCCAAATTGGTAATACCTTCCGACAACTCATTATTACAGATTTTAAAAATACATTTACCATAATCAACTATTGAAGAGCACTTTCTATTGAGTCACTGTAATATTTCCATTATGGAAATTGTATTTATCACCACATCATGCCTTGGAACATCTCAAGACACTTCACAGAATGAAGTGTTTTAGGAGTGCAGCGACTGTTATTATGTAGAAAAGTCAGAGTTCAATTTGAGATGGTGGGGTATGTCATGAGACAACGTATATTTATTTTTGATTTGTTACAATTTTGTGAAATTTCAGTAATGTTATTTTCTACATATTATGTAATGGCTGGAACATAGGTCCAGTCCTGCTGCACGCCTGTTGCTCGGCACTAAAGGGCTACATATCTATAGATTATAGATAATATAATAATTCTTTAACCTTTGACTCTTGCAATTGTGTCTTCTCCATGCTCTGGTTCGTGCTGGGTGGTTTCACCCTCTGAGCTCTCTTCAATTGTATCTGGATACATGGTAGGATTTCCAGCAGACAGCCGTATGTAATATTCTCTACTGTCATAGCTTATAGCTCTACGGTAGCGAGCAGGTTTCTGTAAAAGCAAAATCCATAGTGTGTTTTTATGCACTACATCTGATTCTTTTTTTTAAATAAAGGTAATCCTGAGCCTTACTAATGAGATATCACTACACATCATGTGACAGACAAAAGGTGTTTGCAGTAGCCAGCCATAGGCTTATGTGTGCTAAAGATAATCAGCTGCCAAAACAAATTAATATTCACAAGTACTTTATGCTAAACACTTTTTCTGTAACATACTTCAGCAAAATTCTTTGTGAAACAATAATTAACGTTGGAAGTTAAGAGACAGAATATAAAAATGGTTAAAATGGTATAGAATTAAAAAAAATGCTTTGTTCTTATATTTTATCCCTTTTTTGGGGGTGGGGGAAAGAGAGGAAGAAGAAAGGGCTGACCCAACTCAGACATCACATACTTTTGCTGACAATTGGTTTGAAACAATTAGCTTAAATCACGAGGCCACAAAAATAGCAATGATGTTATTTCAAGTGCTAGGGTGAGACTCCAGCCCAAGAAAGCCTGTTAGTGTGCAGTATAAAACAGTTTACAAAGATCTATTTTGGTGAAAGGTGCAAAGAAATAACAAATCCTGCCGTGAAGAGTGAATCATCAACGTGTAGCTCAAAAAGATGCATCATGAGAAGCCAATTATAAAGCTATGTTACAATGCCCATCATGCAGGTTCATTCACTTTTTCTTAATGGGCATAGCAACCATTGCTCTTGATTTGTTTTTCCTCTTTTTACCTTCTCAGAAATCATACCGTCATCATCAAACCAAGGCACCTCAGGCAGTTTACTAGCGGTGACAGACTAAAATAAGGCATTGAGAATAATATGGGAAATACTCATCAGATTTTCAGCATCATGAAGAAGCACACTGTTGTAACTCTACCTTTAGGTACAGATACATACAGTAAACATTACAACAAGTAGATGGCAGTGCAGTTTAGAAATTAAATAACTCTTGAAAATTGATTAGGTGAACTCAAAAGTAAGCAAGTTTCATATGCAGCACAGTACCTGAACATTTATGTACCACACATTTACAAGTTATAACATTTTGAGGAGCAGAAGGCCAAATTACAATGAAGATATTTCATTTCATTGGCAATGCTGAACTTGCCATAAATAAACACTACAAAATCATAATCAACTTTAAGTGCAAGAGCTTTATTCTAACTTTAAATATTTAAGATGCAATAGTAAATAAGTGTTTAGAGCCTTGTCAAAGTAAATAAAATATACACATAAAAAAATGATAAACCCAATATTGTTACCAAGATCATAAACATAGGAACATAAGTAGGCCATTCAGCCCCTCAAGCCTGTTCCGCAATTCAATTAGATCATGGCTGATCTGCTATCTAACTCCATATAGCCGCTTTTGGGCCATATCCTTTAAAACCTTTTGGTTAACTAAAAGCTATCAATCTCCGATTTAAAATTAACAATTGATCTAGCATCAATTGCCATTTGCGGAAGAGAGTTTCAAACTTCTACTGATTGAATTGATTAAATATCCAGATCTAAACCAATGATCAGAACCAATGGCACATCCTGGTTTTATATTTTAAAATACAATGGCTCGGAATTTGCGGTCCCGATGACAGCGTTTGCCATCATTCCGCCTTTGAAACTGACCGCAACTTCAGGATTTAGTGCATGCACAACCTAATGAGGAAATCCTGAAGTTGTGGTCCGTCATTCACAGCTCCTCCATGGGCTGCGCTGTCCATATGCTTATGGAGGGAGTCACAGCATGCAGGGAGGTTCTTTTTCCTTCCTCTGGGTTGAAGAGACCTCCCCAGGAGATTAAGGCAGCTTGGTTGCACATTGCACAGGAGGGCACAAGCAGGGACATCATCAGGAGGACCAGGCTGCAGTGGCGCAAACCTTTCAATGATCTCAGTAGATTGATCACAAAAAGTTACTGCAAAGCTACACTCAACCTCATCCTGCTGTGCCCCTCATCACATCCCCATCACTTGGCCTTCCCTACCCTACTCCTGCACATATTACTCACACCAATTTACCTTGCACATCCACCCATCCCTCTCTACCTACATTATCACTTCCCCATCTCACTAGCCACCCCTCACACTCACCCTCATCCTAGTCCAACCATACCAACTAACAACATACAAGGGTAGGCACTTGGGTGTTTTAGCCAATATTCATGTAAAGTTTCTGTTAATGTGCTGTCAAACATTGAAATCTTTATTTTCAACACTTTGCATTCTTGGACAGATTTGTGTGCACCTTTTGAAGTTGCTTATTGAGTTGCAGTGAATGGTGAGACATAATGGTACCCCCTGCAGTGGTGATGAGTGTGAAAGGAATGGCTTGGGCATTGTAGGGATGCTTTATGGTGTTGGTGTGGGGTGGTTCCAATCTGGCGCATCATGTGGCAGCCAGGGTGTACATCATCAAGTGAAGTAAATCTGGCTATGGCGAGGCCATCCCTGGCATCAATGTGGTCGGGTGCTGATGCCCTGTGTCCTGTGCAGCATCAGTTGATTGCGGAGAAGGTTGGTGGTGTTGGTGCTGCTGGTGTGCCTGGTGCTGCTGGTGTTGGGGCTGATCGTGGTGGGATTCTGAGAACCAAGGTGAGATAGTTTCAAGGCCACCGATACTGATGTAACTGATTGCAGGTGAAGTTGAGATGACAGAAGCAATCTGTCAATGGTGAGAGGTTATTCCAATGAGGTGACACTGGATAGAGTTTACTCCAAACACTTGCAACCTGCATAAAAGCTCAATCGTCTTCCAAATGCAGTAAGCAACAGCTTCTGAGCTTGGAAAGTGAACAGTTGTGAGATGGGAGCTTTTATACCATATTTCCAGCTGTCAAGTAAAGAGATAATTTCATGGTGACATAACTCTTGATCTCCTTACCTGACGTGATCCCCAAGCAGCGTGGAACCCGTGGGCAACCTCGTGAAATGTTAAAGTGAGTTAAAAATTCTCTAACAGGCTGTTAACAAGCTCTTAATCACCTAAATTGCCTCCCCCGCCGCTTGGTGTCGGGTCTGTTCAGCGCTGATAGACCCGACATCTGGGAAACTAGCGTGGCGGTGGGTTGCCAGCGGGTTCCCTACCCGCTGTCAAAAAAAAAATACCCACCCGATCCACCACCAAAAGCGCCCGCTGACCCCCCTGAAAAATTCCCCTCAGAGATTGCAAGATCTTTGTGCAAAGCTTATTTTGGGGCCGGCGGCGAACACCTTTGCTTTGACGTTGATTGCAAATTCCGGGCCAATGTGAGCTATGAATTCAGAGAACTGGAGAAGTGCTTTCATTACAGGGTACAGGGAAACTAGATCAGAACTATTCCTTCCGTATACAAATAACACAGACCTCCATAAAACATAGAAGATAGGAGCAGGAGTAGGCCATTCGGCCCCTCGAGCCTGCTCCGCCATTCAATGCGATCATGGCTGATCATCCAAATTCAGTACCCGGTCCCTGCTTTCTCCCCATACCCCTTGATCCCTTTAGCCTTAAGAAATATATCCAACTCCTTCTTGAATATATTTAATGAATTGGCCTCTACTGCCTTCTGTGGTAGAGAATTCCACAGGTTCACCACTCTCTGGGTGAAGAAATTCCTCCTAATTTCTGTCCTAAATGGCCTACCCCTTATCCTTAGACTGTAACCCCTGGTTCTGGACTCCCCGACCATCGGGAACATCCTTCCTGCATCTAGTCTGTTCAGTCCTGTCAGAATTTTATAAGTTTCAATGAGATCCCCTTTCATTCTTCTAAACTCCAGCGAGTACAAGCCCAATCGACCCAATCTCTCCTCATACGTCATTCCTGCCATCCCAGGTATCAGCCTGGTGAATCTTCGCTGAACTCCTTCCATGGCAAGAACATCCTTCCTCAAATAAGACGACCACTCTACTGCCTCAATCACAGAACTAGAACCTACAGCCAAAGAGCAGATGTGAATATTATTTGTATACGGAATGCATTGCTCCTGAGCAAATGGTATGTTAGCCTTAATTACAAAAGAATTTGAGTATAAGAGTAAAGAAGTTTTACTGCAATTATATAGGGCCCTGGTGAGACCACACCTGGAGTATTGTGTACAGTTGTGGTCACCTTACCTAAGGAAGGATATACTTGCCTTAGAGGGAATGCAACAAATGCAACAAGGTTCACCAGACTGATTCCTGGGATGGGGGTTTGTCCTATGGAGGAGAGATTGAGGAGACTAGGCCTATATTCCCTAGAATTAAAACATATAGGGGGAAGAATTGAGTCGCGCCCCCTTTGGGGTGCTAACTTCGCTGGGGCGCTACTTTTAGCCCCTAAGAGGGCGCTAACTGGAGGCGCAAAGCAACTGAATTTTTCCTCCATAAAATTCTTACAGGGCTGGACAGGATAGATGCTGGGAGGATGTTTCCCCTGGCTGGGGAGTCTAGAACTAGGGGTCAAATAAGGACTGAGGTGAGGAGTAATTTCTTCACTCAAAAGGGTTGTGATTCTTCAGAATTCTTTACCCCGACAGGGCTGTGGAGGCTCAGTCGTTGAGTATATTCATGACAGAGATTGATCGATTTTTGAATATTAAGGGAATCAAGGGATACGGGGATAGTGCGGGAAGGTGGATTTGAGGTAGAAGATTGAATGGAGGAGCAGACTTGAAGGACAGAATGGCCTACTCCTGCTCCTATTTCTTATGTTCTTATGACCACAGTTACAGTAAAATAAAACACACAATCTTAAAAATCAACTGTGATTTAAAAAAGTAATTGGCAGGTAAACTTCTTTAACTGTGATATATCTTCAGGAAATGAAAAGTATCAGTTACAGGGCACTGTAACTTGAACTTAAAAGGCCTAGAAATTCAGTATAGCCATGTTCGGGGCGCTACAGTCGGGCAGCCGCTAAAGTTCGCGCCACCTTCGCCGATATTCAGTCGCATCGCCCCAAGAGGTTGCTGCTGCGCTAAAACAGGCGATGCACGACTATCTTTAGGCGCTAAGCCGGCGGTGCTGAGCGATACCCCCGAGGCCGGGCGCAGCGCAGGTCCGGCGAGTTGCTGATTGACGGCAGACACTCTGGCGCCGGTCAGCTCTTAAAGGGGGAGGGTGGATTTGTTTGCCTGCCACGCCCTGCACACTGCAGCCCTCAAGCTAGGCCTGACCACTTCTGCTTCATCTGCACAACGCCCAGGGCTATGGAGAAGGCCAGGGAGAGAGCGCAGCGCTTCAGCGACGGTGACCTGAGGGTGCTGGTTGGCGGAGTGGAGCGCAGGCGCCATGTTCTGTTCCCAGCGCCTACCGGAAAGCCTGGAGGGAGGTCTCAAACAGGGTGACTTCCAACAGCGTGGTTGCCAGGACTCCTGTGCAATGCCGGAAAAAGTTCAACGACCTCACTCGGGTTGTCAGGGTGAGTACCCTTTCCAGTGTCCTCCTCATCCCTGCATGTGCACCTCAGTTTATGGGCAAAGGGACCTGAAAGCCCTAATGGCCAGCCCTCATCCAGCAGCTATGGGACTGTCATGAAAATCACTTGCACATTCAGCACTTTACACACTGTACAAGATATTCGACCATGGGAGGCATTGCAGACAAGATCAGGGCTTCACACTGTCAGGGCCAGTCCACCATGGGAGGCAGTGCAGACAAGGTCAGAGCTTCACACTGTACTTAGAGGCCGTCCTTTCTCTTGCAGGCCAAGGTGGCGCACAACCGGAGGAAGCTACGTGAGACCGGGGGAGGCCGTCCTGACGTCAAAGAGCTCTCCGACCTCGACCAGCATGTGGAGCGCATTATGGCAAGCCGGCTGATTGGCCCCGTCGCCAGTGGAGATGCCGACCCTGTTCTGGGCACCAATGGTAAGGGCATCACCTTTTTGACCTCTCTCTTTCCACTTGCGCCTCAGATCAGCATCCTTTGCCACTGTCCAACCAATGCAGTGCATGGCAGCACTCATGCCTCCCTCGCTGCCGCCCTGTCCTCACTCTAAAGCTACTCTTGTGCCTCCCTGCTTTCAGACGGTGAATCGCCAGGTGAGGAGGCGGGCCCTCAAGCTGCCACTGTCAGCGATTCCGAATTCGAAGAGGAGGAAGAGGAAGCCGGCCCATCAGTGCCACCCTCAGCCGCGCCAGCCCATGGCGATGAAGGGGACACGTCTTCCCTGGAGGGGAGCCGGGGGGAAGGGTCGGAGGAGAGTGAAGCTCCGGGGCCCAGCGGCCTGCAGCAACTCGGGAGGGGTGGTGAAGCTCGGCGGACTTCTCCCCAGAGGGTGAGTGCGGCCTCCAGTCCTGCGACTGTGAGCGCAGAGGAGGTCTGGCTCCTGGAGGAAATGGCCGTCCAGGCTGAGCGCAGGCACACTGAGCTCATGGCTGCAGTGGCAAGGATGCCTGACTCCATTGAGTCTCTGTCAAGGAGTGTGCAGGAATTCAGAGCAGCACAGGCCAGGAGTCTGCAACAATTCAGTGCAGCACAGGCCAGGAGTCTGCAACAATTCAGTGCAGCACAGGCCAGGAGTCTGCAGGACTTCGCGGCAGCACAGGTGGCTTCGAGCCAAGTGCTCAGTCGTGCCGTTCATTCACTGGCTGGTGTCATGCGGACACAGACCAGGGCCACACGGGCACTAACTGCTGCCACCCTCGCTGGATCGGCCAGGCATCGCCAGGGCACTCGCCACGCAGCAGCAGCCCAGCAGTCTGTTCTTCAGCTGTTTGCTGCGCATGCTGCAGTGCTGGCCCGTGCGAGTGCCAATGTATCAGGCGACCAGGGAGTACCTGCGATCTGTCAGGTTGGCACCATTCCTGCAGCCGACACTGCCACTCCGCCATTGCAGCTGCCACGAGCCGCTGGACAGACTGCTGCCGCCCAAGCAGAGTTGGAGCAGTCAGCAGCCGGACCCTCCAGGGCCAGAGCTGGTGCAGGCCGACCCCCAAGGGCATCTGCCGTCTCGCCATCTGACCCTCAGCAGCCTTCCCCCAGCCTTGCTGCAGCCACTGGGGTCCCATTGAGGAGGAGCTGCAGAGCGGGCAGGGGCCAGTCACGGATGCGAAAGGCATCGCCCTCGCAGGGCAAAAAGTAGAAGGTCTGCACAAATGCTTTGTGTTTTTGTGAGGCCGAGACTGGTGTCTTTCTTTGTTTTGTAAGGCCGAGACTGTTAGTTTTGTGTTTTTGGAGGGGGCTTCTCTCCATGAAGTTGTAATGTGGGAAGGGCAGAGGTTTGCAATAAATTAATGTTCTTAAATCGCACTGTGCATGCTTTTTTTTGCAAGTCCTGGTTGCCCTGCTCGGCTGAGGGCTTGTGGAGCGGCTACATTCATCTGGTGACATTGGCACAAGCCATTCCCTGAGAGGGGGCCTAGAACCGACGTTCAATAAGCCGGCGACGGGTGGCCCTTGCACTTTCTGCCTCCCTCCTGTGCTGGTCCTCCTCCTCCTCCTCCTCAGGTGGTCCTCCAATCTCTGGTGGCAGTGGCTGAGTCCTGCGGATAGCCAGGTTGTGCAGCATGCAGCACACGACCACGAAATGGGAGACTCGCTCCGGGGAATATTGTAGGGCTCCACCGGAACGATCCAGACAGCGGAACCGTTGCTTCAGGATGCCGATTGTTTGCTCAATGATGTTCCTGGTCGCTTGATGGCTGTCATTGTATCCCTCTTCAGCAGGGGTGCTGGGCGCACGGAGCGGGGTCATCAGCCAGGTACACAAAGGATAGCCTTTGTCCCCGAGAAGCCATCCTCGTGGGTGAGGCTGGGCCTGGAACATGTCTGCCACAGAAGTCTGGCGCAGGATGAAGGCATCGTGGCTGCTGCCTGGAAAGCGGGCATTGACAGCTAGGATGAGCTGCCTGTGGTCACACACCAGCTGAACGTTGAGCGAATGGTAGCCCTTCCGGTTGCGGTAATCCTCGGCATTCTCTAGAGGTGCCCGCAAAGCCACATGCGTGCAGTCAATGGCGTCCTGCACCATGGGGAAGCCCGCGAATGCTGCAAAGCCCATTGCATGCTGTTGCTGTTTGACAAGGGCCATGGAGAAGGAGATGAACTGACGTCTCCTTTTGAAAAGGGCATTGGTCACCTGGCGGATGCAGCAATGCACGGCGAACTGGGAGATGTTGGAAATGTCCCCAGTAGCGGATTGGAAGGAGCCGGTGGCATAGAAGTTGAGAGCCACCGTCACCTTCACTGCCACCGACAGAGACGTCCTGCTCCTCAGATGTGGCTGCAGATCTCAGTGACCACCTCCCTTCGGAATCGCAGCCTCCGAACACACTGCTCGTCAGACATGTTCAGATAGGAGAACTGCTGGCGGTATACCCTGGGTGGGTAAGGCCTCCTTTCCCAACGCCTGTTGCCCCCTCTCCATCTAGCCAGGACTGCCACTCTCTCACGGCGTCTATGAGCCCTTTGGATGCAATGGAGAAAGCCAGCGTTTGCACCCATTGCAGCCCCCATTATATGTTAGCAAACGATGATATGTCACTGAAGGCAAAGACAAGTGGAAAGCTGTGGCCTGAAGCCACAAGTACCTGTCCGAGTGTTGAGCCAAAGCAGAAAGCTCTCTACCTTGGTCTCTCTGCAAAGATCCGTCTCTCAAAAAGAAGGAGTGCTGCCAAATGGCAGCCTTTTCTACTGCAGGTGGTGTGCCCTTTAATTTGCGCCCCCGCGCCCCGCTTCGACTGAGAACCGTTCCCCTCTACCAGTTGCTAGGGGCGCCAGGCGCACAATAGGGCGTCGCGACTGAATTTCCGGTTTGGGGCGCACAAAGGGCATTGCACGAGGAAATGACGTCAGGATCTGCGTGCGCAGCTGAGCGCGCGCAAAGACTTTGCGCCGCCGCTAAATCGTGAGTGAAGTTGGGGAGAGGCGCAGATCGCGCTGCGCCCGGCCGCTAGCCGCCTAGCGCCCAACATCTCCTCCTCCTAAGGCGCTACCGGCTGGCGCAAGCAACTGAATTTCTAGGCCTAAATGTTTAACAAAATAATAATTAAAGTTTGATTTATAACAATTTTTAAGGAATTAGGAAGCCTCACTGACTGATACAAGAATGGCAAATACTGCCCATTTTAATAACTTTGACTTGATACTTTATGTTAAGAGGCATAGTTGAGGATATTCTTAATCACTATACAAGGTCTTCATTATCACATTCTTGAAAATTATATCTGGAAAAGTGCTCTAAGATTTGTGGTTGATGTTACTCTTGAATAGAATCTAGATTTTTACTATCACACTGTCTAATAGACTGGTTTTGTGTTTGCCACATTAATTAAAATAAGCTAGCAAATTAATCTCAGAAGAATAAACCAATACTGTCTTGAGACTTACACCAAGTTTCTCACCATCTTGCATTTAAAAATAAACAAAAATATAAATTAATTCTCAAATGGCATAGATGTAGAAATGTTAAATTCCAATAATGACCAAATATATCTTTCAGTAATAACAGACCACTACGGTTTACAGGACAACATTTTTAAATAATTTATGAAACCATGCACAAAATATTTGTTCCATTTCAGTACCAGCTTCTGCAACACTCACCAGCAGACTGGTTGACTCCTGCTCATTTTCTGGTATATAGGGATAATGTATATAAAACATATCATTCCGCACCATCTTCTTTCTCATTCGGCACGGTCCCTCTGGCATTTCCAACATCCATTTATCAAGATGTGATCCAATTGGAGGCCCCCACAAGCCTCTCTCTCGCAATAGCTCATACTCTATCTGAGCCCATTCTTCAGTTACATACTTCAGGGCATTTTGCTGACGCTGCAAATGAGAAAATTAATTGTTAACTGGGGTGAGGAGGGGAAGAAAGAGTTCCATATGTGTACTCAATACATACACGTATGTTTTAACATACTGATGGTTACCAGATACATCAACATATAAAGTGGTAATATAAAAATTTAGCCCAATAGTGATTATTTTTCAAAAATGCATCCACTTCCTACCTGTGATAATCTAGGCTTGGCTGCATAATTCTATAAACTTAATTTAATAAAAATCATGAGATCTGCAGGTGACCATCAAATTTAAAGAATTCATCATAAACAACTGCTATTGACTCAGTCAAATAGCGAAAATTAAAATTAAGTCACCAACCACTTCAGCAGTCTGTACTTAAAGCTACACCTCAGCTGTATTTTGTAAATACTGGCAAGGCCTAACAGTCACTTAAAGCTAATAAGGCAAACGTTTTCAGTTACTATAAAATACGATGATCATTTTTAATCTCCTCTGTCATTGGCTGGAGTTTTCATTGTATAATAAGCTGTTAACTCACAATGAAATAGAATACTCATGTGCATGTGTTCCTGTATGCACAAAAGTTGTACTTTAAAAAAAAGAAATTTTTTCTTGCCTATTTCCTCCTCACCGTTCCTCTCATAAAAGTGTTATTTGAATGCTATGATTTGATTTCACAGATGTTTATTACCCTTTGGCATCACTCTCAAATGACATTTTGTGCGTCAATCTTGTCAGAGTGTGTTGGCAAATAATTCAATTGGGGGGAGGGCATCATAGCTGAGCCCAATCCTTCCTCCCAGCTTCCACATTCACACACTTACAGTACTGATCAGGACCAGGAATCCTGGCAGATTTTTCCCTTCTTATCCAGGGGTACTAGGGCCAATTAGAGTGCCCCTCCAGCTGCCACAGCTAAGTTAGCTAAACCAGCACAGAATTGTACCACCTTTATAGTGAAGATTATTGAAAAGGGAAATTTAAAGGGCAAGGCAATTCTAAGGCGAGTAATATTAAAGGAAGGTACTTACATCAGTGTGTATGTTACTGATGTTACTGCAATAAGTCTTTTACAAAATAATATTCTGGTTAATATGATCTATAGAGTTAAGCACTCTGTTACCATACCCTGAACATGAGCCATGAGCCTTGCAACAAGTAATAACATACATAGGGAACTAACTTGAAAATGCCATAGGTATAGATTGATATAAAACAGGCTTCTTTATAACTGACAAGGTGCCTTCTGTATTTATTTTAAATAAAGGTCTAAGGCCTAGAAATTGGGTTGGGGCGCCAAAGTCGCCTGAGCACAGGATTTAGCGCAGCGATCGGAGTGATACCGATCGCCAGAAATTCAGTTTCATTGCTCCTCGAGGGAGACGGGGCGAGGCGCTCCACGTCCCTCTTAGGGCGCTGAAACTGATTATCGCAGCGCAACGTACCGCAGCGCCACATGCTGCGGCACGGCACGCTGCGGTACTGCAGGCCTTCCTCCCACTGTTAAGGGGGAGGTGCCTGCAACAGCGCGGTCCCCGATCACGAGTGCCGGCAAATGAGCCCGGCACCAAGGAGAAGTGCCGGGCTCTTGGGAAACAGCCGGCAATGCCGCGGGGGGGGGGGGGGGGTTTAGGAGGCCGGGGACAGAGGTGCTGGCAGGCGGCCGCCGAAAAAGCGGCCGCCCCGCACCTCCACCTTAACTTGCGCCGCTGCCGGCACAGTAAGGCCCCGTGAACCGGGCGCGGGTAGCGAGCGGCACAACTGCGGCGTTCGCTACCAAATATCGTGAACGGGGCACGAATGGGGCACTGCGCACACCGATGACGTCATCGGTGGCGGCGCAGCGCAAATGCCTAACGCCATCATTAGCGCCCCTACTGAATATCGCCGGAGACGCAGCCAGTGGCGCTACAGCCATTGACTGCCTCTTTGGGCGCTAACAGGTGGCGCTACTCACCCAATTTCTCCCCCTATGCCTTTTAACTATGTACTTCCTCATTTTTCACTTGCTTATTTTTCCCTCTTCTCAACATGCAGTTGTGGAGCAGTGGAGCTGACAACCACCATTACTGATGGTCTGAATACTGGCTCTTTTAATCTCATGAGTACTTTAATGTACAAACCAGCATCATCCTAACAGTTAATGCTGCAACAAGCTTTTTTTATTGGTTTCCATATTTTAAAAAATATACTCCTAATCAAAAAAACGTTATGCTGCATGGTGAAGATACTTTTCACACTACTGCAGCAAAGATATAGATACATTTTGAGGGTCTGTCTATAATGTGTATATACCATACTATGCATTCTCCCATCATTGGATAATTCTGCTTAACCAAATCTTTGAATACCTGCTTGGATTAAATATGATAAACAACTGAATGTTTGAATACCTATTTCCTGGACAGCACCAGATACAAAAAGCCCTTAGTTCACCAGATAAAAAATTATATTTAAGACAGTAGCTTTTAAAAAAATATATAGCCTTTACCTCCTGATATTCTTTATATTGCATATCCACTAAATCCCGCACAACAGCAATGTGAGTGAACATCCACTGGGAGGTTTCCTGAGGGGAAGAAAAACAAATTAATAATAGTGTTTATGGAAGAAGCACCAACATTTTATAAGACTACAGAGGTAATTCTGAAATCCTACGCTTTAAAAGGAAGTGCTCTCACAGGAAGCACGGGTCAGAGACTGGGTGCAACACTGTAGCCACGATTCTCCGGCCTGTGAGTGTAGCTCCTCGTTGTGAGCACAGTATCACCTCTTGCATATCCACATGCATTCAAGTCACCTTGCAGAATAAACATAAACCCCCATACAGTAAGTCACTAAGGGTTACACCTATCTCGTCTAGTATTACCATGATAATTTGACAGTGCTTGGTATATTAAATCTATCCAGGCAAATGAGTGAAGCCGACATAGTTATGCTGGAAGGCCACAGTCAATGTTCCTTTTAAGCTGTGCAGCGCTCTGGAGGTCCCGTGCAGCCGGCTCACCGGCTTTTAAATGGAAAAACTGCGCATGCGTGGAATTTTGAATGGGCTGCGCAGTATAAAAAAAATTAGAGGGATTATTGGTTACAGTGTGTGAATGCATGTCAGCATGTGCACATTTACTTTTTCAAAAATTTCAATTGAATGGGCAACAGTGGATGGAATGTGTGTGGCAGGAGGATGATTCTTTTGTAGTCCACTGCCAGATTTCTTCTTATCATGTCCACGGACAGTCTATACATAGCCCAGCCAGAACTGGACACATTTTTGCGCCTTGTTGTTGGATTCGGCAAGATCTGCAGCAGTGCAGGGTTCCTCTAATGATGGGCATTGCAGGAGATGTTGCATAGTCTGTGCCTCAGTTCCACATTCACAAGTTGTCAGGCTGGTTGAATATCCCCATTTGTTTAGTGACACCTTTGAGCAACCTACACTGGTCCTAAATCTGTTAAGGCACTTCCAGATTGCCCAGTTGCAATTAGCTCCTGGAGGAAGGCTTTCATCAGGTAAAATTTCCATCGCTGGGGGTTGTTCAAGACTGGCAAGCCGGTCTTTCCACAAGGCGATGCGGGCTTCAGATGAGGTTGATTGTAATGGAACAACACTGTTCATGAAGCTCTTCCTTGACTTTAGGCGGCTGGGTGTAGGTGTATGACAATGCAGAGGGTGCCTCTCATCTGATGTTTGACGGAGTCGCTCTTTCTTGCTGGCTACCGTTCTTCTTATATCAGGGGGAGCGATACCTGCCAGGATATATAGGCTGTTGGTGTTTGTTGGTTTTAAGCAACCTGTGATAAATCGGCAGCTTGCATTCAGAACGGCATCCATCTTCTTGGCATATTGCCAGATAATATTGGTATACACCTAAATCAGAATAAAACCAACCCCCTGGGGTAAGTCTGCTTTATACTATCACCAATTCAGGAGTATACAAGCTGACTTCAATACATTTTGTTTGATGTTACATTCTGTCAAAGTCCATATTTAATTTGACCTCTAATATACACAATATATAACCCTGGCATCGGGAGAGGCCTACAGGATTGCCAAGCAAGATTCCTTGAACGGTTCCACTTTTTTCTTTGAGAATTGCTACTGCTGATATTAAGAGGCATTTGGCTACTACTGGAAGGGGGTTAAATTCTTGTTTTATGTGTCATTCTTCTGGATTTCTCAGTTCACAAAATTGTACCAAAATAGGAAACAGATTACAGCCATTATTTCAATTACAGGCATAGGTGATGCAGGCTAAAATGATCAAATTAAAAGGAGAAAGTCTACCTGTGATGTGAGGTTATTTTTACTGATTCCACTTTCCTTTCTGTTTCGCCTGGATCCAGTCAACTTTGACAGACCAAACCCACTACTCACACGTGATAGTTTTGACTGTGTAGCAGGAGCTATGGTTGCTTCTCCTCTACTAATATACTTCTTTTCATGGGCTATCCAAGAGAGAAACAAGGCAAGAACATTTTAAATTTCTAACAAGCATTCTAGGATTTTCAACAATATAGGTCAGCATACAATAATGTTCCAGTAACTTTTGTATGAAAACACCATAAAAGTCAAATAAATGTATAAATGAGAACATAGAGACTATAAATATCAAGCCACATTATTTCAATAATGGTTCCTACTATCACAGGAGATAGAAAACAATTACTATTTACAGTTCAGTTCATCCTATAGTAAACAATGTATGTACAAAACATGGCACAATCTAGATAAAGATGATCTCTCTCTACTGGATGCAAGAGCCCCATCATAAAATTACTTTGGACAGTCCGAGTTGGCAACAGCCAGCAGCACAAAACTATACATGATGCGGCAATTTCACTCAGAGGCCTCAAGGATGGCTGGTGTGAGAACTGGAAATGTTACACTAGTGTGATAATGGCACACTTCTACAGTTGGAGTTGAGACACAATATTAGACCAGAGGGATTTACTCTGCATCTGCAATGTGTGTGCAAAATAGGGTGTTTGATTTTATAATGAATGTTAAAAAAGGCAGTTATAATGTTAGCAAATCACCATACAGAGACATATGCAAGAGTCATTGTCAGCTAAAGGTGGCAAAATTCAGCACTACCAGCATCACTTTTGGCACAATACAAATTTACTGCAACATATTGGGAGTTAGATCAGTAAGTAAATGTGCAATACTGAACAAAGCAGCAAAAATGGTTGCACACTTGATTTCTGGACCATGTAGAGTAACTGAGCTCAGCCAGGGTGGCAATGGGGCACTACAAATACCTTTAGCATCCCTGGGTTAGAAAGAGAAAAAGGAAAGGTTAGAGAGGATTTGTGCTTCTGATTGCTAGCCAGCAACCCTGTTGGAAACTGCTTGTGTGTTGATGCCTAGTGCCAACAGTATTGGACATGATAAAAGCATCTTTTGACACTCACTAATACAATAGCAAAATACTGCGGATGCTGGAAATCTGAAATAACAGAAAATGCTGGAAACACTCAGCAGGCGAAGTTCTGACGAAGGGTCTCCGACTCGAAACGTTGACTCTGTTTCTCTCTCCTCGATGCTGCCTGACCTGCTGAGTGTTTCCAGCATTTTCTGTTGTTATTTTGACACTGTCTAGAATCCCACATGAAAAAAATCACTTGGGTGGCTGTAACCCCTGTGGGGTCACACTTCAATATGAGTCACGACTTTCAGGAGAGGAAGTAAGGGGAGAAAATGAGGAGGAGTTGAATTCTACAATAAAAGTGGAAAGTTTCCACGTTTTCTTTTTCTGATATGAAGAAAATCATTTTTAAGGCTGGTCTAAATACAGTCTAAAGTAATTTCAGGTGCAAGTCCATGGATTTGGGCACATAAACATATTAGGAAATGATTTTCCACTCCCTGAATATTGAAAGGAAATAGGAGTATGAGAGAAAATCTCTCATCAAGATTGTGACAATCTCTAATGACAAGTTAAATGTACAAAGTGCACAATATTCAAGGACATGGAACAATGCACCAATTATTCTAGGATGTACATTATCAAAAAGAATCAACAGCATAGCTGGGGAAAATTTGAAATGCTTTGAGTCAGTTCTTATAGATGTCGACGCAGGATATGAATAGCCCAGACTGAGAACCATTTTCAAATGAACTTGGTATCTGATTAGTGCAGGACAGTCTACTCAACAGATTAAAATCTGGTGGTGTTTTACATAGCAACACAATAGCCAGGCAGTATTGTTTCATAATATTAATGAGTCAAAAGAAGGAAGAAGTTTAAAAACTATAAAAATTGTAGCACCTCAAAAGCACAAGGGCAGATAGCTACTCCACGAGTTGGCAGAAACTGCTTGATATTAACCTACATGATGAGATTCATTATGCTGTTTCAAGTTTTATAGACTTTTACAAAAATCCCAATTTCCATAGGATGTTACCTGTTAAAACTAGGCTCTATTTTCTTTGGACTTGGAGCCAAAGGACTGTTTGCAGCATTTACATTTTTGGAAGAAAGGAACAGATATAAAATAATGTGAAATCTATCTTAAATCTGATATAAGTATTTCTAATTTATTGAAGCAATAAGTGAATGTCTACTGGAAGGTTTTGCATAAACAAATTGCATTTAAATGGCCCCTCTAACAAAGTGAGTATCCCAAAGCATTTCAAAGAGAAACAAATGGCGAGCATTAGAGAACAATTAGAACTGATGACTGAAAACACAGTTGAAGAGATAGGTTTTGAGGAGACTTTAAAAGGCATGGGGGAAGAAATTCAGTATCGCTCCGTTTGGGGCGCCATTATCGGCCGTGCGCAAAGTTTAGCGCCTGGCGCTAATTATTGCCTCTGACAGCAAACTTGGCTTTTATCGCCCCTGGAGGTGATTGGAACGCTAAATCAGGTGCTCCACATCTGTCTTAAGGTGCAAAGGCCAAGGAGCGAGGTGTTACCTCACAGCGCTGGCAAATCTCATGTGATGTCAGTCAGCAATGGAACACAGACACACTGGCACCGGCCAGTTCTTAAAGAGGAGTTCTGATGAATGGTCATCGACCTGAAACATTAACTCTGTTTCTCTCTTCACAGATGCTGCTTGACCTGCTGAGTTTCTCCAGCATTTTCTGTTTTTATCTTAAAGGGGAGGGTTGATCTTGCTCTCCATCCACATCCTGCTCATTGCAGCCTTGAATCTTGGCCTGGAGAGACCTGTACATCAAATCTGCTGGAAAGAACAATGGAGAGACCCAGGGAAAGAGCTCAGAGTGCAGCCCCCACAGTCTCTTCTAAACAGATACAAGGGCAAATCAAAATGAACCTGCAAAGTGCTGCTCAATATGCAAAACTCCTTCACAGTATTGAATCTCTCCAGAAGTCTTTCTCTCTCTCAGAATGCACGGTGCAAAAATGTCACCAACAAAAAAAGGCAGGAAGCAGTCGCCTTTAAATAGCGCTCCCCCAGTCCCTTTCTGGCTGCAAAACGCTCCCCTCAACCTGTCGTTGCTAGCGGCAGGCAGTAAGGCAGGGTGCGCCACTCAATATCCGGCCCGGGGCGCTACGCCCTCGACCGACGTCACGATCTGCCGGCGCAGGAGATCGTGGTGGTAGTATTTAGCGCCGCCACAAAATATCTAGTTAATTTCGCGAGCGGCGCAAACATCGCCACGCCCGGGCGCTAGTTGCTTTGCGCCCCATTAGCGCCCTCTTAAGGCGCTAACGGGAGGTGCAAACAACTGAATGTTTCCCCCATGGAGTGAAGTAGCAGGGTAGAGAGATTTCGGCAGGGGATTGTAAAGTAGAGCGTAGAGGACTACAAGTCACTGATGTGAAACAGAGGAACAGGAGAATGAACAGGATGATAGAAGTGCATGAACTACGATGTAGGGTAGGTCGAGTTCGAGGCCATGGAGGGATTTGTAAACACAGAGGAAGATTTTGATTTTAAAGTGTTGGGAGATGGGGAGCCAATGAAATACGTTGAGGATAGGGTGATGGTTAAATTAGCATAGGTCAGGTTGCAGGTTTTGAACAAATTGGAATTTCTTTAGGAATGCTCAGGAGCATTCATAAGGGTTTCAGTGGCGGTGGGGGTAAGATAACAGTGGAGGTGAAAGTAAGTGGTCTTGGTGATAGATAGGATAGACGGTCTGAAGTGCAGCTCAGGATCAAATAAATAGGACATCGAGGTTGCACACCATCAGGATCAGGCTGAGTAAGGAGCAGGGAAGGGGAATGGAGCTGGAGCCAAGCATGGGAGGTTTTGGTTGGTTCTGAAAATTATAGCTTTAGTCTTTCTCATCTTCAGCTGGGAAAAGTACTGGCTCATCCACAATTTGATGTTCCAACAAGTAATCTGAAAACATGATAGTTTTAGAGTTCAGGTTGGTGGTGGAGAGACAGAGCTGGGTGTCGTTGACATAAATGTGGAAGCAGAACCTAAGCCTATGGATAATGTTGCCCAAGGGCACTCCTGAAGTGACTGTGCAGAGGTAGAAGAAGAATTTATTACTGGCTAGGTGACAGCTGAAGTGAGGCAAGTAGGAATGAAAGTGAGGGCAGTTCTTTGTTGGTGGACTATAAAGAAACAATACAGATGGAAAGCGTGGCCGATGCCTCAGAGGTCAAGAAGGGATAATGCATCACGGGCACAAAGAATGTTGTTGATAATTTTGACCAGGGCTATGGATTTGTTAAAAGCCAGAGTGAAGGGATTTGAAGAGGGAATCATGGGAGAAGTGACGTAATAAAACTCACTACGCACTTGGTTTGAGTATAAAGCAAGGCTTTAATCAACATGTTTCAGAACATGGAGGTCTAGTTGTACTTCACTAGTTCCTATCTTACAAAATGTCCCTGGCAAGCTGGGCCCACGCCCGAGTATTTATACTCCTTGGACGACGCCACCAGCTGGCCTTCCAGCGTTATTTCATGAGTAGATTCTTTATGATGATGAGATTTATAACAAGAAGTGAACAGAGTTGGGTGGCAATGATGCAGTCAAAAATCATAGAAATTAAAAAGCAGTTTGAGATGGGGTGGCAATTGAAGGGCTTAAAGTTGGCTCCACAAGTGGTGGCAAAGCTTTCATCCATCGCACCTCTTCACTCTGAAATGTTCTTTCTTCCTAAAGCCCTCTGCCTGGTTACATCTCTCCTCACTTTCAAAAGCCTATTTAAAACCTATCTTTTCGACTGTGTCTTCATGCATCATTGCTAACTCTTCTGGTTACTGCTGCTCAGGTCTGGCCCCAACTTTTAGGATGTTTTGCAATGTTACAGATGCTATACAAATGCAAGTTGCTGATAATGGTTATTGTTAAGGTAACCTTCGGATACCATATTGCATTTAAGAAACATTAGTAAAATAGTTGTTTAATTACATTGGCACAAATTTTCTGTGTCCTATGACCGTGTAAGCGGTACGTATGTGGCCGTAAGTGCCCCGCAGGTTCTGGGTTTACGCATGGGCTGCGCATGTGCGAAAACCCAGAACTTGCAATGTCATCGGTCAAGAATCTTCTTGACAGATCCTCCGCATCCCCAGGAAATGGACATTCGCTTGCAGAGTTAGGCTATTTGCCCAACTCTTGCCCAGCGAATGCCCATGAAACCCTTATGGCTGGTAATAGCAGGCGTAAGGCCTTCTTTTACCAGCAAAAGGGTGAGAATAAATATTAAAATAACATTTTTAAAATCATTTTAACCTGTAAATCAAGTTTGTGTTATTTTTGGCCCCTTGAAAAATGTTTAAATTAATTTTTCAAAAAAATAACATTTTGTTTTAAATGTTTAATTAAATTGTATTTTAATGTTTTTAATTTCAGTGCTGTAAAAATGTATTTTTTGGGTAATTCCTATTAAGCTTATAGGGATTCCATACGTAAATGGAATCCCCATAAGCATAATGGGATCCCCCTTTTTGATTGGTTGGGCTGTCCCACGTGATCCCAGGGATGCTTGCGAACCGCGTGGGATACGTGGGCCTCTACGCAGGCCTACCCGTAGAGGCCCAGGAGCTCACGTCTCCGAGGTTCCAGGACCATCAGGTAGGCGCTTACTTTTATTGCGGGACGCCTCCGATCACAAATTCAGGCCCATTGTGTTCCAAAACAGGTGTGAACAGCATGCAGTGGTGTGGAGGAAAAGTGTGTGTTTGTTTCTTCAAAAGCAAAATCAATATCAGGGTGTCACTTCTAAATTTTGCTGGAGATCCAATCGAGCACTTTTAAGTTACTTTTGAAGTGATAAATTAATGTTACACTAATGGGGATGAAGAATGGAATTAAACAAAAATTGATTTAAAAAATCTTTAAAAATATTAAGTGGAGGTGAATTTCCATGGGGATTCTCTCACTGATGACGGTAAGGTTGCATAGTGGTTATGTTACTGGACAAGTAATCCAGACACCTGGACCAATGATCCATCAAGAAATGGCTGAGCGCACTTGATATAGCAAATGCAATGGGCCCCGACAACATCCCGGCTGTAGTGAAGACTTGTTCTCTGGAACCAGCCGTGCCTCTAGCCAAGCTGTTCCAGTACAGCTACAACACTGGCATCTACCCGACAAAGTGGAAAATTGCCCAATATCTCCTGTCCACAAAAAGCAGGACAAATCCAATCTGGCCAATTACCACCACATCAGCCTACTCTCAATCATCAACAAAGTGATGGAAGGGGTTGTCAACAGTGCTATCAAGCAGCACTTACTCACCAATGCTCAGTTTGGGTTCCGCCAGGACCACTCAGCTCCAGACATCATTATAGCCTTGGCCCAAACATGGACAAAAGAGCTGAATTCCAGAGGTGAGGTGAGAGTGACTGCCCTTGACATCAAGGCAGCATTTGACCGAGTGTGGCATCAAGGAGCCCTAGTAAAATTGAAGTCAATGGGAATCACGGGGAAAACTCTCCACTAGCTGGAGTCATACCTAGCATAAAGGAAGATGGTTGTTGGAGGCCAATCATCTCAGCCCCAGGACATTGCTGCAGGAGTTCCTCAGGGCAGTGTCCTAGGCCCAACCATCTTTAGCTGCTTCATCAATGACCTTCCCTCCAACATAAGGTCAGAAGTGGGGATGTTCGCTAATGATTGCACAGTGTTCAGTGCCATTTGCTATTCCTCAGATAATGAAGCAGTCCAAGCCCACATGCAACAAGACCTGGACGACATTCAGGCTTGGGCTGATAAGTGCCAGGCAATGACCATCTCCAAAGGGAGAGTCTAACCACCTCCCCTTGACATTCAACAACATTACCATCGGCAAATCCCCCACCATCAACATCCTGGGGGTTACCATTGACCAGAAACTTAACTGGACCAGCCACATAAACACTGTGGCTACAAGAGCACATCAGAGGCTGGACATTCTGCAATGAGTGTCTCACCTCCTGACTGCACAAAGCCTTTCCATCATCTACAAGGCACAAGTAGGGAGTGTGATGGAATACTCTCCACTTGCCTGGATGAGTGCAGCTCCAACAACACTCTAGAAGCTCAACACCATATAGGAAAAAGCAGCCCGCTTGATTGGCACCTCATCCACCACCTTAAACATTCACTCCCTGCACCACCAGCACACCGTGGGTGCAGTGTGTACCATCTACAAGATGCACTGCAGCAACTCACCAAGGCTTCTTCACAGAACCTCCCGAACCCTCGACCTCTGCCACCTAGGGGCAGCAAGTGCGTGGGAACACCACCACCTCCGAGTTCCCCATCTAGTCAAATACTATCTTGACTTGGAAATATATCGCCTTTCCTTCATCGTCGCTGGGTCAAAATCCTGGAACTCCCTGCCTAACAGCACTGTGGGAGTACCTTCACCACATGGACTGCAGTGGTTCAAGAAGGCGGCACAGCACCACCTTCTCAAGGGCAACTAGGGATGGGCAATAACTGCTGGTCCTGCCAGCAGTGCCCACATCGCGTAGAGGAATAAAAAAAGTCAACTGCTTAACTTCAATGGAAGAGCCACAGAAACCCTAGAAAAAGGCATTAATAGCGATAATGCCATTTTTCTGGAATTTCCGCAGATCTTCTGTTGTAGTTACGGCAGACGAGTGAGAGAATCCCCCGTAGAAATTCATCCCGCACCCCACCACCGCCCACCCCCCCCCCCCCAAATTTGCAAACACAGAATAAAAATGTGATCTTGTCAGATTTTTTTTCTTTATTGGAGTGCATTTGCTGTTGGCCACATTTGAGGGGCAGGAAATGTGTGTGGTGCCCAAGTTAGATATGCGCAATAAGCTCCCTGATGGGAATTTGCCAGTCACTGAGAGTTTGCTGATTTGGTGCTGCAGCACCTACATAAAGGGCTAAACAGCTGTTCAAAAGGCAGAGCCTTTTTCTTTGCTTGCAAATATTGTGTGCAAATATAACAAGGCATCACCAAGACAGAGCCCAGATTTGCGGATGCAGCAAGAGAGGTATTGCTACAAGAAATGTGGCAAAGAGGGGCTGTCCTGTCTGGTAGCATAGTGGTAATGTTACTGGGCTAGTAATCCAGAGGCCTGAACTAATGATCCGGAGACATGAGTTCTAATCCCACCACGGCAGCTGGGGAATTTAAATTCAATTAAATAAATCTGGAATGGTGACCATGAAACTATCGGATTGTCCATCTGGCTCACTAATGTCCTTTAGGGAAAGAAATCTGCTGGCCCACAGCAATGTGGTTGACTCTTATGTCCTAGCAAGCCACTCAGTATCAAACCGCTACAAGAAACAATAATAAGTATAAAACTGGACAGACCACTCGGCATCGACCTAGGCACTGGCTTCGGACATGACTACGGCACACCCAGCCCAGTCGACCCTGCAAAGTCCTCGTCACCAACATCTGGGGACTTGTGCCAAAATTGGGAGAGCTGTCCCACAGACTTGTCAAGCAACATAGTCATACTCACAGAATCATACCTTTCAGCCAATGTCCCAAACTCCTCCATCACCAGGGGCGGCGGCACAGTAGGAAGGAGCGGCCCTGGGAGTCCTGAACATTGACTCCGGACCCCATGAAGTCTCATGGCTTCAGGTCAAGCATATATGCTGGGTGGGGGACTTCACTACTGACCAAGTGCTGAAGGACATAGCTGCCAGTCTGGGCAGCCTGCGACAGGTGGTGAGAGAACCAACACAAGGGAAAAACCTACCTCGTCCTCACCAATCTACCTGTTGCAGATTCATCTGTCCATGGTAGCAGTGACCACCGCACAGTCCTTGTGGAGACGAAGTCCCGTCTTCACACTGAGGACACCCTTCATTGTGTTGTGAAATGGGATAGATTGAGAACAGATCTAGCAGCTCAAAACTGGGCAACCATGAGCTGCTGTGGGCAGCAGAATTGTATTCCAACACAATCTGTAACCTCATGGCCCGGCATATCGCTCACTCTACAATTACCATCAAGCCAGAGCACCAACCCTGGTTCAGTAAGCAGTGTAGAAGAGCATGCCAGGAGCAGCACCAGGCGTACCTAAAAATGAGGTGCCAACCTGGGGAAGCTGCAACACAGGACTACATGCATGCTAAAAAGCTATAGACAGGGCTAAGCGTTCCCACAATCAACGGATCAGATCAAAGCTCTGCAGTCCTGCTACATCCAGTCGAGAATGGTGGTGGACCATTAAACAACTAACGGGAGGAGGAGGCTCCATGAATATCCCCATCCACAATGATGGTGAAGCCCAGCACGTGAGTGCAAAAGACAAGGCTGAAGCATTTGCAACCATCTTCAGCCAGAAGTGCCGAGCGGATGATCCATATCGGCCTCCTCCTGAGGTCCCCACCATCACAGAAGCCAGTCTTCAGCCAATTCGCCAATCCTTCATCGTCGCTGGGTCAAAATCCTGGAACTCCATAACTGTGGGAGTATCTTCACTACACGGACTGCAGCGGTTCAAGAAAGCGGCTCACCACCACCTTCTCGAGGGCAATTCGGGATGGGCAATAAATGCTGGCCATGCCAGCGATGCCCAGATCGCATGAACGAATAAAAAAAAATACACAACAGCCCTCCTGTGGGAAGGGGGCTCTCAACAGTGCCTGGCAGGGGACGGAACAGTAGCCCAGATTTTGCGGTGGGTAATGATGGCAAACCGTCAGCGTTCGCTGTCATTACCCCTCTGAAAATGACCATAACTTCACGATTTAGCGCATGCGCATCTAAACGCAGACATCCTGAAGTTGTGGTCAGTCATTCACTGCTCCAACACAGGCTGCGCTGTGGAACCAGCCCCCCTCCATAGTCAGCAATCAGTGGAACTGATGAAAAATTCCACTAGCCGCATTTCCCAGTTCCCATGTGCCTCGATTCTGCCAGTTGGATAATCTACCCCAAGGATTCTATACTGTATTACATTTTTATATTTAAAACCCAGAGTACAGTTTACAGGAGATGTGTGACAAATTACAATATTTCAAAAATAGCCTCATAGGATTAATGTGAAGATAACAGTGCAATGACAATTATTTAAGGTGCTTAAAAATGTTGTTCATGGACACCTTAATTAGGATTACAGTCAGTCATTACAATTTATGCAAAAGCTGTGACAGCGCCAGATGCTGAAACAGTCTCTGTTCCATTAATCCCGCTTTTTATGTTGTCCTCGGGTATCTAGCAATGGAAGTCAGTTAATATTGCTACTGGTTATAGAGTGCAGGTAATGAGGATATGTACAAAGAGGGATTTGAATTAAAACTTAAACATGCATCAAGCCAATGTATTAATTCAGTAGTTCTGACAATGCGTAACACAGCCTTAGAAGAATATATATTGTATTATTGCTCTTGACCGACTCACTGACTGGGAGAGGGAGGGAGTAAATAGAAAAAACAATGGAATGCCTAAAAAGTGTACAGGACTCCTCGAAGCATTATGTTTGAATGCCTTTAAAGGGGAGAGGTGCATTAGGTGTAGTTATGAGTAATGAAATAGATCAGATCGATGAATTAAATGTGGGTGTGCACCTCAGGAATAATGACCACCATTTGATAAGTTTTAAGGTCCAATTAGAAAGTGAAAAATTTATAACAAAAATACAGGTACCAGATTTAAATAGGACAGATTTTAGAAAAATAAAGAGTGAACTAGCTGGGCAAAAAAAAAGTGACAGGTCACTCAGTATCAGCAATTGTGAGGCAGTACACTTCAGCTAAAAAAACAGAAGTTTATACTTTGAATGGGTGAAAGTCGGGCGACGTGAAAAGTAGAATGATTTGGGAGATCAGGTTCACAAAACATTAAAACTAGCACTCAAGTGGATAAGTCTATTCAAAAAAAGCTAATGGAATACTAGATTTTATACAAAGTATAGAATATAAAAGATTAGATGTAATGACCACATTTGGAATACTGTAGCAGTTTTGGGTGCCTATTATAGGAAGGATGTTGAGGGAACAGAAAGGGTACAGTGTAGATGTTCTCTGCTATGAGTAAATATAAAAATAAAGAACTGGGACTATTTTTGTTAGAACAGAGGTGGTTACGGGGTGATTTAATAGAGGCATTCAAAATTATGAATGGATGCGAAAGAGTAGATAGAAACAATGTTCCCTTTAAGCTGCGTGGCCGTAAAGTGAGGATATATAGATACAAGATTAAACGTAAAGAATTTAGGAGAGCAGGGAGGAGACACTTTTTTTTAAACAGAGGGATGTGAGGCTGTGGAACGCACTACCAGAGTTATTGATTCAAGCAGAGACCAGGTCAATATTTAATAGGTTAGATAGGTGGTTGAAGGAAAAGGGAATAAAGATACAAGGGTGGGCACGTGGGATTAGGATTGCTTGTGGAGGATAAACTCCAACATGGCCTGGTTGGGCCACTTCTGTGTTTTAATTCAATGCAGTTCCCCTACATCTTGATTAACCCTTAACCATTAAACCTCCTGTATCTGAGGGAATGGGACAGTTGGCCTTTTCTGACTCTCAATTCCAATCTTGGGTGGCTGTCAGGTGGCATGCAAGAGTGGCTTGAGATATTCTAGATTCAAACTTTCCCTGTATTACTAGGGAAAAGGGTTGAGCCTATGTTGCAGCACTTCATGGCATTATGTCAGTGGACCAACGCTCCCAGTGCTCTCCCCGTCCTGACTGCTAACTCCAGTTCCACCTTTGGCTGCTTGTTCCCTCCCGATTCCTGTCCCAATCCTGGCTGCTCTCTCCCTCTCAATTCTCATCTTGCCTCCCTCTGCTGTCTTCCTCGCAACACCTGGTTCTAGTCTGGGCTTCCACTGACATCTCCAAATGACTCTCAGCTTGTGCCACTGTCCCATGGGTGCTAAAAGACATAACCCTAATTGTGCATGGTCAATAGCACACAAATTCATCGCTTTCTTTTTGCCTCCATATGTTCACACATTTCCTCATCTTCCATCTTTTCTGCTTGCCTACTCTTTTCATGTTTTAACTCATTTTTACATATGGGTGAATAATGGCAGCACAAACACAGCTGTCATTTGAATAGTGGACAGAAAGATAGTGGACAGAAAGAGTTGAAACAAGAATATTAATTTCCACTAAATATTAAAAACACAAGACCATTTATCCAAAGCCTTAGCCAAATGCATTCTCAGTAACATTCATAAAGACTGACAGCAGGCAATTAAAATGTTATTGCCATCAAAATGCTAATTCATAAAAAAATAATCATGGTGCAATTAAAGAAATGAAACACTATCTAACACAAGGTTATTGGAATTGTTTCACAAACTGGTGTTTCTTAAATACTGTCATTTTATTGAACAGTGCTCATAATTCACAGAGTTCACCATATCTGTTTTAAACTTCTCTGAAGATAGGG
Organism: Somniosus microcephalus; assembly: GCF_052327205.1. Lineage (NCBI taxonomy): Eukaryota > Metazoa > Chordata > Chondrichthyes > Squaliformes > Somniosidae > Somniosus > Somniosus microcephalus. The sequence goes on from NC_140988.1 coordinate 149,723,440, forward strand.
CTGCTGGATATAATTCTGTGTGAAATGTAATTCGTTTTGGTTTTATTGTATTTTGAGTGGCAAGTATTATATTAAATGCTTAATTTCAATTCATTGCATATTTATCTTCATGGGAAATATCAGTGAATGGTAGACAAATCCCATAATTGATCAAAATATAATTTTACATTTCCATTATTTTCCAGTTGGAACAAGGCAGATTGGGCTTACTACTTTTGGAACAAAGTTGTAACAACCCTCCCACTACTAATGTTAAAACCATTATTATATTGTTTGAATTTTTCATCAGTATGAACATTTGAAATAGTGAATACTGTTGGCTGACCCAGCAATGAACTATGGTTAAGTATAGTTCTAAATACTACATCCCCCAACAGAAATGTGTGGCAGTCAATGCTCACTACACACTGATCAAGGTAAGAAATCTCAAAGGCATCAATACTGGGGAATGTAGCATTTCGAATTTGAGTGCCTAATCATCCTTACCACAACAGTCAATGCTTATGGCCTCTCTAAGGTTTCAATTAAGTGCCAGCTACTTGAGCAGTTTCTGCTTTAAGCTCCCACATACAGTACCAAGAACTGGAATTTGTGTTACATAGAACCTTTACGGCCAGAAAATAGATTATATCTTGCTAGTCTGTACTAGGTTCAAACCGAGCTCTCTACAACACTGCTGGTGATTTTATTTTCTGTCTGCACCACTCACCCTAGTTAAGATGGTAATCTGTAGTTTTAATACCGCCACACAATATATAGAATCATACAGCACAGAAAGAAGCCATTTGGCCCATTGTGCCTGTGCCGGCTCTTTGAAACAGCTCTCCAATTAGTCCCACTCCCCTGCTGTTTCCCCATAACCCTACAAATCTTGCCTTTTCAAGTATACATCCAATCCCCTTTTGAAAGTTCCTATTGAATCTGTTTCCATCACCCTTTCAGGCAGGGAATTCCAGATCATCATAACTTGCTACGTCAAACAATTTCTTATTTCCTCTCTGGTTCGTTTGCCAGTTACCTTAAATCTGTGTCTTCTGGTTACCAATCCACCTGCCAGTGGAAACAGTTTCTTATTTACTCTATCAAAACCTCTCATAATTTTGAACGCCTCTATTAAATCTCCCCTTAACCTTCCCTGCTCCAAGGAGAACAATCCCAGCTTCTCTAGTCTCGCTACATAGCTGAAAACCCTGGTAAATCTCAGAATTGGACACAATACTCTAGCTGAGGTCTAACCAGCAATTTATAAATGTTTAGCAGTGATTTACAAAGGTTTAGCATGGCTTCCTTGCTTTTGTACTCTATGCCACTATTTATAAAGCCAATGGTCCCATATACTTTTTTTTTTTAATTATCGGTTTTATCAACTTGTCCTGTCACTTTCAAAGATTTATGCACATGAATCTCCAGGTCACTGTGTTCCTGCACCTCTTTAAAATGGTAGCATTTAGTTTATATTGCCTCTCCTCATTCTTCCTTCCAAAATGCATCATTTCACACTTCGCTGCATTAAATTTCATCTGCCAAATGTCTGCCCATTTTACCAGTCTGTCTACGTTCCCCTGAAGTCTGCTACTATCCACCTCACTGCTTACTGTGTCATAGCAAATGTAAAATAGTAAGGAGAAACTTCAGGCACAAATCCTGCCATTCTATGAGAAGCTCACTCACCCTGGACCCGCAATATTCAATCTCCTGTGGAACAGCTACAGTTATATGCTCCTATTATATTTCTAGTTATGAGAGGCGAGGCTTGAGAAACTAGAATTATTGACAATGGAGCAGAGAAGGCAAGAGGAAATTTAAAAGAGGTTGTTTAAGTTATGATGGCTTTTGATAAGAGTAAATAGGGAAAGATTATTTCCTCTTAATCACTATAGGCCAAATGGCTTCTATCTGTGCGGTAAACCTCTATGGTTCTATACTTGAATCTCTTGAAAAAGTAGCTCATCACTAATACCATGTACTGAATGTAATTCAGAGACTTGAGCACAAAAATCTAGGCCGACACTCCAGTGCAGTACTGAGGGAGTGCTGCACTGTTGGAGGTGCTGGCTTTTGGATGAGATGTTAAACCGAGGCCCCGTCTGCTCTCTCAGGTGGATGCAAAAGATCCCACAGCACTGTTTCTTAGAACAGGCGAGTTATCCCTGGTGTCCTGGCCAATATTTATCCCTCAAAGAACATCACTAAAACAGATTATCTGGCCATTATCATGTTGCTGTTTGTGGGAACTTGCTTTGCGCAAATTGGCTGCCGCGTTTCCGACATTACAACAGTGATTACACTTCAAAAAGTACTTAATTGGCTGTAAAGCACTTTGGGACGTTCGGTGGTTGTAAAAGGTGCTATATAAATGCAAGTCTTTCTTTTCTTTCTTTGTGCATCATTTATAATTTTTTTAAAAATTCAATTCAATTCTGTTCCTCTTCAGCAGCCGATAAAATGCTGAAGTTAATTTGAAAGTTATACAACGAGAAGTAACATTTTGAAATTGGCAGTACTTTTTACCCCACCCCCACCTCTACCAGCCTAATCCAGATGACAGGAACAGATTAATCAGAAATATATTAATGCGCTTTTGTTCTCTATTTCCAGAAATTCTCCCTGTAACTAAACACAATCAGTTACCTAAAATATCTCACTAATTGCCCATCACAGTTGTGACTATGTATTTCACTTCAACACCAATTTTTTTTTTTTTTTTTTTTTAAACTCTAAGACAGTTTGCAGAATTCTTGTTAAAATTCCAATTAAAACTTTGCAGTAGTTCCTACCCATATGATTTTGCCAGCATTTTAAAGCAGCATCCTCAATGAGTGGCCGAGCAGTTGACAAGTCCACTAGTCCACGCTCATTTGTAGGTAGCGTTACTTTAAAAATCTCCTCCAGAGCTTGTTTCTTGCTGACAATTAGTTCAGTCCAAACTCGGTTCACGGCTTTGAGGAGAAGTTGTCGACCTAAAAATTGAAGTTTTAAGTTAAAAAAGGTTAAGCAATTGTCCCCAAATGTTTACGTTCTCAGAAATACCATACATCGAATACAAAAGTCCCTACACCTATTCATTTTCAGACGTCAGATGTCAACAAGTTAGATGAAGGCATTGATTTCAATTAGTGAAAATTAGATTTAAAAGTTTTTTTTTACCCAAATGGTGATACATTGTTGGAATAATATGCTACACAAGTCAAGGAGGCAAGGACATTAGGGAAGTTCAAATTGCAATTGGTTATCAGTGTGGAAGTGGAGGAGTACTAAATTCCATACCTAACCCAGGATTTTCTCACTTCACTCTTGCTCTCCTGAAGGCAACGATCGATAGCGACAGCAGGCTTTCATCATGGAGTGTTAACTGTCCGGTCGGTATCTCATCCAAGCTTCAAGTGCATGCTTGGACAATGAATGTTGGTAAATTATTAGAAAGCAGGAGCCATTTCAGGCAGGCAACACTGCCCTCATCTGACATCTCCACAAACACTATTAGCATGAAGCTTCACAGGTAGCAGTTGCTGCTGGATAGCAGCTAGCAGTTAGAACTTTTTGCTGATTTTATTCCTCCCCAGCCTATGGATGCCAAGGTAAACTGTTTAGCACCCAACTGCAATTTGAACTTCTCTTATTTCTTGCCTCCTTGAATTGTCTGGCAGATAATTCTAATCATGTATCATCATTTGAGTAAGGAAATTCTTTCGAACATATCTGTTTTAAATTCACTTTTCACCAACAACATCCTTGTGAATCTTTGGAACTCTCTGGCCCAGAGGGCTGTGGATGCTGAGTCTTTGAGTATATTCAAGGCTGAGATAGATTGATTTTTGGACTCTAGGGGAATCAAGGGATACGGAGATGGGGCGGGAAAGCGGAGTTGAGATCGATGATCAGTCATGATCTTATTGAATGGCGGAGCAGGCTCGAGGGGCCGTATGGCCTACTCCTGTTCTTATTTCTTATGTTCTTACTCTCTCCCATCCTGGTCATACCCTGGGTACAGCCCCCATCTTCACTCCCTTAAGTCCACGGGGCGCAGACTTGAACGGATATGGCGCACAACTAGTTTAGCTATTCACCACTAGGTGTGGCTGAACCAGATGAAGCACTATTGGGCCCTGTTCTCCTCTGCCAAAACTGCTCACGACTCCAGGATCACTGTGGAATGTAAAGATAACTCTCGGCTTCCTTTCTCTAATACCAATCATCTCTTAAACCCCTCTCCCTTGCCATATCCACCCTCACCTCCAGCAAGTGCGAGGAGCTTGTTGTCACCAAGATTCAGACCTTCCATTCAGCAGCCTCTGCAGTATCCTTCCCTTCCCCTTGCCTAGCAAGTCAAGCTTCTCCAAAGGCTCCCCCCACCCAAGCCCTTAATTCGCAACTTTCTCTTGCATCTCCCTTCATGCCCTTTCTGAGCTCATCTTGTCCATGAGAACCAACTCCTGCTCTCTCGACTCTTTTACCATTACACCGCTTACCACCCTGCAGCGGGTAGTCAAAACTGCCCAACGCATTACCGGCACCCGGCTACCGACCATAGAGCACATATACCAGAAACGCTGTTTACGGAGGTCACGGACCATCATCAAAGACCCTACCCACCTCAGCCACAGTCTGTTCGCCCTCCTGCCATCTGGGAGACGCTACAGATGCATTCGCACCCGAACGACCAGATTTAGGAACAGCTTCTTTCCCAGGGCTGTCATCCTACTGAACTCCACAAATAAACTCTAAAGCCTGCACATCTGCCAATGCACTTTATTATGGTTATGTTTATGTTAATGTATTACAAGCCAAATGAATGTTGAATGTTTAAATGTCTTAATCTAAATGTACACTCTCGGGAGCCGCAAGCCTACATTTCGTTGTATTGCACTTGTGCACTAACAATGACAATGAAGTTGATTATTATTATTATAACTTCCCTTCCTGGCCCCCATTCTAGCTTAAATCGATAGCGGTTCCCTCTCCTCAGGTACTGTCCTGCTCACATCCAACTCTGCCGTCATCACCCCTCCCCTCAAACAACCCACCCTTGACCCCTCTGTCCTTGCAAACTACCATCCCATCTCCAATCTTCCTGGTCTCTCCAAAGTCCTTGAACGTGCTGTTGCCTCCCAAATCTGTGCCCATCTTTCCCACAACACCATGTTTGAAACTCTCCAATCAGGTTTCCACCTCTGCCACAGTGATGAAATGGCCCTAATCAAAGTCACAAATGACATCCTCCGGAACTGTGACCGTGTTGCACTATCCCTCCTCATCCTTCTTGACCTGCCTTTAGCCTTTGATACGCTCGACCACGCACCCTCCTTCAATGCCTCTCCTCTGCTGTCCAGCGGAGTGGGATTGCCCTAGCCTGGTTCTTACCTATTACCTATCCACTTGTAGCCAGAGAATTGCCTGCAGTGCCTTTAACGTAGAAAAATGTTCCAAGGCTCATCACAGAAGCGTAATTAGACAAAAATTGACACCAAGCCAAAGAAGCTATTAGGTTAGGTGACTAAAAGCTTGGTTAAAGAGATATTTAAGGAGGTTCTTACAGGTGGGGAAAAAAGGAGTCCCCAAAGAACATATCCATGGGCCCCTATTTCTTATCTGCATGCTGCCTCTCGGTGACATCATCCAAAGACAGAACATCAGGCTCCATATGTACCTTAATGACACCCAGCTGTACCTCACCACTATCTTTCTTAACCCCTCCACTGCCTCTGTGCTGTCGGCCTGCTTATCTGACATCCAGTCCTGGATGAGACACAATTCCACCAATTCAACACGGGAAGACCAGAGACTCCGTTCGCTAGCCACTGATTCCATCCTCCTCTCTAGATACCATCTGTGACTGAACCAGACTGTTATATATACTGATACAGGAAACTCTCGATTTACCGGCACCTAAATAACCGAAAATCTCTGTTAACTGGCAAAATTCAGGAGTAGGTTCAGGTAAGTTTTACTTCATATTAGTGGCTGTTCCTGAATCTGTGGCTGTGTAACCGGGGTTCCTGCACCTGTTGCTAAGCAACAGGGACACCTGGATCTTGTGGCCAGGGTTCCTGCACCTGTTGCTAAGCAACAGGGAAGCCTGGATATGTTGCGGTGTACGGGGCTCTCGTACCTTTTACTATACCTCTCTGTAATCCGGACTTTTTGATAAACCGGCACCGGCGAAAAAAAGAGTTTCCTGTATTCTGCGATAAGTGTCTCACCTCCCGACTCCCCAAAGCCTTTCCACCATCTACAAGGCACAAGTTAGGGAGTGTGATGGAATACTCTCCAGTTGTCTGGATGAGTGCTGATCCAACACCACTCCAGAAGCTTGACACATCCAGGACAAAGCAGCCCGCTTGATTGGCATCCCATCCACCACCTTAAACAGTCACTCCCTCTTACCAATAGCACGCTGTGGCTGAAGCGTGTACCATCTACAAGATGCACTGCAGCAACTCGCCAAGGCTTCTCCGACAGCACCTCCGAAACCCACGACCTCTACCACCTAGAAGGACAAGGGCAGCAGGCGCATGGGAACACCATCACCTTCAAGATCCCCTCCAAGTCACACACCATCCTTACTTGGAAATATATCACTGTTCCTTCATCGTCGCTGGGTCAAAATCCTGGAACTCCCTCCCTAACAGCACTGTGGGAGTATCTTCACCACACGGACTGCAGCAGTTCAAGAAGGTTGCTCACCACCACCTTCTCAAGGGCAATTAGGGATGGGCAATAAATGCTGGTCTTGCCGGTGATGCCCACATCCCAGGAACGAATAAAAAAACCTCACTGATAGACTATATGTAACTGTTAGTAACAGGTGAAATATCCAGATATCTGACCTGTAACTAGTAGTAATCCTATAACCCGCTGATTGTGAAACCGTAGCTCTAACTCTAATCACCTTGCACTGCACAAGGCTCCCCAGTCGATGCCACTTTTAACAGGCCCCATCTCTCTCCCTATCTCCTAGGACTCTGGCTCCGTGTGAGGGTGAAACTTTGAACTGGGAGTCTCAGTCAGAGGTCATCTGTATTTGGACTTCAGATGTCAAAACCAGGCAGCACAGACCGACCTGAACCAAACTAAGAGATCGCACAAAGGGCAGCAGGCTCTGTTTGGGGCACTTTTCAAAGGGCACATCGTTCTAAACTCAGTTTAGCACAAACATTTCTAAACCATTCCCTGAGCTTGAACTCGATAAAGGAAAGTTTTCATAGAATTATAGACATTACAGCGCAGGTGCTCTCCTGTAATCCCATCCTCCTTTTCCTCCCCCCAAAAAAGATCTTTTTATATTCCTCCATTTCAAATAAAGATCACATTCCCTTTGAAATGAAGTTTTAGTTTGTATCTCAATCACCACATGTGGTGAAGAATCCCATGGTCTACTAACCCTCAGTTCAAGAACTTTCCTCGTCCTTTCCCCCTCGTTTCTTCCAGAGAGGATGCTTGTTTTCCATTCCCTAATTCCCCATTCACCCACCAATGGAAATAATCTTTCACTATTTACCCAAAGTAAGGTCTCTGGGTTTCACTTGCCTCTTTACCAGCTACTCCGCTCTCAGTGCCACTCCCAGTCCTCACCTTGCCGCTGCTGCTCCCGACTCTGTGCGAAAGGCTGGATCCCGCGCCCATCCGAAACCTAACCCGCCCCCGCAACTCGCTCCCCGATTCCCCCATTCTCCATCTTTCCCCTGAACTCTATTCGCCATCTCTCCCCAGAGTCCCTATTCCAGTCTCCATCTTTCCCCCAATCGCCATTCCCCAATCTCCCGTTGAGCCCCCAGTCTCCTTCTCCACCCCCCACCCCACTCTTGAGCCCTTCCGATTTCAGACCTCCCCCGATTTCTGAGCCCACCCTACCCCCGCCAATTGCAGAGCCATTAAGAGTTCAGAGACTCCGCGAATGCCGATTCCCGACTCTCCAGCCCCCTGCATTCCACGCGTTCGCAGCTCTCTCCGATGGTGGTTGGGTGATGTCACCGAGCCTGAGGATTTAACAGCAGCCGGTGATGTCATGGAGTGAGCGCACTGTGGAGTGAAATTTAAATAGCTGATCAACAGGGAGAGGTACCCCGATTCCAGGAAACTCCCGATCATACTGGGAGGGTTCAGAACTCTAATGGTCTACAGGGCCTCCTTCTGTTTTGAAATTTGTGTGATTCTACAAACAGGAAATAACCTATGAATGCAGTAAAAGTTGCAACTCAGCTCACGCATCAGTACAATCATGATAGTGTCAGGATCAGGAATTATTTATTTCATTACATTTTTATTGGTGCTTATTATTCTGTGTAAACAATTTTTTTCTCTAAAATGGCGAAGATCTACACACTTAAATGTAGAATGTCTCTTTTGCTTCATTCTGTCAAATATTTAAAATTTACTTGGCTGAGTACTATATGGGTCTCATTCTCTTGGTCACAAGCACAGTGGGCCAGTCAAAAAGTAAGAGAGTTTAATTAAATGATCACTTGTGTGATCATTCTTCTTTGGCAGCACCTCCCAAACCCGCGACCTCTTCCACCTAGAAGGACAAGGGCAGCAGGCGCATGGGAACACCACCACCTCCAAGCTCCTCTCAAGTCACACACCATCCTGGCTTAGAAGTATATCGCCGATCCTTCATCATCGCTGGGTCAAAATCCTGGAACTCCCTACCTAAAAGCATTGTGGGAGTACCATCACCACATGGACCGCAGCGGTTCAAGAAGGCGGCTCACCACCACCTTCTCATGGGCAACTAGGGATGGGCAATAAATGCTGGCATTGCCAACGACGCCCTGATCCCATAAACAAATTTAAAAAAAGTTACTGACTGTGACTATTTCATTGAATATTAATTCACAATTTACCTTCACTAATATCTTGGCTATGACTTCCATCTGGTTCAAGATCAGAAGGTATCATGATGTGCCATGTTGTCATTCTGGCTTCTGCTTCCAGGCCAAACCCTTCAAGGTTACTGCAAGAGTTAACAAATATTTTTATTCACAATATAATGGTTGATGTGTCAAAATTGGAAACAAAAGACAAGTTTTTACTGTTTGCATATGTACTGTGGATGAATATATAATACATAAATCTCTATAATCCAAGCTATTGCGTTAGCTCTGATAAGGTCAGAAAATAGGATTGCAAAAAATGCTATTCATGCCTATCTAGTTCACCCAGATGGTTAAACCTCTTCAAGATCCACACATAATTTATCACCTTCCTGCCTGGCTAGTTTACTGTTAAACATATGAATGACAACAACAGCAACTTTCATTTATATAGCGTCTTTAACGTAATAAAACGTCACAGGAATTTTATCAAACAAAATTTGACACCAAATATGGAAATATTAGGACAGGACGAAAAGCTTGATCAAAGAGGTAGCTTTTAAGGAACGTGTTAAAGGGAGAGAGGGAGGTTGAGAGGCAGAGAGGTTCAGGGAGTTTATTCCAGAGTTTAGGGCCTAGGCAGTTGAAAGCACGGCCACCAATGGTGATGAAAAATTGGGTTAGTGCAACAGGCTTGCCAAAATTGGAGGAGTGCAGAGATCTCGGAGGGTTGTAGGGCTGGAGGAGGGTACAGAGATAGGGAGGGGCGAGGTCATGGAGGTATTTGAAAACAAGGAAGAGAATTTTAAAAGTGAGCTGTACCTGGATGTAGCTGGTGATGGGTGAATGCGACTTTTTAAAAAATGTATTGGTTCACGGGATGTGGGCATTGCTAGCAAGGCCGGCATTTATTGCCCATCTCTAATTGCCTTGAACCACTGCAGTCCTGTGGTGAAGGTGCTGACTTTGTCGTAGCGGTTTACTAATTGGCTTGCTAGGCCATTTCAGAAGGCAGTTAAGAGTCAACCACATTTCTGTGGGTCTGGAGTCACAGATAGGCCAGACCAGGTAAGGGCGGCAGGTTTCCTTCCCTAAAGGACATTGGTGAACCAGATGGACAATCTGATAGTTTCATGGTCACCATTTCTAGCTTTTTTATTCCAGAGTGGGAGTCGGCAACAGTGGGGGCAGCGGAGAAGGCCCAGGACAGAGCGCTGACCTGAGCGGGAGCCGGCAGCACAGAGGCGGCAGCAGCATAAATAGAATGGCGGAAAAAGCCCAGGACAGAGCGCTGACCTGAGCAGGAGCCAGCAGCACAGAGGCGGCAGCTGCATAAACAGAGCGACGGAGAAGGCCCAGGACAGAGCGCGGACCTGAGCAGGAGCTGGCAGCAGGAGCATAAACAGAGCGGCGGACCTGAGCGGGAGTCGGCAGCAGCGGAGGCAGCAGGAGCATAAACAGAGCTACGGAGAAGGCCCAGGACAGAGCGCGGACCTGAGTGGGAGCCGGCAGCAGCGGAGGCAGCAGGAGCATAAACAGAGCGACAGAGAAAGCCCAGGACAGAGCGCGGACCTGAGCGGGAGCCGGCAGCAGGAGCATAAACAGAGCTACGGAGAAGGCCCAGGACAGAGCGCGGACCCGAGTGGGAGCTGGCAGCAGCGGAGGCAGCAGGAGCATAAACAGAGCGACGGAGAAGGCCCAGGACAGAGCGCGGAACTGAGTGGGAGCCGGCAGCAGCGGAGGCAGCAGGAGCATAAACAGAGCGACGGAGAAGGCCCAGGACAGAGTGCGGACCGGAGTGGTGAACCGGCAGCATATATTCGGCGAAACAAAAAAAAAAACAAAGGGTGACGTCCTGGGACAGCAGGTAGGCCATTGGTTGGTGACTATTACCTTTGACTTTTTCTCTCTACGTTAGGTCAGTGGGTTAGTTAAGAAGTTTAGTTAGTATTCTAATAAATAGAGGAATGGCAGGGCACTTCAGTCCCATCGAATGTACATTCTGGGATATGGGGGGAAGTCCTGGATGTTTCTCGTGTCCTGGACAACCACATGTGCAGGAAGCGTCATCAGCTGGAGGAGCTCGAGCTCCGGGTTCGAGGCAGTTCTGGACTATGTTTGAAGGATCATCAAGTGAGGCCGTATGGGTTGAACTGAAGAACAAAAAAGGGGCAATCACACTGCTGGGCGTATACTATAGACCCCCAAATAATCAGAAGGAGATAGAAGAGCAAATATGTAAGCAAATTTCTGAGAAGTGCAAGAACAATAGTCGGGGATTTCAACTACCCTAATATTAACTGGGATAGAATCAGTGTAAAATATATAGAGGGCGCAGAATTCTTAAAATACATTCGGAAGTTTTTTAGCCAGTACATAGCAAACCTAACAAGGGAGCGGGGGGGGGGGTCTGGACTTTGTTTTAGGGAATGAAGCAGAGCAGGTGGAAGGAGCATCAGTGGTAGTGATCACAATTCAGTTAGATTTAGCATAGCTATGGAAAAGGACAAAGATAGACCAGGTGTAAAAGTTCTTGATTGGGGAAAGGCCAATTTTACTAAGCTGAAATGTGGACTGGAAACAGCTACTCAAACATCAATGTCAGAGCAGTGGAAGGCATTCAAGGAGGAGATAGTAAGAGTTCAGAGCAAATATGTTCCCACAAAGAACAAGGGTGGGACTCCCAAATCTAGAGCCCCCTGGATGTCAAGGAGCATACAGGGTAGATAAGGAAAAAAGGAAGCTTTTATCAGATGCCGAGAGCTCAATACTACAGAAAGCCTAGAGGAGTATAGAAAGTGCAGGGGTGAAATTAGGAAAGCAAAGAGAGGGCATGAAAAAATATTGGCAAGTAAAATCAAAGAAAACCCAAAGATGTTTTATAAATAAATAAATAAATAAAGAGGAAGAGAATAACAAAGGAAAGGGTAGGGCCTATTAGAGACGAAAAAGGTAACTTATGTGTGGAGGCAGAAGACGTGGGTATGGTTCTTAATGAATACTTTGTATGGCCCTGATTTTCCCGATCACGTGGGAAATTTTCGGGTTCCCCGAATGTCGGGCTCCGACCCGAATATAAATGGGTCAGCCAGCTGCACGCACTTTTCCCTCAAGTGGCCAATTAAGTTCTACTGTGTGGGGACCCTTGCTAATTGTCCATTTCCAGTCAGAAAGCCCCACAGTATGATGTCATCATTCGTGGTGCTTTTAAAGTGTCCAGCAAGCTTTTCAACCTCTGCAGGCTTCCCATCCAGTCTATCATAATGGCAGAGGAGCCTGCACCAGCTGCTGCCAGCGGCAGAGGCCGAGCTGCCACAAAATTCGACGAAACATCATTGCAGACATTGGTAGATGGGGTTAGGGCCCGCAGGGAGGTCCTCTTCCCTATCTCAGGGAGGAAGAGGCCTCCCAAAAAGAGACCAGGGCTGCCTGGATGCAGGTGGCTGAAGAGGTGAACTCTGAGGGAGTGACCCGTCGTACATGGATGCAGTGCAGAAAGCGCTTCCATGACCTACACCGCACAGGAAAAGTAAGTATGAAGTTCCCATCAACCTCAGGCTGCTCTCCACTGCCTTTCCCCAACAGCACTCAGCTTCAGCTATCACCTCCTCCACATCCAACCTCAGTCACATCCATGCACCCTTACCCATTCTCTCTCTATCTATGCTCACATTCACATAACTCTTCCACCATGCAGCCCTCACACTGCCTCTCACTCTGATGCTTGTAACACAACTGCCAGCACACAGGGAGGGCCCTTGGTCTTGCAGCCTCACACCATCTTTGTCTCCTTCCAAGTATCTTTGCTATGCAATCTCTACACTCACTCCTTCAATCTCACTCAAACTCCACTTGTCTCCCTCATTGCAGGAAAAGAGAGCTCAAAATAGGAGAGAACGAGCGAAGACTGGAGGAGGACCACCCTCACTCGCCCACCTGACCCCCTGGGAAGAAGCAGTTCTGAAGATTGCTGGGGCTGACGTGCCGGAGGAAGCTGGGGCAGGAGAGACAGGAGCAAGCCCGCAAGCTGGTGACAGAAAAGTTTCCCATCTCTCTCACTGACATAGCATGAGTTGCTGATATAATTCTGAAGCCACATCGTTTGGACTTATGAGCATCTGCCAAATCCAATGTGCAAGTAGCCTTGGCATGATATCTCTAACTCTTTCCTTTACTCCCCCACATCCAGAGTGCCCGCCGCCACTGCCCAGGAGGAAGAGGCTTTGCAGCCAGACTCCTCAGAGGAAGCTCCAGCCTCTGAAGGCGCATCGTCAGCAGAAGTAAGCGCACCCAGCACCAGCGCAGACACTCACACCTCGGTGGGACCTTCGGGGCATAGAGTTGTCACCTGGTGTATCACAGCTCACAAGTGAGCATCAGCAGATTGTGGAGACAGGGACAGCAGTGCAGAGTCCTCGTCGGAGGGTGCAGGGCTCTGTCAGCTCAGCTGCATGTTGTCCCTATGCCTCTGGGTCCATCTGCAAGAGAGGAGGTGATGGATCTCCATGCACAGATGCAGGAGTCTCTGGCAGGTTTTGTCTCCAGGGTCGCTGCGAGTGTGGAGCGAATGGAGGAGTCCATGGCAAGCATGAGCAGAGCCTTATTGGAGTCATTAGCGCATCAAAGCATCACCACGGAAAGGATGGCTACCTCCGTGGCAATGCTGGCTGCAGCTGAGGAGAGGAGGGCTGCAGCCGAGGAGAGGAAGGCTGCGGCCATGGAGGAGATTAGTCGCCAGGGTATCGGAAACATGGTGAGTGCTCTGAATAGAATGACATCTCTTGAGGAGCGATGGGCATCTATTGAGCACCGAGACCAGACCTTCATGGAAGTCCCTCTGATCAGGACTTCCAGTACAGAGACGGGTCCCCATAGCCCCCCTGATGTGCAGCAAGGTGCTCTCCAGCCACTTGCAGGTGCTGAGGGGGAGCTGACCTATGAGAGGGAGGTTGTTGGCACACCTCAAGGAAGGGGGCTCCCCTCCACGCGCTCGCACTTCCATGCCACTTCAGAGCCCTCGGTCAGAGCCCCGCCGGAGTCCACACCCCAGTGAGATAGGAGTCTCAAGCCCTGCACAGCCGCAGGAGCAGCAGATTGCTGGCAAGCCCTCACAGGCTTGCCACCCGAGGACACCCGCCAAAGGTGTCGAGACAGGCGCAGCAGGAAAGTGAGCAAGGGGCCTCGACATCTGCTGAAGCCACAGGGGTAGCACTACGTAGGAGTAGGAGCACGCGTAAGAGAAAAATGAAGCACCACTAATCACAAGGGTAGTCACTTGGGTGAAAAGTCTTGTAAATATTTTTAATGCCATCACTTTCTTGGACATAAAAAATCTGGTGGCAGCTGCAGCAGTTATGGCATCTGTCATTTGGCGAATGGGGATATCACATTGAGACCTTAGGATAACTTGCAGATGTAAGCAAGCTGGTCAAATAGGTAGAAATGCGCAGGGATGGGCCACTGTCCATGGTCAGTTAAGAAGCAGCGAGGCTGCAGTGTTTGATGTACCAGGCTAGGCAAATCTGGCCAGGATGAGTGCGTTCCTTGCATTCGCCCAGCAATGTTCTTGCGCACTGGTGCCGCTGGTTGGTGGCCCACTGCAGGATGCTCGTTCCCGCCCTCCTCCTCCTTCTCAGCATCATCCTCAGTATCCTCCTCAGCATCATCCTCATCCGAGGAGGCTCTGTGAGGAGCCTCTTGGTCCTGCAGAATCGGCAAGCCACGACGCTGTGCCATGTTGTGAAGCACACCGCATACCACAACGATTTTGGAGACCCTGGCTGATGAGTAGTGTCGGGCTCCCCCGATCTATCGAGGCATCTGAAGCGCATCTTCAGCAATCCGATGGCTTGCTCGATAATGCATCTGGTGGAAATGTGGCTGGAGTTGCAGCGCTCCTCAGCCTCGTTGGCTGGTCTCCTCAACGGCGTCATTAGCCAGGAGCGCAGGGGATATCCCTCGTCTCCAAGTGGCCATCCCTGAAGTTCGTTTGGCGGACTGAATAGCGGAGGCACAGTAGACTGGCGCAGTATGAAGGAGTCATGGCAGCTGCCAGGGTACTTGGCACAAACATGCAAAATCACCTTCTTGTGGTCACACACCAGCTGAACGTTAAGGGAGTGGAAGCCCTTGCAGTTGACAAAAACTCCTGGATTGCGGTGGGGTGCCCTAAGGGCCACGTGTGCAGTCAATGATGCCCTGCACCCTTGGAAAGTCTGCCAGCTGAGCTAATCCACGCTCTCACACTTGCGCGATCCCGGGTGAAATGGATGTAATTGTGCGCGAGGGCAAAGAGGGCATCGGTGACCTGTTTGATGCAAGGGTGCGGCTGCCTGGGAGATGCCGCTGATGTCTGCTGCTGATCCCTGGAAGGAGCCTGAGGCATAAAAGTTGAGTGCGGTGGTGACTTTGATGGCCACTGGTACGGAGTGTTGACCTGGTGCTCTGGGCTCCAGGTCTTGCTGCAGCATTGCGCAGATGTCAGTCACTACCTCTCGCGAAAGTCGCGGCTGCCTCTGGCACTGCTGCTCAGTCATGTTGAGGTAGCTCACCATGTGTCTGTAGACCCTGTTTGGCGGGTATCTCCTGCGCCAACGGCCTTCCATGCGCTGGCCCCTTTTGGCCTGTGCTGCCTCAGGTGGGTGAGCCGCAGCCTGTCGCTCCTGCTGCTGGATCTGCTGTTGTTGCTGGATCTGTTGCAGCCTCCTGTGCTGTTGGAGATCCTCTAATGCCAAGAAGGGAAGGAACAAAAGGCCTCCCATGCTTCTGGCAGATGCCTCCGTTGAGGCGGCGCTGAGTTAGGGTGCTGAGAGGGGCTTCCCAGGAGCTCACACTGGAGAAGTGTGTGAGGCTCCAACCTTCCACAGCTGTGCTTAAGCCTTCAACAAGTTGCCCCAAGCCTTCAGCAACAAGGTCCTGCAGCCTACAGATGCTGGCTGATTAAATCTCTTCAGTCCTGATTGACCTGCAGCTGAAAGCAAGCAAGCCGACATTGTTCACGCCAGGTTTCATCAGCGGTGTTCCCACCTGGCGTGTTTTACGTGGGGAAAGGCTGAAAATTCCAAGGGCCCCTGAAAATAGGATTAAACGTGCCAATTATTGATCATTAGGCTCCCGCCGACCATTCCCGCCTGTGGCGGGCGGGACTGATTCGGGTCGCGCTGAAAGACGGGGGCGAAAGTCGGGCGGGGGGGGGGGGTCGCGACCCCCTATTTCTGCGATTTTCAGCCCCCGTCCGACTGAAACCTCGCCCGACGGCTCCGGGAAAATCGGGGCCCATCTGTCTTCACAAAAGAGAGATGATGCAAACACTGTAGTTGAGGAGGAATATGAAATATTAGATGGGATAAACATAGAGAGAGGCAGTATTAAGAGGTTTAACATCTTTGAAAGTAGATAAATTACCAGGCTCGGATGAAATGTATCCCAGGCTGTTGAGAGGCAAGGGAGAAAATAGTGGAGGCTCTGACCATCAATTTTCCAATCTTCTCTGGCTACAGGCATGGTGCCAGAGGACTGCTAACTTTGTGCCATTGTTTAAAAAGGGAGAAAGGGATAGATCGAGTAATTACAGGCCAGTCAGCCTAACCTCGGTGGTGGGCCAATTATTGGAAAAAATTCTGAAGGACAATATTAATCGTCATTTAGAAAAGCACGAATCAATCAAGGACAGTCAGAATGGATTTCTTAAGGGAAGGTCGTGTCTAACAAGGAGGGTCGACGAGGGTAGTGCATTTGATGTAGTCTACATGGATTTTAGCAAGGCCTTTGATAAGGTCCCACATGGCAGATTGGTCAAAAAAGTAAAAAACCCATGGGATGCAAGGGAAAGTGGCAAGTTGCATCCAAAATTGGCTCAGTGGCAAGAAGGAAAGGTTAATGGTCAACGGGTGTGTTTGTGACTGGGGTTCCACAGGGCTCAGCACTAGATCCATTGCTTTTTGTGGTATATATCAATGATTTAGACTTCAATGCAGGAGGCATGATTAAGAAGTTTGCAGATGATACAAAAATTGGCTGTGTGGTTGATAGTGAGGAAGAAAGCTATAGACTGCAGGAAGATATCAATGGACTGATCAGGTGGGCAGGAAAGTGGCAAATGGAATTCAATCTGGAGAAGTGTGAGGTAATGCATTTGGGGAGGGCTAACAAGGCAAGGGAATACACAATAAATGGTAGGATACTGAGAAGTACAGAGGAATAGAGGGACCTTGGAGTACAGGTCCACAGATTCTTGAAGGTAGCAGGACAGGTAGATAAGGTGGTGAAGAAGGCATATGGGATACTTTCCTTTATTAGCCAAGGCATAGAATATAAGAGCAGGGTGGTTATGCTTGAACTGTATAAAATACTAGTTAGGTCACAGCTAGAGAACCACATACAGTTCTAGTCATCACATTACAGGAAAGATGTGAATGCACTAGAGTGGGTACAGAGGAGATTTACAAGGATGTTGCCAGGACTGGAGAATGTTAGCTATGTGGAAAGATTGGATAGGCTGGGGTTGTTTTCTTTAAAACAGAGGAAGCTGAGGGGAGACTTAACTGAGGTGTATAAAATTATGAGAGGCCTAGATAGAGTGGATGGGAAGGACCTTTTTCCCATGGCAGAGAGGTCAATAACCAGGGGGCATAAATTTAAAGTAATTGGTAGAAGGAGTAGAGGGGAGTTGAGGAGAGATTTTTCGCCCAGAGCATGGTGGGGGTCTGGAACACACTGCCTGAAAGGATGGTAGAGACAGAAATCCAAGAGCTGGAAAGTGGGATTAGGCTGCAGACCGTTCCACTGAATGGCCTCCTGTGCCATAAATTTCTATGACTGCTTGTACTTAGCTCAAATATGCCACATAGTTCTGGTTAAAACTTCCTATATATAAAGAACTAAATGGTTGGAATGAACAATTCAAATATGTATACTACCAGAACACATCTAAAAGTGTTAATTAGCTTTTGGAATTAAATTGACTACATAAAAACTGTCACTGTACTTCAAAATAATTTTGACATATGTATGAGATGCTTGAAAAAGCACTATGTAAGGTAATTGCAAGTCTTTCTTTCTATTTACTATTTGGGAAGCATTGTTGATTACAATTTAATCAAAAACATTTTGTCTTAAAATTCCATTTTAGCTCACAGCCACTTCCCTAGCCTCCTTCATACATCTTACACCAGTCAACATTTTGGTCCAATGATGTCAACAGCGACATGGCATCACAATCACATGTCGATGAGGCTCACAAATAAAAACCCTCTGGTTTTCTCATTGCAACAAAAAATAATTGAAAAATGTACTTTGTAGGATGAATTTTAGAACAACAGCATCAACACAAAAAGTGTGCATATGCAGTAGTTAAAAAGTTGTGATTGCAATTTTGATCATGGCCTGGGATTTTCTGCTAGATTGCGCTGTTTTTTTCAGCGCAATTTGCCTGAAATTGGCTAAACCAGCACAAAAGATCGCTGAATTTCAAGTGCAAATTATGTCCAAAGCAACTGAGTTACCGCGATCTTTTGCACTAGTTTAAAAAAAAAATCACACTATAAGCTGGCCCTGCACTCAAAACCGGCCACGTCCCCAATCGATTTATCACCATAGCGTGTTTCCACTAATTGTGCCCATTTGCGTGCCTTTGAGGAGGCTCTTAAAATTAAGCTGGTTCTTTTGGGCGCAAGGCACCTTTTAAAAGCTTTTGAATGTAAGTTTTTTTAATTTACTAAGAAACTGACTACTGTACATCAATGTAATTAGCAAATGGTTCTGTATAGTTTTTTGAAAGTCATTTTCAGTTATTTAAAATTGGGTTACATTCTGATGATTTTTTGTGATAAACCCATTTTCAGCTGTATGAATCAAACTGCACCAAGTTACCACTCAAATATATCAAGGAATATTTTTTTAAAGCAAATTTTAAAAAAAAATGTTCTAAAACGCTGCCCGATTGTGCTGGTTCATAGCAGATTTTGCTTTCGCCGATATGCAACCTGAGGGGCGTAAAACACTTCTCAAAATTAGCGCAATGTGTGCCCGGATCGCCGATTGCACCCAAAGTGGAAACTCTACCTGTATATGTTAGAAGACCATCCCTACAGTTCGGGGAAGAACAATACAAAGCATCAGTACAGAAAAAGCATTACTAGGTTATACAGGTGTACCGAGTGCTCAGCCCATTGCACCTTAACAAATGGTCTCCCACTGTCACCAGCGGTGGCTGTTTGTTTGTTGCTGGTGGCACTTCAGCTTTGGAATGAGATAGTTCTTGGAATGGTCTTTGGCTCTTATGGTGGTCCTGGGATCAGCTCATTTCTATTAGTGTTTCCAATAGCAGCAGTGCATTACAGTAAAGGAAGTACAAGTTGAACTTCCTTCAACTGTTGTACTATTACATAAATACTGTACCACCTTTTCTGTTGGAACCAAAGCTAGTGATTGAAAACTGAACTGAATTCTTCGCAGATTGTAACATTCATGATAATACAAACTGTCTACAAAAATAATCCAAAATGACTGACTTTTTAAAATAAGGCATGAAGTGCTGATGTAGAATCATAGAATCTTACAGCACAGAAGGAGGCCATATGGCCCTTGGTACCCGCGCCAGCTCTTTGAAAGAACCATCCAATTAGTCTCACTCTCCTGCTCTTTCCTCATAACCCTGCAAATTTTTCTTTTTCAAGTATATATACACAATTCCCTTTTGAAAATTACTATTGAATCTGCTTCTATCACCCTTTCAGGCAATGCATTCCAGAGCATAAAAACTCCCAGATAAAAAATATTTCTCCTCATCTCCTCTGGTTCTTTTTCCAATTATCTTAAATCTGTGTCCTCTGGTTACCAATCCACCCACCAATGGAAACAGTTTCTCATTAACTCTATACCCCATATAATTTTGAATCTACTAAATCTCCCCTCAAGTATAGTGGCTTTCCCAGCAATGGGAGTGGCTAACTCACTAGAAACATATTTTAAAACCAATTGCGCTCACTTGTGAGAACTGTCATCGTATTTAAATGACTGCACACATCAAAATGTCCTAACATAATACAATTGTGGTATAAAAAACAGAAAATGCTGGGAATACTCAGCAGGTCAGGCAGCATCTGTGGAGAGAGAGAGACAGAGTTAATGTTTCAGGTCGAAGACCTTTCGTCAGAACTGGAAAAAGTGGAAGGAGTGATTAAATGACAAAAGGTATGATTGTACAAAACAAAAAGGAATGGTAATGAGACAAGTAAAGAAACAAAAGATGAGTCTAGAAGAGGTGTAAATGGGAATGGCAGAATCATCAATAGCTGCTGTCTGAAAAAATAAGGGCAGAGGTTATGGTCTGAAATTGTTGAACTCAGATGTTGAGCCCTGAAGGCTGTAAAGTGCCTAATCGAAAGATGAGGTGCTGTTCCTCGAGCTATGCTTTGTACAATCATACCTTTTATCATTTAATCACTCCTCCCATCCATCATAGACCTTCCCTTTTGTTCTTTCCTCCCCTCCCCCCTTTCCCTGCCTCTGAACTTGCTTAAAATCGGTTACATCTCTAACATTTTTCCAGTTCTGACAAAAGGTCATCGACCTGAAACGTTAACTCTATTTCTCTCTCCACATATGCTGCCTGACCTGCTGCGTATTTCCAGCATTGTGTTTTTATTTCAGATTTCCAGTAGCTGCAGTATTTTGCTTTTGTAATAAATTGTGGTTGTGGTTTGATGTCATTGATGCATCATGTACTAAGTTAGCAGAAAATATTCTACATGTTTGATGTAGAAACATACAGATTAAATGAAGAGAATTTTCATGAATGATTAAAGTTAAGAGTTTTTATGCAATAACCCTGGATTGTTATTAGGACATTATTATATCGGTTTATTTTACTAAGCTACCATTTAGTGGGGAAGCTTTCAAAAATAATTTCTAAAGACCCACCTTCCAACATAGAGACTAATTAAACAATGAGCCAGGCAGCCAATGAATTCTTGATCATGATTTCCAGGTCCTAGAATAAGAGTGCGGTTGACTGTCAGGACCCTTAAAGAGTCTAAAAGAGCAACTTGCTGTGGAACAGTTTTGTGTGGTCTTGATAGCTGGTAGAGTATAGTCCGATTCAGGCAGTGGTAAATAGGGTCCAGAGACAGTCCTTGGGACCTCCGTTTAGACTAGACAGGGAAAAAAAAATGATTATAGATCTTTAACAATAGGGACATTTCAACATTTAAAAAAAAAACTGTGCTGTGGCTGTAAATAAATTAGTTAGAAATCACCAATATGCGAGCACACAATAGACTCTGATTGAAACAAAGCTGTCTAAAGTGCAATTTATTAAGTGCAACAGAATAGTATTAAAAATCAAATACAATCAAGGTTAATAGACAGTAAATGCTCATATCTGTTACATATGTGTGTATACAATGTATATTACATGTATATACAGAGCTTCATGTGATGCACTGAATGTATGGCCATTTATGCCGTACAGATCACAAGGCAAGCTACAAGGTATCTACAAAGTCTAAAAGGACATTGAGAAGATATATATTATTCTAAAATAACAACAGAAAATGCTGGAAATACTCAGCAGGTCAGGCAGCATCCGTGAAGAGAGAAACAGAGTTAACGTTTCAGGTCTGGGACCCTTCATCATAACTTCATCAGTTCTGATCTGAAACGTCAACTCTGTTTCTCTCTCCACGGATGCTGCCTGGCCTGCTGAGTATTTCCAGCATTTTCTGTTATTTCAGATTTCCAGCATCCGCAGTATTTTGCTATTGTATATATTATTCTACATAATTAATTTGGATGAACTAAGAAACTAAGCACACATCGGCATTTCTATGAAAGTTTTAATCACATTTGCTTGTTGAGTGCTTATATAGATATTTCAGATTTGCCTTTTATATTTAGCAGTACTCATGCTACTTATGCTTAAAATGTCTAGTGGCAGTCCCCTTGTATTAGATTGTTTCTGGGAACATGCCTTTCAAAACTGTTACAAACCAAATTCTTATAATTTATTGGCAGCAATTTCTTAATATCTTTGTACAGTATTTGCTTTGATTTTTTTCCCCTTAAACACTAATATGCATTAATGCACATGAGCTTTCAGGTATTATACTTCATCAACAATAAAGAGGAATTTCAAAAAAGTTGCCTCTAGGTCATAGGAAAAAACTGTCATATTAAAGTATTTGTTTGTTGAGGAAGACCGATATGTTGTGCACTCACTGCTTGTGAAGTCTTCGTAGAAAAAAAAACTTGCATCTATATAGCGCCTTTCACGACCACCGGATGTCCCAAAGCACTTTACACTTCAAAAGTGCTTCATTAGCTGTAGTCATTGTTGTAATGTAGGAAACACGGCAGCCAATTTGCGCACAGCAAGCTCCCACAAACAGTAATGTGATAATGACCAGATAATCTGTTATTGTTGATTGAGGGATAAATATTGGCCAGGACACCGGGGTTAACTGCCATGCTCTTCTTCGAAATAGTGTCAAGGGATCTCTTACATTCTATCTATAAATTGTATCTATAACCCCTCATGCTGGAACTCTCAACTACTGGAAACAGTCTGCTTCTATCTACCCTGTCCTATCCTCTCTCAATTTAAAAAACTTCCATTATATCGCTCCATAATCTGTCTTGTTCTAAAGAAAAATGACCCAACTTTTCAAGTCTTTCTTCTTATTTGTATTTCCTCATATGAGGCAGCATCCTAATGAATCTGCATTGTACCCTCTCTAAAGCCTCAATATCCTTCCTATAGTGCAGAGCCCAATACTGCACACAGTACTCTATCCGAAGTCTTAAAGTTTTATATAAGCTCAGCTTTGCATCTTGGCTTGTATATTGTACAGTTCTTGAAATAAAACTTAGAATTCTATTAGATTTTTTTGTAGCCTTAAACTTGAGTTGCTGCCTTTAATGTTCTGTGGACCTGTACCCCCAAGTCCTTCTGCTCTTCCACAGCACCAAGCCTACTTCCATTCAGAATATAATTACTACTGTTTTTTTGATTACCAAAATACATCACCTTGCACTTAATGACATTTAATCCCATTTCCCCATCTTATCAATATCCTTTTTCAGTTTCCTTTGTTCCTCCAAAGAATTAACAGTATCTCTTATTTTTGTATCATCTGCAAATTTCGACATTAGACTCTAGGGGCTGGATTTTCATTCAGGCATCGGGACTACAACTTTCGGGGTTGTAGTCCCGCCTCCATCGAGATGCGGCCAATCCACACGATTTTGACTTGATTGACCTTGTTGTGACTGCCCAGCGGGCTCAGCAGGCCAATTAAGGGCCACCCAGCAACAGGTGATGTCACAGACTGAAATTTCATCTGTCAAGAGCTTTTGACAGATGAAATATCAGCATTTCACAGCTGTTTGAAGCTGTCAAACACTGACAGTCTTACTTCTGACATGAGTCCTTCTCCACAGACTCAGTTAGAAATCTCTCCTGCACAGAAAACTGCAGGCTGTCACTTTTGACAGTTCGCAGCCATTCTGCTTTCTGTGCCGGTGAGATGAGGGACCCCCCGAACCTAAAGGAAGGCTGAAAAGGTAATTTACACTTCTTTAATCACTTTAGACACACCAAACACACTTACCTTTGCACTCATGCACACATCACTCACCTGAACACCGATACCTTGACCCCTCCAAGCCCTTCAACCCGATGGCCCGACTCCTCCAACTGCCGTGGTTTGGAGCAGTTGGGAATCCCACAGTTCAAGCTTAAAAATAGGGATTAGCCTGTTAACTACCTGTTAATAGGCAGTTAATCGACACTAATCCCTTCGTGCCTCGGGGAGGCGGGTCCCAGTGCGGGCTGGGTACCCGCCTCCTTTGAAACTGGCATGGAGGCGGGTTGGGGGCGGGACCCCCGATTTCGGGATTTTAAACCCCCGCACGCCTCCAATTCCGACTCCACGGCACACTGAAAATCGAGCCCTAGACCTATACCCAATTAATTGATATACACAGTGTTCCCAGAACTGAACCATGAGGGACACCACTGCCCACTCTACAAAAAATAATTGCCCTCAACTCCTACTCGGTTTTCTCCCTTCTAACAATTTTTAAAATCCAGTTTGCTATCCTCTCCCCATTCTATACCACTAGATCTTGTCTTGTAATTCCCGATGTGCTACACTGTCAAAGGTTTTGCTGCAGTTCACATACACTACATCCACTGCATTTCCTTTATCTGCAGTATCTGTTACCTCCTGGTGAAGTGGGTTCAGAGGGTGGGGATAATTGAACCAGGGCATTCAGACTCCATTTTGAAATCTCACATTCTGTCCTTAGTTATATTTCCAATATAAATCCTTATGTCCACATTTATAATGGAAACTGTATGTAAACTTGACATGCTATAATTACACCCTCTCACCAGCAGTGGAGGAAGTAGAAGAAAAGGAGAGTGGGGGTAGACACAGGCACAATCAAGAGCGGAGAGGGGGAGACAGAGGGAAAATGGGGACAGAAAAATAAAGAAAAATATACTCTTGAAATAACATAGGATGCCAGCTCAAATTCCTCAACTCCAATCATTTCTGCCAGCAGCTTAATAACTGTTAAAAGTTCTTATTAAAAGAACTTACAGAAGTTTTAGTTGGGGACAAGGCCACCCAAGAATGGACTGCAAATTTTTAAAAAGCAGCAAGTCAGGGGTACGGTAACCAGAGAGGAGGCCACAGATTAGCACAGGGGGGAAAAAACTTTAGCCGACCGGTGAAACAACAGAGAAAACAGCGGCGTGAGGTCCACATTGGCAACAATGAGGGAACGGAAAAGGCAACAGGTGCGGCCAAGAGCAGAATGGGGGACTAGGAGGGAACAAGACAAAAAATTAACAAAGACCTATTTCTCTTTTATTTATTGAGAAGATTTCAAATAAAAATTATTTTAAACCAAAATTGTGTGTGTATGTGTGTAGATTCAAGATAAATTATCTTTAGGTTACTGTTTGAAGAGAATCATAATGATTGCCAAGCTGGCAGAGAGTTACTCCACAGTCACCCATGATAATGTAAACAGCATGTCAAGTTTACATTAGGTCAATCCCATATTAAAAATGGACAAAGAAAATTGTAATGGGAAATTGAAACAAAAAGTGACAAAAGCATGACATCAAGTAGTCAAGTGGTACAGATGTAACTAAATTCAGTTCAGAGAATAAAAATCATGCTGGATTTAATGTTTCTTGTACATTTTTAAGTGCTATTGTTCAAAGATTCATTTTGAACAATTAAAAATATCCATAACAATGGTCAACAAATAAAACATTTTATGTAAGTCCACGGAGCCCCTCTCTTGGCCATGTCATTGCCCCTACTTCACTGACTCACAATTACAGCATCCCATTCCTAAATCTATCTTTCACTTGTTCCATCTTAACTTTGTCGCAATTCCATTATTCAATAAAATGTGCTCACTAAGTGCTTACTCACACTCCCATTATCTGCGGTCCTGATTATTTCTATTTTCATGGAAGTTGGGAGGAGATGAGGCATAGCTTTTTTTAAAAATGCAATTGAGCATTTTTAACTGATTTGTCGCAGATTTATTCTTGATCTAGCTGTACAAGTACTTGTTACCTGGATGTCCAGTACCATGTAGAAGTTACTATCCATGCAGCTCTGAAAATTCACCTCAGATCTGGAGATCAGTGGATATTCGGGGCTTTTCAAAGGAACAGGAATAGGCCATTCAGGTCCCTCAAGCCTGTTCCGTCATTCAATGTGATCATGGCTGATCTGTATCTCACCTCCATCCACCTGCCTTGGCTCCATATCCTTTTATACCCTTGGCTAGCAAAAATATATCGATCTCATTCAAAATTATTAATTCAGTTAGCATCTACTGCTTTTTGTAGGAGAGTGTTCCACATTTCTACTATCCTTTGCGTGAAGTGTTTCCTAACTTCTTTCCAGAACGGCTTGGCTCTGATCTTAAGGTCCCCTGTCCGAGACTCCCCCACCAGCGGAAAAAGTTTCTCTCCATCTACCCTGTTAATTACTTTCAAAATCCTAAAAACCTCAATCAAATCACTGTCCAGCAGACTAGCAGGAGTTCGATTGCCAGTAAATTTCACAAATATATATGTATTTAATTTTGTTAATTGAATTATATCGTTCTTATCTGCACATGCTGGGAACCTGATTAGATAATGCAGACCAATCACAAGCTTGAATCGGTTTCAAACCCAGCATTGGAGTGCTCTCAATTATGCACCAATTTCCATTATCCAGCAGGTGGTGCAGGAGACAGGCCTTCTCCTCCATTATGTGCATAATCGAGGTTCCATTGTACTGAAAATTGTTGTTTCAGCAGAACAACCACACAGATATTATTTATTTCTATGCTTAAATCTAGCAGCCCAAAGTGCATCACTGACCAGATATAGAGTTAGAGAAATGTGACCAAAATTAAGCCACACAACAACAACTTGTATTTATATAGTGCCTTTAACGTAGTAAAACATCCCAAGGCACTTCACAGGAGTATTAGAAAACAAAAATTTGACACTGAGCCACATAAGAAGAAATTAGGGCAGATGACCGAAAGCTTGGTCAAAGAGGTAGGTTTTAAGGAGCGTCTTAAAAGAGGAAAGAGAGGTGGAGAGGTTTAGGGAGTAAGTTCCAGAGCTTAGGGCCTCGGCAACAGAAGGCACAGTCACCGATGGTTGAGCGATGAAAATCAGGGATGCTCAAGAGGGCAGATATCTCGGGGGGGGGGGTGGGGGAGCGGGGGGAACAGGTTGTGGGGCTGAAGGAGATTACAGAGATAGAGAGGGGCGAGGCCATGGAGGAATTTGAAAACAAGGATGAGAATTTTGAAATTGAGGCACTGCTTAACCGGGAGCCAATGGAGGTCAGCGAGCATAGGGGTGATGGGTGAATGGGACTTGGTGCACGTTAGGACATGGGCAACCGAGTTTTGGATGACCTCAAATTTACGTAGGGTAGAATATGGGAGGCCAGCCAGGAGTATGTTGGAATAGTCAAGTCTAGAGGTAACAAAGGCATGAATGAGGGTTTCAGCAGATGAGCTGAGGCAAGGGTGGTACGGGCAATGTTACGGAGATGGAAATAGATGGTCTTAGTTATGCTGCACAGAATAAGTAAATCATGCAAAATATGAAGTTGCTCAAGCAAAAGTGAAAACCAAAAACACATTCCCTGCTCAAATTGCATGCTTCAGTAATGGAGAAAAAATCTGCTCTCGAGTGCACCCAACCTTATACCTGCCAATAACTATCTAATTTCTAGCATAAATGCATTTTTTTCATTTTCATAACTGTCAATTAGTATTACATAGAGCAGAGATATTTCTATAAAATTGATGGTATAAATATACCTGTAGCTTCCATAAAATTGTAGGTTAGTTAGAAACCCAAGTAACTGATCTTTTGATCTAAACAAGTTAATTGCTGTGGCTTTTCATATTTATATATCACAATGCTCTACTCTTTGGTCCTTTTCCCAAATTCTAACTTAAAAAATTAAATTTACAGAAACTGCTTCTTATCTTCATCTTTAAATTAAGCACTTCCATAGTTTTAAAAAACTGTCATGTTATATATGTTTCTAAAATAGCTTTTCTTATGTTTCTTCCATTTTATTTTCTCTCCCTTTTGTAAGTCTCATATTTATTCCCTGTACTAGAGTCCCAATATCACTTTTACTGTAGCATTTTCTCACTTCACTGCTCTACAGCCTCCCAGGAAAGTGAAGAACTTCCAAGCACGAGCTAATGCATTCACAACACTTTATGGATCCTGCTGTGCCTATCACTCCCACAACAGTGTATGAATCCCTTCAGTGGGTTCTGCCCTGCTCATGGCTCCAAAACCACCTTGGTCACAAGTGCCAGCAGCTTTCTCTGTGACTGGGGCATATTATCACTCCTTGACCTCTCTACATTGTTCAACATGGTCAATCGCCCCACCCTTCTACACTGCCTCTCCTTGGTGGTTCAGCTCTGCGAGATGTCCTTTTGGTCTTCTCTTGTTCATCGCATGCTAACACCTTAACACACCAATGGACTCTCAAAGTATAAACATTTTGCACATAGACAGGTATAGTAAACTTACATAAATAAGTATAGCCATCAAAACAAATATATGAGAACTAAGAAGCATTTCAAATGTAAATATACCAAACTAAAAAAGGTGGTGACAGTCTGAAATCCTATCAGATGTGTTGCCAGTATCAATGAACTACAATTATCTGGATGGAGGAAATGATGAAGGAAGATCGATCAACTTAATGAGTTGCATTTTCCTTAAGGTCACATGTACTGTAAGTCGCAGCAAGATCAGGATTTAATACTACTGACAGACTGAGGTTACTGCATTTCATTTATGTCTGAATCTATATTTTTACTGTTGCAGGATGATGCATCAAGCAACACAAAGGAGTGTTATAATTTTTACATAAAACAAAATGGTCTAGAAATGTTCAAGTTTATAGACATAAGGCATGTGTGTGCATATTCCGCACCAGAAGTTCACTGCCTGCCTTATTGGTAAAGGCTCCAGTATAGGCATCCAAAGCCCACACCTGAAACAGGCCCTTTCCATAGGTAATTAGGAGGCCTAACACCTGTTTCAAGCCCGCTTTGCAAAATTTGTTAGTGACTGACCGCAGCATGTTCGTGAATGCTCCAGTCAGTATTCTCAGGTGCTTGGAAGCCAAACCAGTAGTCCTTAAAAGAGACCGCTGGAGGCTGCCTCCTGAAAGCTAAGTTTTAATATTTTTAAGTATTTATTTTTTACTTACCTTATTGTGGAGCCAGGAGGAGCAAGAGTGCTTCTTCCCGGAACTAGTGAGCGACCCCTCACATCAGCTGAATTATAACTGCAGCCAATGTGGAATCACAAAGAAATTGAACCACAATATACTGTACATTGATCAAATGTACATTTATCTCACTCATTTCACTAGAACAATACAAGGAATATGAGGTTATGTTTGTAAAGAAAAAGTTGGAAAAATTGAGTATTTTTACTAGAACAGAGAGGATTAAAGGCGAACCTAAGAGATGTTCATGGTTGAGAGGGTAAATGGTGAAAATTTGTTTCCATTGGTTGGCGATTCAGTAACAAGTGGACTTAGGAACATATGATATAGGAGCAGGAGTAGGCCATTCGGCCCCTCGAGCCTGCTCTGCCATTCAACAAGATTATGGCTGATCTGCTATCTCAACTCCACTTTCCTGCACTATCCCCATATCCCTTGATTCCCTTAATATCCAAAAATCTATTGATCTCTGTCTTGAATATACTCAACGACTGAGCCTCCACAGCCCTCTGGGGTAGAGAATTCCAAAGATTCACCACCCTCCAAGTGAAGAAATTTCTTGTTTTAGTCCTTAAATGTCTGACCCCTTATTCTGAGACTGTGACCCCTGGTTCTAGACTCCCCAGCCAGGGGAAACATCCTTCCTGCATCTACCCTATCAAGCCCTGTAAGAATTTTGAATGTTTCAATGAGATCACCTCTCATTCTTCTAAACTCCAGAGAATATAGGCCTAGTCTACTCCATCTCTCCTCATAGGACAATCCCCCCATCTCAGGAATCAGTCTGGTGAACCTTCGTTGCACTCTCTCTGCAAGTATATCCTTCCTTAGATAAGGAGACCAAAACTGTACACACTACTCCAGGTGTGGTCTCACCAGGGCTCTATATAATTAGAGTAAGACGTCTCTACTCTTATACTCAAATCCTCTTGTAATAAAGGCCAACATACCATTTCCTTTCCTAATTGCTTGCTGTACCTGCATGTTAACTTTCAATGATTCATGTACAAGCTCACCCAGGTCCCTCTGAACACCAACATTTTTCAATCTCTCGCCATTTAAAAAAATACTCCGCTTTTCTATTTTTCCTACCATAGTAGAAAGCTTCACATTTCTCCACATTATATTCCATTTGCCATGCTCTTGCCCACTTAGTTAACCTGTCTATATCCCCTTGAAGCCTCTTTGCATCCTCCTCAACTTACATTCCCACCTAGCTTTGTATCATCAGCAAAAAGCTCAATACCATCCGGGTCAAAGTAATCCGCTTGATCGGCACCCCATCCACCAGCTAAAATATCCACTACCTCCACCACCGGTGTAGTCGCTAGTGTGCTATCTACTGGATGCACTGTAGCAAGTCACCAAGGCTTCTACGGCAGCATCTCCCAAACCCATGATTTCCACCACCTAACTGGACAAGGATGTCAGGTGCATGGGAACACCATCACCTCGAAGTTCCTCTCCAAGTCGTACACCATCCCGAAACTCCCTACCTAACAGCACTGATGGAGTATCTTCATCACATGTACATCAGTGGCTCAAGAAGACCCACCACCACCTTCTTAAGGCAACTAGGGATGGGCAATAAATGCCGGCCCTAGCAATATTTAATTAGAAATAATCTATGTTTATCTTCTCTATTCCTTTTGTCATTCTGAACATCACTCAATCTTCTCAGTTTAAGAGGATACAGCCCTAGTTGCTCTAGCCTTGTAATTCACTTGTCACCCCAGTGTCATATTAGTAAATTTGTAGTGCCCTTTTCCCAGAGCTATTTTACCCCTCCTATAGTGAACATCCCAAAATTACACAAAATATTACAGAAGTGGATTAACCTTCATTTTGTTAAGATTCATCCTAATTTATCTACTTTTGTACTAAATTCCTCTAATTATAAAACACCTGTCCACCCAATTGTAAGGATTTATGGCCTAGAAATTCAGTTGTTAGCACCAGCCGCTAGCGCCTTAGGAGGAGAAGTGGGGCGCTAAGCGGCTAGCGCCCGGGCGCAGTGCGATCTGTGCCTCTCGCGAACTTCACTCAAGATTTAGCGGCGGCGCAAAACCGCAGCGCCTGCTCAGCTGCGCACGCAGATCCTGACGTCATTTTATGGCGCAACGCCCTTGGTGCGCCCCGAACCGGAACTTCAGTGGCGCCGCCCTTCTTTGCGCCTGGTGCCCCCAGCGACTGGTAGAGGGGAACGGTTCCCAGTCACTGCGGGGCGCGCTATTTAAAGGGGACTCCTCCTGCATTATAAGTGGCAGCCATTTTGTGCCAATCCTTCTGTGTGACAGACGGATATTTGGAGAGAGACAAAGGCAGAGAGCTTTCTGCTTTGACTCAGCGCTCGCACAGGTACTTCTGGCTTCAGGCCAGAGCTTAGCACTTGGATTTCACTTTCAGTGCCATAGCCTTGAGTCGCCACATATAATGGGGGCTGCAATGGGTGGAAACGTTGGCTTTCTGCATTGCATTCAAAGGGATCAGAGACGCCGTGAGAGAGTGCCAGTCATGGCCAGACGGAGAAGGGCCAACAGGCGTCGGCACAGGAGGCCTTACCCACCCAGGGTATACCGCCAGCAGTTCTCATATCTGAACATGTCTGAGGAGCAGTGTGTTCGGAGGCTGCGATTCAGAAGGGAGGTGGTCACTGAGATCTGCCACCTGCTTTGCAGAGGTCTACAGCCACATCTGAGGAGCAGGACGTCTCTGTCGGTGGCAGTGAAGGTGACGGTGGCTCTCAACTTCTATGCCACCGGCTCCTTCCAATCCGCTACTGGGGACATTGCCAACATCTCCCAGTTCGCGGTACATTGCTGCATCTGCCAGGTGAACAATGCCCTTTTCAGAAGGAGACGTCAGTACATCTCCTTCCCCATGACCCTGGACAAGCAGCAAGAGCGTGCAATGGGATTTGGAAGAATAGCGGGCTTCCCCATGGTCCAGGGCGTAGAACTGATGAACCAGCAATGGTCAGGCCTTGCTTCAGGGCTGCAGTGTGCAGGGCATGGCAGCCAAACAAGTCGACCCTCCCCCTTTAAGAGCTGACCGGCGCCAGCGTGTCTGCCTTCATTCAGAAACTCCCCACACCTGCGCTGCGCCCGCCCTCGGTGTTAGCGCCTCGGCACGCCGGCTTAGCGCATTATGATAGTCGTGCATTGCCTGCTTTAGTGCAGCAGCAGTCTCTTGGGGCGATGCAACTGAATATCGGCGAAGGTGGCGCTAAGTTGCGCCGGGCGCTAAATTTAGCGAACGCCCGGCTGTAGCGCCCCAAACGTGGCTATACTGAATTTCTAGGCCTATATGTCTGCATGCCTTGATCCCTTTGCTCCTTCACTACATTGAGAAATTTATCAATATATATTTCTATTTTTTATTTTTGTTCCCAAAACATATGACTAATTTTTCTGTACTGAACTGCATCTGCCACTTATCTGCACATAGCTCTAGCTTGTTTATTTCATAGGAACAGGAGCAGGAGCAGGCGCAGGCCATTTAGCCCCTCTAGCTTGTTCTGCTATTCAATGAGATCATGGCTGATCTGCGACCAAACTCCATATACCCGTCTTTGTTCCATATCCCTTAACACCTTTGGTTAACAAAAAACTATCAATCTCAGATTTAAAATTAACAACTGACCAACATCGACTGCTGTTTGCGGAAGAGAGCTCCAAACTCTACCACTCTGTGTGTAGAAGTGTTTCCTAACTTCACTCCTGCAAGGTCTGGCTCTAATTTTTAGGCTATGTCCCCTAGTCCTAGAATCCCCAACCAGCGGAAATAGTTTCTCTCCATCTACCCCATTAGTTCCCCTTAATATCTTAAAAACTTTGATCAAATCAGCCTATAACATTCTAAATTCCAGGGATTACAACCCTAGTTTGTGTAATCTCTCCTCATAATTTAACCCTTGGAGTCCAGTTGTCATTCTGGTAAATCTACACTGCACTTTGTCCAAGGCCAATATATCCTTCCTACAGTGTGGTGCCCAGAACTGAACACAGTACTTCAGGTATGGTCTAGCCAGGGCTTTGTATAGCTGTAGCATGACTTCTACCTCCTTATATTCTGGTCCTATAGATAAAAAGCCCAGCGTTCCATTAGCCTTTTTGATTTCTGTACCTATCCATGACATTTTAATGATCTATGTACATGGACCCCCAAGTCTCTTTGGACCTTTGCTGTTCTAGCTTTTCACCATCTAGAAAGTACTCTGATCTATCCTTTTTAGGTCCAAAGTGGATGATTTCACACTTATCTAGATTTAAGTCCTCCTGCACTCTTCATAACAGTTTGCTACATCTCCCAGTTTGACATCAACAGAAAACTTAAGACATCCTTCCCTTTATGTCTAAGTTCAGATCATCATTGATATAAACAGAGTAGTCCCAACAACTATCCCGGAGGTACCTCGCCAGCCACTGTCCGTCAGTCTGATCAACATCACCTTACCATAACCCAGTCTGCCTTTTAGCCATCTCTTTATCTATGCCATCACTTTCCCTTTGATGCCATGCATTTAATTTTCTCAACCGATTTCTTATACGCCATTTTATTAAATGCTTTCTGGAAGTCTATATAAACCACATCTTCCACATTTCCCCACCCAACTCCTCAAATCTATACTTTCCATTATTTTCTCCAAAAATTCTATGGCTAGTCAAATATGATCTACGCTTCACAAATCCATGTTGACCATCTCTTATCTATCTAGTCACTTCTAAAGATTAATGTATTTTATTGCTAATTATGGTCTCTAACATATATCTAACCAATTGATCGTGCCTGGTTTATTCCTTTACAACCTTCTGAAGGAATGTAACATTAGCCACCTCCACACCTTTGACATAACTCCTGGCTCTAATAAATTTTACAAAATCAATGTTAGCCCCTCCAGTATTTCCTCACTAGCCCCCTTCAATATTCTGGATTGCATACCATCTGGTACCAAGCATATCAATTTTTAGTACCGGCCCTTAAGAGGCCGTTTCCTTATCAATGCATTTATCTATTGTTTGCCCTCCTATTGCTTTTCTCATAAGCCTTTAAAAACTCCCTTCATTCTCTTTCGTAAATACTGAAGTAAAATATTCCCTAAGGAACTCTGCCATTTTTTTTACCTACCATATAATCTCACAATGCTCATGCGTGGCCCAACCCCTCCTTAATGACCCTCTTTTATACTAATTTGTTTGTAAAAACCTTTGCCAATACCTTTTACATATCCTGCAAGTCTTTCTTCACACTCCATCTTAGCTCTCCTTGCGTCATAGTGAATGTTACCAAGTAATGGAGATGCCATTCCTTGAACTTTTAACACATACCTTAGCATTCATAAACTACATTCTTAAAAACTTAATGATGTACCAGCTCAAGTGCAATGCATGTTCATGTTCCATTTGAACACAAGAAATAAGGTTTTCCTTTTTTTTTTATTGATGGTGGCATTGTCAGCAGAAGATCAATAAATAACTGACAAATTGGAACTGTGACAGCAGTGAAATAATTTAAAACAAAAATACATTTTAAATATCAAAAATAAAGTCAAAAATTCTGGAAATGCACAACAAATCAGTCAGCATCTGAAAGAGAAAGAAAGGTCAAGGTTTCAAGTGTGATCCTTCATTAGAACTGAAAATTTAAAGTCCTGAAGAACATCACACACAAAACATTATACAATATCAGATCAAAACATTGGCTGAGAATTTGCTGGAATGCGGCATCTCGCAGTGAGCGCCAGGAGATGGATTGTGTTCTTCACCCTTCAGCTCCAATTCATTTTGCACAGCAAATTTTTTTTTTTTAATCCATTCATGGGATGTGGGCGTCGCTGGCAAAGCCAGCATTTATTGCCCATCCCTAACTGCCCTTGAGAAGGTGGTGGTGAGCCGCCTTCTTGAACCGCTGCAGTCCGTGCGGTGAGGGTACTCCCATAGTGCTATTAGGGAGGGAGTTCCAGGATTTTGACCTAGCGACGATGAAGGATCGGCGATATATTTCCAAGTCAGGATAATGTGCGACTTGGAGGGGAACTTGGAGCTGATGGCACCTGCTGCCTTTGTCCTTTTAGGTGGGAGAGGTCGCAGGTTTGGAGGTGCTGCCAAAGAAGCCTTGGCGAGTTGCTGTAGTGCATCTTGTAGATGGTACACACTGCAGCCACATTGCGCCGGTGGTGGAGGGAGTGAATGTTTAAGGTAGTGGATGGGGTGCCAATCAAGCGGGCTGCTTTGTCCTGGATGGTGTCGAGCTTCTTGAGTGTTGTTGGAGCTGCACTCATCCAGGCAAGTGGAGAGTATTCCATCACACTCCTGACCTGTTCTTGTAGCTACAGTATTTATGTGGCTGGTCCAATTAAGTTTCTGGTCAATGGTGACCCCCAGGATGATGTTGATGTTGGGGGATTCAGCGATGGTAATGCCGTTGAATGTCAAGGGGTGGTGGTTAGACTCTTTCTTGTCGGAGATACTCATTTCCTGGCACATGTGTGGCGCGAATGTTACTTACCACTGATCAGCCTAAACCTGAATGTCGTCCAGGTCTTGCTGCATGCAGGTACGGACTGCTTCATTATCTGAGGAATTGTGAAGGGAACTGAACACTGTGCAATCATCAGCTGGAAGTGTGAGTTGATAAAGGTGCAGTGAGATCTAAAGGGCAACTGGAAACTTGGTGAATGACGAGACAAATAGTTTATCTCCTTAACCAAAGAAATTTAAAGATTTGAATGGTTAGCAAAGCTCTGAAGTGGCAGGTTGGACATCATCACTAAATTTAATATGTAGGAAAATGTGTAGTTCTAATTTATTTTGCCTGTGGAACATGACGCATAAACATATGAATAAGACAGCTCTTGCCCAGGGTTCAGTTTATTATTTTAATTCATGAAATTCAGGGACTGAAGGCAGCCACCACCTACATGCAGAAGCTATATATTTTATAGCAATTCAAAGCATGATGTTACTTGTGGAATCAGCTTGGTGATTGTTGGTTCGTGGATCCACATACTTTGCGGGATGGAGGTGGGGGTAACTCTAAATCCTGACAAGCTGAAACAAATTTAGAATTGACTTTACTCCAAGCCAGAACCCGTAACAAATCAATTTAAGAAATCAGTTTAGTCCGTTAAATAAATCAGTTTAACTTTCATCCTGGTTGCATGCTTTGTAGCATGTGCAGAACGGTTATCATTTAATTGTTAACTGGTTTCAAAGTGGATGGCCACTGGAAACATAAATTATCCCATTAAAAGGGTCCTTATGCTGTTAAATAGCAGCCCTAACTTTAATTTATATTTGCAGCACAAATGCAGCAATTTCTTGACACTCATTGGGAGATTGACGGTGAGCTCCAGTTTTTGGGAGGCTAACGGTATAGCGGCGCAAATCATCCAGCAATTTGTGGCGATTCACAACTCACAGTATAGCTCTTCCTTGCCACAAATTGCTGGATATTTTCCACACTATTAATGGCGTACACCTTTAACTCGTCATTATTTTGCCAGCAAATTCTGGATTATCTAATCTCAGATGCTGACTGACCTGCTATGCATTTCTAGCATTCCCTATTTTCCCCTTTTCATTTTCTATATTTAAATATAACTAGCGCCATCTTAACAAATTGAACAATCAATCAGTTTAATTTTTCTTGAGACTCATTCATAAAGATCAACTTACCTGTCCTATCGATTGAACAATAAAGTCAACCACCAGTTTGGACTCCTTGCTAAACATGCTTTGCCAAAGCTTATCCACGAGTCGTTGTGTGAAGTAAAATACATTGTTCACTAATATATTGTAACTTCCTCCACTGGTAATAGGTAATGTTGCATCCTCACCTAAAACAGTTATAAAAAAAACACCAAAAATGTTCTGTTATACTGTAGAATGAAGTATGACAGTCACAATAAACAGTATTACATAATGATAATAAATACATTAACTTCAATATAATTTCTATTCTTCAAGATTTAAACTTTTAGTTATGTGTATTGTTTTTAAAAAGTGTCAAGTTACTTGTTTGTAAGAGTTTATTGAGGTGAGGCATCATGCAAGTAGAATTTCTCTCAATGACTTTGGAACACTAAGGGGGCGATTTTGCCAGCCCTGGGGAGGCAGGACTGCCAGGAAAATGGCAGAATTTGGGGACGGGTGCCCAACCTGCCCCCATGTCATCTTGCCAGGAGGCAGGTAGCCATCCCACGTCAGGTCCCATCTCCTTGGAGGCGGGAGGGGATTAAAGCCTATTAACTGCCTGTTAACAGGCAGAAAATAGGATTATCCCCTTTTTGCCCTCACAAGTGTGGGCTTCCCGAAGGCTCCAAAACCCGCCAGCTCAGCTCAGCTCAGCGAGTACTGGGTCTGCGGGGTGCAAAGGTAAGTGATGGGTGCAAGAGTAGAGAGGTGAGTATCTGAGGTAAGTGCAAAGTGTTAGTAAAAGTGTACTTACCTTTGTTTATTCCTGCAGGCTTCAGTCGGTGTGTATGCGGAGAGTCTCGGACCTCCGCGTTAGAGGTAACAGATGGCTGTTGCATTCTCCAATGTAATAACCATCTCATTTCTGTAAAAGAAAGAAGTTTGATGAAGTCTTGAATTGAAGACCTCATCAAACTACAGGGAATGTCACTGTTTGACAGCTTCACAGATGACAATTTGACAGACGAAACGTCATACGTTAACGTTCTCTGCAAACGGCTTTCCCTTAATTGGCCTGCTAAGCGGGCTTAACAAGGTCAATCAAGGGAAAATAGCGTGGGTTGGCCACAACTCCATGAAGGCGGCACATCGAACCGCCAAGCAGCAGTCCCGCCTCCAACGTGCCCCCATTAACAAAATCGCCCCCTAAGTTTATTAATTTGCCCATGTTAAAAACTGCCCAGTGTAGGTGGTAACGAGGCATATTGATATAAACCATCATGTCAATAATAAGCACATTTGGCATTACTAAATATTTACTTTTCATTGTTTATTTTTAATCAGTGGGGCAGCACTTTATACTCACCTCATTAAAAGTTGCAGCATGATGCTTTGACTATTATCAAGATCACAGACAACTAGAATTTCTGATGAAGGGTCACTGACCTGAAATATTAACGCTTTCTCTCTCCACAGATGCTGCCTGACCTGCTGAGTATTTCCAGTTTTCTGTTTTTATTTCAGATTTCTAGCATCCGCAGTATTTTGTTTTTGTATTTGAATTTCTAGTAACTATAATAACCATTTCAAGAGATGTCCTAAATTCATTATTATCCATCAAACGAGGGGCATAAAATACACAATATCTTTGCAACACCACTGAGTCACAAACCTCAAAAACAAAGTTCAAGATTGCCATAAGCTCATCATAGTGGAAATCACTATACTACAGAATGAATAAAATTTATGAATAGAAAGAACTACCAGCAGTATTCATTCTTCAGTTTTGAAGAAAATCAGGAGCCTCAGAAAATCAGCCAAGAATATCAGCTTGTGAAAAATAGAAGTTTATGTGCTGACCTGTTACAGGTCTCTAGCTAGAAACCTAAACTTGTTATTTTGCTCCAATTTGTGAGCAATTATTCCAAATTGTCAAAAACAGACAATGCTAGCATTTACAAAACTGCAAATTGAGCAATATGTCACTCACATTAAGCTACAATGGTGAGCTATTTATTTTTAAATGCAGTCTTTCTTTAATTCAGCAATTGAATCTTTATCATCACTAAATCGCAGAGACCCATGCTTATTTAAGCAGTGCATTTCTATTACTGTATCTTGTTACTGACATCTACTGGTTAGGATTTGCACCATTATAGGCTTTCAAAACTGTAGGCCTTTTAACAAATGGTACACATATCCAATGCAGGCAACTCTACTCCAATACTAGTAAAACCAACAAAAGGATCATATAAAATAATCTGAAAGCATAGATTGATGCACATTTAGCATATTCCTTGCACAACGTTTCATTGGAATTGATCCAAATTGGACAGTGTCTCTTCCACAGACACTGGGCAGAAGGAACTGTACTCAGACCCACCTAACAAAACGTCTGCTGCTAGTAAGTGATCCATCACACTGTCCAAAATGCAAGTTTGGAATTCTTTTTGCTGAGCTCGTGTTGATCTGTCAGGTGATGCCTTGAAAACAAAAAAAACACCAACATTAAGAATCTGCATTACTTTGCTTGAAGGTATAGCCCTGTTTCACAGCTTTCGTTTTTCAATACAACATGCTCCACAATTGTGGTTGAGAACATAAACATGGTGCCCACAGTATAATCTTAGACAATAGCACATTTACCTTTCCTGCCAGCTGAAGATCCTGTGGGTGTGTCTAGAACCACAGACTGCAGTCTGAGATTCCAAATATGCCCAAATAGTTAGCAGTTGGAGCAAGCTAAACAAATATAAACAATGTTATACTGCTATAACCTCAATAATTAAAGGGATTGAAGATGTTTTACTGCTGGGACTGTTTTGGGAAATTCTTCAAAAATAAGTGTTGAAAACACGAATGCACTGAAGCTTTAGTTATGGAAATAATCACTAGGTTCCGAGGTACTATTTTCATCAATAAGAAAAATTCACTGTAGCGGAAATGCATGAATATGATCAGAATGTGCAACACAAATTTACATCATCTGGAGTCCTTTAATTTTAGGGACAACCTGAAATTAATGTGTTGCATGCAGCTGCAGCTTTTGAAGTCATATCAGTGCTGCAGCTTTGAAGTTGTATCAGTGCTGCAGCTTTGAAGTTGTATCAGTGCTGCAGCTTTGAAGTTGTACTGTAAACAATGAAGTGCTCTGGTGTTTCAGCATGATAAAATTTCAGGACATCAACTCAGCCGGAATTCCCCAAATAAACCACTTGCAGGCTAAAATCAGAATAGTACTGCACAGGAGGCGGCCATTTGGCCCATCGAGTCTGCACGGCTCTTTCGAAGAGCAATCCACTCCTCCAACTCTTTCACCATGTTCCTGCAATTTTTAGCCTTCAAGTAGTTATCCAATTCCCTTTTGAAAGCTACTATTGAATCTATATCCATCACCCTATCAGGCAGTGCATTCCAAATCCTAACCACTTGTTGCATAAAAAAGCTTTTTCTCCTGTCACCTCTGGTTCTTTTGCAAATCACCTTAAATCTGTGCCCTCTAGTTATCAACCTGTCTGCCATTGCAAACAGTTTTGCTTTATTTACTTTATGTAAACCTTCATGATTTTAAACACCTCTATCAAATCTTCACTAAGCCTTCTCTGCTGTAAGGAGAACAACCCCAGGTTTTTCAGTCTATCCACATAACTAATCCCTCATCCCTGGAAGCATTCTAGTAAATTTCTTCTGCACCCTCTCCAAAGCCTTCACATCCTTCCTAAAGCGTCGTGCCCAGAATTGGACACAATGCTCCAACTGGGGCTGAACTAGTGCTTTTAAAAAAAAAAAAAATAGGTTTAGCCTAACTTCCTGGCTTTGTACTCTGGCTCTATTTATAAAGCCCAGGATTCTATATGCTTTATTAACTGCTTTGTTAACCTGTCCTGCCACCTTCAAAGATTTGTGCACAAACACCCCAGGTCTCTCTGTTCTTGCACCCCCTTTAAAATTGTACCATTACATACTGACATTAGTCGAGGTTTTTTTGATCAAGTCATCTGACCTCTTGTTCAGGCACCAAAGTTGTTGGGGGTGAAAGAGTGAGATGAGTATCTAAAAATGGTTAAGAAAATAAACAAATGGAGAGAGAACAACATTTATTTATACATTTATTATTTCAGATGTATCAACACTTACCTCTAACAGCAGGTCTATAAGAGTAGTCTGTTTACTAGCAGGTGCAAGACACAGATTTTCTATCACAAGGACACGCATGAAGTCAAATACAAACTTCTTGGCAGGATGGTTGGTGAGGAAAGTTTTTGCCCCCACATTACAATATTCTGATTGACTCCTATTCATGCCAGTGTCACCTGCAAATGCCTTGAATTCTTCAGCAGGTGAGCCCACTTCATCATCAAGATCACTCACCTGAATAAAGGCCATAGAGAGTTCACATCATCTTACAGTTATAAGTACGTAATAGTTTGCATAATGTTAATATATACTGTATCTGGGTTAATGCTGATCAAATTTGGTGCAAATTTTATTCCCCCAAAGCAGTAAAAATAAAATTGCAGCAAATTAATTCATGTGCATACCCAAGTACTTTTAAAATGTGATGAGGGTCTCTGCCTCTACCACCCTTACAGGCAGTGAAGTGAGTTCCAGACCCCCACCACCCTCTGGGTGAAAAAAGTTCTCAACTCCCCTCTAATCCTTCTACCAATTACTGTAAATCTATGGCCCCCTGGTTATTGACACCTCTGCTAAGGGAAATAGGTCTTTCCTATCCAATCTGTCTAGGTCCCTCATAATTTTATACACCTCAATTAAGTCTCCCCTCAGCCTCCTCTGTTCCAATGAAAACCACCCCACCCTATCCAATTAATTCTCATAGCTACAATTCTCCAGTCCTGGCAACATCCTCGTAAATCTCCTCCGCACCCTCTCTAGTGCAATCACATCTTTCCTGAAATGTGGCGACCAGAACTGTACGCAGTACTCTAGCTGTGGCCTAACTAGTGTTTTATACAGTGTTTTAGAACATAAATAAAATATATTCTCTCTCTTGGCCACTGAATTAACTGACGTCTTAATAGGAATAGTTACCCTGGTTCAAACAGCATTTCCCTCCCCCAGACATGGTTAACAACTGTGATTTTCCCCTCTTGCCAATCAGGCACCCGTGTCCACATTTGGTTCTTCTCCCCTGCATCCCACTACCAGGAACAATTTGAGGGAGACAGAAAAATGATGTGGCAAACCAAAAAGTAAAAAACAATGTACTTTTCACAAGGTCACTAAGTTTTCATTTCATTCACTTTGAAAAATGTTGTGACAATAGCCAGATTGTTTAACATAAGTTAAACACACACCATTTCTGAATATGGCCTGATGTTAAAGGGAAAGACTGTTGCTGCAAATGCACAAAGGAATTCTGGGCTTGTCCAAAGAGGAGCTAGATCCGGAACATTGTGATATAAGTAACGGAAAAACTGCATCAAAGTGACTGGGTATTCTCTGAGCCAGGAGCCTTCCTCTTCAGACTGCCAGGGCTGTAGGAAGAAACAACATATTCAGTACAAAAGGAAAGTAAGTCCTTAATATTTAACACTTAGCTTCATTTTACTCAAAATGCTTCTCCTATCAAACATGCCTATATTTTTCAATCTCGGTGTCATTTAGATTAGAATGGTTTTTGGTAGGTTTCAGACCGATCAAATGGAAATGTGCTGTTTGCACTCAATTTTCTGAGGGTAGCTCGTTTTTCATTATTTGGGGTGTAGATCTGGGCAGTTGCAGGTAGCATACCAGCAGTGGGACAACAATTAAAGAGGAATGTTAGACTAGGGTCACAAAAAGTGTGATAGCTTCAGAAGGCAATCAAACCCATTAGCAGCCTTTGCCAAGACAGAAGGAGCAGGGGATAAAATAGTGACAGGCAGAATTGAAGCAAAAGGAAACTCCAGCTCCTTGCTCGTGCCTGAGCAAAGTGTCCAACACCTATTTAATGGTTTCTGAAGTGGAGGTGGTGCTACATGAGGAAGGTTGGCCTAGAAATTCATTTGCTATCGAAAATGGGCCTGGGGATCGCGGTGAGCTAGCAACCCGTGCCCGTTCGCAGGCAGCACGTGAACTTTGTACTGCCTACTCATTTCCATGATTGGGGTGTTCAGCCCAGCACTGAAGGTGCTGCCAAGTGGCTGAATGCTCAGCAGGAGGTCCAAATTTGTGTGAGGCTAGCACCAATTAAAGCTAGCCTGCATTACTTAAAGGCAGTCTGCACCTCTTAAAGGGGAGGTGCAGTCTGCCTGCAGCAGACCATTCAACTGGTTGAGGAAGACAGTGCAAAAAATTACTTAATTATGGCACAATAGGGGAGAAGGTATGCACCAAATTTCTCCGATGCAGCACTGGAGGCCTTGGTGCAAGAGGTCAATAGGAAGAGAGAGCTCCGCTTTCTACAGGAGGCCAAGAGGCCCTCCAGGCAACAGACCAAAGCGCAGTGGGAGCAGATAGCCACTGTGGTGAATGCCAGCAGTGTAGCTCCGAGGATGTGGACACAGTGCAGGAAGAAGTTTAATGACCGCTCACGAGTTGTCATGGTCAGTGAATTCAT
Source organism: Somniosus microcephalus (assembly GCF_052327205.1). Lineage (NCBI taxonomy): Eukaryota > Metazoa > Chordata > Chondrichthyes > Squaliformes > Somniosidae > Somniosus > Somniosus microcephalus. The sequence continues at coordinate 149,766,257 of NC_140988.1, forward strand.
CTTTAAATGCCATATCCCACAAACTGCACCAGTAGCCTCACACACTGCTCAATTCAGCACACCTCCATCATCACTCACCTACCAACAATCTCTATCAATCATGGCTCATACCTACACAGACATGTTCCATCACACCCTCACACACTTAACCCTGTTGCAAGCCTCACACCCACATCTCAAAGCTTGCACACACTGTCAGCTATTCAACCATGCCAGGTACATCACCCAAATACATTCACCACACTCACTGACACACTTCTCTTTCTCTTGCAGGAAAAGGTGGTGCATAACCAGTGCCAGTAGAACTTAACCGGAGGGGGACAGGCTCGCCTGCATCACCTCACCCCCTTGGAGGAGATAGTGCTGGCCGCTCTTGGGAATTGCACTGCTGAGCCCGTGGCCAGCAGCGGGGCTGAAAGAGTACAAGATGCCGGTATCCTTATAAGTTATCCTCCTTCTCACATCCCACTTCCCCCTCATCCCATAATCTCTTCTGATTTACAAGCTGCACATGGTGTAAGCATGCACATCTTGCTTTCCCCGTCCTTCCCTCACCACAACCCTGCCCTTGTGCCTTTCTCACTTCAGAGACCCAAGAAATCCAACCTGCCCAGCCATTGGTTATAGAAGAAGAAACACCATCACTCGATGTGACACGCAGCCACCAGCTCAGATACTGGCACTGCGCGGAGTTTTGAGGGTAGCTTAGAGGCGGGATCTGCACATCGTCAATCACCGGGCACGAGTAGGCTGCAGCCAGGGCAGGGGGAAAGGGTCTCAGAGGTGCCAGCTCCCAGAAGGGCAAGGTCACACACGAGTTCTGCTGCAGAGGACTCAGATGAGGCAGCCCACAGAAGAACGCTGTTGAGTATGCACAACAAAATGCTTGGTGCATTGGCAGGCCTGCAAGAAAGCCTAAGTGAAATGTTAAGGAGCATGGAGGAGTCCACCTCCAGTCTTGCACAGGGCTTTGGTCAAAGCTTAGAGCCCATCCTTTCCAGCATGGAAGGGGTGGGCAGATCCATTAGCGCACTTGTGGACCCAACATCATGCAGTGTCTGATGGGTCAGCTTCCACTGCAGCACAAGCAGAAGCCACCCTTCATCTGAGTGCTGCAGTGGAAGCTCAGACTGCTCTCATGCAGGCTCAGCTTGAAGCCACGCAAGCTCAGACTGCCACCATCATGGTTGGGTTTACCAGTATGCAAAGGGGCTTGCAGGGTGTCACAGCATTCCAGCCATCTGTCCTGCAACAGATGGCTAGGATTGCTGAGGTGCTACTCCAGGGGCTCCGTGGAGGACAAACCTGCTGTCCTCTCTCACAATGACCGCATTCGTCCTTCCACCACTGCCACTCCAACAGTAGCCTTGCTGTTGTCTGTCAGCCAGCCAGCCCAGACTGCTGCCACCCATGCTGAAGTGGTGCAGTCCACAGCCAGGCCTTCTAGGCCCAGAGATGCTTGAGGATGTCCTGCAAGGCCGGCAGCCTTCCACCAACCATGCTGCAGCCACTGGGGTAGCACTGCGTAGGAGGACTAGGACAGGCAAAGTCACACTGAAGACAGGCACTAAGGGAATGCACAAGGGTGATTAGTTGACTTTGTTAGGTTATATTGGATGGATTGATGGATAAAGTTGGATGGGAATGTTTCTTTTGTGGTGGCTTTAATTTCAGCATTGTGGCCAAGAGGACGCTGTGATGGTCAGTAACAGAGGGAAGGTAAGGTGTTGAACTATTGTTGAATGGGGAATTGGGGTTGCCTTCACTCATATGCAGTCGGATGAGTCGATCACTGACAACCCAAGCAGAAAGGGGCTGTCTGGGTTGCCTCCTCCCTTCTGCTTCCTCCTCCTCCTTAGCTGGTCGCCATATGCCTGGTGGCAAGGGCTGTGCCCTCATGATGGCGAGGTTGTGGAGCATGCAGCAGACCACAACAAATCTTAAGACGCGTTCTGGTGAGTACTCAGGGTTCCTCCAGAGCGGCCAGGCAGCAGAAGCGTTGTTTAAGGACTCCAATGGTCTGCTCTATCAGATTCTATGTGGCAGCATGGCACTCACTGAACACATGCTGCCCGCTATGATTGGGTTGCGGAGCAGAGTCATGAGCCAGGTGGTCAGTGGATAGCCCTCGTCGTCCAGTAGCCACCCTCTGGTTTGTCGTGGTGGCTCAAAGACTGAGCGAACAGTAGACGGGCACAAAATGAAAGCATTATGACTGCTGCCAGGATACCAGGCATTCACCATCATGATGTGCTGAGCATGGTCACACACCAACTGCACATTCAGCACGTGGTAACCTTTGCGGTTAAGGTACATCTCGGCATTTACCTGCAGCGCACACAAAGCCACGTGCGTGCAGTTGATGGCGCCCTGCACCATAGGGAAGCTCGTTATCCTGCAAAGCCACGTACATGCTCTGCCTGTTTCTCTCTGTTCAGAGAGAAGACAATGAAGTCCCCTCTCCTGGCATAAAGAGCGTCTGTCACCTCTCTTATGCAGCAGTGGACGGCAAACTGTGAGATGTTACAGATGTCGCCTGCTCCAGCCTGGAAGGATCCTGACTCAAAGAAATTCAGGGCCACAGTCACCTTCACAGCCACAGGCAGCGCTGTTCTTGGCCTGGAGTGAGGCTGCAATCTGGTTGCAAGAGGTGGTAGAGTTCTGTAAACATCTCCTTTGTTAAGTGCAGACGCCTCGCACAGAGCTTCTGGCTCAGGTTGCGGTAAGAGAATTGCTCTCGGAAGATCCAAGGTGGATAAGGCCTTCTGCTGAGAGCCCTTCTCCACCTTCTTCTCTATCTGTGAGCAGTCTGTCCTCTTCTTCGCTCCCTCTCATTGTCATGCTGCAGGCCAAGAGGGATGAAACTGAAGCACCCATGACTGGGAGCAAGTGGTCTGACCAGAAACCCTTGAAGACAGAAACAAGGCCTTCTCCACTTGCAATACCACACCCTGTCACCTCATCAATGTTAAACAACTCTAGAAAGCTCCAAATACTTCCACAAACTTACACAGAGCTGTTAGAAATTAATCAGAAACTGACCTGAGAGTGGTTAATGATCCCTTTAAATATCATTGGTAGGCGGTCCTTGCAGCTGCTGAACGCATGTTCAGCTGTGCGAGGTTAACACAGGTCGTTACTTCCACGGTGGAGGATGAAAATGGCAGCGCTGACGTCAAATCCACACTGCACGCTGATTGACATCACGATCTGCCTATTCTACATACTTCTGGTGCACACTCGCAGCGTTGATGCCAACGCCCTCACCAAGATGGCATCCGGCGCAGCCCACACCAAAATTGTGCGCACGCGGCTCAAGACGCCATTTTTGCACCTGAGGCACCCAAACAATGGACACTACGCAATCGAATTTTTAGCTTGTTGTCTTTTGTGCCACTCCATGCAGCATACCTAAGGAGGAGGAGCAAGTTTCATGCTGTAGCTGACTGTTACGGTGACAGCCTTATATTGCATGCTAGTTGCAGGTATCCTTGCAACAGATGGCAAGGCTCTGCATCTGACCCTTTGCTGATTCAGAATCTGTGAAGACAGTGCCCCATTGACACTGCCAGATAAGTGCACCAGGGTTTGCAGATATAATTGGTGGCATCTTGGTGAGTGCTGCCACTAGAGATGGTGGCTGTTGATTAGAGTGCTTCTGAGGCAGTATGACTGGTCAGCCATTCATGTATCTTAGTGGTGCCATTGGGTCTGCTGTCCCAATTTCCTTTGAAAAGAGGATCCTCCAAAGGAGGTCTGGCCATCTCTTTCTGCAGATGGAGATGCGGGTAAGCATAGAGTACCTTATATGTAGCCTAACCTGCCTGGCATAGGTCGATAGATCTTCCTCTTCCAAACACCTCAGATTAGGGAATTCCCATTGGAAGACCCATTAATAGCAACAAAATTAATATTTTTTCACAAAGGCTCATGAGAACCCCAGTGTCTGCAGGAAAAAACCCAAAAGCAATCGAACAGTGACTGAAATATTAAAGATTAAATATATTTACCTGGGCTTTTTAAATCAGCTCCTGTTACAGCCGAGTCCCTAGTAATGCTGGGTGCCCATTTCAAATGGGCATATGTTAGAAACTATGCCCTCCATACCTGATCAGGAGAGGGCGTGCAGGACAGACAGACTCACCACCAAATGAGCATGTACCTAAGGATACCCCTCAGAAACAAAGCCACAATGTAAAATGGGTGGTGGTCTGGTGGGAAATAAACCCAACCTATTTCAACCATCAGCTACCTGCCACCTGATTTACACCATTAAAATGGGCAGCCAACAACAGAAAATCTAGGCTAATGTTACTAGATTAATATAGATTCTAGCCTCAGTATTAGATAATACAACATTCTAAACCATATAATGCATTTCAGATCCTTACTTAGTGAACATACATTGTAACTAGGGCTATAATGAAACCATTTTTGACTTCAAACTTTTTGATGTTTCCTAATGCAAATGTTTGAAGCTACAACTGTGTATTTTGTGTTGGGGATCTACATCAATCAAACCGAAGTGAGATTATTTATTAGAGTGAGGAAAACCCAGTGTTGATGGATGAAACAAAGCAAGTTTAAGATTAGGGTTGAGGCAGACTAGGCTGAGGTACCGAGCACATATCCTCAAAACCACAGAATGATCAAAGCTTAAAGTTTTATTACCGCTATTAATTTTATCCAAGTCTTCCTGTGAGTAGTAAATTGAATTTGTCATTTGCATACTTACAAGATTGAGCATACTCCTCAGCATTCCCAACAATAAAAAAGCAGATTCAGAGCATACAGTGTGAATAGATGCAACCACTGTTCCACTTGAAGCAGGAACCCCAAAGATAAATGTCCAGATGGAATCCAGATCAAACTGTATTAAGAAAGCACATGCCAATATATTTAGTTACCATCTCTAACGCTGGTTTTTTAAAGCTATGATTAAGTGTGACGGTATTTAGCATTAAAATTATTTCATTATTTTTCCAAGTAAAGGCATTATTCACAGACTGCTTTATTCTCAAGTGCCAACTTCAGAGCCTGGGAAGCTGCTGATTTTATAGGGACCAACTGGCTTAATACTGACATGTATACATTGTTTCACTGATCTATATACAAATTTAAATTTAGCTCTGACACAAATTATTCAAGTACAGGGAATTATTCGTCATCTTGTGCAATGGTGGACATTAGAATTTAGCTTTTTATATTCAATTTTTAACAATAAAATGTATTATCCATGCTGTTTTGTAAAGGGAATGAGTTGGCTCACCGTGTTTTATTTGGGTAAGACAGTGACATTGGCAGTAGGAAAAAAGTTTGTAGCTACTTCTACCTAAATTTAAAGGATGATGGGGCCCATTATCCGCTCAGCAAATAAACAGTGAAACAGATGGAGTGAGAAAGTCATGCAATGTTTAGTGGACCTACAGTCATATCTGAAATATTTCTCAGAATTCCACAGTTTCTTCAGGAAATACTTTATTTGCTAGTCCAAATAGTTCTCTGACAAAACAGCACCAGCTGACTGACCCTAATCTGCTTTTTCTTGGCTATCTATAGAACATGTGAAATCAACACTAAAATGCACCTGCACTCTGAAGGAGTCAGAATAATAGATCTAATACCCCATTTATAGTACTGACATAACCTGAAGGAAATAAATGATTTTTTTTGCTTTGATTTTAAGGATATACTAGCAGCTCTGAAACTGACTTCTGTCTGCTCCCACCATTCTTGATCGGCTCCACTCTGCCACTACCTATGTGACCCTCTTTGCAGCTTGCTTGTCAAGTTGTTAATTTTTCTCCTGTTGGTTTCAAAGATTTGAACTTCCTAGGTCTGGAGGATTCATAAAGGCTTCTTCCTAATTGGTGGGGAAAAAAAGCTGTCTCTCATTGTTCTAAATCCACCAATGAGAAAGAAGTTTGTTTTAATCTTCCAGACTCTCAATGTTCAAAATACTACAAACAGAGAAGAAACTTTATTAGCAGCAAAACAGGTTTCTGCAGGCTTTTAACATTAAATGTGTAGATCTTGAAACAATGAGAGCCACTTGTGTTCCTGTAGCTTTTCGGATAAAAAGTCTAGTAACCCAGGTCACCTAATGCAGATACCAGAAAAAATTAGGATATCACTGCTTACCCACCACTGAAGATGCATCATAAATAAGATGTAAAAGTTTCTATCTAAGCTTTAAAATGAAACAGTTAAACTATTAAATGTAGTCACAGTTAAATGTGGCAGTAGCATTTAATTGCTTTGGATTGAAGAATAATTTGCCATTTCCTATTCCACTTGGTTGCCATGTAAAATAATTTTCATCCTTTAAGCTAAACCAGTTTGTTAAATGACTTGTCTCATATTTGCACAAATTGCAGACCTCTCCCCTTGCCATCATTTTCAAGGACAAGATGGAATGGGAAATTCATATTACTCCATGTTAACTAGTTACACCCTTTAACACATCCATTGCATTTTTAATGGATGACAGAATGGGGCCCCAAAATTAAAAAGAAAACATACAAAAGCTTAAAATTAAATGGATTATATACCTGCAGGTTTTCTGGCAGTTCAGTAACTGGCTGCTGGAGGAAAAGGGCCATCAACAGAAAATATAGTTCAGGCACATTGGTATGTTTGGGCAAGAATGACTGGAGAAGAGAGAAACCAGGGACATGGCAAGCATCGCGGTTTATTTCACGCACGGTTGATCTACCACCAGCAATTCTGCCAACATTGAAACCTGAAAAATGAGAAGTTACAAATACATAAAGATCAGTGACTTTTTTTCTGGTATTTTATAATGCAAAATTATCTCTCTTCGTGTGAGGGAAGCATACGACTTCTGCTCAATACTTCATGACAGCATAGCAGCGATTAGAAAATTCAAAATGTTATAAATCACAACTGTAAATTCTCATCCTAACATGGTATGCAGTTCCTACCCACATTCAGCTTGAAGCATGACCATAGTTGCAACAAATCTTAGATGTTGGTTAGTGCAGTATATTGAGCAATCTTTTTTTTCCTGGAGTGGGTTCATAACTGTTGGTAGTCACACTACTGAGTTACTGGCCTCTGTCCCACTGCTGTAGAGGCAGCAATGGAAGAAAAATCCACCATGAGGCTGGTCTCATGCACCTTTCACCAATCAGCTCAGGAATTGCCAAGGGGCAAGATGACACTTCTGGCAATGCAGCACCCTCTCAGTTCTATACTGAAATGTCAGACTAGATTATGTGCTCAAACTTTGAATGGTTCTGCCACTATAATCATCCCAAAGCTAAATTGTTTTTCCTGTGTACTTTCTGAACATATAAAATTTACTAAAAGGTGAATGTGGGAAAAAAAGGTATAATTTTAAGGTTCCTTTTTGTGTTACAATTCACTCTTCTTTGCCACAAAGTGCTGAAGTGAAAAGTTAAAAACATTTTCTTACTTTCTATTGTGTATGAAGTGTGTAGTTTTACAACTTATTTTACTGTAAATAAGATAATACTAATTTATTATCTTATCTACTGGTATATTCATTTTATTGCAAACTCCTTAACCAGACCAATCTGAGGTACATAATTGCAAGGTATCCCAACTAGTCGGAATATATCGCTGTACCCTACTGTGAATGTAATCCAGTTTAGAATGTCCGTTTTTGTGACAAAACAGGGTTCTAAATATTCAGCAGACTTCTTTATACAGCAGTAAATCTTTTGTTTATGTTTTAGGATGTGGGGGTCACTGGCAAGACCTGTATTTATTACTCATCTCTCGATACAATTTTTAAAGAGTCAAGAGTCAGGCTGTTAAGAGTCAACCACACTGGAGTTAAGGATGACAGCTTTCTTTCGTGAACCAGTTGGATTTTTACAACAATTAACGCAGCCTCATGGTCACTTTTATTGATATCAGCTTTTATTTCCAGAATTTTTTTTAATAAGCTGAATTCGAATTCGAATTCTCAAACTGCTATAGCGGGATTTAAACTTGCATTATCTGGATTAATAGTCAAGGCCTCTGGATTAATTAGTCCAGTAACATAACCACTATACTATGGTACCCTACACTTGATTCCTTTAAGAAAAGCTGTACACTAAATATAATATATTCTATGTAATTCAGAAAGCAAACAGGCAATATTCCAGATGTACCAGCTACACCTTGCAACAGAAAGATTTCACACATACCTAATACAGTGCCAATTTTATTTGTGAGAACAGAGTCAGTCTGATCGAGCCAGCCTCCTCCACAAAGCCCTTCTTTAAACTTGGCAAGGATCGACTGGTTGCTCAGCAGTACAACAAGAATTCTCATTGCTGCAGTGACAGTAGTGGGATGTAAATGCTCTTCCATGAACATCAGAAGCCAGTCAAAACCCCAAATCTTCACCAATTCTTCACATGCTCTATGATTTGATGTTGTGGTGTGTTTTGAAAGGAGTAAAAGAGAAAATGACAAAGTAAGCTAAAATCTCTAACTTGAAGAAATGTACAGAAATTGGGTAAAAATCTGATTTAACTAAAATGATAGAAATCCAGTTGTATGTACAGCATTTAGATTTAAATTTTAAAATACCAAGACTACTCAGCCATGCACCTTGGACTCTGGTGAAGAATGGGTGGCCAGCTGCAAACACAATAACCAGAGTTTCTCTGTAATAAGCAGGTTGTAGGTATTTACAGGCGCCCGGAGGTGGAATTTCTGCTGATGCCACATGTGGCAGCCCAGTCAAGATAAGTGACTAGTTGTCTGGGGTAAGCTGAGAGTGAAAGTTAGCAGTGGCTGAGAACTGAACTAAGGTTTTGTGGAACAAAAACACATCATACCACATATTTAATAAAGGAGTATGGTTCCATAATTTTATTTACTTCTATGTTAAAGATTATTAAACTGAATAAAGATATCAACTAAAAATAGTGCTTGAATGTTCCGAAAAGACCAGTAGAAATTCTCGAAAGATGATTTACAAATTTACAAAATGTCTTCAAATTTGACATTCTCTCACTGCTACTTAATTCCACCCACAAAGATCTCAACTCTAAATGCTTGATTTGTACTTGGCATGTAGTGCAATGGCAACAAAATTGGACAGTGAGGATTGTATACAACACAGAAATACAAGACATGACTTGGTTTTAGAAAGGTAATGTCAGAAGAATATGTTATGCTATTACCCCTGCATAATCACAAACTGGATCAGCAATTTACATTCCTCTATCCTTTCCAATACTGTGTATAAAGTAATTATTTAGATAGTATGTAGTGCTATACCCTTCAGCCACTGGTGCTGTAACCTTTACTAGGTGGCAATGCACAATACCTGGGTTCACACATTATCTGTGTTATATTGTAAATACCCTGATGGCGCAAATGGCTTTGCAACCGGGCGCTGCACTGACATCGACTCCTGCTATAATCAGCAGGAGTTTTGCGGCGGTGCTACAGCGTTGCGCCCCGATCTCCTTCGCCCGGAGATTTTGACGTCATTGCCGTGCACATCGCCCTCTGCAGCAGCGCCGGTCGAAAACACTGACACCTGCAGGAGGTGTGCATTGGGTGGCTGGCCGCTTCGGGGCGATGATTAAAGGTGAGGTGGCCGAGGTAACAAAAAAAAACACTTACCTTTCTTGTTGCAGTTTTTTTCGTGGGTTCCTACCCGCGAGCGATCAGCCCAGCATTCTGCTTGAGCGCTGGGCTGATCGCGCAGGATCGTGGCTGCCTTGGTGATCCAGGTAGCTACTTCTTATATTGCAGAGCCTGCAGCGATGGCCCTTTCCTTTAAGGGAGGGAAGGAGCCTTTGAACGCGGCAGTGCTGCACGGCCCATTGTGCAGCACTGCTGAAGTCTTCGCCCCGCCTGCTGCCGATTGCACTCCAAGAAGGAAGTGGAGTGCTTGATTTAACCACTCCACTTCCTTCCTAGAGCGCAAAACCGAATTTTTTTAAAGTTTAGAAACAGTAGCGCCTGGCGCTAATTTTCTCAACTTTTAAAAGTTAGCGCCCCAAACCGGGCTATAATGAATTTTTCCCCCCCTGAAGGGCATTGGACAAATAACTCAAGAATCACAGCAAACTATACAACTTTCATGTGCTTCAAGCAATACTTACTGCAGATTAACACTGTTTTTTTCTTTTGAAGTATACAGTAGCTTTAACAAGATATCCAAGAGTCTGTTTCTCAGTAGAATGGTATTAGCTGAAACAAGGCCACCAAAATCATCTTCTACACCTGTTAAACATGTGAAATACAGAATTTTTCCAAAACTGAGCTGTAGGGTGGCCTTTTAATAAACATTATTTTTACATACTGGTGGAGGCTTGAAAGGATTGACTAACTAACTACCACTTCTATACCTGTAATAGTTTCAAATAACATCAAGAAGGAATTTTTACCTAAATGAATGGTCAAATTTAGGTGTTGATGTTGTTCGTTCTTAATCATTTAAAAAAGTTACAAAAGGAAGACAGTGATAGGAGAGACCTACAATGGAAAATACGGTGTGGGCAAGAGTAAGAGAAGAGAATCAGGAAGTAGGGAAAAGACAGAGAAGACAAGGGAAAGAGCGAGAGATTGAGGGACAAGAAAGAGAAAGGCAAGACAAGGAATGAAGCATTTGCTTTATTGCTGATGACATAATCAAGGTGAGGATCATAGACTGGGGAACAGAACAGTTGGTACTGTCTGCAATAATCACAGCAAGATACAGAAAATAGCTCTTTCTACACACTCTCAAATATGTGCCTTATCCTAACCTTAGAGGAACATTTGTGTGAATTTTCTATTTTCATACTTGACATCCTTATAGATTCTCTCAATGAAAATGCCAAATTCTCCTTCATTGCTGGCAGCTCATGCTATGAACTCATACTATCTGGGTACAAGATTGAGCTCTACTTGAACTTATTTCATCAAATTCCCTTGCAGCCAGCACAGAGAGGTTTTCTTCTCATCAGTTAGAGCTGGATTCAAACCAGGTCTCAAAAGTGTAAAGATAATGTGCTTACCAACCTCCAGATCTGTTCTGACCATCTGAAGCTGCTTTGGTCATGGGCAAAACTGCTTACTACGCCAAGGCTATCCCAGAGAACAAAAACAACTCTACATTTCTCTTGTCCACCACAAACTACTCACTCAGACCTCCCTCCTTCAAAATCCCAAACTCCCAACTTGGATTCCAAGTTCAAGAAAATCATGGACTTGTCAGCTTCCATATGTATGTTGATGACACTCAGCTTTACCGGTTTGCCGCCTTCATTGATTAAAAGCTTATTGTTACTCTCTTGAAAAGCCCTGGCCAACATCAAAATCCTGATGAGCCAAAATTTCATCCAGCTTCATGCAGGCAACATGGAAGCCATCATATTTGACTTCCATCAATACCTATGTGTTCCTGGTTTTTCAGCAACTTCCCCGCTGCCAGCTCAGATTAGCTCAAAAGGTGCAGAAGCTTGCTATAATGTTTGACCTTATATGTCCCTCACCAAAACTCTAGTGACAAGATATTTATGGATGAGGATGATCATTTTAATTCATCCATCTAGAAGCACTCTACAGTCCCCCGATTGCAGCATCTAATTGTTTCTTAAATTCATCTAGGGTTTTCATCTCCAAGTGTTAAATCAATTTCCACATGAAGAGGAACTTCTTAATATCTATCCTAAAGTTACCTTTTACTAGTTTGAACCTACTTCCCCTTGTTCTACTCCCACAATTTGAAGTAGTATCCCAAATTTACCTTTTCCATATTGTTTACCATTTTATATACCTCTATAAGATCACCTCTCTGACAGTTCCATTCCAGATTAAAAAGTCTAAGTCTCTCTCTAATGTTTCTTCATTTCTCAGACTCCTAAGGCCAGGGATCAGACATATGGTTCTCTGCACCACCTCCAGTGTTTGAATGTCTCCCTTATGGCTCAGTGACCAATAATGGACACAGTACTAGGGTGTGGTCTGACCAGAGTGCTGTAGAGTACGGACTTATATTCTACTAGCTAGAGTGCCCGCGGTGCCGAGGGTTTTTTGAGGGCATGTTGTTGTTGGAAGAGAGAGAGAGAGAGACTGGGGGGGGAGAAGAGAGAGACGGGGGGGGGGGGGGAGAGAGGGGAGAAGAGAGAGACGGGGGGAGGGGAGAAGAGAGAGACGGGGGAGGGGAGAGAAGAGAGAGACGGGGAGGGGAGAAGAGAGAGACGGGGGGAGGGGAGAAGAGAGAGACGGGGGGGAGGGAGAAGAGAGAGACGGGGGGAGGGGAGAAGAGAGAGACGGGGGGGAGGGGAGAAGAGAGAGACGGGGGGGAGGGGAGAAGAGAGAGACGGGGGGGGAGGGGAGAAGAGAGAGACGGGGGGGGAGGGGAGAAGAGAGAGACGGGGGGGGAGGGGAGAAGAGAGAGACGGGGGGGGAGGGGAGGAGAGAGAGACGGGGGGGGGAGGGGAGAAGAGAGAGACGGGGGGGGAGGGGGAGAAGAGAGAAGACGGGGGGGGAGGGGAGAAGAGAGAGACGGGGGGAGGGAGAAGAGAGAGACGGGGGGGAGGGGAGAAGAGAGAGACGGGGGGGGAGGGGAGAAGAGAGAGACGGGGGGGGAGGGGAGGAGAGAGAGACGGGGGGGGAGGGAGAAGAGAGAGACGGGGGGGGAGGGGGAGAAGAGAGAGACGGGGGGGGGGAGGGGAGAAGAGAGAGACGGGGGGGGGAGGGGGAGAAGAGAGAGACGGGGGGGTGGGGGGGGAGGGGAGAAGAGAGAGACTGCTGGATTTAGTTTGGGATTAGCCTGGAGAGAGAGGGGGGGGGGGGGGGGAAGAAGCGCCTCAGGCCTGGCCCGATCGACCCCTGCGAAGGAAGGAAGGAAGGAAGGCGCGCTCTCCCTCCCTGTCCCACCCCCTCACTTCTTTCCCTCCCTCACCCTCTCTCTCTCCCTCCCCGTCTCTCCTGCTTTACTCTCTCCCCTCCTCCCCCCTCCTCCCCCTTCTCCCTCCCCCCCCTCCCCCTTCTCCTCCTCCCTCCCCCCCTTCTCCTCCTCTCTCACCCCCTCCCCCCTCCCTCCTCCTCCCCCCTTCTCTCCTCTTCTTCTCCCTCCCCCTCCTCTCCTCTTCCTCCTCCCTCCCCCTCCGTCTTCCCCCTCCCCCCCTCCTCCCCCCACCCCTCTTACCCTCTCCCCCCCTCCCTCTTACCCTCTCCCCTCCCCCTTCCCGAGCCCTCATCCCCCGCTCCAATCCCTCTTTCCACCCCGGGGCCCGGGCCTTGGCACCTGGATGAACGCGTTCCCCTGGACGTTTTTGGCGGCCTCGGCCGTCACCCTGATGCTGTTGGCCGAGGCGAAGACGGTGACCTGGTCGGCTTTCTGCCCCGTGGCCTGGGCCTCGGCACCTGGATGAATGCGTTCCCCTGGACGCTTTTGGCGGCCTCGGCCGTCACCCCGATGCCGTTGGCCAAAGCGAAGACGGTGACGTGGTCGCAGAAATGAACGGCCTTGAGCAGGTTCGACAGGTTCCGGGCGCGCCGGGAATCCGCTGAACTCGAGGCCCAGGCTTCCCGCGCTGCTAGGCCGCGGCTCCGCGCATCCACTACAATAAAGAGAGATTCCTAAATATTAAAGTTCAGGTTTTTAAGCACCCCATAGCTAAGAAGACAACTGCAGAAAAGAACCTAACGGGGTACACACAGAAAGTGGGAAAAATAAACACACAAAGTGGGAAAAATAAATCAATAGTTAGGAATCAAGATGGCGGCCACGCACCTCAGCTCAGAAGGATTAGGCCCGCCCACACACGCAATGAAACGCCCCCCGTGATGCACCGATTGGTCAACCATCAGGTTAATCCCCTGTACGATTGGTCAACCATCACGTCACTCAACGCTAATGAGCGGAATGTTGCGGTTTTTTGAAACTTTTTTGTATACTGTCCGAACAATTTTTGTCTGACCAAAAAGTAAATATGCCTATTAGACTCCTCTAATGATAAGCTTTCTTTTGATATAACATGCGTGTAGGTACGCTGTATAACTTTTGAGTGTATAGCGGACAGACAGACAGACAAACAGACAGACAAACAAACCGCTTTATATATATAGATAATAATTTGGCTATGTAGTTCAACATTCTTTAACAATGTCCAACCAATGCAGAGCAACAATCAACAGAGCAAATAGAATAACTTATTTATCCATTAGTCTACTTTTGGTACTAGTGAGAAGCTGTCCCTGCACCATTTTGAAGAATTGTTATGATGTTATAATGCACAGAAAAATGGATTCTTATGGAGCAGTTATCTTACACTTTTTGTGTTGATTCACTGCTGTTTTCACATTTTACTAAATTTGTATCTGTAGTGTAATTGCAGCTTATGTCAAGTGATCTAAGCACAAATTAATTTAAAAAAGCACCCAAATGGCCTCTGGCCTACCTTTGAGTTTCTAATATTAGAATAGAGCCAGACGGTCCTATCAGCATTTGGACACGAATGAGCAGAACTCTGTGACTATATTTATGCATGTACATTTTGCCTGAGCAGAGCATGGTGTGGATTCATTAATATAATGGTGCAGCTGCATGATACAATTCTCAAATAAAGTACCAGTGTGACCCTGGTGCTTGCAGTACAATTGCAGCAGTAGCAATTCTGGGTTGTTCTCGCAGCAATTAGGGGTTTATCATAATCCATTATGTAGTACAGTATTGATCTATAGCACGTCAAATAAAAGACATACAAAAAAGTTTTTAACCAGAGATGTATTACTCACCTTCTTCCTTTTCCTCACTATTAGCTTCCATGATAATAAACTTCTCACAGACTGCAAAAGTGGGTAATGTAGAAGAGAGAAACTGACCAAACCTTGGCACAAACAAAGAAACTGAAAATTAATAAAGTAATCCTTATGTGTAAGATAGATCAGACACACTTTTAACCATTTACTGTAATTAGGAGGAAAGAATCCTCCATTTCTTAACATCTCAAGAATCAGGCAAATAGATTTCCTTAACTTTTGCACTTTGGCACTTTTAGGCTGGTGAAACAAGACAAAAACCATATTCTTGTGCTTTCTCATGAGCTGTATTTGCTTTCCAGTGCTCAAAGATTTGCTGTCATGTGGATTTGTAAGGTTCCACAGTAAATCATTCTGAACCAAAAAAAGACACTCAGACAACAAAATACTTGCCAGTAATGTACTTTCACTTTGGCGCAAAGGGATTCTACCTACTGTAATACTACCCCAAAAAACAGGATATAGAAATATTTCTAAAATGTAACAGTGAATGTGCATAATTCTTTTTTTTGTGGAGTTTGGGGGGGGCGGGGGGGGGGGGGGAAAGAATTGCAGAAGAAAATGAAGAGCGAACAGCAATTTACATCTTTATGTCAGATGGAAAGCAGGGGTTCTCAACCGGGGGTTCGTGAGAAGGTTTTGAGGGGTCCGCCAGCCAATCAGTGCAAGGAGAAGGTGGGATCCTCCCAACGCACGTCAGTGGCTGGACAGGTCTGCCAATCTCACAGTTGCCATCAAGGTTAGGTTACAACGCAGCTGCCTGCCTGGAGTTAGGGACACCGGGGTGCAGGCGTAGCGTGCAGTGGAAGCGCAAGTGCGGCTCGAGGGGGTTACTAGTCAAGTCAGTAAGTACTTCAACAACCCGAGTGTTTATCAGCACACAATCCTGGCCAGTAACAAGTGTAGTTTTAACTATCAGGTTGCACCCTCCGCTCGGCAGCCTGATTGTACTGCTATCAAACTCAGAGCTTCAGTAATCTTCTGATTACAGTAATAGGAAATGTACAGTTACAACATTCTCTTTAAAGCTTAGTCATTGAATTATTTTAGTTACAATCCATTACTGTCTATTTCCCACAGGAGCTTTGCTGAAGCTGCCATGCTATCCGGCTTGCTACCAACTAGAAATTCAAGGTCATAAATAATGCCTACCCATGATAATTTTTCTTACTTAAATATTACAGATGCGTATTTAATCATGGAGTACTGGATTCATATATTCAGTTGGTTATTAAAATCTTCATGAAAGGAGGAGCATGCAGGTTTTCACGTATGCATTAAATTGAATGTTATCCATGATTTGAAAAAATACCTCCTCATCCATGCCCACAACCACCGCCCACCCCGCCCCACCCACCCGCCAACACCCATCAATTATGTAATTTAGTGAACTAGATTGTTCGAGATTGAGATCATGCTTAGCTCAACAGCTCACTGGTAAATTTTCAGGGGGTTGGTACTTGGATTTCAGGAAGATGCCCCATTTATGTAACTTCTATGCCTTAGTTGATTCAATCTCTCCTGTGATTATTTCACCTGTTAAAACATAATTAAAGACCTTGCACTCGCTTATACAGAAAAATACTTGTGTTACAGGGGGTCCGTGGAATTTTTATAACACGGAAGGGGGGCCTCAGAAGCAAAAATGTTGAGAACCCCTGATGTAAAGGACTCCCAAAGGGGAGTGTACAACACAGTCTCAGTTAAATGTTGCTTGCACTTAGCTACGCACTAAACTCAAGGGAATGTACATTGATCACAAATACCCTAGGAATGGAAAAGACCTGTTGTAGCATTAAAATATAGCTTACAGAAGGGGAGATTAAATTAAGTTGTTGGCTTGAAAGAGCTTCAAGATATTAGGGAAGGCTGAAAACTGTTTGTGATCCTGTTTTAAGCAAATAAAACCTAAAGTCTCCTTTTTTTGAATGTGAAACTTTTACCACAGATCTGTTTGAAAACTAACAAAAGATCTACATATTCCAATGAAGTTGGAATCAATCTTCCCTCTTCTTGTTCAAGAAAACTCACTCTCACGTGAAGATATCCTTGCTGATATCTCCAGAGATAAAGCGCAAAACTCTAAAGGGAATGTAGTAAAGGTCATCAAGAAACACCAGTAGCATACCCCTTCATTAGATAGAATTATCCATTATGCACCTCACTATTGGACTTGTTGCCCAACTTGCAATTTTTTTTTCAGCGACTAAACTCTATTCTATAATTATAGACATTTTGTGGATTGCACCTTTAAGTATTTTGTTTAAAAGTTGTAAAGCATATGCACTCAAATGGTTCGCTGTAATTAAATTCCTTGGTTACTTCAGTATTCTTTGTTGTGTCTGGACTCTACCTGAGCAGATCATTGCTGTTTGGAAAGCCTTGCAGCAAAAGGCTGAGCACATTACTGATAGCTGCAATGGTCAGCTGTGACAGGAACATATCTTTCAGAGTAAGCAGTAGCTTTGGTATCAACTGGAATTCCCTCATTAACTTGGCATTTCTAGAAGCCTCACTGTAAAAAAAACAAAAACAACCTTTGTATTCCGAATAACTGCTAATTGAAGTGTAAACATTTAAAAAGTATTTTGAAATAATTCAATAATACCTTGATTCAGTCAGAAGTTCAATAAAGTGCTCAAATAATGACAGATGAAGTTCATATGGTGCATTAAGCCAGACCTGTAAAAGGAAGGTCATGTTAAAACATAAGAACATAAGAAATAGGAGCAGGGGTAGGCCAATCGGCCCCTCGAGCCTGCTCCGCCATTCAATAAGATCATGGCTGATCTGATCCTAACCGCCAATCCACTATCACAGAACCATCTCCTGAATCTAACAGAATTAGACACACGAAATAGGAGCAGGATCAGGCTACACGGCCCCTGGGCCCGCTCCGCTACCCACAGGGCCATGACCGATCCGAACCTAGACTCATGTCCAAATTCCTGCCCGCTCCCCGTAACCCTTAATTCCCTTTACTTCTAGGAAACTGTCTATTTCTGTTTTAAATTTATGTAATGATGTAGCTTCTACAGCTTTTTGGGGCAGCATATTCCATGGACCTACCACCCTCTGAGTGAAGTAGTTCCTCCTCATCTCAGTTTTGAAAGAGCAGCCCCTTATTCTAAGATTATGCCCCCTAGTTCTAGTTTCAGCCATCATCGGGAACATCCTCCCCGCATCCACCCGATCCAACCCCTTCACAATCCTATATGTTTCAATAAGATCGCCTCTCATTCTTCTGAACTCCAATGAGTAGAGTCCCAATCTACTCAACCTCTCCTCATATGTCCATCCCCTCATCCCCGGGATTAACCGAGTGAACCTTCTTTGTACTGACTCGAGAGCAAGTATGTCTTTTCTTAAGTATGGACACCAAAACTGTATGCAGTATTCCAGGTGCGGTCTCACCAATACTTTGTACAACTGAAGCAATACCTCCCTATTTTTATATTCTATCCCCTTAGCAATGAAAGCCAACATTCCATTGGCCTTCTTAATCACTTGCTGCACCTGCATACTAACCTTTTGAGTTTCATGCACCAGGACCCCCAGATCCCTTTGTACTTCAGTACTTTCCAGTTTCTTGCCATTAAGATAATAACTTGCTCTACGATTTTTCCTGCCAAAGTGCATAACCTCACACTTTCCAGTATTGTATTCCATCTGCCAAATCTCTGCCCACTTACTTAGCCTGTCTATGTCCCCTTGAAGGTTTTTTATGTCCTCCTCATTCACTACTTTCCCCCCCATCTTAGTATCATCTGCAAACTTTGATATGTTACACTCAGTCCCCTCCTCCAAATCGTTAATATAGATTGTAAAGAGTTGGGGACCCAGCACTGACCCCTGCGGAACACCACTAGTTACTGATTGCCAGTCTGAGAATGAACCATTTATCCCAACTCTGCCTTCTGTTAGATAGCCAATCCTCTATCCATGCCAGAATATTACCCCCAATCCCGTGATTTTTTTATCTTAAGCAATAATCTTTTGTGTGGCACCTTGTCAAATGCCTTTTGGAAGTCTAAATACACTACGTCCACTGGTTCCCCTTTATCCACCCTATATGTTACTTCCTCAAAGAACTGCAGCAAATTTGTCAAACATGATTTCCCCTTCATAAAACCATGCTGACTTTGTCCTATTAAATTATGTTTATCCAAATGTCCTGTTACTGTCTCCTTAATAATGGACTCCAAAATTTTACCTACCACAGATGTTAGGCTAACCGGTCTATAGTTTCCAGCCTTCTGTCTACTGCCCTTTTTAAATAAGGGTGTTACATTAGCAGTTTTCCAGTCTGCCGGGACCTTTGCTGAGTCCAGGGAGTTTTGGAAAATTATTACCAATGCATCCACAATCCCTACCACCACTTCCCTCAAGACCCTAGGATGTAAGCCACCAGGTCCAGGTGATCCACTTCCTTAGTGATTTTGATCGTGTTTAGCTCCTCCCCCCCCATAGCCCCCTGTTTGTCCAGTGTTGGGATATTCTTAGTGTCCTCTACTGTAAAGACTGATACAAAATATTCAGTCAGTGTTTTTGCCATCTCCATATTTCCCACCATTAATTTCCCGGTCTCATCCTCGAAGATATTCAATAATTTAAATAAACCCTAAAACACTTCTTGATCATTTTAAATAACTTAAATATATATTATAGATTGAGAGTTCGGAGCTGAGAGCTACACTACCAGAAGTGCTGCAAGCCAGGACCACTGTCCCAACTACCCCAGCCCCAAATCTTGGGAACAAGGTCATTTGCATTAAAAAAGTGGGCACCTACATCATTTATTGAAGGCACTGGAATTCCAGAGCTGCATCTTGCCAAAAATCATTTATCTTTGTTGAATAGCAATTGTTTTCTTTACTTTCCTAATGGATCTCTCAGAAAACAATTGCTATTGGGATTCAGCATTGTGGGCCCCATCTAACAGGTGTTGTATGGAAAGTACATTTGCTTCATGCAGCTGTAATTACCATTGGCTGTACACTGAAAAGAAGTGGAGGGATTTTAAGGGAAGCCTGGCATTCCACCAGGAACTATGACACATTACGACCTGGGGTAGGCAGAAGAAGCATTCCTCCCCTCCACCCTGTCGGAATACTGAAACAAGACCACTTCATTTGGAATATTACTTCCTCAAAGACGTCAAGGAGATTGGTCAGGCATGAATCTATGTTGTCTACTATTTTCTAGGTTATTGTTGCACCACTTTATACTCATGTCTTACATCAAAGTCACAAAGCAAATCCTGAAATCCATTAGAATTAGGGATGATACTGGTCTCATGGCCACTGTCAACGGTTCCCACTAATGAAAATGTGAGATGGAGGATATGACTGTTCAAGAGAGTCCGTTTCTTCTTCAGCAGCATTGCCAAGAGCTAAAACAGAAAACAAAACACCTTAATTGAAAATTCCATCAATTATATTTGGAAGCAGTTATTGGAAAACTTGAAATGACAGTGTAAAAAACAGAAGAGGAGTTAAGGAAACGACAAGACCATTCACTTCATCAAAGATCACCCCTCTGGTACACTAGCTCTCTATTGTCTCTAATACTTTGTCACTACTAACCTGCCTGGCAGATTATGCTACACATTTATTACTACTTGATTAAAGAAGTTCTTTATAATATCTACTTTACATTTACTTTTCTCTAATTTAAATTTATGTCCACCAATCCTACTTTATTTGCCTCACTTAGAAGCAATTATTCAAGGCTAACCTTATCGGTACTATTTAACATTTTATATAGACTTTGATGAAGTTCCATCCTAAACAGCCTTCTTTCCAAACTGTACAGCTTGGACTTCTCTCATCTTTCCTCGTTGCTCATCCACTATATATTTGGGATCAGTTTTGTTGCTTTTCTCTGTACCCTCACCAATACCAGTATGTTTTTTTTTGTGTCACGATGACCAGATTTTAACACCGTATTCAAAATGTGGCATAAAAACACACACAGCATTATCCTCCTATTTCACACAGTAGAAAATTTTATTATCTTTCTCCTGCTCCCAATCAATCAAAAAGCCAAGAGGGAATCAAACTATGCAACACATGAACAGCGAAAACATTTTTGCCTATATATATATATATATATATATGGGGGGGGGGGGGCCCGCGTTGCCAGGGCTGTTTTGGGCCGGGCGGTTTAAATCGAGTCCCAGGCTTTGGGCCCTGTCTCTCTGTGAATCTGCTGCCGGGCAACATTTCTACCTTTTAATACCTTCAAATATGAAAGTGAAAGTACTTATAAAATGTTTTAGGTAAATCTTATGTTATTTTTAAAAGAGATACTAACTTTTTCGAAGCTGGATTATCAGATTTTGAGCTGGAAGTAGTTGAAGCAATGGCTGCCAGATCCCCGAGATGAAAACGATTAGTCCCGCCCACACACCGATTGGCCAACCATCAGGTGACTGAACTGTAGGATTGGTCAATCATGACGGCACAAGATTGGTCGACCTTGACGTCAGTCAATCAATGCTAATGAGCGGATAATGAGTGGAATTTTGAAGGTTTTTTGCATAATGCGCGAACAATTTTTGTCCGACCGAAAAGTAAATACGCTTACGACCGTCCTGGAATGGTAAGCTTTCTTTGGACGTAACGCACGTGTAGGTACGCTCTATAACTTTCGAGTGTATAGCCGGACAGACACACCGAAGGACAGACAGATAGACAGACAGAGACAGATCAATCCTTTTATATATATATAGATCTATATATATGTGTATCTCCAACTAATGAATTACAATCGATGCAAAATTAAACAATTTTACATTGGATATATATGGCACAAACAGGTCATTCGGCCCAACCAGTCCATGCCGGTAACTTTTTACAAGATTCGCTCTGTTTACCACTTTATCTGTTGGTAAACGATCCCAACAATGCTCTCGTATCATGTGTTTTTCTGTGCATTTTTCTTCACTGGCATCATCATAGGGCAAAACCACTTACAAATCGCTTTGCCCTAATCTACAGATATGGAGGCTGCTCTCTTAGACATGATTTGCAATGAAGCTCTTACCTGATAGCCCTTTATCCTCTCCATCTCTTTGCTGGCCAGTGCATTACTTTTTACCACACAAACAAGAGCCTTCACAGCAGCATAGAGACCTTCAACATCTGATGCCATTGCAACCAAGCCTAAAATAGCAGCTGCTCCACCAATGTATTGCAATGTAGTGGCAACAGGCTTAGGAACAGAAGTTCTCACACCTGGCAAAAGAAATCAACAAGTTACTTAAAAAAAACAACAAAATGATACAAATATGAAAATGTTAAACTTTCTATTAATATCAATAGTTACCAGCAAACACGGTTTAAAAAACAAAACATTATATGACCAAAAAAAACCTTTGATTGCAATTTAAAAAAAAATGCAATTGGAAAAAGAATTGCTGAAGTAAGTAATGGCTCGAAGCTCAATATGAAGTTAATATGGAAAAGGCATCATCATTTAGTAACATTGTAATAAAGTACACAGGCAACTTCTACTAGATAGTAAAGGTGAAGCCTGACAAATATCACAGCTATGGATGGTGTTCTTTTAAAATGCTAGTATTAGTAAAACAGAACTGAGTATTTAACTCAAAACGCAATTGGTAAATTCAGAAAACGCACATTTTTCAAAATGCCCTGCAATTCTATTTTACCATTGAGGCTATTCAAGGAAACATGAGCCCTAATTTTAACTGGGGGTGTGGGGCGAGCTTGGAGCCGGCAGTGAGTGTCATGAGGTCTGGGTCTATTTTAACTCCTGGGCCTTATTTAAATATAGTACATTCCATTCTTACCCTAACCCTGTCAATAAAGTCAGGCCAGCGGGCAGGAGTTGGGTGAATGCAGCAGGAGGCCGTGGCCTGGAACCTGGATGGTGCCCAGCAGTCAGGTTTAGCGTGGATTGGGGGGGTGGGGAAGAGAGAAAGAGAGGGGGCATATGCGACCTGTGGGCCAGTAAGAAGTACTCCTGCTCCTCCTGGCCCAGAAGGAAACTATTAACTTTTCTGGGCCTGCTGCTCCTTTGTGCCAAGTGCTTTTGGTTTGGCCAGCACCAGGCCCTTAATGCAGCGGTCCAGAATTAAAATATAGTTGGGGTCTGAATGATGTTATTAGACCTTGACTTTTGAATTTCAGTGAGGCCCTTGTGTGCGAAGGCCTCATTGTTGGGCCAAAACATGCATATTACAATGACGTGTGGTGCCTAGATTGGGTGAGTAGGTCGCTGCAAGGATTTTAGCTGCCCCCTGCATGCCCCGTTTCTGACAGGCGTGGGTGTTAAAATCATGGCTATTGACCAACAAAGATAAAAATGATTTGCAAACCTGTTATTCCTTACACATTACTGAGAAGTATCATTTGAAGCACATTTCTAATTAAGATTTAATAGATTGTATACTATGAGTAAACCTGGATTTGAAATTTCCAGCATTGGGCGAAGATTTAGGCAGAGCACCAGAAGTCTCTGTGATTGACATCCTACCTAGGTATCCTATGAGAGCGGCACCAATAGTTCGCGCTGGTCCATTTAAGTGCCCTGCAGCATTATGCAACAGTTTTACTGGTGTAGCATTTTCATGCGAGGAAATGGTCATCTACACAACACACAAAAAAAATTTGAAGTTAGTGATCAAGAAATCCCAACTTTAGCTATTTGCATTAAAACCTGAAATATTAGGAGTGTCAACGTGTCCAATCATTGTACTAAATATAACCAAGCCCATTTATCCAACTTGCTTGTACACAGGTTGCAGTTAGGATACATTTTTCCTTATTGCAAGAAAATTATTTACTGTACATGCAAATCTGGAGTGTATGCAAGTAAACCATCTTCCTTCTATGCCTGCACTTTGTTCCTCAGCAAATAAAAGATTTGCCCTCTATCCTTCAACCATCTCATCCTCCACATGCTGTCTCCCCTCCCTTCCTGTAGTTGATCCAAAAAAGCAAGAGGAAGTCATTTGAAGCGTTGACTGTCCCATCGTTCACAGCACAGAATAAAGATGCTCTATCAACTGTAGTAGGAGCCCCTCTCATTAATAGCGAGAGAGAAAGAACAACCCTGAACCCTACTGCCAGCAAATGACAAGGGTAGCAGCACTGAGAATGGAAGACATCTCCTGCTTTTACATAACTTTATTTGGAAAATTTAACTTGCAGACAAGCAGTTTTACCTGTGTTGCAACATTAAACTGCCCATGGTTGTGCCTAAAGATTTTTTCATCCTTCCCTCCAATGTAGAGACAAATATGATGGAAATTCACCCAAACTGCAATCTGAAGATATTCAAGTTTTTGTTGTGGAGATTAATTTCAGGAAGTCGTGCTTTATGCATTCATTGGCCTTTTTGACCCAGAGTTTATGTCAATCACAGAGCCAGAATCAATCAGGGGGAGGGAGGGAGGGATTGGGAGAAGAGCAAAGACTAGCAGTGTTAATACACAAACTGCCTTCCTAAAAGTGATCTGTGCTGAAATAATCTTTAAAAAAATCTTTGAGGTTACAGTCCTGCTACTACAACAACTTGCATTTATATAACACGTTTCAACACTAAAAAAAATGTCCTAAACTGCTTGCCAAATGGAAGTGGATAGGGAAACAGACACCAAGAATTAGATGGGGTGATTGGAATCTTGGTTGAAAAGGTGGATTTTGAGAAAGTTTTTACCGGAGAAAAGTAGAGGCATATTTAGGAAGGAGTTCCAGAAAGTAGTGCCAAAGCAGCTGAAGGCTCTACCACCAAAGCCCTGATTTTAACTCCAGAGAGCCAAGGATGGCAAACTGTCCAGCCCTCCTAGCAGGAGGCCCAGGAGTTAAAATCTGCATAGGCCCAGTCAGTCTCTCACCCAAATCCAGCAGGAAGCATAGTTGGCCAGCAGGCAGGAGCTGGATTTTGGTCAGCAGGAGGCCAGCTCCAGGGTCCCAGAGGAACAGACCCCGGCACTCAAGTAAGCAGTTGGGAGGAGGGGTCAGGAGAGCATCATGGTCAATAGAGTGAAGCCGGGGCAGGAGATGCTCAAGGTTTCTTTGTGGGACCAGGGGAAGCCACAGTGGCTTCACCGCGCAAGCCTCCGGTGAAAATTGCAGTCGGATTCTGATCACGTCATCGGAGACTGATCTGCATATATAAAGAAGGACCCCAACTGCCTTCCAGTGGATGCCCCTCTTGCCTGCTCAGAAGAGCAGGTTAATATCAGAACCTGCGTGAAGGCAGTGATATTGGTGCGGGAAGTCCCACCTGCCATTTTGCTGTAGTAAAGAGAGCCTTGCAGAAGAGGAGTGCTATTCCACAAGGGGAGAGGAGCACTGATGCTGTCACATGCATTCTAATGACTAGCTCAGAAAGCATTAGGAGCAAGTCATTCTCCTATCCCCTTGGTTGCAGGCGATTTAGATCAGAGGGGCACCACCATCTCCCGCTACTAGACTCCAGTTAGGTCCTTACCCTGTGTAGAACATGCCACACAAAGATTCATCAAACAAGAGTCTTCAATTTATTTTGTTGTATACCCTGGCACACTTTTCATTTTTGTTTTTGTGCTTCTTTATTACCCAATTTTATCCATCTGGCTGTTAATTTGAAATCTGAGCTCTACATTAAACTTCCATTTTCTTTCTGTCCAGGTATTATGCTATCTCCTCATCCCGGAGTTTCTTCCTATTTTCCTTCTTACTTAATGGAGGTTAGTTCAGATATTTCCATGTTTTTTTGGTCAGCCTTGTGTCTGGCATATGAAGAAATCCATCACCATATTTAAGTCTCCACTTCAAGCTACGGAGAAATCTACTTCCACCTGTAGGGTTGCTGTTTACCTGATATGGAGTGCCCACTCCCTCACTTTAGGGGCACATCTACCTTAATCCAGAAAGCTTAGGTTCAGATTGGCAGAGGTAAGGCTTGGAGAGCTTCCAGGTATGTGCAGAGGTACGGCTGGAGATAAACCAGCTAAAAGAGTGCAACTTACGATTAATGCTTTCTGCTGCGAGTCCACCTTCAACTATTCTACCCAACTGGGGCATTGACTTTCAGCATTACGTGGTGCTGAGCAGGAAGAATCCTAGTGAAGTTTTATTAGTGAGCCAAGCTGACTGTTCAATCGTTAACAAGGTCTTGCAGTACTGCTTAGTTTAGGTATTGGATTACAGATTCTGGCACAGAGGACTGACATGGTTTCAAGATTACATCAACAGGCATATGATCTTGGCACCACCTTGATCCCAAAACAACCAAGTTTCCTCCCTCTGCCAGGAGGATGGTCATTAGCTGGTTGTCAAGCTGACAAGCACAACTTTTAACCCTTGTTAAGTGGACACCAGATATGGAGAGTGGTATACTTCATTAAAAAAATATGTACACTATCAGCATCCTCCTGACAATAGCATGAATACATTCCATATCCCACTGAATGGTAACATAGAAACATAGAAGATAGGAGCAGGAGTAGGCCATTCGGCCCTTCGAGCCTGCTCCGCCATTCAATGAGATCATGGCTGATCATCCAAATTCAGTACCCTGTCCCTGCCTTCTCCCCATATCCCTTGATCCCTTTAGCCTTAAGAAATATATCCAACTCTTTCTTGAATATATTTAATGAATGGCCTCCACCGCCCTCTGTGGCAGAGAATTCCACAGGTTCACCACTCACTGGGTGAAGAAATTCCTCCTCATTTCAGTCCTAAATGGCTTACCCCTTATCCTTAGACTATGACCCCTGGTTCTGGACTCCCCGGCCATCATAAACATCCTTCCTGCATCTAGTCTGTCCAGACCTGACAGAATTTTATAGGTTTCATAGAAACATAGAAGATAGGAGCAGGAGTAGGCCATTCGGCCCTTCGAGCCTGCTCCGCCATTCAACGAGATCATGGCTGATCATCCAAACCCTAGCACCCGGTCCCTACACCGACAGCCATCCCACCCAAGCCCTATCCCCGTAACCCCACGTATTTAATCCCCCCTAACACTAAGGGCCAATTTTTATCATGGCCAATCAACCTAACCCGCACATCTTTGGACTGTGGGAGGAAACCGGAGCACCCGGAGGAAACCCACGCAAACACGGGGAGAATGTGCAAACTCCACACAGGATGAGATCCCCTCTCAATCTTCCAAACTCCAGTGAGTATAATCCCAATCGACACAATCTCTCCTCATACGTCATTCCTGCCATCCCAGGTATCAGCCTGGTGAATCTTCGCTGCACTCCTTCCATGGCAAGAACGTCCTTCCTCAGGTAAGGCGACCAAAACTGCCCACAATACTCAAGGTGCGGTCTCACCAAGGCCCTGTACAACTGCAGCAAGACATCCTTGTTCCTGTACTCAAACCCTCTTGCTACGAAGGCCAACATACCATTTGCCTTCTTAACCGCCTGCTGCACCTGCATGCTTACCTTCAGCGGCTGGTGCACAACACCACCCAGGTCTCTTTGCACTTCCCCTTCTCCCAATCTATTGCCATTCAAATAATAATCTGCCTTCCTGTTTTTGCCACCAACGTGGATAACCTCACATTTATCCACATTATACTGCATTTGCCATGTTTCTGCCCAATCACCCAATCTGTCCAAATCGTACTGGAGTTTCACGACATCCTCCTCACAGCTTACCCTCCCACCCAGCTGTGTGTCGTCTGCAAATTTGGAGATATTACATCCAATTCCCTCGTCCAGATCATTAATATATATTGTGAACAGCTGGGGTCCTAGGACCGATCCTTGCGGTATCCCACTAGTCACTGCCTGCCACTCGGAAAATGACCCGTTTATTCCAACTCTTTGCTTTCTGTCCGCCAACCAGTTCTCTATCCAAGTCAATACCTTGCCCCCAATCCCATGTGCCTTAATTTTGCACGCTAATCTCTTATGTGGGACCTTATCGAAAGCCTTCTGAAAGTCCAAATACACCACATCCACTGGTTCTCCCTTATCTATTTTACCAGTTACATCCTCAAAAAATTCCAGTAGATTAGTCAAGCATGATTTACCTTTTGGTAGCTTCACAAGTTGGAGATGCAGAGCTTCAGCAGCAACTGCATATTCCTCTGCAACCCAATCATGGTAGATACCAAGCCCTGGATATATGAACATGTGCTCTCATACCCAGCCTCCAGTTAACACCTTCAAGCATTAGTTGTCCCCAAGTATTAGAGTTTCCTCACTGGCTATATGACAGGAATCTTTCAGTGTGGTGGAAGGACCTACATAAGGCTCATTGCTTTATGCCAACTACCTTGATGCGGTAGACGTCCACGTCCACTAGGCTTATTCATCACCAACTGTTTAAACCAGATGATCATGTGAAGGGTCTTAGCAAGGGGTGCTTCCCCTTCGAAGGCACTCAGTGATAGGGTGATATAGACAGAACCCTTCCTTTCTGTACCTACTTGCTCTTTTGCCACAACTCTACCTCATAGATTGATCCTGGATCTCAATCAGGAGTCGAAGGAAGCTCTTTTGTTGCATGCTTAAAAGTTCTGAAATATGAAGGAAAACCAGCTGGACGCAGTATATACAAGTGTAACCTGAATTGGGATTGCTGTCATTAAAGAAAGGCGAGAAAGATCCAAGTGCTTATCACTCTTTTTTAGCATGTTTTCAAAGGATTGTATTTTGACCAAAATTGGCATCCACCAGGATCACCAGGTATTGATAGGAATAAAAAACGTGGAAAATTACCCCTATATTTTCCAAGCAATACCTCGGAGGTCCCTATGCAAGGCCACGGATATCACACTTGGGGCATACTACCATATGCCACGAGTTAGCCCACTGTTCAAAATGGCGAGTAGATCAATAGATCCCTAGGTGACTAATAGTAAATAATATCTGCAAAAAGGAGTGCTACAAGTGAAAGATGAAGAAAAGAAATAGCATTGGGCAGGATGGTAAATCTGTGTACTGTCATGGCCAGCTGCTGCTGCGGCAGGGACATTAGTCACTTTGGATGGAATACTTATTAAATCAAAAATGTGACTTTATATATAGAATTCCCTGGGAAAGAGTGTTACAGTATCTCTACTCTCAAAAGAAACGACTTCCACATAGACTTTGAGTTACTTAATAATTTGAAAATAAATTATTCAACATTTTTAGGTACCTTTGAAGGAAGCACAGCATCTTCTTATATGAAGATAGGAACTGGTGTAGGCCATTTAGCCCCTCAAGTCTGTTCCGCCATTCAATGAGATCATGGCTGATCTGTATCTTAACTCAATCCACCCACCTTGGCTCCAAATCCTTTAATACCCTTAGCTAACAAAAATCTATTGATTTCAGATTTAAAATTATTAATTGAGCTAGCATCTATTGTTTTTTGTGGGAGAGAGTTCCACTCTTCGGCCACCCTTTGCGTGAATAAGTATTTCCTAACTTCTCTCCTGAATGGCTAGCTCTGATTTTAAGGTTATGTCTCCTTGTCCTAGACAGCAGAAAAAGATTCTCTCTATCTACCCTGTCAATTCCTTTCAAAATCCTAAAAACCTCAATCAAATCACCCTTTAACCTTCTATATTCTAGGGAATACAAGCCGAGGTTACATAATATCTCCTCATAATTTAACCCTTGGAGTGCTGATAACATTCTGGTGAATTTGCAGTGCTCTCCTTCTAAGGCCAATATATCCTTTCTAAGGTGCGGTGCCCAGAACTGTAGAGTACTCCAGATGTGGCCTAACCTGGGCTTTGAACCTCCACTGTTACTAAGCTTTTCACCATTTAAATAATACTCAGCTCTATCCTTTTTTGGTCCAAAATGGATGACCGCACTCTTAATCCGTTGAAATCCATCTGCCAGTTTCGCCCACTCACTTAATCTATCAATGTCTCTTTCTAATTTTATGCTTCCGTCTACACTACTTACTATATCACCAATCTTTGTGTCATCGGCAAACTTGGATATATGGCTCTCTACTGTGTTATCTATGTCATTAATATTAATAAATGCAGTGAATAGTTGAGGCCCCAGCATAGATCCTTGTGGGACACCAGTAGTCACTTCTTTCCAATTCGAGTAAATACCCATTATCCCTACTCTCTGTCTTCTACTGCCTAACCAATCGCCTAACTAGGTTAATAATTTGCCTTCAATTTCATGAGCTTTAATTTTAGCTAACAATCTCTTATCTGGAACCTCATCGAATGCCTTCTGGAAGTCTATATAAACTACATCCGAGGACTACTTATCTGAGGAAGGATGTTCTTGCCATGGAGGGAGTGCAGCGAAGGTTCACCAGACTGATACCTGGGATGGCAGGAATGACGTATGAGGAGAGATTGGGTCGATTGGGCTTATACTCGCTGGAGTTTAGAAGAGTGAGAGGGGATCTCATTGAAACTTATAAAATTCTAACAGGACTAGACAGACTAGATGAAGGAAGGATGTTCCCGATGGCGGGGGAGTCCAGAACCAGGGGTCACAGTCTAAAGATAAGGGGTAAGCCATTTAGGACAGAGATGAGGAGGAATTTCTTCACCCAGAGAGTGGTGAACCTGTGGAATTCTCTACCACAGAAGGCAGTTGAGGCCAATTCATTAAATATATTCAAGAAGGAGTTAGATCTATTTCTTAAGGCTAAAGGGATCAACGGATATGGGGAGAAAGCAGGGACAGGGTACTGAGTTTGGATGATCAGCCATGATCTCATTGAATGGCGGAGCAGGCTCGAGGGGCCGAATGGCCTACTCCTGCTCCTATCTTCTATGTTTCTACATCTATAGACATTCCCCATCTACTAATTCCGTTACTTACTCAAAAAATTCAATTAGGTTCGTTAAACATGAACTACCCTTCACAAATCCAGGTTGGCTCTCTCTAATGAGCTTAAATTTCTCTAAGTGCTCAGTCACTCTGTCCTTAATAATAGATTCCAATAACTTCCCCACAACAGATGTTAGACCAGCAGATCTAGAATTTCCTGATTTCGCTCTCACCTTTCTTAAATAATGGAGTTACATTTGCTAAATAATAGTTACATTTGCACAATTTAGCATCACAGTTGTGCAATTTTCTTTTGTTAACAAAAATTTTATTTGAGTAGCACACTGAATTCTGACATTATAACAACACTGTCACCTTTTATTAAAGATAAAGGGGGAGAAATTCAGTATCGCCCCATTTGGGGCGCAATTATCGGCCGGCGCAAAGATTAGCGCCTGGCGCTAATTATCACCTCCGACTGCAAACTTGGCTTTTATCGCCCCTGCAGGTGATTGGAGCGCTAAATCAGGTGCTACACACCTCTCTAAGGCGCAAAGGCCGAGGAGCGAGGCGCTACCTCAGAGCGCTGGCGAAGCTCATGTGATGTCAGTTAGCAATGGAACACAGGCACCGGCCAGTTCTTAAAGGGGAGGGTTGATCTTGCTCTCCATCCACATCCTGCTCATTGCAGCCTTGAATCTTGGCCGAGAGAGACCTGTACATCAAATCTGCTCGGAAGAACAATGGAGAGACCCGGGGAAAGAGCTCAGAGTGCAGCCCCCCCCAGTCTCTTCTAAATCGATACAAGGAAGGGCAAATCAAAATTAACCTGCAAAGTGCTGCTTAGTACCCAAAACTCCTTCACACAGCACTGAATCTCTCCAGAAGTCTCTCTCTCTCTCTCTCTCTCTCACAGAATGCGTGGTGCAAAAATGTCACCAACATAAAAAGGCAGGAAGCGGTCGCCTTTAAATAGTGCTCCCCCAGTCCCTACCTGACTGCAAAACGCTCCCCTCAACCTGTCGTTGCTAGCGGCAGGCGGTAAGGCAGCGGGCGCCAATCAATATCCGGTCCGGGGCGCTACCGGGGCGTTGTGCACTCGAATGATGTCACGATCTGCTGGCGCAGGAGATCGCGGCGGTAGTGTTTAGCGCCGCTGCAAACTGTCTAGTTAATTTCGTGAGCGGCGCAAACATCGCCGCGCACGGGCACTAGTTGCTTTGCGCCCCATTACCGCCCTCTTAAGGCACTAATGGGAGGCGCAAACCAACTGAATTTCCCCCCCCCCCCCCCAAGTTTTCTTTTGTACTCTATGTAAACATCCAAGATGTAGCTCTTAAAACTCTCCATGAGGTTGGAGCAAGTAGTTGTGCCAAAGGGTGATATAATGTTCATGTCACGATTTCCTACACAGTGAATTAGTGATATTATCTATGCTATTGTGGTTGAGTGCAGACAAGGTGCTACTGTACTTGCAGGGAGGGACAGAATACTGGACAGAGACTGGCTGTTCTCGCTCACACTTCTAGCAGGCAGTCACAAGTGATTTGCCTGAACACCTGCTACAAAGTGTTACATAGTGCAGGGAAATTGAGGAGGAAATAAATGGAGAACAAAACTAAGCTCAAAAGTTACAATCCGATTTATCCTGGGTTAGAGGCAGTATCAAACAGTAAGCATTGTGTTTCATGCAAAGTACAAGTTACCAGGAAAACTGAGTCAACTTGGTGTGGTACAACTTGGGTAGTCTGATCTCTGAATGCAAAACCAGAACAGCAGCTTGTTAGCACATACATGTGGGGGGTTTATTTTACATAGGAGAAGTAAAATTAGAAATCATTGACAACTGAAAGTACAAAATAATGCAATCAGCATTTTCACTGAAGAATGGAAAATTCTATAATTTTTTATATTTTAATAATCTACAACTTTTATGCCACATATTTTGTAGGGGGCATGGTCCTACAACCATGTAAGGAGACATAACTTCCCATCTTTAGGATTTCATTAAGAATCGAAACTGTGCTTACCATATTTTTTGTAAACCAAACACACAAATGTGCATACAAAACAAATCACATTTTTAGTTTGTGCATTTCTTCTGAATGAAAGCCTTACATTGATTGCTCACCTGTTTGGCTATGGTTTTGCTGTCCACTTTGTTGTAATTTTTCCTAATCCTGGCCACTGTAAGTGTAGAGACCGACAGTGCATACAGTGCAAATGATACTTTCTCCTCAGGAACCAGGCTGATGGGAGATGGAATGACCATTTCAGGTTTTGAATCCTTGCCTTTATAAAAGGAAGAAAATAATAGATTAGAAATGTGTAAATCAGAAAAATTTCAAATACACATCATTTTTAAAGAAGGCAGCAACTCATCAATGGCCAGCATTAATCGTAAACTACTTTTCTAAAAAATACAAAGGATATCACCTTGCAGCACATCTGTTCAATATCACTGGTGTAAGTATGCTTACTATCTTTAAAGTTTTACCTTGGTTGGCAGTTGTTTTTTTTTTTTTTTTTTAAGTAAACACATGGCAGAAATTAGAAATATTTCAAAATTAAAACACATGCTTTCCACAAGTGACCTAAATGCAAATTTCCCTCTGATTTTCTCCTCTTATCCCTCTTCACTTTGAAGCAGTGACTCATACTGCATTCAACAGGCAGCAGCAGTCCGCCAGCAACTGGTCCAAATGATCATTCTTCATTTACCCAATTTAACATTCATACACACACTTCCACCTCTCTGCATTCATCTTGTCTATCAGACCCACCTCCTCCTCCCTCGACCCTATTCCCACCAAGCTGCTGACCAACCAACTTCCCTTTCTGGCTCCCATGTTAGCTGATAGTTAACAGTTCTCTCTCCTCAGGTACTGTCCCACCTTCCCCAAATCTGCCGTCATCACCCCTCTCCTCAAAAAAACAAACCTTGATCCCTCCGTCCTTGCAAACTAACACCCCATCTCCAACCTCCCTTTCCTCTCCAAAGTCCTTGAACGTGTTGTCGCCTCCCAAATCCGTGCCCATCTTTTCTGCAATTCCATGTTTGAATCCCTCCAATCAGGTTTCCGCCCTTGCCACAGTACCGAAATGGTTCTCATCAATGTCACAAATGCCATCCTTTGTGACTGTGACAAAGGTAAACTATCCCTCCTCGTCCTTCTTGACTTGTCTGCAGCCTTTGATGCGATTGACCACTCCATCCTTCTCCAACGCCTCTCCACCGTCGTCCAGCTGGGTGGGACTGCACTCGCCTGGTTCCATTCTTATCTATCTAATCGTAACCAGAGAATCACCTGCAACGGCTTCTCTTCCCACTCCCACATCGGTACCTCTGGTGTCCCCCAAGGATCTATCCTTGGCCCCCTCCTATTTCTCATCTACATGTTGCCCCTTGGCAACATCATCTGAAAACACAGCGTCAGTTTCCATATGTACGCTGACGACAGCCAGCTCTACCTCACTACCTCATCTCTCGACCCCTCCACGGTGTCTAAATTTTCAGACTGCTTGCCCAACATACAGTTCTGGATGAGCAAAAATTTTCTCCAATTAAATATTGGGAAGACCGAAGCCATTGTTTTTGGTCCCCGCCACAAACTCCGTTTGAGGCTGAACCACACTGTTTGCAACCTTGGTGTCATATTTGACCCTGAAATGAGCTTCCAACCACATATCTGCAGCATAACAAAGACCACCTACTCCCACCTCCGTAACATCGCTCGTCTCCGCCCTTGCCTGAGCTCAGCTCATCCACTGCTGAAACCCTCATCCATGCCTTTGTTACCTCTAGACTTGACTATTCCAATGCACTCCTGGCTGGCCTCCCACATTCCATCCTACGTAAACTTGTCATCCAAAACTCAGCTGCCCATGTCCTAACTCGCACCAAGTCCCGTTCGCCCATCACCCGTGTGCTTGCTGACCTACATTGGCTCCTGGTTAAACAGCGCCTCGATTTCAAAATTCTCATCCTTGTTTTCAAATCCCTCCATGGCCTTGCCCTCCCTATCTCTGTAATCTCTTTCAGCCCCACAACCACCACCCCCACCCAGAGATATCTGCACTCCTCTAATTCTGCCCTTTTGAGCATCACTGCTTATAATCGCTCAACCTTTGTTAGCCGTGCCTTCTGTTGCCTCGGCCTTAAGCTCTAGAATTCCCTGCCTAAACCTCTCTGCCTTGCTACCTCTCTTTTCTCCTTTATGACACTCCTTAAAACCTACCCCTTTGACCAAGCTTTTGGTCACCTGCCCTAATTTCTCCTTATGTGGCTCGGTGTCAAATTTTTTGTCTTAAAATACTCCTGTGCAGCGCCTTGGGACATTTTACTATGTTAAAGGCGCTATATAAATACAGGTAGTTGTTGTAGAATTAACAAGCAATGGCTGTTTCGGCCAATTCTTTCCCTTTTTCTAGCTTAGGGACCAGATGCCAACTGTAAAGCCTCCATCTTGGCTGATAATTAATTCAGCAAAAAGCAGGAATTGAAATGGGACGCTCCTGAACTATGGGTTGGCACTACACACCATACATCTACTGAACCATTGGTAAGTGCGATCCCAGTGCATTTTAAATTAGTTCTGTTACACTGTGTGCTACTTATCATTGCATTTTATTTCAGATGTGATACAAACATGTTTTCTGATTTTCATAAGTTTCAAAATATTAATCTCAAATGATGAAATCATGGATTATTCCTATAAATGTGTCAATGAATACTCTGGTGTCAAAATATGCTGACTACAAATACAAAATTAACAAGAATATATCATTTGTATTCTGTTAACTAATATATTGGTCTTTCATACAAGCAAAGAAAAATTTAAATTAATCCACACTGTTATTTCTGTTATCCTTGGATGTAGACTTTCCCTAATAAAATGTTCTTTTAAATGAAAAGTTTTGGGTGTTTTTTCCAATGATATCTTACTCATTTCTATAAAACATGGAGATGACATTGTACAACATTGAAGCTGTATAATCCAAAATTAGTTTTCACAAACACAGCAGACTAATTCTCACTGAAATAAAAGTGCAATAATGTGCAGTGGCATTTACAATATGTAGATATCAATGAGGTCTTCACTAGAGTAAAGCTATCACTAAAATTAAAATGTCATAATTCATATGTCTGCTCTAAGTGAAAACTATTTAAGTAACAAAATGTCCTTTTGTTAAGTAACAAAGGCAATGGTTAAATTTCTAAGCAAAATATGTATTATATAAAAGGACAATGCTCAGTTGAATACTGCAATGTGTACTGCTTTGTTTGTGTAGAAAAGCTTGGTATATTGCATGCAAATTCCAACTTTAGAATCCTTGTGTATGTTTGTGTAATTGTATTCAAATCCAGTATCAGTGCTTTAGTTGGCAATGGAAATACTACTGATAGTGTGCTCATTTATAACCTTGAAAATAAACTGTTTTGTTGAATAAAATTTGTGAAACATATTCAGCAGAAAAAAATTAACACCGACACAGATGTCAAGTGTAGCCTTCAAGTGAAGCGGGATTATTGGACCAGGGCACAGCTGTAATTCAGTCCCCATTTTAAAGTCATACATTCTGTTGATATATAATATATATATTACTTTGATTTTGTAGTATATTATAGTTTGATAGCAAAACATAGCAATTTGGGAAGCTGAGCGGTAAGGTGGTTGGAGCATCAGAATTCTCTGCAGTACAGGCTAAGAAGCTGGGAAACATGTAATTATGCCCTCCAGCACTACAGCACCACCACATGCTGGAGGGCATAATTACAGTTTGATAAGTTTATACAGACCACCTAATAGTGGAAAGGAGGTGGAGGAACAAATATTTAAGGACATATGTTAAATGAGTAAAGGACATAGAATAATAGTCATGGGAGATTTTAACTACTCCCAAATAAACTGGCAGGGGGTTGCGAAAGGGGTACAGGGAATAGAGTTTTTACAACGTGTACAGGACTCCCATCTTACCCAGTATGTAAAAAGCACAATGAGAGGGGATACTGCTGGATCCAGTAATGGGAAATGAACCAGAACAGATAAGAGAAGTAAGTATAGCGGAACATCTAAGAAATAGCAATCACAGCATTATAAGGTTTAAAAGGACATAAGACAAAGATCAAGTAATAGAATGGAAAAAAACCTGATTCTGAGGGGATGAGAATGGAACTGGGGAAAGTAAACAGGAAAAATTTACTGACAACGAAACAGAACAGCAACGGGAAACGGTGATCAAGAGTGTCCAGGAGAAATATATCCCACTAAAAAGCAAGAACAAACTAGTCAGCAATGACACATGAATAAATATAGAAATAAGGGCAGAATTGAAACTAAAGAAAAGGCATACACTAAGTACATAGACAACAAAGGAAAGGATGACAAAAGGGAATGCGAAAAGGTTAGGAAGGCAAGGAAAAACTACAAAATTAAACTATAAAATACAAGTTGTTGTTGATACAGTAGACAGAGAGAAGATGTTTCCACTTGAGGAGCGACCAGAAATAGGGGCCATAATTATAAGATAGAGACTGATAAATCCAATAGGGAATTCAGGAGAAACTTCAGTGTTTAGAATATGGATTTTGCTACCATAAAGAGTGGTTGAGGCGACTAGCATAGATTCATTTAAGGGGAAGCTGGATAAACACATGAGGGAGAAGGGTATGTTGATGAGGTTAGATGAAGAAGGATGGGAGGAGGTTCATGTGGAGCATAAACACCTGTTGGGCTGAATGGCCTATTTCTGTGCTGTAAATACTCTGCATTGTAACAGAGACCGCGATAGTGGCAGGGGCAGGCTGGAGGGCAGGGGGGGTGTGGGGGGAGCGGTTGGAGTTCAGTCGGGAAGTACGGGTTTCCCTGCATGCTGTGTTTTAACTCCACAGAGTGCTAATTTCTTGATCAGGATCCCCACCAGGAAGTCAGCCTGATATTGACAGGCTTACCTTCCAGTCAGACAGGGAGCCTGCAGCTGCTACTGGGAGCGGGGGTGGGGGGTGGTCTATCCGATCCAAGGCAAGAGGCTGAGCTTAGAGGGCCCGGGGGGGGGGGGGGGGGGTGCGCAGTGGTGGGCTAGGGCACTCCTGCTCCTCCTGGCCCACCAGCAGTGCTGCAAAGACACTTACCTTCTCACCAGAGCTGTCCTCTCCTCCCTTCAGCTGCTGGCTTTCCCAAGGCCTGGGATATCTGGCCAGCCAGCCAGCCTCATTAAAATATTTAAATAGCCAATCTGCCTCCTAGGAGCAGGTTGGCTGCCCGCCCCTTGTCCCACCTTGTTAAACCCGGAAGTGAGCAGGGTAGAGTCGGGTTTTCGATTTTTTAAGTTTTAACATCTCACCCGACCACAACCCCACCCGTTTTTGGAGGTTAAAATTCACCCCTGACAGTTTCCATTATAAATGTGAACATGGGAATTTATAATGTAAAAAGTTGAGACAAAGTGTGACAAATTCACACAGATATTATGGCCCGTAACTTGCAGTCAGCGGTGATGTAAAGTTCGCTGCTGGCCCCGAAGTAAGCTTCCAACAAAGTTCTTGCGATCTCTGTGGCGAGATGTTCGGCTTTTCCGACGTGCAGTTGAAATCAACGCAGTATAGTGGGAATCCCATAGTGCGAGCTGCTGTGACGTCAACAAGCTGTCTAAGCAGCCAATCATATTGCAGAATTCTCACAAACAGGGAACCAGGAAATAGAATGCACTAATAACCAATCACTTTTTAAAAAAATTACAGAGAGTGAAATAAGGATTGGGACAGACACGTTCAGCTAAGTTAGAAGCTGAAATATCATGAACAAACTTTTAAAAAATATATATATTTTAAAATTAAGTTAAAAAATTATTAGATTTTAAAATTGAGAAATTTGACATTCCACCAATATAAAATGAGTTTTTCAGGTTCAGAACGGTTATTTATCAGTTGTTATTACTCAGATATCGACGTTAAAACCCCAGTTACATCTCATTTGAATAGGTCTAACTTTTTATGGGGTTTCGGAAAAGGGGAAGTCTTCGTCAGATCAGTGTTTCACTGATTGCTGGCTCTGGGATTGGGGAGTGAAGAGAGGGGTGGTTGGTGGTCCACAGCGCAGCCTGTGGAGAAGCAGTGAATGACAGACCGCAACTTCACGATTTCCTCATTAGGCTGTGCATGTGCTAAATCCTGAAGTTGCAGTCAGTTTCAAAGACAAGGTGATGGCAAACGCTGCCAGTTCAGTCATCAGGACCGCACGTTCCGGGCTAATATTTTTAATATACCACATGTTATGCAGAATAGGGGTTGAGACTGGATGTTGGGATCTTTACATAGAATGAAATGAATGAGATGTGCTGACAATGTCAAGAATAAGTAAAATTCTATCTCCCAAATTACAGGTTTGAATAAATCTGCTTAACATAAGAAATAGGAGCTGGAGTAGGCCATTCGGCCCTTCGAGCCTGCCCTGTCATTCAATATGATCATGGCTGATCCTCTATCGCAATACCATATTCCCGCTCTCTCCCCATACTCTTGATGCCTTTTGTGTCTAGAAATCTATCTATCTCCTTCTTAAATATATTAAGTGACTTGGCCTCCACAGCCTTCTGTGGTAGAGAATTCCACAGGTTCACCACCCTCTGAGTGAAGAAATTTCTTATCTCAGTCCTAAATATCCTACTCCATATCCTGAGACTGTGACCCCTCGTTCTAGACCCCCCAGCCAGGGGAAACATCCTCCCTGCATACAGTCTGTCTAGCCCTGTCAGAATTTTATATGTTTCAATGAGATCCCCTCTCATTCTTCTAAACTCTAGTGAATACAGGCCTAGTCGACCCAATCTCTCCTCATACGACAGTCCTGCCATCCCAGGAATCAGTCTGGTGAACCTTCGCTGCACTCCCTCTATGGCAAGTCTCAATTAGCGGTCTTAAAGGGACCACTGGAGGCTGCTACCCAAACACCAAAAAGACGAGTGGCACTGATTTTTTTGCATCAAGGAGAATTTTTGACTTCCAGCTTCGCTCCATGGAGGAGCAGCTCCCCCCACCCTCACCCCCCAATCAGAAAGCTACCTGTCAGGACTTATTGTTTCCATTCAAATGTGACCCACCCATGAAAATGATTTGGGCCTTTTACTACAGCAATCTGGTGGGCCGTACAATTGCTCTGTCCATCGCCTACCTGATATGCACAGTATGAGAATTGTGCCTTATGAACTTCCTCTGTTGGGGCATGGTTCCACAGGCACCAAAACGCCCTCTGATATCCCAACCAAGTGACTATTATACATGTGCGGTACTATTTGATTCGGTGATGCTATGTGAGCTTTGACAGTGAGTGTCAGCCAGCTATTTGACCATCAGGGAAAATCACAGCTGTATTTGATCCTGTCTTCATTTGATATCATGTACTTACAGTAGAGATCACTGGTTAGTGATGAATGGGAACCCTTCCTTTGTTTTTCAGGGGGATGGAAAAAAAGCAGGGAAGTGAAATTAGAAAAATAGAGCTGCCAGGGGTTAACAAAATGGCAGGGGAAGCTTAATAGTCCAATTGGACGATTCCTGTTGTTATATTGCTAACCCTGTCGATTTTCCCTAATCTAGGGATACTGAGGCCAACTTAGCATAGACCACGGACCAAACCTTGGACTTTCCTATTTTGTATGCTTTAGCTACTGACTGAATTTGCTGAGCCACAGGAAGAGTTCTATTCCACCATTCTTTAAACAATGAAGAACAGTGTTTTAGTCATAATCTGTAACTGAAAGAAGTAACACCAAGGACAAGTGTTGGAACATCGTGCTTAAATCAATGTGACAAAAACAAAAAAATTAAGTGAGAAGGATTTTTCAACAGATACACAAAAAGCTGGGGTAAATCTGTTATGTGTCAGAACACTGAAACGGATATTTTATCTCTAATTAACAAGCTCTTTCATACCTACCAGAAAACCTATTCAGCTCAATTTTGAACTTTACAATTTGACATCAAAAATATTACTTACATGGAACACACACGGCTTGGAAGCTACCAACATAGTTCGGTCCTAATTCATAAATGGTACTGATGCTAGAGGCAGGTAAAACTTCCTCCAAGAAGTGAGTAGGTCCTAGACGCCATACTAATGATGAGATCTGGCGCTGAGCTGGAAGTGTGCCAATGTAGCCGTACACCGTACTAACAACTGGCAGATTTGCTGATCCTGATCCACCAGGAGAACTGTGGATATAGTGAAGCTGCAAAGACAAATAAAACAAAAGAATGCTGGTTAGTTTTTGTAAGTGCTCTACAAAAAATATGGTTAAATCACAGTGATGTGCCTCAATGAATCCGAGACTCAACGTTAACGGAGCAAAGCAAGGCTTTTATTAACTCAGAAAGTAATACACAGTGGAGAAGTGTCTCTCATCCAGAGATCTGCTGAACTGCCTGTGAGACACGCTGGGGCCTGCTTAAGTAGGGGCCAGGTATGGGCGGAGCCCTGCACACAATACAATACAGGTAAGGAAATGAAACTGAAACTAAACTCCCCTGCTTGCCACAGTCACAGGCACAATCAAACACAGAGAATACAGAGTGCCTGATGAATGGCATATTTCATCACACATAGAACACTTTTAAATGAATATTTGCATTTTCCTGTCATCACAGCGAAGACTGTTGGTGCAAATTGAAAGACAGAATTGCAGATTGTGCATTGTGTGCTCACAATGCTTGTGTTTTAATTACAATAGCTTCAGTGAAAGTGATCTTTGTAACACTATTTTGTCCCATTACTGGAACTTGAGGGCAACTTATTAAAAGTGCTAGTGCTCATTGAATACAGTATAGTTTAAAACATTCACTACATGAAATATGAAGATTACCAGAAGACAGGGATAATTCTATACTAAATTCTGGCAAATAAATTATTCATTTACATTTCTTCAACAATCAAAACAATGGTATTAGGAAAGCAATTCAGTTATTGTACTCTCTTAAGGTAGGTGTCTTGGATTAATGCTATACTCGACCACAAGTTGTTTTGTTTTGGAATTTTTTTTGAGGGGAGAAAACAGCTTGATAACATTTCTAAAAGACTATTTGCATCCTCTCCATATGGAAGTTGACACCAGGTCCAATTAATCCCATTTACATCAGCAGAGTCTGGTCCAAACATGCTGACATCAGTACTGGGTACTGTGCTCCCTTGTAGCTTCCTTGGCAGCTGGGGCAGCAGTCTATGAAGGTTGTCATTGTTTGAAAACAACACGAGAGTTTGCTACTGCAAAATGACGTGACGTAGTGAAAAATACTATGATCTACTGAAAGTTATATGCTGGAAATCTGTAATGGGATTGATTCTCTTAGCAGTAAGAAACTGTGAATTGAAATGAAATGTATAAATGATTATATTTGAAACTGTGAATTGAAATGAAATGTATAAATGATTATATTTGATTATGTCTACTTGAGACTCATATTAGTCTTTATAAAAATTAAAATAAATAAATAATTGCTGTAATATTGGCTGAGTTTGAATTTTACACTGTGATGTGTCACACTGCTGTAGTTGATTTAAAGGTTAAAGGGGAAGGCAAATCTGCTATGCAGCATCATGGAACTCTCTTTGGTTCCAATGAATGTTTCAGCTTTTTTGAATTAACAATCTTTCCTGGAAGATCCAAAAAGAATGGATTTGAACAAGTTAGATCAACTGCAAAGACAAATAGAATAAATGGTGAAAAAACATCTTAATTTTACTAAATACAGTAAGCCGAAGTGCACATTCCATTTTTGCTCTTGGAAACGTGTGGGAAGTCTGAACAATTCTGAATGGGTTTTTTTGTTGCCCATTTTTTAAAACCTGTGTCACAAGCTTTCATCTCCGTATCGTGTGGTAAGATTACTTCATTGCTCTGCACAGTGAATGAAGCAACTGAGAATAAAACATGATCTTGCATTTTATTAAGTAAATATACAAACTATGAATGTTAAGGATCACTGAAACAATATGGTATTTAATTGGTACTTTTTAGTCAGTTTATTTAATGAGTACTGTTGATTTAATTAAAAAATTATAGGGAAATGCAGTTGAGACACTAATTGTGCAGACAAATGAAGCTTTGAAGTGAATTGAATGCACTGTATACAATTAAAGTACTACCTCTTCACGGATTCAAATACACTGCATAAGTGGATTACTAATTTACCAAAGCCTGGAAAAAATCATTTTTTAAATGAAGCAGCAAGTTGTCATTAACAAACTGTAAAGCTAGAGATTGCCTATAAGCAGGATTATCTGAAGTAAAAGATCTAGTCCTAGAAATTCAGTATAGCCACGTTTGGGGCGCTACAGCATGGCGTTCGCTAACTTTTGCGCCTGGCGCAACTTAGCGCCACCTTCGCCGATATTCAGTTGCATCGCCCCAAGAGGTTGCTGCTGCGCTAAAGCAGGCAATGCACGACTATCATTAGGCGCTAAGCCGGCGATCCGGAGCGCAAACACCGAATGCGGGCACAGCGCAGGTGCGGCGAGGTGCTCATTGAGGGCAGTCAGGCGCCGGTCAGCACTTAAAGGGGGAGGGTGGAATTGCTTGGCTGCCACGCCCTGCACACTGCAGCCCTAAGGCAAGGCCTGAACACTGCTTCTGGAACAGCTCCACGCCCAGGAGAATGGAGAAGGCCAGGGAGAGAGCGCAGCACTTCGGCGAGGGTGACCTGAGGCTGCTGGTTGGCGCAGTGGACCGCAGGCGCCATATCCTCTTCCCTGAGGGTGGCAGGAGGCCGCTGCCCGCCGAATATCGGAAAGCATGGAGGGATGTGGCAAACAGGGTCACGTCCAACAGCGTGGTTGGCAGGACACCAACCCAGTGCCGGAAAAAATTCAACGACCTCACTCGGGTTGTCAGGGTGAGTACCCTTTCCAGTATCCTCCTCATCCCTGCATGTGCACCTCACTTTATGGCCAAACAGGTCTGAAAGCCCTAATGGCCAGCCCTCATCCAGCAGCTATGGGACTGTCATGAAAAGCACTTGCGCAATCAGGACTTTAGACAATGTCAGGGCTATTCGACCATGGGAGGCAGTGCGGGCAAGATCAGGGCTTGACACTGTCAGGGCTAATCGAACATGGGAGGCAGTGCGGGCAAGATCAGGGTTTGACACTGTACTTAGAGGCGGTCCTTTCTCTTGCAGGCCAAGCTGGCGCATAACAGAAGACAGTAGCGACAGACCGGGGGAGGCCGTCCTGACCTGAAACAGCTGAGCGACCTCGAGCAGCGAGTGGAGCGGATCATGGCAGGCCGGCTGAGTGGCCCCGTCGCCACTGGAGATGCTGACCCTGTTCTGGGCACCAATGGTAAGGTCATCACCTTTTTGACCTCTCCCTTTCCACTTGCGCCTCACACCAGCATCCTTTGCCACTATCGAACCAATGCAGTGCACAGCAGCACTCATGCCTCCCTCGCTGCCGCCCTGTCCTCACTCTAAAGCAACTCTTGTGCCTCCCTGCTTTCAGGTGGTGACTCGCCAGGTGAGGAGGCGGCCCCTCAAGCTGGCACTGTGTCCGAGTCAGACATAGAGGAGGAGGAAGAGGAAGCCAACCCATCAGGGACACCCTCAGCCGAGGCAGCCCATGGCCATG
Organism: Somniosus microcephalus; assembly: GCF_052327205.1. NCBI lineage: Eukaryota > Metazoa > Chordata > Chondrichthyes > Squaliformes > Somniosidae > Somniosus > Somniosus microcephalus. The sequence goes on from NC_140988.1 coordinate 149,810,339, forward strand.
ATGGTGACACGTCTTCCCTGGAGGGGAGCAGGGGGGAAGGGTCGGAGGATAGTGAAGCTCCGGGGACCAGCGGGCTGCAGCAATGCGGGAGGGGTGGGGAAGCTCGGCGGCCTTCTCCCCGGAGGGCGAGTGCGGCCTCCAGTCCTGCTACGGTGAGCGCAGAGGAGGTGCGGCTCCTAGCGGAAATGGGCGCCCAGGCTGAGCGCAGGCACACTGAGCTCATGGCTGCAGTGGCAAGGATGCCTGACTCCAGAGAGTCACTGGCAAGGAGTGTGCAGGAATTCAGGGCAGCACAGGCCAGGAGTCTGCAACAATTCAGTGCAGCACAGGCCAGGAGTCTGCAGGACATCGCGGCAGCACAGGCTAGGAGTCAGCAGGACTTCGCTGCTTCACAGGCGGCTTCTAGCCAAGTGCTCAGTCGTGCCATGCATTCACTGGCTGCTGTCATGCAGACACAGACCAGGGCCACACGGGCACTAACTGCTGCCACACTCGCTGGATCGGCTAGGCATCGCCGGGGCACTCGCTGTGCCGCAGCAGCCCAGCAGTCTGTGCCTCAGCAAATTGCTGCGCATGCTGCAGTGCTGGCCCGTGCGCGTGCCAATGTATCAGCTGACCAGGGAGTGCCTGTGATCTGTCAGGTTGGCAGCATTCCTGCAGCCAACACTGTCACTCCTCCATTGCAGCTGCCACCAGCTGTTGGACAGACTGCTGCCGCCCAAGCAGAGTTGGAGCAGTCAGCAGCCGGCCCCTCCAGCCCCAGAGCTGGTCCAGGCCGACCCCCAAGGGCATCTGCCGTCTCATCATCTGACCCTCAGCAGCCTTCCCCCAGCCTTGCTGCAGCCACTGGGGTCCCATTGAGGAGGAGCTGCAGGGCGGGTAGGGGCCAGTCACGGAAGCGAAACGGATCACCCTCGCAGGGGAAAAAGTAGAAGGTGTGGCCAAATGTTTTGTTTTACTTATAAAAGCCGAGACTGGTGTATTTGTTTCATATTTAAAGGCCGAGACTGGTATATCTGTTTTACTTGTAAAGGCCGAGACTGCTGCATTTGTGTTTTTGGGGGGGGTTTCTCTCCATTAGTTTGTCATGTGGGAAGGGCACAGAGGTATCACAGTAAAATAATTTCTTAAATCGCACTGTCCATGCTTTCTTTTGGAAGTCCTGGTTGCCCTGCTCGGCTGAGGGCTTGTGGAGCGGCTACATTCATCTTCTGCCATTGGCACAAGCCATTCCGAGAGGGGACCTAGAACTGACTTGCAATAAGCCGCCGACGGGCGGCCCTTGCACTTTCTGCCTCCCTCCTGTGCTGGTCCTCCTCCTCCTCCTCCTCTGGTGGTCCTCCAATGTCTGCTGGCAGTGGCTGAGTCCTGCGGATAGCCAGGTTGTGCAGCATGCAGCACACGACAACAAAATGGGAGACTCGCTCAGGCGAGTACTGTAGGGCTCCCCCGGAACGATCCAGACAGCGGAACCGTTGCTTCAGCACGCCGATTGTATGCTCAATGATGTTCCTGGTTGCTTGATGGCTGTCATTGTATCCCTCTTCAGCAGGGGTGCTGGGTGCACGGAGTGGGGTCAGCAGCCAGGTGCACAAAGGATAGCCTTTGTCCCCGAGAAGCCATCCTCATGGGTGAGGCTGGGCCTCGAACATGTCTGCCACAGAAGTCTGGCGCAGGATGAAGGCATCGTGGCTGCTGCCTGGAAAGCGGGCATTGACAGCTAGGATGAGCTGCCTGTGGTCACACACCAACTGCACGTTGAGCGAATGGTAGCCCTTCCGGTTGCGGTAATCCTCGGCATTCTCTAGAGGTGCCCGCAAAGCCACATGCGTGCAGTCAATGGCGCCCTGCACCATGGGGAAGCCCACTAATGCTGCAAAGCCCATTGCACGCTCTTGCTGCTCGTCAACGGTCATGGGGAAGGAGATGAACTGACGTCTCCTTCTGAAAAGGGCATTGGTCACCTGGCGGATGCAGCAATGTACCGCAAACTGGGAGATGTTGGAAATGTCCCCAGTAGCGGATTGGAAGGAGCCGGTGGCATAGAAGTTGAGAGCCACCGTCACCTTCACTGCCACCGACAGAGACGTCCTGCTCCTCAGCTGTGGCTGCAGATCTCCGCGAAGCAGGTGGCAGATCTCAGTGACCACCGCCCTTCGGAATCGCAGCCTCCGAACACACTGCTCCTCAGACATGTTCAGATATTAGAACTGCTGGCGGTATACCCTGGGTGGGTAAGGCCTCCTTTGCCGACGCCTGTTGCCCCTTCTCCGTCTGGCCATGACTGGCACTCTCTGACGGCGTCTCTGCGCCCTTTGAATGCAATGGAGAAGCCCAACGTTTCCACCCATTGCAGCCCCCATTATATGTTTCCAATCAATGCTATGACACTGAAGTTAAAGACAAGTGCAAAGCTGTGGCCTGAAGCCACAAGTACCTGTGCGAGTGTTGAGCCAAACCAGAAAGCTCTCTACCTTTGTCTCCCTCCAAAGATCCGTCTCTCACAAAGAAGGAGTGGTGCAAAATGGCTGCCATTTATACTGCAGGAAGAGTCCCCTTTAATTAGCGCCCCCCGCAGCGACTGGGAACCGTTCCCCTCTACCAGTCGCTAGGGGCGCCAGGCGCACAATAGGCCGGCGCCACTGAATTTCCAGTTCGGGGCGCACAAAGGGCATTGCACCATGAAATGACGTCAGGATCTGCGCGCGCAGCTGAGCGCGCGCAAAGGTTTTGCGCCGCCGCTAAATCTTAACTGAAGTTCGCGAGAGGCGCAGATCGCGCTGCACCCGGGCGCTAGCCGCTTAGCACCCCACTTCTCCGCCTCCTAAGGCGCTAGCGGCTGGCGCAAACAACTGAATTTCTAGGCCCTAGTTGTTTAACAATGATTAAATTTAATAAATGAAACAAGCAGCAAAAATAACCGTTTTAATGAAATCAAAATACACCCCCTCCAATCTTTATTTAATCTTGATGCCTCCACTCTCAGTGCTATTTCAAATGAAAATGAACAAATTAAAATTGGCATATTTTAAGAATACCAAGTATCTGTAATCTGATTACTTTGGCCTTTTCTAGTCTGCACTGCCATCACAAGTTGAGGGTCCACAGCTGAACCTGCGTATTCATACACCATAGTCATTAGATAATCGTTTGGGACATGATACCACTGCCTTATTTAAATTAGCTTCTAAAAACATAGGCTCTTCCGGGAATTGGCATCTGTTGGCTAGCCAATCGGCTTGCTTGATTTTGATTAGCTAACGGAAATTATATCTTGACAGGAATAAAAGATCTCCCACAGGGTGAAGACAAAAACTATGAATAACCATTACACAGAAAAGCCTTGTTGAGGGAGACCTCAAATTGCATTCCTTGAACAATACAAAGACCTAATTGATGCTATGGTGATTCACTGCTTAATTAATGATCTTGGGTATATAATCACTGAACTTGCAATGTCACTTTCAAATGAACACAATCAAATTGATCTGCAGCAGCAAAAGACTGTCAAACAAAAAAATATTTGGTAAAACTGACACTTGCTGCATTTAAATTGGTTTTACATTTGCAGGCTTAACTTTAGTCATACACTCTCTCAGAACACCATACCTTTACTGTGTTAACATGCTGACCATCCACATATAACGTAGCAGTGCTGTTCTTTAACATGCCTTTACTCATCACAAGCACCAGGTGATGCCACTGTCCCTCGTTAATCAGATCACTGCAGCGAAATCGTGCACAGCAAGGAAGAATCTCATAAAAGGATGACTCCTCACTGAAGTCATCAACTAAAAAAAGGAGGAAAAACAATTCAGCCCTAGTTTCAAAGGATGACATCACTCTGCACTGCTGCAGGTCATACCATTACAGTATCTTTCAGCAGCAGCGCTCCATATACTTTATAGTTTATATATAACATTTTCAAGTTCAACAATTTAATTACTGATATAAACTTGGGGAAAAGCTGTTTAAACCTACTGCAATCATTCAATTTCTTAAAACTATAAACTTGTACCTCAAATTAACAACATTGAGCCTTTAATATTGAAAAAGTCGCAATCAGACAAAAACTGACATCGAGACAGAGGGGGGAAATATTAGGAGAGGTGAACAAAACCTTGGTCGAAGAGTTGGGCTTTAAAGGAGGAGAGGGATAATAAAAAAGAAATGCAAGAGCTAGTCTGCAATGGACTAGTGTGCCATACCACAGGAAGGAAATGGTGAATTCCAGATCTTAACCACAGCATCTCAGGGAACAGTTAAGACAATTGGCCAAAGTGAAGGGAGAATCAACATTCATCACTCTTATCGCAAGTGCGTTTGGGGGAGAAATTGGGTATAGCCCCGCTCGGGGCGCTAGAATTGGCGATGCGCAAATTTTATCGCCAGGCGCAACTTATCGCCACCTCCAGCGATATTGGGTTGCTGCGCCCGAGGGTGATTGCGGCGTTAAATCAGGCGCTGCACAGGACTCCTAAGGCGCTAACCTGCCGGCGCTACTCAATATCTGGGCGGACGGGCGCAGCGCAGGTGCTGTCAATAACCGATGACCACGAGACATGCAGGCGCCGGCCAGCTCTTAAAGGGGCGGGTCATTTAGGTTCAGCAGCCAGACTCATCGCCCTGTAGGCCTCAAATTCGGCGCTGTGCAAACTGAGGCGTTGCAAACTTTGACAAGATGGAGAGGGTGAGGCAGAGAGCGGAGCGCTTTTCCCAAAGGGCATTGGATGCTTTGGTTGATGCAGTGGAGCACCGGCGAGCAGTGCTGTACCCTGACAATGGCAAGAGGCCTCCTCAGAACGAGTACCGCAGAGCTTGGAGGGACGTTTGTCAAAGAGTCAACTCCAGCAGCGTGGCGCCCAGGACTCCTGTGCAATGCAGGAAGAAGTTCAACGATCTCACTCGGGTCGTTAGGGTGAGTGGCTTGTTGGCAATCTTCTTCATCCCTCCATCTGCACCTGACTTTATGGTCAGAGGGTGCGCGATGCCCCAATGGCCATCTGTCAGCCAGGACCCATGGCCCTTTCTGGGAACGTACACGCACATTCAATTCAGGGCATACTGTAAGGGCTGATCCACCATGGGGGTGCATGACATGACAACTCAGGGCATACCGTAAGGGCTGATCCACCATGGGGGTGCATGACATGAAAACTCAGGGCATCATGTAAGGGCTGATCCACCATGGGGGTGCATGACATGACAACTCAGGGCATACTGTAAGGGCTGATCCACCATGGGGGTGCATGACATGACAACTCAGGGCATACTGTAAGGGCTGATCCACCATGGGGGGGGCATGAGATGACAACTCAGGGCAGCATGTTTCAGAACTTCCCGTCCTTTCTCCTGCAGGACAAGCTGGCCAGGAACCGGAGGGAACAGAATCGTACTGGCGGGGGCCTTCCTCAGCTCCAGGAACTGACGGACCTGGAGGAAAGAGTCCACCAGATTGCTGGAGGCCAGATGATAGGTCCTGTCACCACTGGAGCTGCCGACCCCATTGGGCACAGTGATGGTAAGGTCATCACCTTTTTGAACTCTCTCCTTCCACTTGTTCCCCCCACCAGCATGCTTTTTCAGCCTGGACCCATGTCAGAGCATTGCAGCACTCTTGCATCCCTTGCTACCACCCTGGCCTTGCGCTAAATCCACTCTTCAACCTCCCTGCTTTCAGATGCTGCATCACCAGCTCGGGAGCCGGGCCATCTAGCTGCCAGGGACACTGACTCCGGAGGCGACGAGCAGGAGGAAGCCGGACCATCCGTCCCACCCTCAGGCGAGCCAGCCCATCTGCAGACTGGGGATAGTGCTTCCCTGGAAGGGAGCGGGGGGGGATGGATCTGAGGAGGAACCAGTTGCAGGAACCAGCGGCCTCCAGCAGCGCAAGGGGGGGTAGGGAAGTTCGGGAGCCATCTCCCCGGAGGGCGCATCAGGCCACGATGACTGCTGCACAGAGCGCAGAAGAGGTGCGTTCCCTCGCCGAAATGAGCGCCCAGGCTCGACTCAGGCACACTGAGCTGATGGCTGCAGTTGGAAGGATGCCTGAAGCCGTCGAGACACTGGCAAGGAGTGTGCAAGAGTTCGGGGCAGCACAGGAAAGGATTGTGCAGGACTTCGGGGCAGCACAGGAAAGGAGTGCCCAGGGCTTCGGGGCAGCCCTGGAAAGGAGTGCCTAAGGCTTCGGGGCAGCCCTGGAAAAGAATGTTATCAGGACTCCAAAGGTTAGATTTTTTAAAATTACATAAACTAGGTTTGTATTCCCTGGAATATAGAAGGTTAAGGGGTGGGTGATTTGATTGAGGTTTTTAGGATTTTGAAAGGAATTGATAGGGTAGATAAAGAGACACTTTGCTGGTGGGGGAAATCTAGGACAAGGGGACATAACCTTAAAATCAGAGCCAGGCCATTCAAGAGAGAAGTTAGGAAACACTTCTTTATGCAAAGGGTGGGAGACGTGTGGAACTCTCTCCCACAAAAAAGCAGTAGATGCTAGCTCAATTAATAATTTTAAATCTGAGAGCGATAGATTTTTGCTAGCCAAGGGTAACAAGCAGGGTGGATAAAGGGGAATCAGTAGATGTCGTGTATTTGGATTTCCAGAAGGCATCCGATAAGGTGTCACATAAAAGATTACTGTACAAGATGAGAGCTCATGAGGTTGGGGGTAATATATTAGCATGGATAGAGGATTGGCTAACTAACAGAAAACAAAGAGTCAGGATAAATGGGTAATTTTCCAGTTGGCAAACTGTAACTAGTGGGGCGCCACAGGGATCATTGCTAGGGCATCAACTATTTACAATCTATATTAATGACTTGGATGAAGGGACCGTGTGTACTGTAGTCAAATTTGCTGATGACAAAGATAGGTGGGAAAGCAAGTTGTGAGGAGGACACGAAGATATATAGATAGGTTAAGTGAGTGGGCAAAAATTTGGCAGGTGGAGTATAGTGTGGGAAAATGTGAGGTTATCCACTTTGGTAGGAAAAATAAAAAAGCAAATTATTATTTAAATGGACAGAGACTACATAATGCTGCGGTACAGAGGGATCTGAGGGTCCTTGTGCATGAAACACAAAACGTTAGCATGCAGGTACAGCAAGTAATTAGGAATGCAAATGGAATATTGGCCTTTATTGCAAGGGGGATGGAGTATAAAAGTAGGGAAGTCTTGCTACAACGGTACAGGGCGCTGGTGAGACCACACCTGGAGTATTGCGTGCAGTTTTGGTCTCTATTTAAGGAAGGATATACTTGCATTGGAGGCAGTTCAGAGAAGGTTCACTAGGTTAATTCCTGAGATGAAGGGGTTGTCTAATGAAGAAAGGTTGAGCAGGTTGGGCCTATACTCATTGGAGTTTAGAAGAATGAGAGGTGATCTTATTGAAACATATAAGATTCTGAGGGGGCTTGACAGAGTAGATGCAGGGAGGATGTTTTCTCTCGTAGGGGAATCTAGAACTAGGGGAGCACAGTTTCAGGATAAGGGGTCGCCCATTTAAAACGGAGATGAGGAGGAATTTCTTCTCTCAGACGGTTGTGAATCTTTGGAATTCTCTACCCGAGAGCGCTGTGGAGATGGAGTCATTGAATATATTCAAGGCGGAGATAGGCATATATTTGAGCTACGGGGGAGTCAAGGGGAAAGTGGCGTTGAGGCCAAAATCAGATCAGCCATGATCTTATTGAATGGCGGGGCAGGCACGAGGGGTTTAATGGCCTACTCCTGTTCCTATGTTCCTCTCACAACCAGAGAAAATCAGAACAGCCAATTAGCGGCAAGTTTTAAGACAATTCTGTGTTAATGCAACCTGAATAGAGGCACTCTAAACCTAGTATACTACCAACACTGACGAGGAGAAGAAATTTTCACTCAAATATTGAACTCAATGGAGGTCCCACAGATGAAAAAACAACGCCCGAACACAATGCTGCACAGTCAGCTAAAGCTAAACTCAATATTAAATCCTTTGATGCTCCTAAAGAATCGTAGAATGATGCAGCACAGAAGGAGGCCATTCGGCCCATCATGCCTGTGCTGGCTCTTTGAAAGAGCTATCCAATTAGTCCCATTCCTCTGCCCGTTTCCTCAATTGACCCTGCAACTATTTCCCCTTCCAATTTTATCCAATTCCCTTTTGAAAGTTATTATTGAATTTACTCCCACCACCCATTATTCCAGATCATAACTCACTGCATAAAAAACCCCCTCCTTATCTTCCCCCTCTGGTTCTTTTGCCAATTAGCATAAATCTGCGTCCTCTGGTTACAGACACATCTGCCACTGGAAACAGTTTCTCCTTATTTTCTCTATCAAAACCCTTCAAGATTTTGAATACTTCTATTAAATCTCACTTCAACCTTCTCTGCTCTAAGTAGAACAATCCCAGCTTCTCTAGTCTCTCCACATAACTGAAGTCCCGTATCCCTGGTACCATTCTAGTAACTCTCCTCTACACCCTCTCTGAGGCCTTGACCTTCTTCCTAAAGTGTGATCCCAGAATTGGACACAATATGGCCTGGATTTTGTGGTAAAAATAGCAGTGCGGTTATCAGTGCTCACTGTTGTTAAATACTAAATTAGAAAGCAACTTCTGGCGAGCATACCTGTGTAGTTAAACACGGAAATCAAGCAGCTGATTTCCGAGTTACCCTGCTCCTCCAGAAGCTGTGCTATACCGGTATCTCACCAAGAGACTCGGTATTGAAATACATGGAATGGTGTGAATTTACATGATAGATACCCACTAATCTTGCTTGAAAAAATTAGGGCTTGCCCATTCCAGTGTAAGTAAATTTTTAAACGGGGTGTTAATTCTCAGTGCCAGAGATTAAGACTTAAGTTTTACAAGTGTGGAGTCTCATTCCTTAAGATTTTAATTATTGTTGAAGATTTAAAAAAAACAAATTTAAATTTTAAAAACATTTCTTCCCGTCTCTTATCCCATCATTTTTCCCCTCGCTTTTTGTACATGATTTGGCATTGAATTAAATATTCCAACTGACACTTCCTGGTTCAGACTCTGCGCTCCTCATTAAGAATTCTTCAATCTGATTGGTTAAGGAGATACACAGTTGCTTGCCCTGTTCACACAGGTCCCAGATCTTCTGTAGAGGGCGCTGCGCCAAAATGAATTTCTAATCACTGCAAGTTCCAGTACAAAACCCCACAGAGAGTCTGAGTAAGTGTAATGAATAGCTGGTATCGTTTGTTCATCACTTACCGCAAAATCGGGGCCATTATTCCAGTTGTTTTATAAAGGTTTAGCATAACTTCCTTGCTTTTGTACTCAATGCCTCTGTTTATAAAGCCAAGGATCCTGAATGCTTTTTTAACAGCCTTCTGAAGTTGCCCTACCACCTTCAAAGATTTGGTTACCTACACCCCCAGGTCTCTCTGTTCCTGTACCCCCTTTAAAACTGTATCATTTAGTTTATATTGCCTCTCCTCATTCTACCTTCCAAAATGCAGCACTTCATACTTCTGTGTTAAATTGCATCTGCTACGTGTCTGCCGATTTCAACAGTCTGTCTTTGACCTCCTGAAGTCTGTTACCATCCTTCGCACTGTTTACAGTACTACATTTCAGAGTTTCGTGCTATCTGCAAACTTTGAAATTATGCCCTGTATACCCAAGACCAGGTAATTAATATATATCGAAGAGCATAAAAAACTGCCTAGGTAGTAAGTTATTAACTTTCCTTTCTAGATCAGGTTGCGTCATTTTTACCCAATTTCTCGAACTATTTTTCATTGACACATTATTCCCATTTTTCAAATCATTGTTGACCACATTTAAAATATATAGGTGAATTCTCAATAAGTGCTGAAATCAAAGTGCTTTGCAAATCTCTCACATAATACATCAATTTACTGCAAAAATTAACAAAATGATTAACAGATGTCTCCAGAAGAAATTTATTTTGACAATGTTATCAGACAGCTTCAACAACAGAAGAATGTATAGAAAAACTGCCATTTTCCAGTAAAATACTGTTCAATATGAAAAGGATTGTTCTACACAATATTAACTTCAACATCAGAAAGATAAATGTATCCTTACATTTATATTGTAATGCCATAAACAATGTAATGGTTTTTCAACTCATGCATTTTTAATCTATTACTTTCCAAACATGTTTTAACAACACATTTGTGCACCTACTCACCATTGTTTTGCAGCAGCTCTTCCTTCGTCGAAACTAGCAGGGACTTGTCTTTCCCAGAAAGGATTATGGCAAGGCAAATATAATGCTGCTCAGATGAGTTTGATCTCCGCACAAGGGTAAGAAGCCGAACAGGATGATTGCTCAGAGGAGTACTGAGCCTCTCAATACAGAACCAGGTTGAATAAGTAAGCCCAGATGGTGGTGGAAAGAATCGTTCACCTGGAAAACAGTTATTTTGTTTCAAATAAAGGGGATACATATACTTTCTCTGTCACATTTGCTCAATAAATGCAAAAAAAAAATCTGGTTTGCTGTTTCACATATGCATTGCAACATACAATATTATTTCAGTAATATTCATTCCTAGCTACAAGAGATATTCAGACTTCCAAGACTTATATATTTTAATGATACACAGAAAGGCATTGCTGAAACATGGATGTAATTTGACAAAAATAGCTTATAAATCCCATGATGGCAGTGCCATACTATAAGTGCAGCAAAGCGGAACCTCTCTGCCATTTTCACCCAACGAAGATCCCATTTCAAATCCTGGGGGCAGGGTTACTTAAATAACGGGGCAGACGCTTGTATCTGTAGTGATTCAACAAAGATGCCCGCCATGCACTGCCCGTGGAAACTTAGGCAGTACCTTTCTATTAAGGGAGAGCTAGTGCCAAGAATAGGTTGAAAAACAGGCTAAAAAAACAAAATTCAATTCTTCTGAGGGCATGCCAGGGCCCCTTTGTAAAGATAAATGATCCGAGGGATCGATTACCAATGCCTGTACAGTGTTGGGTCTTTCAGTAGGTCCAGAATAGGTTCGATGCCTGCTCTCAGCAGATGCAGGTTTTGACTGGACAATCAAAGGTACTTCTACTGGAATTTCCAGGGTAGCCAGGGAACACTCCCAGAGTGTTGACTTTGCGTGCAAGGGAAAGGGTGGACAGAAGAGGTACCTATCCCTGCAAGTTTAAAATTTCTTGGGGATTTTTTTTTTTTTTTTTTTTTTAATATAAACAGGGCGGAAGCTAGGTGGATCCAGGATTCGTCCCAAATTGCAACTTCTGCCACAACTCTGCCGTAATTCCACCAGCGTCTAACAGAGTATTGCTGCAATGAGTCTGCAGGAAAGAATGGATAATATCAGTTAACTCTCATGGAGTCTGCTGGTTCTGGAAACTGCACCACCTGCCATGTGAATGTCCAATATGAATTGTACAATCAATAATTGTGTGTCTATATAGGTATCAGTGTTATTAGAATCACTGTCTATGGAGACCTATAATCAAACATTTGATGCTAAGCAAATTGGTTTTATTCTTGCAGGGTTTCAATTACAGTAATGGCTTAATGTTTCAATAAATGATTTGATGAGGGTAATGTAAATGGGTATATTTTTGTACGATCCAGATTATAAGCAAGGTCATTCTATGACTCACTGGGTTCAAAATTAAATATAAAAATTAGAAGCTAGTTTAAAATTACACAATTTATTGATAAGAAGTCCTTCAGTGCTGCCAAGGTTTGCATGCCTCAACAAATGATATGGGAAATGAGAGAAGTGATGAATATAGAGGCATCACATTGTGGGGGGGGGTGAAGAGGGAAAGAATCAATAGTCTCAAAGGCTATTTCTTCAAGGGGACATTACAGCCAAACTCAGTCATGTCCTCGCCCAAGCTTCACACGCGCACTTCCAGCAAGGATTGCTGTATAGCAATCAGGAGTGTACGCTGGTCAATTTTCAGGCTCCCACCCCGCCACCACTTCCAGCGATACTGAAGCCAACTGTAATGCTGTCCAATTGTAATCTGCTAATTCAGAACACACCACTGAACAAAGCTGGATCCTTCCTGATCTGCATGGCTGAGCCACTCACTGAAATAAACTTGTTAAACCATCGAATACATGTTAGCATTGAATGATGGTTGTTGTGTGCATCTGTGCCTGCTTTGTTTTTAAAAGCCCAAATGAATCACACCATACACCTCAAGTGTTTTTTTTCCACTATTAAAATTTAAGTTAAGGATAGCATTAGATTAAGAGGGGCTTATAATGTTGCGAAGAATAGTAGTAAGCCTGAGGATTGAGAGCGCTTTACAAACCAGCAAAAGATGACCAAATCTAATATTAATATATATATATATAAATAAATAAAAGAGTTGGTTTGTCTGTCTGTCCACTATACACTCAAAAGTTATAGAGCATACCGACACGCATGTTTATCATTAGGGGAGTCTCATAGGCGTATTTACTTTTTGGTCAGACAAAAATTGTTCGGACACTATACAAAAAACGTTCAAAAAAAGGACAAAATCCGCTCATTAGCGGTTGACCAATCCTACCGCTCATTAGCGTTGAGTGACGTGATGGTTGACCAATGGGGGGGGGGGGGCATTTCATGGCATTTGTGGGCAGGGCCTAATCGTTCAAACTGCTGAGCGGGAACTGAGCTGAGGTGAGTGGCGGCCATTAAACACCTGCCGGGCCTCGAGCTCAAAAAATGGTAATGGAGGTGAGGAAATTGATAATTCATTAGCATTGACACATTAAATATAGATTTCCAGCAAAAAAAGTTGGTTTCAAAAGAAAAAAAAATCCATTTGCAAAGGGGACTCGGGCTTTCCCCCCCCTCGGCAGTGGATGAGCTGCCTGCAGGCCTCAGGCCTCTCCTCGTCAGCCACGCCCCAGCTAGGCGCCGCCCGTCCCGCTGGGCCCGATTCCAAACCAGCGGCCCACGAACACCGCCATCTTGGTAAAGGCTGGCGGGACGGAGCCGAGCATAGCCATCGCCGCCATCTTGGTAAAGGCTGGCGGGGCGGGGAGGTGAGTTGGGGTCACTCGACCTGGTCCTCGGCTCCGTTTGCTGCCGGGGGACTCGGGCTTTCCCCCCCGGCCCGGTCCCGGGCTCGGCTCAGTTTGCGGCCGGGGACTCGGGCTTTCCCCCCCTCGGCCCGGTCGCGGGGCTCAGCTCCGTTTGCGCCTGCGGGCCGGGGACTCGGCCTTTCCCCCCTTCGGCCCGGTCCCGGGGCTCGGCTCCGTTTGCGGCCGTGGGGCTCGGCCTTTTCCCCCCCTCGGCCCGGTCCCGGGGCTCGGCTCAGTGTCCGGACCTGAGGCGCGAGGGAGGGAGGGACAGAGAGAGGAAGCAGGGAGAGACAGGGGGAGGGAGGGAGAGAGGCAGGGAGAGGAGAGGGAGATGGGAGGGAGGGAGGGAGAGAGAGAGAGGGAGGGAGAGAGAGTGGGGAGGGAGGGGGAGAGACAGGGGCGGGAGAGAGAGAGAGGGGGAGGGCACAAAGAATTCGACCCAACACAATCATCGCTAAGCAAAAGGAAAAATATCTGTCATATTGGGCAGAAACAACAAAAACCCAAAGCAAACTCAATTGCTACTTGGCCCTAAACAGACACTACAACATGGCTGATTACCTGACCATGGTAAAGGATAGCAAACTGAGAAAAACCTTGACAATGTACAGACTTAGTGAACACAGCCTGGCGATCGAAAAAGGTAAGACACAGGCAGACCCGGGCTACCAAGAGAGGACAGGATATGCTCTCACTGCAGTCAGGGGAGTGGTGGAGACAGAGATGCACTTCCTCACAGCTTGTACAAAATATCAGGGCATAAGGGAGAATTTCTACCCAAAATTCACAAAAATATGCCCGGAATTCAGAAATTTGAATGACGACCAAAAACTCCCATACCTACTAGGGGAAGAGAGAAATTGTGTAACACTAGCGGCACACTATGTTACAGCTTGCCATAAACAGAGGGACAACCACTAAATATAAGGAAAGAGTATATATAAATTATATGAAAGTATATTTATACACTCAGGGATATATCTGTTTATACACTGTATGGGTAGATCAGTATTTTTGTGTACAAACATGAATGTTTTTCGATGCTTTGGCAACATAAGATGTAACTTGTCATGCCAATAAAGCGATTTGAATTGAATTGAATTGAATTGAATTGAGAGAGAGAGAGAGAGAGAGAGAGAGGGAGAGGGAAAGAGTGAGAGGGTGGGAGAGGGAGGGAGAGCTCGCCTTCTTCCTTCCTTCCTTCGCAGGGGTCCATCGGGCTGGGCCTGAGGCGCTCCTTCCCCCCCCTCTCTCTCCAGGCTAATCCCAAACTAAATCCAGAAGTGCATCTCTGTCTCCACCACTCCCTGACTGCAGTGAGAGCATATCCTGTCCTCTCTTGGTAGCCGGGTCTGTCTGTGTCTACCTTTTTCAATCGCCAGGCTATGTTCACTAAGTCTGTACATTGTCAAGGTTTTTTCTCAGTTTGCTATCCTTTACCATGGTCAGGTAATCAGCCATGTTGTATTGTCTGTTTAGGGCCAAGTAGCAATTGAGTTTGTTTTGGGTTTTTGTTGTTTCTGCCCAATATGACAGATATTTTTCCTTTCGCTTAGTGATTCTCTCTCTCTCGCTCTTCCCCCCCCCCCCCCAGTCTCTCTCTCTCCCCCCCCCAGTCTCTCTCTCTCTCCCACCCCCAGTCTCTCTCTCTCCCCCCCCCAATCTCTCTCCCCCAGTCTCTCTCCTCCCCCCCAGTCTCTCTCTCTCTCTCCCCCCCCCGCAGTCTCTCTCTTCCCCCCGTCTCTCTCTCTCTCCCCCCGTCTCTCTCTCGCCCCCCAGTCTCTCTCTCGCCCCCCAGTCTCTCTCTCTCCCCGCCAGCCTCTTCTCTCTCTCCCCCCCAGTCTCTCTCTCGCCCCCGTCTCTCTCTCCCCCCCAGTCTCTCTCTCTCTCTCCCCGCCAGCCTCTCTCTCTCTCTCTCTCTCCCCCCCGTCTCTCTCTCTCTCCCCCCCAGTCTCTCTCTCTCTCTCCCCAGTCTCTCTCTCTCTCTCCCCCCAGTCTCTCTCTCTCTCTCCCCCCAGTCTCTCTCTCTCTCTCCCCCCCCAGTCTCTCTCTCTCCCCCCCCAGTCTCTCTCTCCCCCCCCAGTCTCTCTCTCCCCCCCCCAGTCTCTCTCTCCCCCCCCCAGTCTCTCTCTCCCCCCCCAGTCTCTCTCTCCCCCCAGTCTCTCTTCTCCCCCCCAGTCTCTCTTCTCCCCCCCCGTCTCTCTTCTCCCCCCGTCTCTCTTCTCCCCCCGTCTCTCTCTTCCCCCCGTCTCTCTCTCTCTCTTGCCCCCCGTCTCTCTCTCTCTCTTCCCCCGTCTCTCTCTCTCTCTTCCCCCGTCTCTCTCTCTCTCTTCCCCCCGTCTCTCTCTCTCTCTCTCTCTCTTCCCCCCCCCGTCTCTCTCTCTCTCTCTTCCCCCCGTCTCTCTCTCTCTCTCTCTCTCTTCCCCCCGTCTCTCTCTCTTCCCCCCCCGTCTCTCTCTCTCTCTCTCTTCCCCCCGTCTCTCTCTCTCTCTCTCTCTCTTCCCCCCCGTCTCTCTCTCCAATTCCAATTCCAATTCAAATGCTTTATTGGCATGAAAGTTTACAGAGAACCATATTGCCAAAGCTTACATAGCAAAAAGGTACAGTTTTCCAACATTCTGTAGGTGTCAATCGATTTGACATTTGTTGGGTACATACAATATTACTTTTAAACAATATTAATTTTAAACAGTCTTTCTACTTCATTTGGTACGTTCAATATTAATTTTAAACAGTCTTAATTTTAAACAGTCCTCAGGTTGTGACATGTTGTTACATATTTGGCCCCAAGGTATGGTCTGTCTCCTTCTCCCAGGACTAATCTCAATTTTGACAGGTCATCCAATTCCTTGAAATCTGGGGTTGTTTGGCTTAGCTTGTTGAATAATATATTTCTTGATGTGTTGAATTTTTTGCATTTTAGGAGGAAATGCATTTCTGTTTCAACCTCGCCGGCCAGACATTGATCGCATATTCTATTCTCTCTAGGCTGCCAGGATTTCTTGTATCTGCCTTTTTCAATTTCCAGTTGGTGGTCGCTTAGTCTGTACCTGGTGAGGGTCTGTCTCTGTTTTGTGTCTCTGATGGTCGTGAGGTAGTCTGCCAGTTTATATTCTCTTTTTAGGGCCTGGTAACATTCTAATCTGCTTTGGCTTTCGGTTATTTTGTTCCAATGTTCCAGGTAGGTTTCTTTGCATTGTTTAATGATTTGGTTCACTCGGATTGGTGTTTGGACGGCTGTGTTGGTCTGGGGCTGGTCAGGGTCCGGCTGAGTACTTAGTTTCAGTAGCAGCTGACTCAGGGGACTCTTTTCTGGGTTTAGCTCTTGGGTCTGAAAGGCTTTGAAATGAAGGGTGTCTGGGGAGCTAGATTTGAGGTGATTTAGGAAGTTTAGTGCTCGTTTTTGGATGTTTATTATCAGTGGGTATCTGCCTAGTTCGGCTCTGCATGCATTTGTTGGCGTTTTTCTTTGGGTGCGAAGGATGCTTCGGCAGAATTCTGCATGTAGGGCTTCTATTGTGTGTTTTTCCCATTTAGTGTAGCTTTGGTGATTTAGCGGGCCCCATACTTCACTACCGTACAGTGCAATGGGCAGGATTATGCTGTCAAATATTTTGAGCCAGATTTTGATTGGGATTTGGATGTTGTAGAATTTTCTTTTTATTGCATATAGGGCTCTTCGGGCTTTTTCTTTTAGTGCATTCACTGCTATGCTGAAGCTCCCTGATGCTGTAATAGTTAGACCAAGGTAGGTGTAGCTCATAGTGTGTCCTATAGTGGTATCACTGAGGGTAAACTGGTATTTGTTTTCCTGACATCTGGGCCTTTTTTGAAAAATCATGATGTTGGTTTTCTTTAGATTTACTGTTAGAGCCCAATTTTGGCAGTATTTGTCGAGCAGGTCTAGTTGTTGCTGTAATCCCTGTTCTGTGGGAGACAGCAGAACCAGGTCGTCCGCATAGAACAGGGATTTCACTTCTCCATCCAGGAGACGGAGACCTGGTGACTCGCTTTGCTCCAGCATGTCTGCTAATTCATTTATGTATATGTTGAACAGGGTCGGGCTCAAATTGCAGCCCTGCCGGACGCCTCTTCTCTGGGTGAAGAAATCGGTGCGTTTGTCTCCAATTTTGACCCCGCATTTGTTTTTCAGATACATTGATTTAATAAGGTCATAGACTTTGCCCCCTATTCCACACTGAAGAAGTTTATAATAGAGCCCTTCGTGCCATATAGAGTCAAAGGCTTTCTTGAAGTCGATGAAACAGGCGAATATTTTCCCATTTTTTGTTTGGTGTATATGTTTTCCAATGAGGGTGTGAAGGGTATAGATATGGTCGGCGGTGCGGTGTTTTGGAAGAAAACCTATTTGGTTTTTTCTGAGGATATTATGTTTGTTAAGAAAATCCAGTAATCTACTATTTAGAATACTGCAGAATAACTTCCCTAGACAACTGTTGACACAGATGCCGCGGTAGTTATTTGGGTCTGATTTGTTTCCACTTTTATATATGGGGGAGATTAGTCCTTGGCACCAGATATCGGGAAAACAGCCTGAACGTAATATGATGTTGAATAATTTGAGTACCGCACCCTGCATCTCCATATTGCTGAACTTGAGCATTTCATTTTTGATGTTGTCTGGGCCACAGGCTTTCTTTAGGTGGAGAGATTTTGTTTTTGTGGCCAGTTCTTTCCATGTGATTGGGGAGTCTAGAGGGTTTTGGTTGTCTTTAATTGTTGCTTCTAATGTGTGGAGTTTTTCTGTGACCTGATGTTGACTTGGGTTTGTTTCGTTTATTGGGATGTCTTTGTAGAGGTTTTCAAAATGTGTTCTCCAGATGTCGCCATCTTGGATTGGTAATGCTTACAATTGTGTTGTACTCAGGTTATTCCACATTTCCCAGAATTGTTTTGGATTGGTGGAGTTTTCAATTTCTTCGAGTATTTTGTGGGTATAGTTTTGTGTTTTGTTCCTAATGGTGTGTTTATATCTTTTGAGGGTTTCATTGTATCTAGTACGTAGGTCCGGATTGTTTGGTTGGCGATGCTTTTGGTTTGATATTTTTCTCAGGTCTTTTCTGGCATTTTTGCATTCGTGGTCAAACCATTTCTTATTTTTATTTTGTCTTTTGTGACGCTTCCTCTTCTGTTTCACGAGGTCAGCTTTTACAGCTGCCTCATGGAAGATCATATTTATATCCTCTATGGCCATGTTTACACCATCTCTGGTGATCTCATAAAGATTTTCTTTAAATTTTGAAATTTTACTTGTGAGATCAGGTGAATTTAGTGCTGTGATGAATTTATCTCCACTGTCTGGGGCCCATCTGTATGTCTGGTTTATTTTATGTAGCTTACTGGGTTCCTTTTTTGTGTCTGTAGTTTGGGCAGAAAGTTTAAGGTACACATTTATTTGGTTATGGTCTGAGAGGGGGGATTGCTGCCTGACAGTGAATGCGTTGATATCGCAGGGGTCCAGGTCAGTGATTGTATAATCCACCACATTAGACCCAAGAGTTGAGGAATATGTGAGTCTCCCTAAGGAGTCCCCTCTGAACCTACCGTTAACTATGTACAGGCCTAAGGCTCAGCAGAGTTGCACTACCTCCCTACCGCTTTTATTTATTTCACAATCGAGGTTGTTCCGGTTTGCGATGGCTGGTGTGACATATAGAGGGGTCTGGCCAAACACATGGTTGTTGCCCTGTGGGTCTATGAAGTCAGGTTCACATCCGGTCCTTGCATTTAGGTCTCTTCCCCCCGTCTCTCTCTCTCTCTCTCTCTCTCTCTTCCCCCCCGTCTCTCTCTCTCTTTCCACCCCCCCGTCTCTCTCTCTCTCTTCCCCCCCGTCTCTCTCTCTCTCTTCCCCCCGTCTCTCTCTCTCTCTTCCCCCCCGTCTCTCTCTCTCTCTTCCCCCCCGTCTCTCTCTCTCTCTTCCCCCCGTCTCTCTCTCTCTCTCTTCCCCCGGCTCTCTCTCTCTCTCTTCCCCCCGTCTCTCTCTCTCTCTCTCCCCCCGTCTCTCTCTCAGTTCAGTTCAGTTCAGTTCAAATGCTTTATTGGCATGAAAGTTTACAGAGAACCATATTGCCAAAGCTTACATTGCAAAAAGGTACAGTTTTCCAACATTCTGTAGGTGTCAATCGATTTGACATTTGTTGGGTATATACAATATTACTTTTAAACAATATTAATTTTAAACAGTCTTTCTACTTCATTTGGTACGTTCAATATTAATTTTAAACAGTCTTACTTTTAAACAGTCCTCAGGTTGTGACATGTTGTTACATATTTAGCCCCAAGGTATGGTCTGTCTCCTTCTCCTAGGACTAATCTCAATTTTGACAGATCATCCAATTCCTTGAAATCTGGGGTTGTTTGGCTTAGCTTGTTGAATAATATGTTTCTTGATGTGTTGAATTTTTCGCATTTTAGGAGGAAATGCATTTCTGTTTCAACCTCGCCAGCCAGACATTGATCGCATATTCTATTCTCTCTAGGCTGCCAGGATTTCTTGTATCTGCCTTTTTCAATTTCCAGTTGGTGGTCGCTTAGTCTGTACCTGGTGAGGGTCTGTCTCTGTTTTGTGTCTCTGATGGTCGTGAGGTAGTCTGCCAGTTTATATTCTCTTTTTAGGGCCTGGTAACATTCTAATCTGCTTTGGCTTTCGGTTATTTTGTTCCAATGTTCCAGGTAGGTTTCTTTGCATTTTTTAATGATTTGGTTCACTCGGATTGGTGTTTGGACGGCTGTGTTGGTCTGGGGCTGGTCAGGGTCCGGCTGAGTACTTAATTTCAGTAGCAGCTGACTCAGGGGACTCTTTTCTGGGTTTAGCTCTTGGGTCTGAAAGGCTTTGAAATGAAGGGTGTCTGGGGAGCTAGATTTGAGGTGATTTAGGAAGTTTAGTGCTCGTTTTTGGATGTTTATTATCAGTGGGTATCTGCCTAGTTCGGCTCTGCATGCATTTGTTGGCGTTTTTCTTTGGGTGCGAAGGATGCTTCGGCAGAATTCTGCATGTAGGGCTTCTATTGTGTGTTTTTCCCATTTAGTGTAGCTTTGGTGATTTAGCGGGCCCCATACTTCACTACCGTACAGTGCAATGGGCAGGATTATGCTGTCAAATATTTTGAGCCAGATTTTGATTGGGATTTGGATGTTGTAGAATTTTCTTTTTATTGCATATAGGGCTCTTCGGGCTTTTTCTTTTAGTGCATTCACTGCTATGCTGAAGCTCCCTGATGCTGTAATAGTTAGACCAAGGTAGGTGTAGCTCATAGTGTGTCCTATAGTGGTATCACTGAGGGTAAACTGGTATTTGTTTTCCTGACATCTGGGCCTTTTTTGAAAAATCATGATGTTGGTTTTCTTTAGATTTACTGTTAGAGCCCAATTTTGGCAGTATTTGTCGAGCAGGTCTAGTTGTTGCTGTAATCCCTGTTCTGTGGGAGACAGCAGAACCAGGTCGTCCGCATAGAACAGGGATTTCACTTCTCCATCCAGGAGACGGAGACCTGGTGACTCGCTTTGCTCCAGCATGTCTGCTAATTCATTTATGTATATGTTGAACAGGGTCGGGCTCAAATTGCAGCCCTGCCGGACGCCTCTTCTCTGGGTGAAGAAATCGGTGCGTTTGTCTCCAATTTTGACCCCGCATTTGTTTTTCAGATACATTGATTTAATAAGGTCATAGACTTTGCCCCCTATTCCACACTGAAGAAGTTTATAATAGAGCCCTTCGTGCCATATAGAGTCAAAGGCTTTCTTGAAGTCGATGAAACAGGCGAATATTTTCCCATTTTTTGTTTGGTGTATATGTTTTCCAATGAGGGTGTGAAGGGTATAGATATGGTCGGCGGTGCGGTGTTTTGGAAGAAAACCTATTTGGTTTTTTCTGAGGATATTATGTTTGTTAAGAAAATCCAGTAATCTACTATTTAGAATACTGCAGAATAACTTCCCTAGACAACTGTTGACACAGATGCCGCGGTAGTTATTTGGGTCTGATTTGTTTCCACTTTTATATATGGGGGAGATTAGTCCTTGGCACCAGATATCGGGAAAACAGCCTGAACGTAATATGATGTTGAATAATTTGAGTACCGCACCCTGCATCTCCATATTGCTGAACTTGAGCATTTCATTTTTGATGTTGTCTGGGCCACAGGCTTTCTTTAGGTGGAGAGATTTTGTTTTTGTGGCCAGTTCTTTCCATGTGATTGGGGAGTCTAGAGGGTTTTGGTTGTCTTTAATTGTTGCTTCTAATGTGTGGAGTTTTTCTGTGACCTGATGTTGACTTGGGTTTGTTTCGTTTATTGGGATGTCTTTGTAGAGGTTTTCAAAATGTGTTCTCCAGATGTCGCCATCTTGGATTGGTAATGCTTACAATTGTGTTGTACTCAGGTTATTCCACATTTCCCAGAATTGTTTTGGATTGGTGGAGTTTTCAATTTCTTCGAGTATTTTGTGGGTATAGTTTTGTGTTTTGTTCCTAATGGTGTGTTTATATCTTTTGAGGGTTTCATTGTATCTAGTACGTAGGTCCGGATTGTTTGGTTGGCGATGCTTTTGGTTTGATATTTTTCTCAGGTCTTTTCTGGCATTTTTGCATTCGTGGTCAAACCATTTCTTATTTTTATTTTGTCTTTTGTGACGCTTCCTCTTCTGTTTCACGAGGTCGGCTTTTACAGCTGCCTCATGGAAGATCATATTTATATCCTCTATGGCCATGTTTACACCATCTCTGGTGATCTCATAAAGATTTTCTTTAAATTTTGAAATTTTACTTGTGAGATCAGGTGAATTTAGTGCTGTGATGAATTTATCTCCACTGTCTGGGGCCCATCTGTATGTCTGGTTTATTTTATGTAGCTTACTGGGTTCCTTTTTTGTGTCTGTAGTTTGGGCAGAAAGTTTAAGGTACACATTTATTTGGTTATGGTCTGAGAGGGGGGATTGCTGCCTGACAGTGAATGCGTTGATATCGCAGGGGTCCAGGTCAGTGATTGTATAATCCACCACATTAGACCCAAGAGTTGAGGAATATGTGAGTCTCCCTAAGGAGTCCCCTCTGAACCTACCGTTAACTATGTACAGGCCTAAGGCTCAGCAGAGTTGCACTACCTCCCTACCGCTTTTATTTATTTCACAATCGAGGTTGTTCCGGTTTGCGATGGCTGGTGTGACATATAGAGGGGTCTGGCCAAACACATGGTTGTTGCCCTGTGGGTCTATGAAGTCAGGTTCACATCCGGTCCTTGCATTTAGGTCTCTTCCCCCCGTCTCTCTCTCTCTCTCTCTCTCTTCCCCCCCGTCTCTCTCTCTCTTTCCACCCCCCCGTCTCTCTCTCTCTCTTCCCCCCCGTCTCTCTCTCTCTCTTCCCCCCGTCTCTCTCTCTCTCTTCCCCCCCGTCTCTCTCTCTCTCTTCCCCCCCGTCTCTCTCTCTCTCTTCCCCCCGTCTCTCTCTCTCTCTCTCTCTTCCCCCGGCTCTCTCTCTCTCTCTTCCCCCCGTCTCTCTCTCTCTCTCTCCCCCCGTCTCTCTCTCAGTTCAGTTCAGTTCAGTTCAAATGCTTTATTGGCATGAAAGTTTACAGAGAACCATATTGCCAAAGCTTACATTGCAAAAAGGTACAGTTTTCCAACATTCTGTAGGTGTCAATCGATTTGACATTTGTTGGGTATATACAATATTACTTTTAAACAATATTAATTTTAAACAGTCTTTCTACTTCATTTGGTACGTTCAATATTAATTTTAAACAGTCTTACTTTTAAACAGTCCTCAGGTTGTGACATGTTGTTACATATTTAGCCCCAAGGTATGGTCTGTCTCCTTCTCCTAGGACTAATCTCAATTTTGACAGATCATCCAATTCCTTGAAATCTGGGGTTGTTTGGCTTAGCTTGTTGAATAATATGTTTCTTGATGTGTTGAATTTTTCGCATTTTAGGAGGAAATGCATTTCTGTTTCAACCTCGCCAGCCAGACATTGATCGCATATTCTATTCTCTCTAGGCTGCCAGGATTTCTTGTATCTGCCTTTTTCAATTTCCAGTTGGTGGTCGCTTAGTCTGTACCTGGTGAGGGTCTGTCTCTGTTTTGTGTCTCTGATGGTCGTGAGGTAGTCTGCCAGTTTATATTCTCTTTTTAGGGCCTGGTAACATTCTAATCTGCTTTGGCTTTCGGTTATTTTGTTCCAATGTTCCAGGTAGGTTTCTTTGCATTTTTTAATGATTTGGTTCACTCGGATTGGTGTTTGGACGGCTGTGTTGGTCTGGGGCTGGTCAGGGTCCGGCTGAGTACTTAATTTCAGTAGCAGCTGACTCAGGGGACTCTTTTCTGGGTTTAGCTCTTGGGTCTGAAAGGCTTTGAAATGAAGGGTGTCTGGGGAGCTAGATTTGAGGTGATTTAGGAAGTTTAGTGCTCGTTTTTGGATGTTTATTATCAGTGGGTATCTGCCTAGTTCGGCTCTGCATGCATTTGTTGGCGTTTTTCTTTGGGTGCGAAGGATGCTTCGGCAGAATTCTGCATGTAGGGCTTCTCTCTCTCTCTCCCCCCGTCTCTCTCTCTCTCTTCCCCCCCGTCTCTCTCTCTCTCTTCCCCCCGTCTCTCTCTCTCTCTTCCCCCCCGTCTCTCTCTCTCTCTTCCCCCCCCTCTCTCTCTCTTCCCCACCCCCTCTCTCTCTCTTCCCCCCCGTCTCTCTCTCTCTCTTCCCCCCCGTCTCTCTCTCTCTCTTCCCCCCCCCCGTCTCTCTCTCTCTCTTCCCCCCCGTCTCTCTCTCTCTCTCTCTCTCTTCCCCCGTCTGTCTCTCTCTCTCTCTCTCTCTTCCCCCCCGTCTCTCTCTCTCTCTTCCCCCGTCTCTCTCTCTCTCTTCCCCCCCGTCTCTCTCTCTCTCTTCCCCCCTGTCTCTCTCTCTCTCTTCCCCCCCGTCTCTCTCTCTCTCTTCCCCCCCCGTCTCTCTCTCTCTCTTCCCCCCCCGTCTCTCTCTCTTCCCCCCCCGTCTCTCTCTCTTCCCCCCCCGTCTCTCTCTCTCTCTCTCTCTTCCCCCCGTCTGTCTCTCCAATTCCAATTCCAATTAAAATGCTTTATTGGCATGAAAGTTTACAGAGAACCATATTGCCAAAGCTTACATAGCAAAAAGGTACAGTTTTCCAACATTCTGTAGGTGTCAATCGATTTGACATTTGTTGGGTACATACAATATTACTTTTAAACAATATTAATTTTAAACAGTCTTTGTACTTCATTTGGTACGTTCAATATTAATTTTTAAACAGTCTTAATTTTAAACAGTCCTCAGGTTGTGACATGTTGTTACATATTTGGCCCCAAGGTATGGTCTGTCTCCTTCTCCTAGGACTATTCTCAATTTTGACAGATCATCCAATTCCTTGAAATCTGGGGTTGTTTGGCTTAGCTTGTTGAATAATATGTTTCTTGATGTGTTGAATTTTTCGCATTTTAGGAGGAAATGCATTTCTGTTTCAACCTCGCCAGCCAGACATTGATCGCATATTCTATTCTCTCTAGGCTGCCAGGATTTCTTGTATCTGCCTTTTTCAATTTCCAGTTGGTGGTCGCT